>NC_071394.1:58665866-59271327 GCF_022682495.2 Desmodus rotundus | reverse complement strand
ATCATCTCTATCCTTACCTCCCTCACCACCCTTGCCCCACCCCCCATCACTCAGGCACATTTCTGAAGGCAATTCGTAGAATCGCAGTTGTGTAGGCTCTTTTTTCATGGGTCCCATGGTCCTCGTCAGACCTGTGTAAGGGAAGAGCATCTACATGGGCTTGGTTAGAAAACTGAATATTACTATGTTCTCCTGTAAATCTTACAACACATGACATGCAACTGAAAAATATAGTGACTCAATGTTTCAGTATTTATACTGTGTTTATCGCTGAGCATAGTGGAAGTGCCCATGACTGTAAATTACGAGATTGTTTCACTTAACTGAAAAAAAAAGTGTGTTTCTCATTAGCCTGGCAAAATGCTTCTCAGTCCTCCATCTGTATTTTATTTATTACCATGTAAAAGACTGAGTGACTAAGTGAAGAAATAAAGCACCAGCTGAGAGCTACTGAGGAAGAGAGCTGCTTCCTGGTCCAGTTCTCACCCACCGGCATCTCTGAATCAGGTGTTTCCCCCTGCCCTGCCCCCCACCAAGAATGGGCCCATCTCTGCTTCCTGCTTGGCCCTCCTCATGCTCTGCATCCCTGGACCGGATAGACCTCCAGCAAAGCACTATGTGGCATCGTGCAGATGCACTGAATGCACATTTAATGTCATGAGGATATTGCTTAAGGAATGAGCACACCACTAAAATTTTCTTTTTAGTTTAGATGAAAGAGTCAAGTAAGTTTTAAGATTTGTTACAAAGTTATATCCCTGCCTACTAGCATGTGACAACATAGATCACAGAAGATTAAAGAATTTCATTTTTAAAAAATAGAAACTACTAAAACTAGAGAAATAGGTATAGATGGTTGAAACGTACCAACTCCCAGTGATAAGGTAACTAAGTCCTGGGGCTGTGAATGCGCAGCACGGTGACTACAGTCAGCAACCACACGGCACTGGGGAGCGGAGAGTTGCTGAGATAGTAAATCTTAAAAGTTCTCATCACAAGAAAAATTAATCTTTGTAGCTATGGTTACACATGGCAATTAGACTTATTGTAGTGATCATTTTGCAATATGTGCATATATCATTTCATTGTTTTACATATAAAACCAACACAATGTTATATCTCACTTATATCTCTGTAAAAATAAATAAATAAAACCAGAGTAAAATGAATCTATAAAATTTAAGGAGGTCTTTTTGCTTCTAAAATAGGGAAAAACAATTTGAAAAGATTTGTAGATTACTCTATTTTTAAATTTTTGAACATGAAAATACATCATAACATTAAAAGGCTTTTAATAAACAGAAAAAATATTTGGGCACAAATGACATGAAAGGGTTAATGTAACCTAGTATGTAAAGGTGTTTTATAAATCAATATGAATAGCCTAGCAGAAAAATAGGCAAAGGACATGAAAAAGGGGTTTTACTAAAGAACTAAAGATCATTAAAAGATAAATTTTCAATAAAATATTTGAGTTCAAACTCACTAGTAATAATAACCATGGAAATGAAAACCAATGGTGCAACAATATTTTTTTATGATCACTGCAGTTATTCTGTGGCTCTATGTTAATCTCCAAATCTCAGTAACTTAACACAAGGAAATTGATTTCTCATTCACTGTGACAAGTTTATCACAGATTGGAGGGAGTCCCTTAGGGATCTCCTCTGAGGAAGATATTCCATCCAAAACTGGTGCCTTCTTAGCAAATGAAGAAGAGAAGAGGGGAAGAGAATCATGCACAATATTTTCTCTGCTGTGTCCCAGAAGTAACACGCCACTTCTCACAATTTCCCTAATGCTACAGTCACATGCCTTCCCAATTCTAGCATTGCTCTCTTTGCCAACCTCTCAAATTGGCAAAGATAAAGAAAAAAGAAAGAAAACCTGTCTAGATCAAGATATGTCTTGCAGAAAACCAGTGTGTGCAAAGTGAAAGAGACGTGAAGCTGCATTACACATTTGAAATTTTGCAAGATATTTAGCTAGGAGACAAAGGTTGGTAAGAAATATGTTGGGAGGTAGGGAGAGGCCACCTGCTAAAGGTTTTTAATAAGTTCAGGCTTCAGTCTGAGGGCAATGAGGACTACTGATGATTTTTAGGCAGAAGAGTGCTATGATCAAATGTACATTTCGAAAACTTGTTCTAGCTGCAGTAAAAAAATAAAATAAAAGCAGGGGGAAAACTGGGAACTGAGAGATCAAGGAGAGCACTATTGAAGGGAGTAATAAAAGTATTAATAAAAAATTAAGACCTGTTCCACCAGTCTGCATTCCTACCAACAGTGTACTGGGGCTCCCTTTTCTCCACATCCTCGCCAGCACTTGTTGTTTGATCATAGTCATTCTGAGAGTGTGAGGTGATATCTCATTGTGGTTTTAATTTGCATTTCTTTGATGATTAGTGACATTGAGCATCTCTCAATTTATCTACTGGCAATCTGTATGTGTTCTTTGGAGCAGTGTCTATTCAGGTCCTCTGCCCATTTTTTAATTGGGTTCTCTTGGTGTTGAGTTTTGTAAGTTCTTCATAAATTCTGAATACTAACCCCTTAGGTACATTGGCAAATATGTTCTCCCATGTTGTGGGTTAAAAAATTAAAAATGGATCTGCCTTTTGACCCTGTGATCCCACTTTTGGGACTATATCCAAACAAACACAAAACACTAATTCGAAAGAACATAAGCACCCTTCTGTTCATTGCAGCATTATTTACAATCACCAAGATATGGAGGCAGCCCAAGTGCCCATCAGTAGGTGAGTGGATAAAACAACTATGGGACATTTATACAATGGAATAGTACTTGGCCTTAAAAAGAAGAAAATTGTACCCTTTGCAACAGCATGGATGGACCTGGAGAACATTATGCTAAGTGAAATAAGCCAGTCAGAGAAAGAAAATGCAGTATGATTTCACTTAGACAAGGAATCTAATGAACAAACTGAACTAACAAGGAAAATAGAGACAGACTCATAGATACAGACCAGGGTAACAGATAAATAGGGGTAGGGTAGAGGGATGGAGCAAAAAGGAAAAATGACTCACGGACATAGGCAACAGTGTGTAATTGCAGGGGGGAAGGGGTATAGGGTGTTAAGTGGTAATGGAAAAATACAATAAAAATATTTTTGAAACACATAGAAATAAATGAGTTCAATTTTTTTAAAAAATAATGTCTACTCCATAACATATTTGGGGATGTCAATCACATTAACTCAGAATGGGGAAATTGTAGTCCCACATCAATTTCATATAAAAACTAACCATTATAAACCAACTTAAGCAACCAAATCACAAGGTGTCATAATATGTGGGACAGGTGCAAGGTGTAATAATTTCTTGCAACTGGTACAAGAAATTGTAAAACTGTTTGCCCAACTGTACATACCACCAAAATTTAATCCTTGTGAGTGACTTTTTTTTGGATACTCTGATCTCCTTCCAGTTACTGAAATGAGATGGGTTCTGACAAGCTGCAGCCTCCAGGCACCCAGCTGCCTTCAACGGCATGCCTTCTCTCTTTCCAAAACCCACAGACTACAGGCAAACCTTTACCCATTTCGCAGAGGGAGGAGGACTCTTAGAGTCATCTTCTTGGAGACACCTTCTTTTTTCTTCTATATGGCATGTTTATTCGTTTCTTTCTATAGAGTTACTTCAAAGCCCCTTTGATATTATTTGCTTTTCTCCTCTATCATTTCTCCAACTAATTTAAAATCCTACTTGAGAGAGAGAGTAAATAGATTGTAGGAGTTAAGAGCATAGACTGAAACTAGACTGCCTGAATTCAAATACTAGTGCCACCGTCTAATTACTCCATGACCTTGAGCTGGTTACTTAATTTCTTAATTACTTAAACATCTCAAGTTCTTATAAAATGAGGATAATGTTAGTACCTATCTGCAGGAAAATTTGTAAAAATGTTTTCAGTTCTTTACAGCATCCATACACATTAATGAAGAGACAAAATAAAGGGGGTTAAGGGGAAGTCTGCATGTTGAATGCAAGATTTCTAGGCCCCTCGCTTCACCCTGGCATTGGTTTATGCCGAATGTCCTGTCTAAGAGATAGGAAGAATCTTCTCTGCTTTTAACAACAGATACAGACAACAAAACAAGGAAGAAGAGACCCAAACAAATGAAGATAATTTAGGTAAAAGAGATGGACCTTTAAATATATATTTTCCTTTCTTTCTCAACATAAAAGAAAATATTGCAGTCACAAATCAAGAATAGGGAAAAAAGAGAAAGAATCAGAGAATAAAAGCTAAAAAATTGGGTCTCCAATTAATCACTCACTCTTGTAAACTGAGACACGAAAAAGGTATAGCCTCATTGTAAGCAGGGACTGTAAAGCAACATGTCATGGCATAGACTTATAGCCTGAATTTCCATCATATGGATGGTCCAAGAGACCTCAAACTTTAAACTTGATTAAGATGATCCCAGACTGGAAGTGCCTCAAGTTACCCAGAAAAAGTAAACAAAAGTCCTCTCTGGAGGAGGATATCTATCATTTTAGCATTTCAGTTATTCTTACAAATTAGGTCTGAAACAATGTGTAGCCTACAATATGATATGACCATAACCAGGCGCACAAAGAAACAAGACCCTAATGTGTAGACAAGTAGAAACAATAGGGGATAAAAAGTTACCCACAAATACTTGATATAATACCTTACCATAAATAACTGGAAATATAAAAAGACTATAAAACTCACAGGGTATTTTATTCAATAAAAAATAAAAGATCAAGCTTAAATATTTCATAAGGACACTATAACTTATAAAAAGTTATATAGCATGTTAAAAAAAGAACCAAATAAAAAAACCAAGAACATAATACCTATTAAAAAAACTTTCTGAGGGATTTATCATTTGATTAGACATAATTAAAGAAAGAATTATTAAACTGGAAGAAAGATTAGAAGAAACTAAATGGTGCAAAGCACTGAAAGATAAAAAGATAGAAAATATGGAGGAAAAAGTAAGAGATTTTGAGGTTACAATGAAAAAGTATAATGTCTCAGAAATAGAAGAAAAAGAATAGAGCAGAAAAAATATTTGAAAAAATAATAGCTGAAATTTTTTCAAACTGACAAAAGGTACCAAATTGCAGATTCAAGAAGCTCATAAATCTAAAGCAGGATAAATAAAAAGAAATCTACATCTATTATACCATGGTAAAACTTTAGAAAAATTAATGATGATAGGTAAAGTCTTTTAAAAGCCATAGGAAATCAGACAGATTATTTTCAAAAGGGAAGCATGTCCTGAGACCCAGCAATTCTACATGCCTGAGTGAGTTTCACAACGTATATCCTGAATAAGTAAACCTCTAAAATAGACCTGAATACTGCTTGTGAATTAGGCCATTTCAATGTTAGATAGTTCTAAATGTTTCAAAATGCTTTCCTTTGTTAAGCCAGTTTCTCACAATTCTTGAGTTCAGTGGTGTTCTGTAAATGGCTGGCTTCAAGAAATCAATGAAAGATCACTGAACATGGAGCTGAGAAGTTATGCACTCAGTCGGCCCTCACAGGCCAGTGGGAGCCAGCATCTTCACACTGTTGGCTGTATCCTGACTATGTCTGTTTTTGTCAAGGTTAAAATCTTTGATTCTTTACTTATTTCCCCCCACAGAAGTGATTGTCTGTGGAATATTCATTCATTCCATGGATACTTATTAAGGGCTTACTCTTTGCCAATAAACATTCTAGGAACTAGATATATGTCAGCAAATAAAAAGCATCTCCATGGAGCTATGGTATAGTGGAGAGAAAAAGGCAATGAAAGAAGTAAATCTACAATCTGTCACATGTTGATAAATGACATGGGAAAGAGTATCTAGGGATGAGGAGTTACCACTTTAGACAGGGAAGCCTCACTGATAAGACCATATGATATTCTTCCTTGCTCTCACTCTTTGTCATAATAAAATAGTGTGGAAAACTGTTGGATTTAGGAAAAGAAAGCTGAATTTATGAAAACTTTTAGAAGAGTTTATATAGAGTGTAAGCACTGTAAAGAGGTATTGTTTTAAAGAAGAGATTGTAAATTAAGTGTTCAAAAGAACTGAGCTAACATTTAACAATTGGGAGGGTCCAGTAAATATGCACATTTTCAGCCTCGCCTGCAAGATCGGAAGATCAGGCACTGTGACCCCTGCATTGTAGAATCCTTTAGACATGTCCAGCTCTCCAGTCAGCCCTGTGGTCCTAAGCAGGCTGTTTGCATTCACCTTACATAAGCTACCTGCCCCCCATAGCCTTTCGAATTTGTGACCTTGCCAAAATTAATCAATAATTTTTAAAAGAATCTCATAATTTGTTTGTTTCTAAACTGCTGTTTCACTGTTTCTGAAAATCAAACCCACCATCGAAACAAAACAAAAAAATTTAAATAATATGCGAGAAGCTCTGCAACCTACTCTATGGGGATTTCCAAAAACCATTTTGAAGAATGAGAGCATAAATATAAAACAGGTGTATAAATTAAGGTACTTACTTTGACGTGAAAATAAATATCAGGAAATAAAATCTCCAGAGTGTTAAAAAGGACAATACCTTGTATTAGTAATTAAGGTATATATGACATTATACAGATACTCATATTGTTCAATGTGCCTATTTTAACATTAACTGCAAGCTTTAGAGACAGTTTCTTCTTATGATTGGCCTTACACTATCAGCATTACTAAAATGTAATGAAATATAAGTAGCATTTCATATTCTGAAATCATTTAATATGTATAGGACAATATGAAGGAATTTGACCAAATTAATGACAAATCAATGCAAATATTTTTTTTTCATCAATGAATGTAGCAAAGGTTATCAAGTTTTTGCAATTAATTCAGGTAAACAGTTTTTAATTCACAATTCCCAGTTACAAATAAACTTCAAAACAGACACCTATACTAGTTTACAAACATTTCATGGACTGAGTTTATGAAATATCATCTTCCATCTGCCAAGATGCATATTTACAAAATTCTATTTACAATGCTGCCTAGATACCACGATTAGTCATCCTAAATATTGCTATAGCCAAATAACTCCCATAAATCAAATGTTGCCAATAAAAACAACTGATTCTGGAATAATTTCTACAGCCAGTCTCATCAATTTCAAATTTGTTTGTTTGTTTTGGAAGGAACAAGAGGAGGATAAAATAACTGAAGTAGAGCTTACAACTAAACTTATATTTTCAATTTAATAGAATATATGTAAATGGAATGTTTGAATAAATGTTTAACATAAGAAACTATTTTGTTCTAAACTCAATTCCTTTCCCCTTCACTTTGAGATTTCCTTATACTTATTTCTTAATTATAGAACACACAAAAATACAAGTATTTGGTTGGCATTAAATCCATTTGGAGGTCATTTTTAAAAAGAAAGTCTTTTTTCATTTTTGTAGTGTTTTTCTATCTAAATTATATGAGGTTTGAGGACATTGAATTGTCCTTATAGGAGTCCCTTATATTACACTTTTAACATAGCCAAATATTCTAAATATCACTTTCGTTTATGTTTCTTCTTTTTTTTAAGTATACTTTATTGATTATGCTATTACACTGGTCTATTTTTTTTTTCTTCCCTCTCCCCCCTTCACCCTGTACATCTCCACCCTCCAGTATTCTCCTTACCCTTAGTTCATGTCCATGGGATGTACATTTAAGTTCTTTGGCTTCTCTATTTCCTATACTATTCTTAACCTCCCCCTGCGTATCTTAAGCCTACCAATTATGCTTCTTATTCCCTGTACATTTCCCCCCCCATTCTCCCCCTCTCCACTGATAATGCTCCATGGGATCATTTTTGTGATTCTGTTCCTGTTCTAGTGCTTTGCTTAGTTTTAGTTTTTTAGGTTCAGTTGTTGATAGTTGTAAGTTTGTTGTCATTTTACTGTTCATAGTTTTGATCTTGTTCTATTTCTTTTTTTGTTTTTTTTTGTTTGTTTTGTTTGCCTTGCTGTGGGTCCTGCCTGCCTGTCCTGTCTCTGCCCTTCCTACTGGTCTGGATGAATGTTTCTTTAACTCCTTGGTTGTTAGAGTTCCATGCAGTTTGATTTTTTGACAGTTCTGGTTGTTTCTTGTCTTTATATTCGTTGTTATCCTTGTTTTGGTTGTGTGAGGAAGCAAAGCGTTTCTACCTATGACTCCTCTTGGCCAGAACTCATTGCTTTTTCTATCCTTCTTTTTCTCCTTCCCTTCCACTCTCTCTGGAGACAAATAAATAAAATCTTTTTTAAAAAAGATTGGTGTCTGTCCTCAGGAAACTGGTGCAGTCTAATAGTGTAGCACATACAACAGCAGAAGTAGCCATCTATTCATTCAACAAACTTGAATCAAACACCTAAGGTAGGACAACCATGGTGCTGGGCTCAAAGGTACCATAAATAAACAGAAGTCTGTGCCATCAAAGATCTCACATTGTATGGAGAAAATCATCACAATAATTACAATATAGCTGAGAAGCACTTGATGAAGGAAGAATCTAGTCCACACAAATGACGTTATATAAAGCATCCCTCAGGAAATAAAACCTGAGCTTACCCTGAAGGACAGAGTGGACAAGGGCACGCAGGGCAGAAGGGAAAGCATGTGAAGATATATGGAAGCCTGAAGGTCTAAATGATCTGGGGTTTAGGATGCCAGGTGGGGTGTCTAAGTGATTGAATAGCAGGACGAGATGGTGGTGCTAAATCGTGGAAAACTTTATCTCATATCCGGGGCGTATGTAGGCACTACCCTTAGGAAGGAAACAGGAAACCATTGAAAAACAGAGTCTCAGAGTCAAGTTTTTCAAAAATGCCTTTTAAGGAGATTGTGTAGTTGAGAAGAGAGAAAAAGAACACCTAAATGCAGTAGGAACGACAGACAGAATAGTTAGTATCAAGCAAATGGTATCACATAGGATTTAGTGATTAATTCCATAATTCCTAGGTTTCTAGCTTGAGCTATAAAATGTACTATTAATGTATATCTTCTGAAAAGATATAGGATGAGAAGAATAAGGTACAAAATAAGTATGTGTCTGTACATATTGAGTTTGAAATATCTTTGAGAAATTCAGGGACAGACGCACCATACATGGCTTGTTGTTAACAGGGCTGGAATTTGATGTCATGGTGGACTAGGCTGGAAATATAAAATGTGGGCAATAAGAACAAACTGGTGGTTGAAACCATCCGAGTAGCTGAGGTGACTCAGGAGGGAAGTGCAACATAGGGATGTCACAATAGACGGACAGAGGAAGAGTCCAGAGCATGAGAAGTAAAGAATTCAATTCTATAAGACAAGAATCAGGAGAATGATGTCAGCAGAAACATAGGAGAGAAAACATGCCCAAAAAAGAGTGAGTAAGTGTCCAATGCTCCTGAGATGTCAGTCAACTGGGTGGTGAAATGTGCCCAAAGTGTTTTTACAAAACTGTATCACCCCAAGTGACCAGCAAGAGAGAACTGGTGGAAAAAATTATGGGCCATTTATACAGAATGCAGCTATATCAAAAGTCACAAAAGGTTTCTCTGTCCTTGTATGGGGAAACTATAGCTATTGGGAGAAGGATAAAAGGCTGCAAGAGGAAAGAGGTAGTTATCCCACACAGCACTTCTGCAGCAGGCTTGTCTTTATAGTTAGATTTTAAAAATACCATGGAAACAATGAACCTATAATGTATTAAATTGGTAAATTAACCATAAATAGAAAATATTGATTTTAAGTGACTTTAGAATACAGCATTTTGAAGTTATATACATGCTTAGAGGGAGGCATTCAGGTAACAGAAGGAACTATAAAAATGGTTTAAAATTCCATTAGAAGTTACATTATTTCATATAATGATTGTATCAATATTTTGCAGCTACTTTATTTATATCTATTGTTTAAAAGTAAGCAATTCAGTTAATCACCTCAGGAGTCAGTCAATATTATCAGTGAAAAAGAAAAGTGATGACATTCTAAATTTTAAAAAGTAACAATACACCTGAACTCTTAAAATGTAATTAGAAAGATCAACACAAACTCACAATTTTTCCAGCTATGACCAATAAAATGGCCTAGAAGCAATGAGTACTTCTAGTGTCCAGGTTGTGGTCACTAATACAATAATGTATTTATAGAAACCAGAACTCCAATGTAATGGATGTTTTGGGGACAATTTTGGAAATTTGAATATCTGGTTACTAGGTAAGAATTTACTAAAATATAAAGGTAGAGATAGAGGCCTGAAAACAAAGCATGTTGTAGAACAACGTGTGTAATGTTCCACTGCTGGTATTATACCCTCAGAATCCCAAAACAGCAGTTCAGAAGACCCTATGCATTCCGATGTTCACAGCAGCGTTATTTACAATAGTCAAGTAGCAGAAACAGCTTAAATGCCTCTCAGTAAATGAGTGGATTAAAAATCTGTGGTACATGTACACAGTGGAATACTATGCAGCAGAAAGAAAGAAGGAACTCCTACCCTTTGTGACAGCATGGATACAACTGGAGAGCATTATGCTAAGTGAGGTAAGCCAGGAGGTGAAAGACCATATGATGTCACCTATAAGGAATCTAATCAACAAAACAAACAAGCGAGCAAATAGAACCAGAGACATAGAAATAAAGAACAATCTGACAGTGACCAGAAGGGAGGGGAGGGGGGGATAAAGGAGGAAAGAAAACAATCAAGGAACTTGTATAAAGGACCCATGGACAAGGACAATGGTGGGGGGAGGATTGAATGTGGGAGGGGTAGGCAGGGCAGGGAAGAGCAATGGCAGAAAAATGAGGGCAACTGTAACTGAACAACAATAAAAAACTATATATATAGTTGTGTGTGTGTATATACACATATATACAGACACAGTATATTAAGTATCACAAGTGCAATGGCTAGATGGAGTTTCTAATTTTTAAAATTTTGTCTCAATTTATTACGTTTACACTTAACATGATCTGCTTTTATTTTGAAAAAGAAATTTTAAAAGTAGCATTGTCAACTAGTTCACTGATGACCTAGGATATGGTGGACAGAAGCCAGGGTGTCTGGGGTAAAGAATGGCTAGGCGTGGACATCATAAGTGTGGACTACTCATAATGAGTCAGGCACATGAGAAAGCAAGGACAAAGGACAGTAATTCAAAGCAGATACCCTAGTCTCCAGGCAAGCATTCTCTGTCACAGGGCTTTGGCACTGGCTTGCTTTCCTCTCCAGAAGACGCTTTCTTACAGGGATCCATGTGACTTACTCAGTCCCCTCATTTCAGTCTTTGTTCAGATGTTACCTTCCTGCTAAAGCCTATTCATAATCACAGCACTTTCTCGCCCTATCACTTTCCTCCACATACACAAATCTCCTACTTTGACCTTATTTTTTTCCATAGACCTTAGTAAATTTCTAATGTTTTATGTAATTTTATTGTTTATTGCCTATTGCCTCCACTGGAATGTAAACTCACTTTAATATAAATTATTTGTTTTGTACACTGGTATATCCCAGACACCTAGAACAGTGGATGGGCACTTAGTATTATTTAATAACTTTAAACAGAATTAAAATAAGGGTTATTAAGCGTTGGGAGAGACTTGAGCACAATTATGTGCCAACCTTGACTATTACCAGGGAGAAACACAAACCCAATTAACGAACTTCAGGATGAGAGAAGTAATCCTTATGAGATCTCCTTGTATCTTCCTAGAGTGTATAGAGTAAGGACAAAAATGCTGTTCAGAATGTTTTACAGGACAATGAAAGAGTGAACTGATTACCATGTGTGTCCTTGCTATTTGACCTTTACTTCTAGTAATACAAAAGTCATTGCCGGAACAAACAGCTACATAAAATTTTGTTGGTGCTTTTTCAGGAGGAGGGAAAAAAACCTCATTGCCTTGGCAACAGGACATTTTAGAAACACACAATAAGCTGGTACTTAGTATCACTGAAAAACAGAGATCCAGTTCATTTCATTTACTGATATGATATACTGAACTAGCTGCACTTACACTATGGAAAAAGAATCAGAAGGAACTGCCAAAGAAGTCTACTTAAAAAAAAGTTTTGCCTTTCACTTGCCTGGCTTATTTCACGTAGCATAATGCTTTCTAGTTCCATCCATGCTGTCACAAAGGGTAGGAGCTCTTTTTTCTTTCTGCTGCATAGAGTTCCATTGTGTAAATGTACCATAGTTTTTTGATCCATTCATTTACTGATGGGCACTTAGGTTGCTTCCAGCACTTGGCTATTGTAAATTGTGCTGCTATGAAGTCACCTATAAGTGGAACCCAATCAACAAACAAACAAGCAAGCAAAATAAAACCAGAGACATTGAAATTAAGAACATACTGACAGTAACCAGAGCGGAGGGTGGAGATAATGGGGGGAAAATGGGAAAGGGTTTTCAGGAACATGTACAAAGGACACTTGGACAAAACCAAAGCGGGGTAGGATCAAGGGTAGGGAGTGGGGATGGCTGGGGTTGGGGGGAATGGTGGGGGTAAAATGGAGAAAACTGCACTTGAACAACAAAAGTTTTGCCATGAGGGTGATTTATTTCCTTAATATTCAGTTTAATATTTAATAAAAATTTGGCTGGAGATTAAAAGGAAGGAATTGTATTAAGGCAAATTCAAGTCAACAAAATAAATTTTTATTAAGGTCATCAAAAGACTTAGAAAAAACCTAAGTCATAAAGAAGATACTAATCTCAATCAAGATTAACAGCAACTATAGTAGTAATATAGAAACAGAAAAGTATGAATTTAATCTATTCCAGATCCCCTAGCACTTTTTTAGATTCAACCTCCTGAGATTTCTTTGGGGCTCCAATCCTTATCACTTTTTGATAGTGATTGTTTTAGCTCCTGAAAGCCCTCAATTTTGCTGTTTTGTTTAGACTGTTTTTGGATTTTAGTTTAAAGTCACATTTAAATCTTGCTATTAATCAAAAGTGCCTGAGAACACCTCTAATCTCAGAGGATCATTCTTAAATGATCGGTGCACAAGTACACACAATTTTCATTTTTGTCTTGGTTTTGGGGGTTAGGTCTTATTGTATGTTTCATGTAAATACATATATATATATATATATATATATATATATATATATATATATACATACACTGCAAGCTTAAAAATAAACTCAAGCAGCTTAATACATAGGAACATATATGTATTTGGTAAGGAGCAATCATTTCATACTTTTCTTAAAATAAAAAAAGTTATAAAATGGGTTCTTTGGATATTAAAATCAAAGGAGCTTAACTTTTGAAATCTGAATAAAAGCTCAGAGGTCACCAAGAATAGAAATGACACAGAATCTCACTTTGAAAGGAAAGAAAAACAAGAAGTAGAAAACATTACATTTTACTGGTAGAAACAATGTCTTACCTAAGACCAGAGATTTTTCAACCGGCGTGCCACAAGAGCTATTAAAACATACAGTACCTATCTACTCAGAGGCACTGACCTCTTTCTCCTTAAATTATCAAATAAAAAAATGACAACAGCCAACACAACAATAGCCATCTGGGGTGAGTGAATTAAAATTATACCTATTTTTTATCAGATTGGCAAAAAAAATTTTTTTTTGGTGTGCCGCAGAATTTCACTTTATGTGAACCATGAGATGAAAAAGGTTGAAAATCACTGCCTAGGACAGGTCAGAAAAATGTTTTTATCAGAAAAAAAAAACCTAATGAATAAGACATAATTAGTAAATTTGTTAGTTAAACATTAGGGAAAATTGCCAACACAGTAAAAGAAACAAGGAAATCAAAGCCTTTGGCCGCCATTTCATAGGGCATTTCACTCAGAAAACATGTGCCACTTTGTTCCATTGTTTGAAGAAAATATTGATACACCAAAGTTGATGTCGCAGTGTTTTAATCTCTTGAAAACTTCCATTTTTGTGCTCTTCTCATTGAGGTATACTTGTCACTGCCAGCTAATACATTAACAATTTAGGTGAGCATGTTAATGGTAGTTTCAGGCTTATAGGATGTCAGTTAACTGACACATGATTGATAACCTAGGAGCTCGGGGAAATACAAAATCTTTTCAGATTACTGTTTATTGACTTCATTACTATGACAATACATGTAAATCATTCCATGTCATGTACAAATTAATGGATGTTCTGAGAATCCACTCACAGTCCAAGGTAATGACATTATGTAGGACAAACTTGGCTTGCCTGAAGGACAGATAGATTGGATTCGTTATCTAATATACTAATAAAAAGGACTTTAATAGGTTCCATAGTCCTTCATATTAGAAAAGGTCTAAATCTACTACGTATGAGAATTTTGACATGCTTACCAGAAACTCAGGCAAATTCAGGTCAATCAGTGATTATTGTTATAACATTCCTGGATGTTGTCATAGGTTCACCCCAAGAACTGGTTCTCTGTGAAAACAAGTCAAAACCTGTGCATCTGATTTTTTTTTCCTTTTCCACAAGCCAAACTTCAGTACAATCTGTATCTTGAATGGGATTCTGCTGACTTCAGAGAATTCCAGGTTGAATAAGACCGCCACTATTGTCCAAGACTTCATAAGAACAACATAAGCATCTTTACATAGTAACTGAATGATGTTAAGGGAATCTCTCCAGGGGCTTTAAGGCAAGAAAAGACAGTATTTTTCCATTTTCTTCAGATAACTTGCATGAAGAAAACTGTCATAGGCATAATCGTCCCTAATTAGGCATCTACACAGGCAGTGGTTAAAAGCATAATCTCTCCAGAATTTAGTATATGAAAGATACCTCTGATTGCCTACAACACATCCATTAATATACAAAAATACTGGATAATGCAAACTACATAAGCTATACTTGCTCCCTCTGAAGGCAATTTAGGAAATATTTTTCTCTTCAAGTAGCCAACACTTAATCCGGAAGTATACATGAGAGTATTAAAGGGAACATTTCAATAAAGAACATAAAATTAGGCACCAGATTTATAGTTGGTTCCTATTATGTAGAACTAGAGAATTTAAGGACTGAAATGAAATAGGAGAGAGAAATGAAGGAAGCATTAAAAAAATAAATCATCTTGGGTTTCTTGGTTCTATCCTTTGCTACTTCTTCAGAAGAACCCAATTTTACCAATTAATATATAAATATGCTGCAGCACCTCTCCTACATAAAAACCTCCATTATGCTGGGCATGCCTTTCAGACCATTACCCAAGTCCTTTTACTTTTACCAGGTATCTTTAAAAAGTTGTCTCTCACTTTATTTGTATCTTTGCTTACACCCTCCAAATTGGAATATTGCTTCTAACGATGTTCTTCTCAAACTGTCGTCATGAGGGATATAGACAGTCTCTCCTATGCCAGTCAGTGGACCCACTTTTCAGACTTCACTTGTTCAGTCTCTCTGTGGCATTTGGAAATACTGACTACTTAATGTAACTTGAAATTCTATCCTCCTTTGCTTTCTGGGACACCAGATTCTGACTTTCTCACTTTGCTGCCCACTGTTTGTTATTTTGTTGGTGGGCACCCTTTTCTCCATCTACCTTTAGTGTTCAATACTCAAGGTTCCTCCCAGCCTTCATTTTTTGTTGCTTCCTTCTTAGTTGTAGGTTGGGTAATTTCATTCATTTTTATAGCTCAAGCAATCACCAATATGCTGACATACACATTTCTAGCAGGATTCTTGATAATTTTTAAAGACTATTTATTTATTTTTAGAGAGAAGAGAAGGGGAAGAGAAAGAGAGGGAGAGAAACATTAATGTGTGGATGCTTCTCCCACGCCCCCAACTGGGGACCTGGCCTGCATGCAACCCAGGCATGTGCCCTGAATGGGAATTGAATTGGTGACCCTTTGGTTCACGGGCCGGCACTCAGTCCACTGAGCCACACCACCCAAGGCAAGGGTTCTTGATATTTTGACATGGCCTTGATTCAAACTTCAAAAGAAACCTTTTAATTTTCATTCTCGTAGTGCTCAAAACTGGCAGTCTCATCTTACCCCTGAGTTCATCCTACTAAATCAAGTATGTTTTCATTGTTGAACTATAGTCAACCATCCGGAAACAAATAGTTTATATAATACTTAAATAGCATGGTTTCTAAAAGATAAGAGACTTCCTTAATCCCTTTAGGAAGCTAAAAATCTGACAAAAATAGCCCAAGGTCAGTTAAATATGATGAACAAACATCTACCAATTAAGAATGTAATTACAAAATTCTAAGTTAAATATTAGCAACTTGAATATAGCATTATGGTAAACTTGTGGCTTATTTAGAAACAGAACAAGAAAAGACATAACTATGTAAATAGATGCTCAATAGTCATTTGATAAAATTTAAAATTCACTTCTCATGCTCAGTCCTGAAAAACAAAGAGACCTGATTTAATTTATAGCTTCTCCATTATAGCTGTTTTCCCACTGGACTGGTAAATGAACCTTTTTTGGACCCCAGTTTCATTAATTTTTAAAATGAGTCTGCCTAGATTGCCTTAAATCTTTGGTTTGAAATATCAATACATCTTGTCCTTTCTTTTTTATAGTATTCTTTTATCTTTGAAATTACACATTTAACTTCTATCTCCCCACCAGACTTACATTGCTATCTGTAATGTCCAGCTTAATATGTGTGTGTACACAAGCAGTTACAGAACTTGTGAGGCCCAGTTACAAAGTGAAAATGAGAGTGCCTTTGGCCCCCCAAAAAAATTAAGAATCACAAGACAGTGACAGTAGAGCATTAAACCAAGCATGGAGCCCTTGTAAGTACTATCACAGGCCCCTGGTCTATGACACAGAACATATGCCCATTAAAAATGTCGAACTTGTGTGTGTGTGTGTGTGTGTCTCCAAAATATGTTGAATATTATGCCTGGAAAATTAAGTCACAGGAACTTCAGAAAATATCCACAGACAGAGCAACAGCTAGCATTCAGATCTCAGACTATAAAAAATAGTTACAGTTAGGTAAAAATATTCAGATAATTAATTAAGAAAATATTTTCAGGTTACCAATAATTGACTATTTTGACTGAAGCCACTAGACCGCATGCAACTCAGGATGGCTATGTATGCAGCCCAACACAAAATCATTAATTTACTTAAAACATTATGAGACTTTTTTGTGATTACATGTTGCAATGTATTTAACATGTGGCTCAAGACAACACTTCTTCCAGTGTGGCCCAGAGATGCTAAGAGGTTGGACACCCCTGCTAGAACATTAAAAAAGACACTGATTAACCTTTAACAAGTTTCTCTTTTACTTGACTTTTATATCATCTTACTTCATCTTTTTCTATTGCATTATATTAATATCCTGAGAATGTTGTCTTCCTTCATAGTATTTATTGGTTATAATTTGTAAACTTTACATACTGTTTCCATGTTGACTGTTCTGCACAATTCACTGGGACTATGAATAAACATAATAGTAATAACTCCATTTCTCTAATCATAAAACATTGGCATATATAAAGTCACAGACATTCTGTCCTTGCCCATCTGTCTTATAAAAAATAATGTTCAGTTTATCAAAATATCAACCATTCATTTAAGACTTCATTTTGAAATTTTTTTCTGATAGAAAAATAATAAAAATGTGGTGAGAATGTGCCCACTCTTATGCAACAAAAATTCCAAATCCTATCTTCTGAAGAGTGATTCTTCACATTTGGGGTCAGAATGAGGAATTTACATCTCTCCTGGAGCTCTGAATACTTTCTCCTCATGCTTCCCCAACATTCACTTATGCAGAAGTCCTTATTGTGCCAGATTTTGTGGTGACTGCATGAAAAAGGAAGACGGATTTCCTCTTGAGGGAGTTATTGATAGATGCTCTTTTATCTGTCCCCGAAAAATGAAAAAAAAAAGGGGGGGTGGGCAATTTCTATACCTCAATGTCACTGTCAGGGATAATAAATAACCAACCTATGTGTGTTTAGTTACTGAATTCCCTTTTAAAAGTCACTGTAGCTTCCTGTGTCTCCATGCTCATCTCTACTCTAGGTTCCAGTCACATGGAAGTGCTCTGCTTGCCCACCCATTCCCTCTCCTGCTCTCATTTGCTTCCTCCTCTCCATCTTCCCTGTTTCCCTCTGCATTCACATTCTTTCCCTGAGGCATGTTCCCATTCATGCCTTCTCTCTCTGTTGTTGTCTCACTCTGTCCCGAAGCAGTCCTGTCTGGCTGCCTGAGTCTAGATACTGTACTTAGTTGAAGGCAACTTGGCTGGGACAGGAGAGAAACGGGACACTGTAGCTGGAGCCACAGAGGGTCAGAGGGGCAGCAGAACCCAGGTCACCCAGGGCCTTAGGCTTGGAGTAATTGGAAGTAGCCAGGCTCCTGTGAGAAGAAAGGGTCACCAGCAAAAGTGAAAGCTGGCCATTCTGGACTGCAGGGTGTCTATGGTTGGCCCACAGACAATTCTCAGAGCAGATAAGAGTGGATTTGGATGTTTTAGAGGTAGAGCTGACGGGGCTTGACTGTGGATTGGATGTGGGACATGAGACTAACAGACAAATAGAGGATCCAAGTTTCAGGCTTAAGCAATCCTGTCTCACTCTCTATTTTACTGGTATTCTCTCTCTCCCTCCCCTCTTTCTCTCTTCCTTCACCCCAGAACCTAATCAGGAATGCTCCTATCCCCAGGTGAATTCCTGATGGGGTCTCAATTCAGAAATCACAACCTCCAGAAACCTTTGCTGAGGTCCTCGCACTGGGGCAAAGATGCATCCACACGATGCATGACCCTGTACCCCTCCTGGCATCAGTTTCTACGTGACTCATGAGGACTTCTAACACAGGGTTCCACGCATAGACTCCGGAGCCAGAATGCAGCAGGTTTGTGCACAAGCTCCCTCACCAACTAGCTAGGTGAACTCTGCCAAGTAACTTAAGGAAGTGTTGGTTCCCACATCTGTGAAGTACAGATAAGAAAATTGTCTACCTCACAGAAAATGTTGCATGAGACCACATATGCAAAACGCTTACTTAGCATAATACTAGCACAGAACAAATGATAGATACATAATAGCCACTATTATTATCACCGTTATTACTTTACACTACCCGCCTTCATTTAAGCAAAGCTTCTGCAGACTATCAGAAACCAAACTAAAATGGGATATACCTAAATAATTCAGGTCTGGAAGAAAATTTATTCAGTAACACACAGTCAAAACGAAAAGTATGATTTCTTATCAATTCAGATAAATGTGAGAGTCAGTTATTTAACTATGATAGTCAGACTCCATTTTCCTCCACCTAATTTGGGCTTTGATTTCCACGTCCAAAGATACTACTTACCAGCGTATGTGGACCCACAGAATTAGTTTTCCCTAAGGTCTCACCTGAGCAGGTGCATCTACAAAGAGCAGAAAGAGACTGATGAGAGGAGTTGGAGAGGCTTAGGGCGCGACTTTCTCAATCCTTCCTACTTTCTTTCTTTAGAAGACCGTTTGGCATCGGCCATCACACCTGTGGCCAGAGCTGCTACACCCCCTCCCTGGCGTCCGCTTGCAGTAGCCCAGCTTTCGTCCTATACTTTTGTCGCTTCCGTGCCACAGTGGCAACCGATGCTTGCTTATTCCAGGGACCTAGCTCTGCCAAGGCGGCTAGAGGTCATCTGGAAAGTGTCTTGCCTCGAACCGCTCTAATTCAGAACGCCCCCTCAGTCCTCCTGCGGAGTCCTCCTCTAGTCCTGGTCCAGGTTCACGGAAAGCGCCGGGGGCGGGGGGTACACAGGTGCGCGGGGGAGGGGGCCACTGAAGGTGCCTGGTGATGAACCCAAAGCTCGAACCTGCAGACCCAGCGCGAAGTAGAAACTGAAAGTGCACTGCGGCAGATCCTACGGAAGTTCTAGGAAAGGCAGAGCGCCCAGGCGGGCCGTGGCGTGTGCCGCTCCCCCCCACCCCCTCCCCTGGGATGGATGAAGCAGCGGGCGCGGCGTGGGGCAGAGGAACCAGCCGCAGAGGCACCAGCCGCAGAGGCGGCCGCCGGGCCCGACTACCGGCACCTCCGAGCACACCGTGGTCCTCGCAGTGACCATGGGCTGTGAGAGTCCGCTCCTGCTGCAGCTGCGGTCATCATGACCACGCCCGCCTCCCGCAGACCATGTTCCATGGTAAGCGCTCCGCTCGGCGCACAAGTTCGCGCGCCGGGCACGCTGGGGGCTCCGGGGCGCGCAGCCGGGCCCCGCGCCCAGGCGCGTCCGGGAACAGCAGGGCCTTGCACTTTGGACCTGTTGAGAGCACCGGCTCTCGCACAAGCAGCCGGTAGCTGTGCCGGAGTACCCTGGCCCAAAGCCACTGGCACCTGGGGCAGCTGCGCCTGGCAGGCTGCGAGAAGCCATCCGCGACGCCCCCTTTCTATCCCGGGACCGTGCGCCGCAGCCTCTGAGTGGGTCAGCTGGGGCAGACGGGTCTCCGAGGCCGACGGGGGCTCTGTCAGTTGTCCTCAGCTACGCTGCCCTCGGTCCCCCTCGCCCAGCCACCCTGCTCGCGTCCCTGGCGGCTCCAGATTACAATTTACCGGCGCCCAGCGTCGGGGAGCACTTGGGCTCCTACAGCTCCCAAATCCCCGGAGAAGTGAAAGCGCGGCTCCCACGAGAAGTGCTTTTGAACCCTAAGGGGATAGGACTCTGGAAAACACCGTTTTCCTCCCTCAGAGAGGCCGGGAGTTTCCGCCAAGGGCTGTACCTTGTGCCTTTTGCCGGGAACCAAGTCCTCGGGCTGGCACCGGGAGAGGCCAGTTTCAGGTTTCCTTTTCTTCCTATTTTATTTGTGCGATTGCAGACCTGAAATGAACAAGGGCAGAGGGGGGCGAGCTGGGTTTCGTTGGCAGCCATGTGGCCAGAGTCCAAAAGTTTCCTGGAAGAAGACATGGGACAAAAAGATGTGAGGGGAGATAATCTGCTAAGGAAAATTGGAATGTTTTACAGTAAATACTTCCTCAAGCAAAAGGAGTCGGGTAGGGGAAAGTGCTGGAATAGGGAGCAGCTGGTTGGTCCCTTTGACGCTTGGTCTGTGGGCTTTCCTGGCTCCACCGTGGGATCACAAGAGCCCTTTCCCATCTCATAGGTATTGAAAAATCGAGAATTGACATAGTCCAGAATTACCAGATCAGTAACAAAATAAGGGGCCATGGGTTGGAGCATAGAAGACAATTATGGAAGAAGACTTATAATGGGCATCCTCCAGAATTTTATGGAGAATTAAAAATTAGGAATATTCTTGTTTTCCTTCCAATGCCCATGGGTCCTGCCGTTACTTCTTTCTGGGTCGTCCCTGGTTTTATCTCATCCTCGAGTCACCTCTGGCCCGAAGTGGAAGGTAAAACAAGAAAAGGAAGCCAAGCGTGCACATTATGAACGAGTCTTTATTTTCTGAAATATATCTATATTAATTATGCACCATAAATTATTATCAGCAAGCAATATTAGAATTCTAAACTTGGAATAATGGTTATAATAAGTGGCTTTCTGCAGTTTGTTTCAATAGATTTCACTAGAAGTTTAAGGGTAGGGTTACTCTTTATCCTGTCTCTTTGCTACTTCATTTGGGAATTGAAGTTACTGAGGACCTGACCTGCTATGTGGTCCTCAACTGTACCGTGTAGTTTAGATAATTTGCTCATATTTGAGGACCGAAAAATGGGATGGTAATGGAAACAGAGAGCTAAAAAAGATTGGCAAACTTGAACGTGGATAAAGGAGTATTACACACAGAACCACATTAGCATTTAAATATCTTAAACAAAAATGGAGAAGATCATTTTTCATAGGACTAACTGACACATCTTATCACAGATGAGAATTTTTTTCTGGTTTCACCTCTGACACATAACCTAGTGAAATTACAGCAAATAATAGTGTCTCTTTTCCTGAGATAAGAGTATATGATGGCAGTGTGTCAGAACTTGGCCAGGGACTTCTGCAGGGAGGTTCATGTGGAGCAAGATGGGTTGTTGTACGTTTCCCTTGACTGAACAACACACAATTGTTCGTGTGTGTGTTTTGGGTTATTTTTAGGAAGCAGGGTAAGTTGGTGGCTAAAAGCTGAGTTTCTAGACTCTTCAACCTAACAAACCTGAATTTAAATCTTGCCTCTCGCTAGACTTTATATATGGAAAAAAACATCTTTTTGGGTTTCAGATTCTCCGTGTGCAAGAATGTTAATAATTGGCAGTCCTTAATTCATGAAATGGATATGAAATATTATATGCAATGTCATAGGAGGGCTTCAGAAATGTCTTTAGTGTTTATCATGGGATTTGTGGATAGAATTTACAGTCCAATCTGAATATGCTCATGGCGATTATAAGATTTCTTTATGTGAGCAGCATCATACTCATTTCTGAAAGCTTAAAAAGCTGATTCCCATATAACATATGATTCTTTTATACTCTTCATTAACATTTTCTTTATTCACCCATTTGCTTGTGCCAATTGATCATATTAAAACCAAGTCTTATACATTCAGATGTTTTCTAATCCATCCTGAAAGTCTTTTTACCACTTTTTAAAACTTCCAGTGACAATAGGTCTATGTAATGTTTGTAAAGGACAATCAATGAACACTTATTGGTCTTAAGGGCTGAAAAAAAGATTGGATTTGATGGATTATAGAAACTAATTTATTTATGTTCACTTTGACCCCATAACTTAAGTAGCTGAGGATTGAATGTATTATTTGGCTTAAATTAAAAACCAACAAGAATTTTTTAGACAGCCATCATTTTGGTTTAACCAAATTCCCTGCTGAAAACAAATTCTCCAGTTTCAATCCCTTCAGGAGATCTAAAGAAAATTCCACAAGTCCTAGCTTGCCTTGCATTATTCTTTATGGTTTCTCTTCTCTGTAACTTAATGAATAGGTCAGGGTTGGGGGAAGTGTGGGTACTGATATATAATTTGAAACAAAACAAAATGAGTCCTTTTCCCATTGTGACAATGTTAAAGCAAGCTCAAACCAGGCAATACTAATGTTACTTTCTATGTGGTGTGGAGAAAAGACTTCAATTACAGACCAAAGTGCAAGTCATTAGCAAGAGAGCTGGGAATCTGTGAGATGTAGGTCCGAAGCCCAGGGTGTGCTTGCAGCATTGTCCATGAGTGATTTCAAATCTAAAGAGTTACCGCATGTAGATGGCCAGGTAGAGTGTGAACAATAAAGTGCTTGAGAATTGGAAGGGACATGAAGGGATCATTTAGTCTCAGGTTTTCATTTTACAAATCAGGAAAGTGAAGCTTAAAAGATACTCTGTCATTCATTCAGTCCACAACCCATCATCATACCAAGACACAAACCCCATCTCCACTCTGTAAAGCCTCACTGCCCTGCACTGCCCCAGTCTTACTGAGGGTAACTTATTTAACAGTAATGGCAACAAAGAGCACTTCTTACTGACAGGTCATATTATGTTTTAGAATTTGAAACTAGTTTTTTTACAAAAAAAAAGACTGAATTTTCCACCAAGTCATCATTCAAAAGCATTGATAAAATACCTTTCAATGAGTAAACAGGTTTATGTGAATTTGGAAGCATGAATTATTAAAAGTTGAGGTGAAGACACCACAGCCAGTGCTCTACATAGAAAACAAAACATCCTCCTTTATTAAAGCATAGAAGGTGTTCCTTTGGAATACCATTTATGTATAAAGGTAAAAATGCCTGTATTTCATTCTGGTATTTAATTACTTTATTGTATTTCCCTTAAAGCTCATTTCAATTATATGCCATATAACTTTTCTTTTATGATCTAATTCTCCCAAAGTACATCATGGGGACACCTGTAAGGTGACAGAGAAAAGTTAGTTTCTCTACAATCCATACAAATCTGATTACAAAGTTGGGACCTAGTAAATCATTAGTAGTTGTTCACATTTGAGAATCTTCAGGTTGAAGGAACAGTAGTAGAAGAGAGAGCGGAGCTGTATAATGTTGCACGGAAGTGGTTTGCATCCAGAAGACCAATGTGATTACATGTTATCAAAAGATGGTGACCATTTCTGACCAAGTCCTGGTGAGGCAGCGAGCTCAGGTTAAAATCCAGACCTGGCACCTACGGTCCATGTTTCAGAAAAAGACTGACTTGCAGAACTCTTGTTCTTTAGAACTGATATGTATGTGACACTTAACGGTGCTTGTCACATGGTATTCAATTAAAGGAAACTAGTGTCACCATTATTATTAATCTCCTAAGGGATTGTTGCTTGTCATGTATATAGATATTTCATGCGAAACAATGAATAGATTCCATGTCTCATTTTGTTTCTACTGCCTTTCCGAGTGTCAGTGACATGTGAGGATGAGATTCATGTAGGATTCATGTTTGTTCCCATATCTGCTACCCACCCTACTTTATTTGTAAAATACGGGTATTTCATAGCACATAATTTATTAAGTGCTAGTGATTTTTATAACAAATGATGATATCATAGATGACAATGTTATTGGGAACTTTGTGATATATTTAATAGTCTTTAGGTCATTGTCACAATATTAGTACCTTGGGTTCTGAGGAGGATTGCTTGTAATCTCCATCAGAGACGGTGCACATGTGAAATGCCTGGCACTCAATAAATACAGTTAAGTCCATTCGGGGAATTAACAGAAAATACGTTGTCAGTGTAACACGAGAGTTTACCAAAGATGCAGACAAGATACTCTGGCAGGTTTATGAAGAATTAAGTCCCTATATAACCAGATTTTTATGTCTAAGAGAACCACTGGCTTTCTATTCCTATATTATTACTGCTCCAAATTATGCCATGTATGATTTCATTCCTTTTGATTACACAATTGCCTCTAATTAGGAAGGCTTATAAAAAACAGATAGAAATAATTAGTTAACAGGGTGTGAACCTATTTACTGGATTTTTCTAACATCAAGAAGCTAAGCAGTGTTTGAGGAGGATAGGGGTCTCTGGGCACTTAGAAACAGCAGTTACTGAAAAGATAAGGAGTCTCAAAATACAAATGTCAACTTTAACATTTCTGGGAAGGGTAAACACTATACACACACACACATATAAATACACACACATGATCACAGAGTAGTACCATGGAGATTAACCTATAATGCATCGACTTGGACAACCATTGAGTTTTACATACATATTCAATCACATGCCATAGATCATAAAATTTCAAAAATGCGTACTGTTTATACCTGTCATTAGATTTACCTATTCACCTGTGAATGCCTTTTCTTGTAGGGATGTTCAACATAAATCAAAATTAAATAGTATTTATATGTTCAGTGTTTCCCAGAAGCAAGAGACTGCTGGCATCTACCCTTTTCTGCACTGTCTCAAAGAGTAATTTCTCAATTAAAAAGTGAAGGAAACCTGAACACTAAAATTCTGTCTTACTTTTGTTGTTATTTAATATTGAATCTTAGAGTTCTTCTCACCCTATCAAAACACCAAGATGCATGTTTACAATTATTAGAACTATGTGGCCAGTCCCATTGAAATGCTACTATCAAATCAGATAATATGACATATAATGTTTAGCTTATTCTTAACTTACTGTTGACTTTAGTTTCTTTTAGGTATATCTTTGGAATTCCTCCCCTGATCCTTGTTCTGTTGCCAGTAGCATCATCTGATTGTGAGATTGAAGGTAAAAATGGTGAAGAATATCAGCATATTATTATGGTCAGCTTCAAGGAGTTGGTATGTACTTCTTTTGCTGTTCTCACACTCTAACTTATTGGGAAAATTTAATAGGTACTGTCACTATTCAGTTTTATATTCTAGTATCCATTTGTAATTCTTAAAAGTGAAATAACTAAAGAATAAAATTCATTGAGCTACTTACTATGTATTTTCATAACTGGCATCATTATATCCTTTAAAAATAATTCTTTCCTAGACTTTCAGACTCCCACAACTATCCATTTAAACCCTACTGCTGTTCATTATCAAATTTTTTGTGAGCATAATTTAGCATAGCTGTGTGCATTTCCTCATGTGTCATTAACAGTCTCTGCAGAAGCATAATGTCAAGAGGGAAAGTAACAGAATATAACATTTAAGATTATCATGAAAAGATATACATGTATAGCTATTTCATTTTATCCGAATATATGTACATGCACGTATGTATATATTTGTATACATATGCATATATAATTTTCTGTGAGTTAATTTTTCTATTTACCATGGAAAATTTTTAATAATAGATTTTATTTTTAAAGCAGTTATAGGTTTACAAAAAAATTGCACCAAATGTAAAGAATTCCCAGATATCCATTCTCCCTCTGCACAATTTCCTCTATTATTAACATCTTGCAATTTTGTGGTACATTTGTTACAATTGATGAACCAATCTTGATATGTTATTATTAATTAAAGTTTATAGTTGACATTGGGTTTCACTGTTTGTGTTGTACAGTTCTATAGGTTTTGACAAATACATAGTGTCATGTGTCTGCCAATACAGTGTCCTATAGCATGGTTTCAAATGCCCTTAAAACTCCCCTATGCCCCACTGATTCATCCCTCGTGCCCTCCCCTTGAACCCATGGCAACCACTCACCTGTTTGTGGTATCTCTAGTTTTGCCTTTCTTGTAGGTCACGTAGTTGGAGTCAGGCAGTACACATTTTTTAGACTAGCTTCTTCTACTTGCTAATGTGAAGTTAAGGTTTCACAATGACTTATTGTGGAATGACTTATACCTCATCTCATTTTATTGAATAAAATTCCATTGAATGATTGTACCTCAGTTTGTTTCTCCATTCACTGATAGAAGGACATGTCTTGGTTGCTCCTAATTTTTGGCACTTATTAGTAAAGCTTCTATAAACATTCATGTGCAGGGTTTTTTGTGGACATACAAAGTGAATTTCTAATTCACTTGGATAAATATCTAGGAGAGAGATTACTACATTGTATGGGAAGACCATGTTGAGCTTTGAATAAAACTGCCAAACTGTCTTCTACAGTGATTATACTATTTTTCATTTTATATTTCATGAATTTTTGACATTTTCTGGACTAAATGATACTACTAAATTAATCTTCCTGAGTCAAGATAATGTTTTTTATTAAACTTTATTATCTGGGCAGGGAATCAACCAGTATTAGTTCTGCAACACTCATGTGAAACTGCAAAAAATAAAAATAAATAAAAATGCTATTGACAATTCAAAAGGAGAGTTTAGTCGCTAGATTCCCAGCTTCCCTGCCCAGAAACACAGAGGAGCTAATCTCATTAAAATGCACAGCAGCAACAATGACACTATTAAAACAAAGCAAAGTATGGCTACTGGTCTTAAGGAGATTAATTCACAAGACAGGGAAAAGTATGTGCGGTAATCAATCCAAGTGAAAAGTGCCATGATAATCTCAGGAAAGTTGTAAATATGAGGTGATGGGTAGAGAAGATTCCGTCCCTCACTCATGCACACTTTTCAGACATGACTGTGTTTAAATCTCAGGGAGACCATAATAATACTGATACTTGAAAGTGCTTGTTATGTTCCAGGTTATAACTGATTTAACCATGTCAACGTCCCTATCAGACAGGTACTCTTCTAACTTCATTTCACAGAGGAAGAATCTGAGGCTCAGGCTGTGCAGTCTATTAAATGTTAGAAGGATCTGAGCCTCTGCTGGTAACCAGCACCCTCTCTTGCCTCCCAGTAGCAATCTCTGTGTTACGAGTGGTGGAAGACTGGGAATAAGGCAATGATGGACCAGATATAGACACTTCTTTTAAGAAGCTTACCTTTGGTGATGGTTAGGTCTTGCGGTGAAGAATTCAAGTTGCAACTTGAAAAGTTGTGAGCCGGATTTGGAAAGATACACAGTGTGTTCCAGGAGGACGTGAATAAGGTCATCTTGGTGCTAGGAGACAGACCACATTGTGGAGTAGCATGCTGATGTCTAGACTTTTGAGATAGTACACCCCTCTAGTAAAAAATTTTTTAAATATATTTAATTGATTATGCTATTACAGTTGTACCATTTTTTTCTCCCCTTTATTCCCCTCTACCCCATACACCCTTCCATCATTCCCCACCTTAGTTCATGTCCACAGGCCAGACATATAAGCTTCTACATTTCCTATACTATTCTTAACCTCCCCCTGTCTATTTTGTACCTACCACTTATGCTTCTTACTATTTGTACCTTTTCCCCCATTCTCCCCTCTCCCCTCCCCATTGATAATCCTCCATATGATCTCTATTTCTGTGAATCTGTTCCTGTTCTAGTTGTTTGCTTAGTTCATTTTTGTTTTGTTTTGATTTAGGTTATGTTGTTGATAGTTGTAAGTTTATTGTCATTTTACTATTCATATTTTTGATCTTCTTTTTCTTAGATAAGACCCTTTAACATTTCATATAATAAGGGCTTGGTGATGATGAACTCCTTTAACTTCACCCTATCTGGGAAGCACTTTATCTGCCCTCCCATTCTAAATGATAGCTTTGCTGGATACAGTAATCTTGGATGTAGGCCCTTGCCTTTCATGACTTGGAATACTTCTTTCTAGCCCCTTCTTGCCTGTAAGGTATCTTTTGAGAAGTCAGCTGACAGTCTTCTGGGAACTCCTTTGTAGGTAACTGTCTCCTTTTCTCTTGCTGCTTTAAGATTCTCTCCTTATCTTTAATCTTCAGTAATGTAATTATGACATGCCGTGGTGTGTGTTCTTTGGGTCCAACTTCTTTGGGACTCTCTGAGCTTCCTGTACTTCCTGGAAGTCTATTTCCTTTGTCAGATTGGGGAAGTTCTTCTTCATTATTTGCTCAAATAAGTTTTCAATTTGTTGCTCTTCCTCTTCTTCTTCTGGAACCCCTATGATTTGGATATTGGAACATTTAAAGTTGTCCTGGAGGTTCCTAAGCCTCTCCTCATTTTTTTTGAATTTTTGTTTCTTCATTCTGTTCCAGTTGGATGTTTATTTCTTCCTTGTACTCAAAACTGTTGATTTGAGTCCTGCTTTCCTTCCTGTCACTGTTGGTTCCCTGTACATTTTCCTTTATTTCACTTTGCATAGCCTTCACTTTTTCCTCTATTTTGCGACCATACTCAACCATTTCTGTGAGCATCCTTATTACCAGTGTTTTGAACTCTGCATCTGATAGGTTGCCTATCTCTTTGTCATTTAGTTATATTTTTTCTGGCGCTTTGATCTGTTCTTTCATTTGGGCCATATTGCTTTGTCTCCACACGCCTGTTACATAATAAGGGGCAGAGCCTTAGGTACTCACCAGGATGGGGCAACCTGCATTGTGGCGTTGTATGTAGGGGAGGGGTCCAAGAGGGAACAGTGCTGCTTGCTGGGCTCTTGGCCAACTTTCAGTCACTTCCCTGGCTACCCACAAGCAAATTGGGCCCTTCTGGTGCTGATTCCCAGGTGGATGGATTTTTTATGTTCTAGGACCCTATGGGTCTCTCCCACAGACTTTCCTGTGTGACTGGGAGTTTTTCCCAACAGTGCAACCCCCACAGGTTTTTTCGGTCAGAGGTTTGGGGGCTTTATTTCTCTGCACTGGAACCCTGGGTTGTGTCATCTGTCTTGCTCCCCAGTTGTTCCTCTCAGTTTATCTGTACACAATTGTGGGGTCACCTGCTCGAGCAGCCACCGCCTTGCCTGTATGGTCCTCCAGCTACCACCTTGCTGTGAGTCATCCCCATTCCAGCTGCTTGTCCACTCCTCCTGTGGGTCTGGATGAATGTTTCTTCTTTAATTCCTTGGTTGTCAGACTTTCATAGCATTTGATTTTCTGGCAGTTCTGGTTATTTTTTGTTTTTAAATTTGTTGTTGTCCTTTTGGTTGTGCAAGGAGGAAAGTGTGTCTACCTATGCCTCCATCTTGGCCAGAAGTCAGTAAAAATTTTTTGATCCTATTCTTTCATTGCACATTTAACATTTATTTATATATTATATCATCTTTATAGTATTTCCATGTACATTAGTAATGATACATACAAAAATTAAAATTTACCTAGATGAGATAAAAAGTAAATTGTGATAGAATTTTCAAAATTGCCCTCCCCTGTTGCAGTGGACTGCCCATTGTGGACTCCACTTTGAAGATCATGAACATAGCAGAAGACATGAGTGGGCCTATGTGTTATATAGCAAGATGGGGAGTGGTCTTGATGTAATGGTATTTAGGCTTTCTTCTAAACATAACTAAAAGTCAATGGTGATTCAATCATAAGGTAACATTTCTTTAAAATACAAATTTGAGCATTTGCTATGTGCAAAGTGGGCCATTAAAATAAGTGGTAGTCCTTGTTCTTCTGTAATCTATGGGGGTGATGGAGACATGTGTCACTATAATACACAATGATAATAGTACATTACAGAGTTTGATACACATTATCTTACTTGAGCTTCACAATATTTCTATGAGGTGATAATGATGTGATAATAATAGGTTTTGCTATTTGCCAATGCTGTTCTGAGTAGTTTCCATGTATTAATTTTATAATTCTTACAACTCTATGTGATGCGGATCCTGGCCTGTGGGATCCTTGTGTTGTGGATGAAATAGACAAATTCACACGGACTACTGAGTCCTGTGGAGGAAAAGGGACAGCGCTGCCACTCTCTCAAGGGGGGAGCACCCCGACCCTTGCCTTGACAGGCTTTTATTGCTTTCTGGGTACATTACATTGAGGATGGGTAAATGAGGATCCAAAGTCCTCATTTACTATGCACAGGTTCTCTTTAGGTGGTTACAGAAAACAAAGGAGAGGATGTTGCTAATTACATCAAAAGGGAAGGATATTTGCCAATGTAAAGGGAAAAGTGGTTGAACTGGTTACACTCATCCTTGGAAGGTTAAGCATAGATTTTAGGAAGTTACTTTAAAGATATGCAGTAAACATTTGCTGCCTCAATTCAGGGTGAGGGAGTTTCAGCAAAAGCAAGCCTCATAGCAGTCTAGGTACAATGCAGGCCTGATTCCCCATGGGAGAACCTATCCGTGGGTGTGGGTCCTGTGTGATGGACCTTGCTCCCCACTGGCCTTTCTGAGTGGGAGCTGGACCCACGCCACATAGAACAGTCTCCTATATCTATGTAATAAAGGTACAGAGACCCAGATAACTTAGATGGCGTGTGGCAAAGCTGGAATTCAAGTGTAAGCATTCTGGTTCTAGAAAATGCCCTTATGAGACAAAGCAGTTAATAGCACCCCTCTGACCTTCTATTTTTGTGGGAGAACATGGGTTAGGGAGTTGTGATGTTAACTAATGTCAGAATGTATCAAAAACTTTAAGATGGTAACCAGACTGGATGAATTGTAGGGAAAGGAACTGGGGAGATGAGCAGGTGTTGTAAATACTGTTACAGCCATTTAATGAGATAAATAAGGTGGAATCTAGTTGTAGAAGTAAGAAAATAGATATGCTGAAGGCCATTATATAGAATCCAAATAGGGTCTAGGGAAGGCAGGTTCATAATAAATGATAAAGACACTGATTTTATATGATCTGCCAAATATGGAATTTAGATTCCTAGAATTGGGATAACTAAATTAAATTGATTTTTAAGTTTCTTAATACATATAACAAAATTATTTTCCAGAAAGAACCAATCAATTTATAGTTCTTACAGCAATAAGAATTCTTGTCAGCATTGAGTATTCTTTTTTTTCGTTTTTGATAAAATCTGTCAAGGCAATGGAAAAATAACCTTTTGTTTTGATTTGCATTTCTTTGATTGCTTGTGACATTGCCCTTTATTTACATTCATTCATTTTATATTTTTAATTATTTTGCATTGAGATAAAATTCAATTTACAATTTACTTTTTTTAAAGTGTGCAATTTAGTGGCTTTTCATATATTTACAAGTTGTGCAATCATAACCGTTATCTACTTCCGAAACATTTTCATCACCTGAAAGAGTGATGAAAATCACTAGTAGTGACTTTCTCTTCCCCAGCGTCAGATGCTGGCAGGCACTAATCTAGTTTCTGTCACCATGGATCTGTCTTTTCCAGGCACTTCATATAAATGGAATCATGCAACACGTAGCTTTTGTGTTGGGCTTCTTTCACTTAGTGTAATGTTTTCGAGGTTAACCATATTATGGTATGAATCAGTAGTTCTTTTCTTCTTATATATCAGTAATATTCTGTTCTATGCATATAGTACATTTTGTTTAGCCATTCATCAGTTGATGGGCATTTGAGTTTTTTCCATGATGAGTAATACTGCTTAGAATGTTGGTGTACAAGTTTTTGTGCAGTTCTCTTGGATATATACCTACAAGTGAAATTGCTGCATCATATGGTAACTCTGTGTTTAACTTTTGAGGAAAAGCCAAACTATTTCCAAAGTGGCTGCACCATTTTACATTCCCCCCCAGTAGTAAATGAGGGTTGTGGTTTCTCCACATCCTCACCAAGGCTTGTCTGACTATTTTACTCTAGTGATCCTGGTGTGTGGAAAGTGGTATCTCCTTTTCTTTAATCTGCACCCAAGGATATGTTTTTATTGACTTTACAGAGAGAGGAAGGAAGGGAAAGGGAAAGAGAGAGAGATGTGAAAGAGAAACATCGATCTGTTGCCTCCCATATGTGCCCCGACTAGGGTTCAAACCCACAACCTATGTATGTATGTGCCCTAACTGGGGATCAAACATGCAACCTTTCAATGTACTGGATGGCGCTCCATCTAAATGAGCCACCTGACCAAAGGCTCATTGTTTTTTGATTTGCAATTCCCTAATGACTAATGATCAAGCATCTTCTCATTACTGACCATTATTATTGTATGTTCTTTAAAGAGGCATCTCTTTTAATCCTTGCTCACTTTTAAATTGTGTTGTCTTTTTATTGGTCAATTGCAAGAATTTTGCTTATATATTCTGGATACTAGACCTTTATCAGACATGCAGTTTGTAAATATTCTCTCCCATCCTGTGGGTAGTACTTTCACTTTCTTTATAGTGTCCCTTGAAGCACAGAAGTTTTGTATTTTGATGCAGTCTTTCTTTTCTTTTCTTTCTTTTTTCTTCCTTCCTTCCTTCCTTCCTTCCTTCCTTGCTTCCTTCCTTCCTTCCTTCCTTCCTTTCTTTCTATTATTGTTGGTCATGCTTTTGGTATATATACAAAGTCACAAAGATTTACACCTATTTTTTTCTAAGATATTTATAGTTTAAGCTCGCATTTAAGTCTTTGATCAATTTTTAGTTAATTTTTGTATATGGTATGAGGTGGGGGTCCAACTTTATTCTTTTTCAGCTGTTCCTGAAACTTTCAGTATAAAGACTGTTTTCTGCATTTAATAATCTTGCCACCTTTATTAAATATCAATTCAACCCAAAATGTATGGGCTTATTTCTGGACTTCCAATTCTGTTCCATTGTCTATTTGTCTTTCCTAATATCAGTCACACACAATCTTGATCACCATAGCTCAGCAGTTAGTTTGGGGGTTAGAAGTGTGTATCCTCCAATTGTTTTTTGTTTTTTTTTTCTTCCAAGATTGTTTTGGCTCTCATGGGTCCCCATCATTTACATTAAATCAATTATTGATATTTATTCTATAGATTGTCTACATTTTTTATGGGATTCTGTTGTTTAAACGCTTTAGAATTCAAATGCAATGCAAAACTCTCTGTTGGTAACATGATTCTGCATAGTAATTTAACCAAATAACTCCACACACTTGTCAGGATGGCTCAGTTAGTGGCATGGACCATGGAAAGGGTGGCAATGAGATTAAGGGTATCTTCTCCCTCATAGCCCTCATTATCCCTTGTCATTCTCTTGTTGGTTTTTATTACTATTGCTATTATTTGATAATAGATCATTACATATTAAGTATAATAATTTTATGATTGTCATATTTGTTGAAAACATTTTCCAGTTTATCATTTATATTTTTATCTTGCATTTTGATGTGCATTTCTTTGTATATATTTTTTATTTGATCTACTAATGCTTTGTTGAGGATTTTTGTATCTATGTTCATGAAACATACTGGATTATGGTTTTCTTCTTACGTAATGTATCTATCTGATTTTGGTATTAAGGCAATGCTGGTGTCATAGAATGAGTTAGGAAGTATTTCCTCTTCTTTCATTCTGTAAAAGAAATTGTAGAGATTCAGTCTAACTTATTTCTTAAATGTTAGGTAGAATTCACCAGCAAACCCATCAGGGTCTGGTGCTTGCTCTTTTAAAAAGTTATTAATTATTTATTTTATTTCTTTCTTAGACATAGGGCAATTCAGACCATCTGTTTGTTCTTACATGAATTTTGGTCACACGTGATTCTTGAATCTTAAAATACATGTAGGTGTTACCAAAAACAGTAGAACAGGGTTGGGAGGGGCTCTCCCAGGGAGAGGATGGATCACCTTACAAAAGAATTTAAGTAGGAAATCACTTGTCATGCTGTGGCTGTATTATAGGATGCAAGATGAGAACTGAATCCTCAGAGGCAGCCTGGACCACTCAGTGCTGTGCCTACCATACAGAGGAGCCTTTTTCATAAGCATCAGGAAGTCACTGAGGAGTTTGTGGGTGCAGAGGTGTGGGGAGGGGGAAGACACTCAATGTAAGAGCCATAACAATAGAAAACTTTGTCCTTCATAATTCACTGCTGTACTGGGAAGGACTAGAACTCTCAATAAATATCTGATGAATGAATGAAAGAATGCCATCAGATTTTTATCTTACAACTTTTTATTTCTGGCAACCCTGTAGATAATTTTTAGGGTAGGATGGAAAGCAAGACAATGGGAAACAACTTCAGTCATTTAGGTGAAATTTGTTGATGAGCATAAACCAAAGCAGTGATTCAAAATTTTGGGGTACTTCAGAACAAACTGAAAGGCTTGTTAAGATACAATTTGCTGGGCCTCATCCCCAGAGATTCCTATTTTTGAGGAATTTCAGTGATATGGGAAGCCTACTGGATAATTTCATGTATATCCCTCACTTATTTGGAAGGAATTTATGAAGTCAAAGACAAAATTAGAATAATCGCCTGATTTTAGTCTGATACCTAAATTCTGTTGCGTCCGCTCTGAAAAGCCACATATTACACTCTGAGGGTATTAGCTGATGTGAGTTTCCTTGTTTGTTTGTTTTTCTGTAGATAGCTCAAACACAGTAATAAAACAGAAAAAAACTGAGCTGTAAACTCAATTAGCTATTATTTTTGTTACAGATTTTATTTTAAAATCTATGACTAAACCTCCATTTTGAGGATAAAAAAGCAATATTCTGTATCATGGAAAAATATTTTTCCACTGGCAGCCTCAATTAGACTGCGTTGCAGTGAAGCAGCACTGCAGTGCAGTGTGAGGGACCCTGAGCGAAGGGTCAGAAAAAAGTTTTTACTAGCTTTGTTCTTAGCAAGCGCTGTGAACTTGGATACCTCATTTAACCTCTTTGGAATCTTCAATCCCCTTAAAATGTGGAAATTGAATTATCCCTGGGGTCACTCAAAGTGCTCAAATTTTTTGAGACATGGGAAAAATTGTTTTCTTCTTTCTGTCATTGCTGACTTGTCTGGATTATTTTCCTCCTTTCATTAGTTTTCATCAATCCCCTACTGTGTACAGTGTTCTATGCCAAATTCTTACAAATAATAATATTAAACGGTCTTCAGTGAACATATAATCAAAGACTAGAGTGAAATTTATTCAGAAATATTATCTTATAAAGCAACAAGTAAGCCATACTTGGATAAGAAAAGACTATTCTTTATTCTGCTGAACAGTCCTGACATCTTTTGACCATACGTGTATGGGTTTATTTCTGGATGATTCAATAGAATTATTTATTATTCTATACACACACACACACATTTAATATCCTGTGCAAGTATACTCTGTCTCTATTGCCATTGATTTGAAGTAAATTTTTAAATCAGAAAGTGTGAGTTCTACTTTGTTCTTTTTTCAAGATTGTTTTGGCTATTTCAGGTCCCTCTCAATTCCATGTAAATTTTAGAATCAGCTCACCAATTTCTAGGAAGGTGTGAGTTGGGAATCTGATAGAGATTTTATTGCACCTGTAGGCCAACATGTAGGGTGTTGTCTTTTTCACAATGCAAAATGATGGTCATAATCCATGAATACGGTATGCTTTTCCATTTTTTAAATCTTCTTTAATTTCTTTCAACAACAATGTTTTGTAGTTTCTAGACTGTAACCTTTGAACTGCTTTTGTTAAATTTATTTCTAAGCCTTTTATGTGTCTTTGATGCTATTGTAAGTGGTATTGCTTTCTTAATTTCATTTTAAAGTTGTCTGTGATTCTTAACTCTGTACTTCTTGAATACTTACCTAAGTTTGTATCTTATTTCCCCATACTAGGCCATAAGTTTGTCACGGACAGTTTATGTTTGATTTACCTTTGTATCCCACAGAATGGACAGTACCTTGCACCTAGTAGTTTATCATACAAATAAAAATATGAATTGTAAATGATATAGGATAAATAACATATGAATTTTAAATCAATACCATAGTTAGTAAGAACCCAGAATTTGTTTCAAATAGGCTAGGAAGTCTTTTTTCTTGAACATTTGTTTCTTTGGAAATTTGTTATAAATCAAATGTCAGGTACTTTTTAAATATGCAATATGAACTGGTTTTGGATGTTATACATTATTTTATCCACAACAAATTATTTTGCCTAAACATGACTCATATGATTGAATTATGCAAGTCTTAGTCACCAGACTTGAGGCTGGTTAAAATTTAAAGACTACTAGAGAAGGCCAAATACTTTCTAGGAATGCTTGAGTCTCACACATGTTCATGAAGGGCTGTCCTTTCTTTTAAGTTCTGAAATTTAATATCTAATGACTAAGAGGTTATAATTGGCTTTTATAATTTCTAATGTCCTTATCTCTATTCTAGAGATAAGAACTCAGAGATTGAACTTCTGTCTTTGCATAGATAGCTCTCAATCAGCCACAGGTATACATCTCTTCCATGAACTTTGGAACCATTTAATTCTAATATGAATTATAAATATCTACCCAGAGGTACTGTGACACATCATGCACAATAGAGAGTTAATTATCATCACTTTTATCCTGTTCCCGCTTCTGCATTTTGTGTCTTGGGTACCAGCATTTGCGTTTGTCCAGTCATTCAGTCCTGAAAGCCTGGAATCATCCTTGACACCTTCGTTCTTTCATATCATTCATCATCAAATCCTATAGATTTAGTTTATCCCCGTAACACCTGCATAAGTCATTCATTCTACTGACTTCCACTGCTGTAGTCTTAGTTCAGGTAGCCATCAAATATCAGTGGGACAACTTCCACAGCCTTCAGCCTGGTTGATCTCATTACTGCCAGTATATATCTGTCCTCCTCACTGGCATTTGCATTATCTTTCCAAAATTCAAATCTGATAATCTCTCCTTTTAAAAATTCTTTAATACCTTAAAGTCTCTTTATCTTAAGAACAAGTTAATGATGTACCCTCTTACCACTCCTAGCTAATCCAGTAATTAAAAAAGGAAATAAAATGGTTATTGTTTCAAGAAGACATCACTGTCTTCATAAAAAATACAGAAGAGTCAACAAAAGAACTCCTGGACCTAAAAGCAATTATAGCAAGGTTGCAGGATACAAGTACAACATACAAAAGACAATTGCTTTTGAACAATCAGCATTTGAAATTAAAAAACACCATTCATAACAGCATCAAAAAGGAGAAATAGGTAAAAATATACCAAAATATATGCAATATCTATATGAGAAAACCTGCAAAACCCTGATGTACAGAAATCAATGAAGAACTAAATAGATAGAGATACTCCATGTTCATTGATAGGAAGACCCAATAGTGTTAAGATGCCAATTACCAATGCAATTTCAATAAAATCCAACAAGTTGTTCTGTGGATATCAACAATCTGACTCTAAAGTTTTTGTGGAATGTTGAAAGACCCACAATAGCCAACACAATATTGAAAAGGAAAAAACAGTACTGCCCCCACCCAATCTCAAAACTTACTATAAAACTAGAGTAATCAAAACAGTATGATATTAGTGAAAAATATATAAATCAATGGAACAGAATAGAGAACCCAATATAGACCAACACTAATATAGTCAACTGATCTTTGACAAATGATCGAAGCCAATTCAATGGAGAAAGGATAGTCTTTTCAACAAATATTGTTGGAATAGCTGAACATCCACACACACAAAAAATAGACCTTCTACCTCTCATAAAAATAGACTCAAAATGGATCTTAGACCTAAATATAAACACAAAACTATAAAACTCATAGAAAACAGCATAGTAATAATATCTAGGTGACCTTGGACTTGGTAGTAACTTTTGATGCACAGCACCCAATAATACAATCTATGAAAGAAAAAGAATGAGGTTGAATTTAATTAAAAATTAAAACTATTACAAGAATAAAAAGACAAGCCACAGAATGGGGGAAAATATTTGCAAAAGTATATCTGATAAAGGAATTGCCTTTAAAATATTGAAAGAACTGTTAAAAGTCAACAATAACAAAAGAAACAATCTAATAAAAAATGGGCAAAATACCTGGACAGACACCACACTATTCTATTCAGTGGAATACAACCAATGATAAAAATAAATGAGCTACTAAGCCACACAGGACATAGAAGTATCTTAAATGCATGTGATATGAAAGAATTCAGTCTTAAAGGGCTACATACTATATGATTCCAACTATATGACCTTCTAAAATTACAAAACTATGGAGACATTAAAAAGATCAGTGGGTGCCAGGGGTTGGAGAGGGAGGGAGAGAAGAGGGAATGAGTGGATGGTGCATAGTGTAATTTTAGAGCAATGAGACTATCTGTGCAACACTGTAATGGTAAATTCATGACATACACATCAAAACCCAGAGAACTTTACAGCACGAAGAGTGAGCCCTAATGTAAACTATGAGCTTCTGATATTAATAATGTAACAATAATGATTCATGTTTTATAACAAAGGTGCCACACATTAATGCAAAGACATTAATAATAAGGCAGACTGGATGGAGAGGAGGGAATACATATGAACTCTCTCTTCTTTTTTCTGTAAACCTAAAAGTGTTTTAAAAAATAAAGTATTTTTAAAAGCAAAATAAAATAAGTAATTAATTAAAAATTAAAAGTGCTTATGTTAAGACTACAGAAATTGTCCACATCCAACATCCTTTGGTATGCACAACTAGTTGCTAGGGAAGAAATAATTACACTTCCATAGATACTCTACTGGGAAGAATGACATTAAAAACCCAACCTCTTATTTTTTGAGGTTCCATGAGATTAGATTCTTTATGAAAGACTGAATTGTTCCTGGCTGCTATCCACTGATGGGGAATTCATCATGAGAGAAAGGAATCATAACTGGTTACCTGGACTCCACACAAGTTTCAAGACATTTGTTGGAGAAAGTTTACTCTAGAAAAATAAGGACTGTCATCACTTTCAGATTGAGTACTCTGCAATTGCAGATATCTTTGGAGACAATGTTGGGCATATAAATATGAATTAAATAATTATAATTTTGGTCCCTGAGGCCTGTGTATGGTTGGAGCTAGTACAGATATCTGGACCAATAAGAACATCAGACTATGTTGCATGGGTTTTCTATGTTGATGCCTCATAGCTGCTACAGCCATCAAAATAAGTGCTTTTCTTTCAAAAGAAGAAAGAAAAAGCATGAGCCAAAGGCTATGGATAAATCAGATAGTCCTGTTTCCTCTACGTGGCAAATGGAAGGAAACATCATCTGTGATTAAACTCTCTGTATTCTGAATTCAGAAGCTTGAAAATAAATATTTCTGCTAATCTAGCAAGTCGGGATAGACCTACTTTAATTGGAAAAATTGAAAAGATATGACATTGGAGTACTTTCAACCTGCTGAGGCATTCATATCTGTTTAGAAAACTACTATGACCTCATTACAAAGAAATTATACAAAGAATACAAAGAAATTATATAATGTAGATTCTAAGCTTTGTAGTGGATTTTAACAGACTATGTTGGATGATGACACAATAGAACCTATAGGTACATGTATCACTGTGATTCATGATTTAAAATGTGCTGCAGGGGTAAGATGACAGATGGACGCACATTAAAATGAACTAAGGCCTTACAAAAGTATAAAATATAAAATTGAACTAAGGAAAAGACAATCTTTTTTGCAAAAAATAAAGTCATTGAAAACTGGCAGCCTAAGAATGAGAAAAATCTTTCAAGAAACCACATAGTAACAGCATCTCTTAAAAACAATGCCCCTCCAAAAATAATGAAATGCGGTTGAATGGTGGTGCCCCAGGTGACATGCGCACTGTGAACCTGTGAATGTGACCTAACTTAGTTGTATCTGAGAAGACCCTTTTTCCAAATTAGCATGTTTAGCCTGAATATGCCATTTGCTTAGCTATGTGATGTTGAATAAATTGTTTAATCTTTTTACTCTTTAGTTTCTTCATTTTTAAAATGAGGTTAAAATTAGAACCACATTTAATGGGGATATTATAAGGATTAAATGAACTAATGTATGCAAAATTCATGAAACAATGCCAGGAACTTAGCATTCAAGAAGTAATGGCTCTAAATATTTTTCATGTTGGAAATATGTCTGCAATAATATCTTCTAAATTTCCTATTTTACATCCTTAAAAGAACAAAAGTAAATAAAAACCTATAATTTTTTCAATGACAATAAATTGCTTGATTTATGAGAGTGAAAGTTTTAAAAAATTCAGCATATACAAGATGATTTTGCATTTATAGAACTTAGAGGTAGATCATCAATAACTAGCTTTCAATTTTTTTGTCATGAAGTTTTTTCAAATAAATCCCATACTGAACTCCAGTGAGGCCTCCAGCCTTGATTACTCTTTGTCATCTGATGCCCATTTCTAACTGGACCTTGTGAAAACCACTGCTCAAGTTTATTTCTTCACTGGTGAGGAAATTCAAGGAGAGGCCACATCGTATCAGCACAGTGCCACAGGAAGGTCTTCTGGTCTGGAATTGTTTGGGTCAGAATCTCAGCTTTGTCACTTCAGTTGGAAACTCTGGACAAGTCAATTAAATGCTGTAGGGCTTTAAAATTCATAATTCATAAAATTAGAATTTTGGCTTGTGTAATCTCAGAGGCCCATTGCTGCTGAAAAATTATATACTGTCTTTAGTGGAAAAATTATATAATGCCACTAGCTGCACCTATTCACACTTGTGTTTCAATGTTCTTTCCATTGCACAGATGTAGGATTGTAGTCTATTTAGAATAAACAGAGGATGGACACCCCATATGAAGCTTCTATATAACAGCATTCCTATACACCAGAGTAGGATATTACTCTTTCATGTGCAGCACTATACCCTATACAGGTGAATATGTTGCCTGATTTCTAATATTTAGTGTCTGTATTTGACACCAACATTAATATTTGGGAAAACCTGCCAATTGCTGAATTATGTATTTCTGGAATACCATTTCTTATGCCCAAGTGTACCTAATCACACCATGATTAATACAAATGAATAAAAAAGCAAGTTATATATCTAGGGTGTGTTGCTGAAGCTGGGAAGACCTTGCATGAATAGAGAATATATATTCACCTCAAAGGAAAGTCTTCAATGAATATGGAACTTTACACAAGATAAAGAATGGGTTTAACAACTAAGATTTATTCATCACACTTTGTGGTACCCTCCTTCGTTCTATATTCATACCTTCGTAAGTGTTTCTAATGCTTTGTGCTGATTGAATTTTCTGAAATTGAACCTTATCAAAGAAATTCTATAGAGTTAGTTTCACAAATGAAAACTCACATTTATAAGTTTTCTTTTCCAACTCTTCTGCATAAAAAAGCATTCTGGGGACACTTTTACAATATTACTTTGAAACACCATATTTTATAATATAGTCATTTTCAATGTTATTCTTGTGTTCTTTGCTTTATTCCTGGAGTGTTCTCTACAGTGGATGATCATCAATTTTACTGATGCATTTAACTTTCTCTTTCTGCTGTTGTTTATCTTCTATGAAGACATGCAATATAAAACATGCAATTTTATGAGCGTAAGTTAAATAAGAAGCAAAGTGACAATAAATTTCATTAAAACTTTCCTTGGAGAAAAATGATCTAATCTTAATCTGTGGGTTATATATTTTATCTTTAAACATTTCTTGGATAAGCATACTTCTTTCAGCCTACCTAATTTAAATATTCAAAATAAACGGATTATTAATAAAAAACTCATTGCAAAAAACAAAACTACTTTACTTGGGCTACTCTTGGTCATAAGAAAAACTGGGGAATTACCAAAATTACACTTTGGTAGCATCAGAGCTTTAATTAATTAATTTATAGTTATGAGTTAATAGTACTACATAGTCACCTTAGAATCTTAGCAAAAAATTTAGCAAGAAACATGTTTTGGCTATTAAATTACTGTATTCAATATCCCCTCTTTCTTAAATGTCAGAGTGTAATAATTTGTATTTATTGTCATAAAAAAGAATAAATGCTAACACCAAAAGATTTTCCCTACTCACTCCCTGCCCCAACCGTTGTTAACTTGCAAAGTTGGACAAGAGACGAAGGAAAGGCAAGGAATGCAGGGTTTGATCAGAATGTGCTGTCTCTGTCTTTGCAACTTGATACCTTCTGAAAACCTGTCTATTGAGGATGAACTCTCGGTAATAGAGGAATCCAGAATATTAGGACAAGCAGAGTTGAGTACACAAATATTTGTGTAAAAGTTTTGTGTATGTTTTCTTTCTCCTAAATTTTGGTGAAAAATTTAGAAAGATTTTAGAATGATTTTAAGTTTGCAATTAATTAATTGATCATTTGTTTCACAATGACTATTAGAAAATAAAGAAGCCTGTTTACATACTAAGACATCTCCAAATTGGAGTCACTTCCTTTATTCAGTGGGACTTATCCCAGATGCACATTTCTAGCAAGGCAGAAAGTCTCACAAGCAGCGTTCCTTCTGATCCTTCTGTATTTTTCACAGCTTTATACCTACCTCCTCGCATTGTATTTTTCCATAATTTACATTTACTCATCACCTAATTTGATTCTCCAGCCAAACTAAATAAGCATCATGATCACCCATACAATATGAGCACTTCCCCAGCATGGACTAATCATCATAAGGGAGAGCTGAAGTCATGCCACATCCTGCCCAGCAACTTTCGATAGGTTACCACTCATTCTCTGCTGAATGCAGGACTAATACCTTCTCTGGGCATCTTGGAAGCAAAATCTGCTCTCAGTCTGCATTTCTAGCCTACTTACACTCTCTGCATTGCCCTGGACTGCCTGCCCCCCATCACAACAGAACTAGACTACTTAGTATTTCCCAAAGGAGCTCCACATTTTTGTACCACCGTACCTTTGCTCTGTGTTCTCTCATTTTGGAATTTTCTTCTTCCTCTGTCTTTCTCCCCAAATATTCACATGCTCACATTTAAGTACCCTTTAAGATTGAGCTCAGGTTATACTTCATTCTTAGACTGGTCAAAAGTAATCTTTCTTTTAAAGCATTCTATCTTTACAATTAAGTCAGTTATCACTCTATTTTATGTACAAAACATGAATATTCACATATATCCAATAAATTTCCTAAGTAGATACACAACGAATAAGCAAAGAAAAAGGATTGTAAACTATGTCATATGGACAGGGTTTAAGATTTAGAAAAGATTATATTTTCCCATTCTTCTTTTGTCTAGAACTTACAACCTCAACCCTTCCATTAAAAAATTTTTGAATCAAGTTCACATTACTGAGATGGCAAAGTTAGTGTAGTAGGAAACTGCATGGGCTTTGTAACTGGGCAAACCTATTTGTGTGTTAGCTGTGCATGTCATTAGTTTTCCCACTTAGCCTGTTTGTGAATCTGCTTTGTCTGGGATTATGAGGTGGAATGGTGGTGGCGCCTGTTGTTGTGCTGAGTACTATTTGCACCTTCAGTCATTCTAGGAAGAGGATATTCCTGGGATAGGAAATGTGGCAGATTTTTTTTTTTTTTTTTTGAAAGGAAGACATGTTCTCTTGTCTTTGGAGCTGGAAATAAATTGCTCCAAAAATCTCAGTTAGGAGAGGAGCTTTTTTTTTTAATCCTCGTCTGAGGACATGCTTATTGATTTTAGAGAGAAGGGAAGGGAGGGATAAAGAGAGGGAGAGAAATATCGATGCGACAGAGAAACATCATTTGGTTGGCTCCTGTATTCACACCAATTGGGGACAAAAACCACAACCCAGGCTGACTGGGAATTGAGTCAATGACCTTTTGGTTTATAGATGATGCTCCAACCAACTGAGCCACACTGGCCTGGCGAGAGGAGCTACTTTAATGCTCAAGGTGGACTTCCTCTGACCATATGAAGGTTGAGCAGGAGCAAGCGATAGGTTTTCATTGGTGGAGGTTGTTCATCAGAGCTGTTTTCAGAGCAACCAGAATCCAGGGTATGGGTTATGAAAGCTTCCAGGCTCAAGCAGATATATTAGTTAGTGTGCTTCCACTTACAAGTAGCAGAAAACTGAACACAAATAAATTTAAACAATACAGAGTACTTCATTGGCTTACATAACTGAAAAGTTCAGCAGTTGTGTGCTCTCAGTTGTGGCTTAGTCAGAACTTCAGTGCTATTTCTTTACAATTTTTTTCACTCTGTGTTTCTGTTTGTCACTTGACTTCATGCTGTGGCTTTCCAGTAGCAACCAGAGGGTTTTTTGCTTCTTTCAAATCCAGAAGAATGACCATTGTCTTGCCTATAACTAATCAACCAAGCTCCTAGCATACTCACTGGGTTACTTATGAGACAAGCTCTATGCCAGGGGAACACCAAGGCTCTGATTGCTTTAGACCTTGGTTATTTCAGCCAATTTCTCTGGCAGGGAAGATAGGATAATCCTTACTGTCTTAGTATCTAAGTATTAGACCCATTAAAGCCCAATTTAGGTGGGAGTGGAATTATGGTAGTTTCAAAAAAAAAAAGCCAAACACTTTACTGCTGCATAATGGGGAGGAGAGAATAGGTAAGATGAAAAGAACTCTACAATATCCTTTAAAATGGGCATGTTAGAAGCTCCAATGCCCGGAGAAATGCTTTGGTTTCAATAAGGGCTATGATCCCCACCAAAGTGGGGACATTAATGGTTGTCACTAGAGAAACAGCTTTACCCAGGAAACTGGTGATTTCATTAAAGTTCATCATCTCTGGAGACAGATTTTGACAGCAAGTTGAGCAGACCAAGTGGAAGAACTTGATTTTATTAAAGAGCACACATTAGGTAATACCATGGGGAATTTCAAAGATACTTTTCGAGGAGGTAGGCTCCATCAGGTAGAAAATTAAAGGCTTATAATGGCAATTTTCAACTGGTGTGCCATAAAATTTTTAAAACATGCCATACCTGACAGTCAGAGGCACTGGCCCCTTTTCCCTTCCATTGTCAAATAAAAAACATGACAATAGCCTACAGAATGATAACTATCCAGTATGAATGCCCTTTGCTGAACCATAATATGTAGGTCATATAATGGAGTTACATCTTATTGATCATATCACCTAATCGGTTGCATCCTATTTGTTAATTCTTGGTACCAAAAGTTCTCATATAAATATAGGCACCTGATTTTTTTGAAAAGTCACTTTAGAGCAAAAAGGATAGGTAATTCCTATTGTTATTTTTTGTACATCAATCAAAATTATATTTTTGTCAGATCAGCAAACAATACATTTTTTGGTGTGCCACATAATTTTAGTAATTAGTTAACATGTGCCATGAGATGAAAAAGGTTGAAAATCACCGACTTATTATAATGAGTGTATAAAAAAAGAAGAGTGACTTTGTGTTGTAACCATCATAGACACACATGTAAAGTCTCCCATAGAAAAGCAAAGACTTTATATAACTACACTACTATAAATATTATCTTTTTACCTCTCTCTTCTCTATCTTTCCTCTATCTTTCTATCTCTTTCTCTCACATACATACACACACATATACATACTTAGTATTCTCTGTATTTGTGCATAAATACAATTAAGAGAAGGTGCCATATTGATACCATAGAGAGATAATCTGTGAATAATAAATGATTCTCAGGAAAAGCTAACAAATGAAACAGAAGCCAAAATTCCAGAATTGAAGAGAGATATATTTTTGTATCTTGAAAAAATAAAGTTTGTTCATTGTGAGTCAACAGTAATAACAAGAGACAAACACTGGGATATACCAAGGAGAAATTTTTCAAACAACTTCTTTCTGGAAGAATAGGAAGGAAAGGTTTCCAATAAAGGAAAATGAAATCAGGCTACCCTTCAATTTTTCATCAAGTTTTACCCTCAGCTGACCAATTTCTACTGAGATTTGTGATAATAAGAGCATGAATTCAAAATCCTAGAGCTAGGTGAATTTCACTGAATGTGCAAGATAAATAAATATACACAGAGTTCAGTTGTTGGGAACCGCCGTGCCTGGTTTCATAAGCTGTAACCCCCCATGGCTAAGGCTGACTGAGAGACCTTGGGACTCTACGCCACTGAGGAGACAAAGCTTATCTCCCTGGCAGTAGCACTGCCTCTGCCCACTTTACTTCACCCTGCCTGGCCCCTAGTGCATGACCAGTTAGTCAATGATGGGTAAGATTCCTCAAGGGAGGGATGACCTAAGACAGGCACAATCACGAGGGGGCTCTCAGGGAAAGACTTGGGGGGCTATAGAAGAAGGAGGTGATGGACCCTCACCCCTCAGCTTTTACATAGCCTGAGTCCTCATTTTGTCTGCAAGAAGTCTCCTTATCTCTTGACTGCCTTACTTCCCCTGCTTGACCTAAGCCTGAAACAATGCCGGAGGTGGGTGCGGCCTTGTGCTGGAAAGGACAGGTTCCCCGGGGCGAGTAGGCCTAAGAAGAAATGCTTTTGTGTCCATTTCACCTAAGCATTCCTTCTTAGGCCTACTTGCCCCGGGGAACCTGCCCTTTCCAGCACAGGGCGGCACCCACCTCCGGCATTGTTTCAGGCTTAGGTCAAGCAGGGGAAGTAGGGGGGATGGTGGGAGTGGGGGAGGGAGGTGGGGGGAGGGAAGGGGAGAAAAGGCATACAACTGTAATTGAATAACAGTAAAAAATAAATTAAAAATAAATAAATAAATAAATAAATAAAAAAGAAAACACTGTTTTCAAAAAAAAAGAAGGAATGCATAAAATCCTGTGAAACTTGCTTTGCTAATACCCTCATTTGAAATGATAAGGGCCCAAGCCTGAAATGAGCTTGTTTCCCCAAAGTTTTCTGGCCCTTTAGCCATCTGACCCTGACTCTAAATAAGCCCTCACAGTTCCTTGAATGTTATCTGTTGTTTGATCATTACTACCTGACAATGATTGTTGGGCTTAATCTGAGAATGTGGGTCTTTCAAGCCTGATTAAATAATTCTCTGTGTGCTTTGGGCTCAGTTTGTGCCCAAGGGTTTTGGGGGAAAAGGGAAGTTACCTTGACAATCCACAGGTGTGTTATCATAGATGCAAAAAGACAACAGGAGGGTTTAGTTAAGATAAAGATTGACCATTGTTAGGGAAAATGCTGACCTAGGACGTGACTACTTGCCATAAATGGCTTTTAGTTAATTTTTTTTTTTTACCGCATTTTCTTCATTACCATTTTAAACCCCTTAAAGCTCATCCCTCACACGTCACCCCTCACCCCCGCAATCACTGCACTGTTGTCCAAGTCCATGAGTCTTTTTCTCCTTTTTGCTTAATCCCTTCACACCCTCCCTGTCCCCCATTTCAGACCATCCTTTGTGATTACTTTAGGTCTATGAGTTTGGAAAGCAGCCTTGCAGACCTACCCTGAGCTTGTCAGGTTAATATGTGGCCCCTTCCACAGTTCCTAGGGCATCTCATCAATGTTACAATGAAACAATGTTATTTAAGCACCTGGTATACTGCCTTGTCTGGGTGGCATTCACCTCTGGGTAGAATGCTACCTTTTAAAAACACCTAAGGTTCTTAAGAAATCAGTTTTTGTGACTGCAAGGTTAATCACAGTTGCAGTAATTAAGTGACAGCATGTTAACCTGTTGCTTACCTGCCTGCCTATGTGAACAACCTGTAAATTCTAAAAGAATTTAATTTGCAAACTTTGTTTTCAAAGATATAGGTGTGTGTATATAAGTAATATACGATATGATGTATTATAGTATGGATATGAATGATGTTCCTATATGTAAATAAAATAAATTACATATATATACTATATTATAGTGCATATTACACACATACGCATCCCAGCTGCATGTGTGTGTATGGGTAAGGAGAGTGCTACTTTAATTACTATAATCAGGGGGAAAGTGTATTTGTGTCTATTTTGAAGTTTTGATTTTAATGAAATCCCAATTATTGATTACTTCTTTTATAAATCATGCTATTACATTTTGGGGATTTTATTTAAAAAGCTATTACCATACTCAAGGTCATCTAGGTTTTCTCCTACGTTACCTTCTAGAAGCCTTGTTTTATGTCTTAGATTTAGGACTGTGATTTATTTTAAGTAATTTTTGTGATAGGTAACGGTCTGTGACTATATTTATTTTTGCATATGTATGTCCGCTTGCTCCAGCACCATTTGTTGAAGGGGCTGTCTTTGCTCCATCACATTGCTTTTGCTTCTTTGTCCAAGATCAGTTGCCTGTTTTTATGTGGGTTTACTTCTGGGCTTGCTTTCTGTTTTATTATGTATTTATCTATTATTTTGCCATTATCACAGTCTTGATTGCTGTAGCTTTACAGTAAGTTTTGAGTTGGGTAGTGTCAGTCCTTTGACTTGATCTTCTCTCTCAATATTGATATGGCTATTTTGGATCTTTTGCCTCTCCATGTGCTGATTTTAAAATCAGTTTATTGATATCCATAAAATAACTTGCTGGGATTTTTATGGAGATTGTGATAAATCTCTAAATCTATTTGGGAGAAATAACAGCTTGACAACATTGAGTATTCTAATTCATGAGCATGGACTATCTCTCCATTTATTCAGTTCTTTGATCTTCCATCAGAGTTTTATAGTTTTCCTCATGAAGATCGTACATATTTTGTTAGATTTGTACCTATGTATTTCATTTTTGGGGGGTGCTACTGTAAATGGTGTGTTTAAGTTCAAAGTCCACTTGTTCATTGCTGTCATATAGAAAAACAATTTTTTCCACTAACCTGTATACTGCAAATTTACTATAGTCATTTTATTAGTTCCAGGAGATTTTGAATTTATTTTTTGATTATTTTAGATTTTGTATATAGTTGATTTTGTCATGTAGTAAAAGAAGACAGTTTTGTTCCATCCTTTATAATCTGTATACCTTCTATTTCCTTTTTTTTTTTTTTAATTGAATCAGGCAGGACTTCTAATGGCGTGTTGAAAAACAATGTGAGGAACGTTCTTGCCTTGTTCCTGATCTTAGGAAAGCTTTTAAAGGATAATTTATCAGGGTACAGTATTCTAGATTGGTGGTTTTTCTCTCTCAACACTGTACATATGTCACTTCACTCTCTTCTTGCTTGTGTGTGTTCTGAGGGCAGGTGGATGTAATTAACTCGTCCTCTATAAGAAAGGTCCTGCCCCACAGCTTTTTTCATGAATTTTTCTTAATCTTTGATTTCCTAAAGTTTGAACATGATATACCTAGGTTTAGGGCACTTCTCTGCTTGGTGATCTATGAGCTTCCTGGTTCTGTGGTTTGGTGTGTGGCATTAATTTGGAGAAAATTCTGTCATTATTGCTTTAAATATGGCTTGTGTTCTTTTCTTTCTCATCCTAATACTCCCCTGTGCACGTGTTACATTTTGTAGGTGTCCACAGTTCTCAACTATTCTCCTTTATTTCCCCAGTATTTTTTCTTTTTGCTTTTCAGTTTTGGAAGTTTCCATTGTGATATCTTCAAGTTCAAAGATTCCTTGGGCATGTCTAATGTAATATAGAGCCCATTTTTCTATTATAGCTTCTTAAAATCTGTAGCATTTCTTTATGATTCTTTCTTAGAATTCCCACATTTCTGCTTACATTATTTTTCTTGCATGTTTTCTACTTTTCCTATTAAAGCCCTTAGCATCTTAATCATAGATTTAAAAACTCCCCAGTGTGATGATTCCAACATTTCTTCCCTATCTAACTCTGGTTCTGATAAATGCTCTGTGTCTTCAGATTGTGCTTTTTTGCCTTTTAATAGGCCTTGTAATTTTCGTTGAACTGTGAACAGGATGTACTGGGCAGAAAGATGTGTGGCAGTAATGTAGTGCTGAGTGTGGGGAGAAAGGAAGCAGTGTCTAGTCCTGTGATTAGGTCTCAGTCTTTGATAAGTCTGTGCCTCGGGGCTATAAACTTGACTAGTGCTGCTCAGTACCCTCCACCTTGGTAAGACAGAATGGCTAGAGGGTCTGAGATGGGTATTTTCCTTACTTCAGATGTAGGTCAGTTTCTGGTTAACTAGTTTCTCCCGAGAATGGGCATTGTGAAGAACATAAGGCTCTGGCATAGACAGAATGGTTCCTTTCCCTTTCCTCTGCCAGAAGCACAAAGGGATTTTTTTCAGATATTCACTGTGAGAAATTTATAGAATTCCTGCAGGAAAAAGTTGGAAAAGTGTGCTTCCCACCCCCAGTGATAGGGTTTTCTTAGAGTATTTACTTCTCAGACTTGTCCATTCTGAGCCTCCAACAATTCATCAATTACAGTTGGGGTCTCTGTACCCCAGAACTGTTTCCCATAGAGGTTCCGGCCCCTGTAAATTGTGATGATCATATCTACCTGTCTATCTCTCCAATATTTTGGGCAGCAGTTTGCCCTGTGACTGCACTCCTCTGATGGTATAAGAAGAGTTCCTGGTTCTTCAGCCTATTCAACATTTTTACTTGTTATGATGGAATGGTTACTCCTAAGCTCCTTGACTGTCACACTAGAAACCAGAAGTCCCCTAAACAACTCTATCCTCATACTAATAGTTCTTAGGTTTATATAGAATTATTAACTGATATATAAATAAGTATAACTTATTGTAATGGAATTGACTTAGTAAATATACAACTCAAATCATGAGCATGAAAATACATGAGTATATTAGAAACAGATCAAAACTCCAGAAAAATAATTTAGCAGTGAGAAGATAACCAATTTATATAATGCAGAGTTCAAAACATTGGTATTCAGGATGCTCACAGAAATTATTGAGTTCAGTCAAAAATAGAGGAAGAAGTGAAGGCTATGAAAAGTGAAATAAAGAAAAATATACAGGAAACCAACAGTGAAAGGAAGGAAACAGGGCTCGAATCAAAGATTTGGAACACAAGGAAGAAATAAACATTCAACCAGAATAGAAGGAAGAAATAAGAATTCAAAAAAATGGGGAGAGGCTTAGGATCCTCTGGGACAACTTTAAATGTCCCAATATCCAAATTATAGGGGACCAGAAGAAGAAGAGGAAAAACAAGAAATTGAAAACTTATTTGAAAACATAATGAAGGAAAACTTTCCCAATCTGGTGAATGAACTAGACATGCAAGTCTCAAAGAAGTAGGATCCAAGGAGAAACATACCCAGACACATAAATTTCCCAAGATTAAAGGAGAGAATCTTAAAAGCAGCAAAAGAAAAGGAGACAGTTACCTACAAAGGAGTTCCCATAAGACTATCAGCTTTCTGATTTATGGATTTCTCAAAAGAAACCTTACAGGCAAGAATGGGCTGGAAAAAAGTATTCAAAGTCATGAAAAGCAAGGACCTATACCTAGATTACTGTATCCAGCAAAGCTATCATTTGGAATGGAAGGGTAGATAAAGTGCTTCCCAGATAAAGTCAAGTTAAAGGAGTTCATCATCACCAAGCCCTTATATGATATATTAAAAGTACTTATCTAAGAAAAAGAAGATGATCAAAACTATGAAGAGTAAAATGACAACAAACTCACAACTATCAACAACTGAACCTAAACAAACAAAAACAAACTAAGTGAACAACTAGAACAGGAACAGAATCACAGAAATGGAGATCACAAGGAGGGTTATCAACAGGGAGGGAGAGGAGTGAGAATGGGAGAAAAAGGTACAGGGAATAAGAAGCATAATTGGTAGGCACAAAATAGATGGGGGGGGGGTTAAGAATAGTATAGGAAATGGAGAGGCCAAAGAACTTATACGTACAACCCATGGACATATAAAGGGTGGGGGGACTGCTGGAGGGAGGGTGGTGCAGGGCAGAGAGGGAGAAAGGGGGACAACTGTAATAGCATAATCAATAAAATATACAAAAAAAGATACTGGACTATAGCTGAGAATGTTCAATGTGCTATGGCAATTAGTCAATATATTTTTATAGAGGGAATAGTGAGAATTGATTAACTCAGCAAGTTGGTTAAATGGAGATCAATTAAGAGAACTTCTTAATATGTTTATGTGGCTGAACAATAATCTAATCTATTATAGCATCCCTTCAAAAATAACCATAAAATCAAGAAACACTATGTACTGATACTACCAAAATAAAGGACCAAATGAACACACAAATAACCAAATGAATACACAGGAAGATAAAGAATTCAGACCACAGATTAATTATCCATGAAAGCAGTAGAAAATGTCAATAATTTTCTTCTTAACACTTAGAAACCAAATTACAAACAGCTAAAAATAGTATTATATCAGATGAAAGATAGAAAGAAATTAAAGTGAGTTATCTAGATTTGGGGGCAGAGGGGTAAATAGTGACAAAATAAAACCAGAAATGAGTGCCCTATTAGAACAGGCATACGAAAGGCATGATGGAGAAAAACCACACACACACACACACACACACACACACACACACACAATACAAGACAAATATGTAAAAGGAAAAGTGAAATAATCCATTGTATACATAATTAGTGTTTCTGAAGATGAGACTGTTACAATAGAAAAAATTCAAAGATATAATAAAACTGTTGAAATGAGAAAAAATGTACTTCTAAAAAGTGAAAGGACATGTATTTTATGAACAGCTTATATAAAGCAATATTTTACACAGGAAAATATTGCAGTTCAGAGTTAGAGTGATCTTGGCTTTTCTCTTGTGGTTTTTCCATATTCGTAATAGATATGAAGAAATCTTCAAACATGTTAAGATGCATATAAGAAACTATTATTGGCAAAGCAATTCTACCGTTTGTTAGATCAAGAGAGATATACCGGGTCCGGCAGAAGCAAGGCCTGCTTGAGTGTGGTCGGTAGGGTCATAATACGGTGCAATAATTTATAGTTTTAATCTGAAAATTTCACCTAAAATGTCATATGGTGTGCTTGAGTGTGACATTGTTATGTTTTTACATAAGAATTACATGCTTATGATTTTGTAATTAAAAAAGGTGCATTTTTGTGCCCGACCCTGTAGCAGCTTCTTTCCAACTCCAGAATTCTATAAATCTTAGTCTGTGTCATCCTTCTTATAAGGCTTAAATGAAAACAATTTCAGAAAGCAAATTTAACAGTAAAGTTGTACACTTATATTTAATTTATTCATAAAATGTACTAAAGTCAACTAGTCAATTATAATTATGACTTCTATAGAAGTCAATCTTTCAAGTGAATAATAACATCTTTTTTTTTATTGTTGTTCAAGTACACTTGTCTCCATTTCCCCTCCCCCACTCATCTTCATATACTGTAGCAAACACTTGGCAAACGAATCAGCTGGCATAACATTACCTTTCTGTATCTGCCTAAAATGAGTTTTATTAAATACCAGGAGTAGTGGTTTAACCAGTATGGCTTTTCAAATATTCATGAGTCATGCAGTTTGTTAAAATGCCCCAAGAAATGTGTACTAATTCTGTGACATATTTTCATACAATATTTTTGGTAAATTGGAGGATATCAGAGATTTGCTGCACATTTGTCTATTTTTTTTTTGGCTATAGCCAAAGGATGGCATAGCCAAAAAAATGAACATATGTTTTATCAAAGAGAAATATATGTGTGATTTATTCTCCTGCTTGGGGTTAAATGGAAGTCAGTAAGATAATAGACAAATAGTAGTTCTCCACTACCTTTTCAGGAATGTGTATAAGGGCAACCTGGGGATAGTTATAAAGAATATATGTGTTGCCCTGGCTGGTGTAGCTCAGTGGATTGGGCGCGGGCCTGCGAACCAAAGGGTCTTGGTTTGATACCCAGTCTAGGGTACATGCCTGGGTTGCAGGCCAGGTCACCAGTAGGGGGCACACGAGAGGCAACCACACATTGATGTTCCTCTCCCTCTCCTTCCCCCTCCCTTCCCAGCTCTCTAAAAATAAACTAATAAAACCTTTAAAAAAAAGAATATATGTGTTTGCACTAGAGACATCTGCAGTATGGCTGGGATGGTTTCCACTAACAAATCTGTTTAAAAAAACATACTTTTCCAAAAATAAGAAGTGATTTAAAAATGTCTAATGCATATAGCATCCACCCTTTATATCAAAAGGCACAAGAAACTGGGACAGTATTTTCTTATCTTTGTTTCCCTATAGGGTTTGGTAGAGGATCTTGCACGTTGGCCTACAGTCAGGTTAAGGGAATGATTATGTGTTCAGACACTAACTCCTGCAAGAATAACACATAGTATATTCATTTAGGGTTAGGGTGAACCTAGAAACCATCTAAGCTTTTAACAGGTGGCAAGAGTAATGCATTTTCTGAGAGTCAGATGAAGGAAGATTAAAAGCCCATGACTACGTCATTACTCCACTTCTTATCCTATTTTTTGGTGAGAATATATTAAGACTGCTTGAAGTTCTAGAAGCTCTGACTGCATGGACTTGCCAGTTTGTCAGACAGACCTAGTTCAACCGTGTGCATCAGAGAATCTGATTCCTTAGGAAATTCTTCCTCATGTGTCCACTAAAGCTTCTGACTCAGGCAACCCCCATCTTTGAATTCCTTAGCAATGAAGTATGAGAATGTACCAGTCTGCTTCCCCACTCCTGCTTTACAATACGCACACACTCTCTTCCTTTGTTTCTCAGCAAATTTCTACCTCAAACATTCCAGACAAATTGGATTGTTAAAAAATGCTGCAGACTGACTTTCTACTTGACTCTCACTCCCAAGAGGTTTTCCCTTCCTTCTAATGAAAAGTGCCCTTTGTTACTGTTCGATAGTGACAGAAAATCGGACCAAATAACCTCAAGTACGTTTCAACTCTAAGACCTCAAAATTTTTAGTATTTTCTGTATATAGTGTAACTTCTAAAATAGGTACTTTTATTTTCCCAAATGAATCAGATTCTTTCAATGATTTCTGGGAGTAAATGTGGAGTCTGGAGGGAGCTCCAAGTCTGTGAGGCTCTGTGTATATGCTTGTTTATTCTTTAACTATAGAAAACCATTCTACATGCCTTGTCAGCTAAGCCAAGCTAAAGTTATTTTCCTTAAAATGTACATATAACTACCAAGTTCATTGTTATTTTTATAATTACTACTTTTTAGAAAAGCTCCCAATTTAATCATTTAATTTTATATTATTTATTACAGGAACATATAAGAGAAAATGCTAGTAATTGCCTGAATAATGAACCTAACTTTTTAAAAAGGCATTCATGTGATGATGATAAGGTAATGACAATTATTTGTAGTTTATATCTTATTCAAACTTGACTTCATAGAAGCTGATATATTTTTGTATCTCTGTTAGATAATTATATTGATTATATTAATAACAGATTCCTTTGGTTCTAACCAGACAATTCCTAGTGATCTATTATCTCATACTATAGTCTTCTGTGCTGATTTTATATTTATTTATTTAATCATTTCATGTTCACTTGTAAAATGCTAGAAGAATTGCTGGGTTCAAAGACACATATCTGTTTTATCTGAAATCTTTATGCAGTAAAAAGCTTGTTAGAGTGATTACACACATGGATATGTTATGGGCATGATTTAGCTGTAGGCATTCAGAACATTTTTTCGCTATTCTCTAATCTTCACATCACTAGCACTTGTACTTGGTGTAATAATACAATCTACAAAACTTTTAACAAAAATTGGTGTGATTTCTTTCAAAAAAAGCCAATGTATTAATAGTCTTTTTAAAAAACTCATAATAGCTGAGTTAACCTCATGGCATCTAGTAGTTTATATCTGTAAATTATTTTTTTTAATTTCCATAATACATTAAATGTCTGAAAAACTTGTTTTAGATGAATATGACTCTATTTTCCTATTACCAGCTATTCATCCATAGCTAAAAGGGGCAAACATAACAGTAAGAAAAGCCACACATACCTTTCATTATTGCCACTTCCAGAAGACCTCCCTTTTCACTGTTTAATATTAAATTTGTTAGGTGTTCACCCACAAGTGATAAGATCACACATATGTAACACGGAAAGAGAGTTTAAAAAACCAGCTAATCATTAAACCAAGTTCTAGGCTCTTCAGGCTGTCACCTAGGAGCTCAGCAGTTTCAGTCTAGTTATTGTCAGTCATGTGATTAACTGGAATAGAAATCTGGGTGGAGGTAGGGCATTATTTGGAAATAGGGTTCTGGCTTTAGGATCCTTAAGAATGCTTATCATTTCTTAATATTTTCTTTGAATCACAGCCCTTCTGGTTTTTTTCTGTAATAGGAAGCTACGTTTTTAAAAACTGCTGCTCGCAAGTTGAAGCAATTTGTTAAAATGAATATCCGTGAGGATTTCAAGCACCACTTATCAGTAGTTTCACAGGGCACATTAAAACTGTTGAACTGCACCAGGAAGGTAAGCTGAGGACTGTTTACTTTGAACAAAAATACAAACTACTCCCATGGTAGGATATTATTGTTCTCTGGTGATCCATTATCATGGAATTCTAAGTGCTTATTATAATTTAAAGTTGATATACGTTTACTCAATTGTGGAAGAGGACAATCTCAAGTTCGAAAGTACCTATTCATCTCTTGGCTAGGGCAAGTCAGTAGATTTTAAAAGGGGAATAAAATGCATGCTTCACTGCCATAATAACTTTCAAGGAGGCTAGTGGGATGAGTTAGGTGGGTAAAGGTAAATTTTTATCTTTAAAACTTATTAATCATTTTATTCCATGGGTGTATACATTTATAAAAACATAGCCAATACAAAAGGTAATAAATGTATTTAATAAATACCTTTCTATGCTAATGCTGGGTATATGTACATATGTATACGTGTGTGTGTGTGTGTGTATACCCAGAAATTTCCTCTTTCTTTGTTTTAATAATTTTGATAAGTACATGGCTATTTTTTCCCACTTTCCTGATAGTGGTTGTTAAGCAATTAAACAAAATTTGGAAGACAGTATCTTGAGACTAGGCAACAGCTTCTTCATCTATGAAATGGAGGAAGAATATAGTATCTACATTATAGGATATTAAAGGCTTAAATGGCCTAAGTGCTTAGTATTTCATGCAAAGTGCTTAGTATTGAAGATTTCAATAAATGTTATATTATTACTATTACCCACCCTCTTCAGGAATTTTACCAGCTGCCACACAAAGCCAAAAGATTTCTTATGACTGTTTTTTAGATAATTTTAAAAAATAATGATAGAAAAAGGATGGCATATTATTGTTTTAATGCTAATGGTTGCTCACAGAGGGTAAAATGATGAGACTGTTTTTGAGCCTTACTGACACTGATGATAAAGATGATGCAGGTTGGACCATTCGTTTGCCATGCATTCTCTCCACGACGCTAGTCAGTCTCCTTTTGGTGTCCTGGATTTGCCAAGGTTATTTCCCATTTTGTCCCATTATGTTAGTCCTTTATGTGTTATTTCTACTGTTTTCTATAAATCTGATCTGTCCTGACCTCTACATCTGTCAAGGCCAAGCTCAAGATTCATGAAGACTTCATAGTCTAGCCTACCAGCTCTTAATCCTTACTCATAGTGATTTCAAACTACTCTTTGATGCAGGAATGGGGGATAGACTCTATGTTGCTAACACATCCAATTGGTTGGTAGTGACTGTTGGAAACTGAGTTGAGTATAGTCTCAAGTCAGGGCTTAACTGAAAAACTGCAGAACAAACTCTTGACCAATGGAGGGGTAAGGGTCATGGGTATGTTATATATTTGCAGTTCCTTCTCTCATGTGTTTAGCTTTGCATGGATCACTGTGATCCAAAACCAACTAACTGTCAAGAAGGAAAACACAAATAATTTATTCTTGAAAGCAAATAAAATTATGGTACAAACCTAACTAATCTAATACAGTCCATTTTTTCTTAAAATGGTAAGGTGAGATGTTAAAGATAGTCAGCTACATCAAATTTCTTCATGAGTCTGGCCTGTTATAAGCATTTCCTATTGTTTATTTCATTTTGCTTCTGATGGGTAAAGCATAATAAAATTTATGGTTAGGATTTAACAATTTAACGATTACTTTATTGTCATGTTGATTGAAATTCTAGTTTTGTCTCTGTTACTATACCCTTCTATATTAGTTTTTCATACCTCACAACCATTAACACAGTGCTGGGCATACCTGTAAACTTGTGGATCCAGGGTATTCAGAAGACTAATTTCTTTTGCTTCTTCCTTTTCTCTCCTGTAGGCAGACCTCAGAGATAGTGTGGGTTTGGTTCCAGACTGCCACAATGAAGCAAGTTGCACAATTATTTTTGGTTTTTCTAGTGCATATGAAAGTTGTGTTTACTATACTATAGACTATTAAGTGTGCAATGGCATTATGCCTAAAAATGTACATACCTTAACTTAAAAATAGTTTATTGCTAAAAAAAATGCTAATTATCATCTGAGCCTTCAGTGAGTCATAATATTTTTGCGGGTGGAGGGTCTTATCTTGATGTTGATGGCTCCTGACTAATCAAGGGTGGTTACTGAAGGTTGGGGTGGCTGTGACAATTTCCTAAGATAAGACAATGTTATGTCTGCCACATTGACTGACTCCTCCCTTTATGAAGGATTCCTCTGTTTTATGTGATATTGTTTGATAGCATTTACCCACAGTAAACTTTTCAAAATTGGAATCAATCTTTTCAAAACTTGCTTTATTAACTGAGTTTGTGTAATATTATAAATCCTTTGTTGACATTTCAGCATCTTCACCAGGGGTAGATTTCATTACTACCTACCCATAGGAAGCAACTCCTCACCCATTAAAGCTTTATTGTAAGATTGCAGAACCTCAGTCACACCCCAGGATCTCCTTCGGATTCCAGTTCTCTTGCCATTTCTACTACATCTGCAATTAGTTTGTCCACTGAAATCTTGAACCCTTCAAAGTCATCCATGAGGGTTGGAATCAACCACTTCCAAACTCCTGTTAATGTTGATATTTTGACCTGTTCCCTTGAATAACAAATGTTCTTCCTGGCCTCTGGAATGGTGAATTTCTTCCAGGCTTTCAATTTATTTTGCCTAGATCCATCAGAGGAATCACTATCTATGAACCTATAGTCTTTTGACAGGTATTTCTTAAAAAAAATAAGACTCGCAAGTTGAAATTACTCCTTGTTCTATGGACTACAGAGTGCATGTTGTGTGAACAGGTATGAAAACAAATAAATCTTGTTGTCCAGCTCCATCAGAGCTCTTGAGTGACCAGGTAGATTGTCAATGAGCAGTAATATTTCAAAAGGAATCTTTTTTTTTCTGAGCAGTAAGTCTTAACAATGGACCTAAAATACTCAGCAAACCATGTTGTAAACAGATGTGCTGTGATCCAGGCTTTTTTGTCCATTTATAGAGACAGGCAGAGAGATTTAGCATAATTCTTAAAGGACCTAGGTTTTTCAGAATGGGAATTGAGCACAGGCTTCAACTTAAAGTCAGCAGATGTATTAGTCCCTAATAAGAAAGTCAACCTGTCCTTTGAAGCTCTGAAGCCAAGCATTGACTTCTCCTTTCTAGCGATGAAAGTTCTAGATGGTATCTTCCAATATAAGGCTGTTGTATCTACATGGAAAATCTGTTATTCAGTGTATCTTCATTATCTGATCTAGTTCTTGTGGATAACTTGTTACAGCTTCTACATCAGCACTTGCTGCTTCACTTTGTACTTCTGTGTTAAGGAGAGGACTTCTTTCTTTAAACCTTATGAACCAAACTCTTAGCTCCAAATTTCCCTTCTGCCGCCTCCTCACCTCTATCAGACTTCATAGAATTGAAGTTAGGGCCTTGCTCATGATCAGGCTTTAGCTTAATGAAATGGTGTGGCTTATTTGACCTTCTATTCAAGCCACAAAAACTTTCTCCATATCAGCAATAAGGCTGTTTTGCTTTCTTATCATTTGTGTGTTCCCTGAAGTAGCACTTTTAATTTTCTTTAAGGGTGTTTGCTTTCACAACATGGTTAACTTTGGCGCAAGAGGCCTAGGTTTCAATCCATCTTGGCTTTCAACATGCCTTCCTCATTAAGCTTACTCATTTGTACCATTTGACCTAAAGTGAGAGAAGTGCAACTCCTCCTTTCACTTGAACACTCAGAGGCCACTGTTGGGCTATGGCCTAAATCAGTATTATTGTGTCACAGGAAATCGGGAGGCCCAAGGAAAGGGAGTGAGACAGAGGAACGGCTGGTCTGGAGCAGTGAGAACATACACAACATGTATCAGTTAAGTTCACCATCTTATATGGGTGCAGTTCACAGCACCCCAAAACAATTGCAATAGTAACATAAAAGATCACTGATCACAGATCATCGTAACAAATATAACAATAATGGCAAAGTTTTAAATATTGAGAGAATTACCAAATTGTGACACGGAGACACGAAGCGAACTAATGTTGGAAAAACGGCACCAATAGACCTGCTCAGTGCAGGATTGCCACAGATCTTCAACTTGTAAAACAAAGCAATGTCTGTGAAGCACAGTAAAATGAATCAAAATAAAATGAGGTATGCTCTATTCTATTTCTAAACGAAATTAGTATTCTGCCATACTAACAATAAATAATTTAAAGTAGATCCTCAAAAAGATTAAATGAGTTTAGAGTAATCCATGAAAACTAGCAATTTTATTAATGGGAGAAGAGACAAAAATTAATATTAAATGTTGTAAATGTCATTTTGTTTTTAAGGATAAAGAAAAAAAGCAACCTTCCCTGGGTGAAGCCCAACCCACTAAGAATTTGGTGAGAATAATTGTATGATTTTCTTTCTTCATTAGCTTTTTACTTACCTTAATTTCTTCATTTTCTCTTTGAATTTTCTTTTTTTATGGTTGGTTTTGAAAGTATTCATTATAATGTTACTAAAAGGAGTAAGAGGTTACTTCTTAGAAATTAGAGTCCTTTAAATTCTTTCTTAAAAAAAACAACAACCCACTATTTTAAAATACAAGAAGCTAGGGGAACTATCAAAGCATTGATTTTTTAAAAAGCAAAAAAATTGAGAAATACTAGTTAATAGGCAAAAGACATGGGCAAACTCTATGGGAGAATATAAACCAGAAAATAAGCATGTGAAGAAAGAAGCCATTCTTGTTTGTTAGTAAAGAAATACTAATTTAAAATGAATAACCCATTTTATACCTATTTTATCAGTATAGAGTATATAACATATACTATATATGTGAATACTCTATATTTATATTAAATATTTATACTAGTAAATATTGCACATTATATAGCAAATAAACATATTTATGAATAAAAACTCATGATAATTTAATATGATTAAACATTAACTTGGTAAATATCAAATAGGAAAGGACATGTAAAAATAAACACCCCTGGTTCATAAGAATGATGGGTTTTTCTTTTATATTTTCATTGTTATTATTGTCATTTGACCAGTAGATACACGGAAACATGAAAATTCCTTACTCCTCTTACAGAAACAGGATAAGCTTGCTCACCCTGGGACTCCGGAAACCTAGGAATTCCACCCAAAGTGGCAGAGTTGAAATGAATACATGAGCAATATAAATACAACGAGGGCTTCAAAGAACATTTGGGTGGTGGGCACACAATGCAATATGCAGATAATGTGTCATGGAAATGTACACTTGAAACCTATATGATCCTATTAACCAATGTCACCCCAATAAATTTCATAAGAAAGAAAAGAAAAGAAATAAAGGACATGAGAATAAAAATAGAAATAAAATTTGGAAAGAAAGATACAAAAGGGAGTTAATATCTATCTGTCTTCTCAGGATTACAGAAATAAAATCATGGTTCTTCGTTTTTGTCTTTTTAATGAATGTTCAATCTTGGTCTCTAAGGAAAAGTCACAAAATTTTCACATCTATGTATTTCAAATCTGCTTAGTCACATAAACCTCAATTTATACTTTAAAATATGTCTTGGGACCCTCATTGAGAAGTCTATAGAAATTCTTCTTCATACTTACCTTTGATATCTGTTGTCTGATCTTTTGAATGGATTATTTAAAGGCCAAAAGTTAATCTGTTACTAAATAAATACCTAAAAGAGATCTGAACCTCTGACTTAAAATAGAATAGCTGAGCTCAAGACCCAGTCATCATACTTATCTTGACATGTGACTATGGCAGCTTATTTATCCTCTCTGCAGCTCAGTTTTATCATCTAGGAAAGGAAGCGAAATCAGCAATACCCTAGAGGAGTAGATAAAATGAAATAATGTATGCGAAGCACTGAGCACAACACCGACCTAGAAAACACCCAATAATTGGGCCTTATCTCAGTGAAGAATTCCTCTGCCATGTACCAGTCCCACTTCTCAGGGTCTTTCAGGAGTAAAACTGAGTACAGGCAACACTACTCCCCTGTATGTCTCTTCCATGCGAGGTATCTCTTTCTCCATTTTCTGTAGGTTGTATAGGTGACACTTTTTAAGATTTTCATCAGGAAATGAGGCAGGTGTCCTCCATACTCTAGTGAAGACCAGACTGTTGGGGTGGACCTTAGGGCACAAGCTCAATCAGGTAGATCCTAATTAATCATCTTTGCCAAAATACTCCGCATATTTTTAGTGTTAACTATTCCTTCCACAAAAAAATACATTTTTCCATATTACAAAACCTTTTTTGAGTAATTTACAAATATTGTTGTCACAAAAGTTGAAACAACATTCTTGTCCTACTGTTGCAGCCCCCAACACAGCTCTTTAATGAACGCTAGATCTTAAACCACAACCACACCTGGAGTTAGCAATCATAGCTTAAAAATATCGTGTGAGATTCTCCTTTTCCATGACGCCAAATTTTCGCTAGAACCTAAGATGATGAGAATTAAGAAATACATACTTGGAAATGTGTATATTTATAAAAATATGAACTTAAAACTTTTTTTTTTTATGTATTTCTGTAGGAAGAGAAAAAATCTTTAAGGGAACAGAAAAGACAGGATGAAATGTGTTTCCTAAAGATACTACTAGAAAAGATACAAACTTGTTGGAATAAAATTTTGAGAGGCACTAAAGAACATTGAAAAGTATGGTGTGACAATATAAAAATGTGTGAACTTTAGTTGCATCCTTCAAGAACTGATCTGCTCATGCAGTTTTTCGGAGAATGCCTCCTAGAAGTTACTGAATGCATCCTGGTAAGAATGGGTTAGGGCAGCTGAGAAATACGTACTTTGGTACTTGAAGATGGATTTAAACAATGGAAACTGAATGCTGCAATCAAGGAACTATTTCATACGTATGTGGACATAGATCAGCTGGTGTTAATTTTGTGCGGATTTTTGTAAGATGATCCATGTAAGGTATTAGCTGCAATATTAATTATTTAGACCTGTTAAAATTTCAAAAGAAATTAAAATCTGTGATGTATATAAAGGTTACAAGAATTAAAAATTAACATTGCTTTATTACTAAAATATTTTATGGCCTCCAATGCATCAGTATACTGCAGTAAGTGTGGAAATTGTTGTCATCTGTGCTGAAAATGTTTCAGAGTTAACAGGGAGCTATGGATAATGCCCATGCGAACAAGTCATTTCTCTTAAAGCAGCAACATAAAGAAGTAAAAGATGCTTAAGAGAGATATCAAGACATGTAATTAAACATGAATGTATTGCACAGTGCCTGTAATAAATGGCATAGCAAATATTTTAAAATGAAAATAAAAATAATTCCACAAAATAGGAAATTATCTGTTCTAAGGATGCTAAACCATAGTACTGAGTTTCTTCTGTCATTTATATGTAATAAAACATGTCTAAATGAGTTTTCAATTTGGAAAGTATATTTTTAAGAGAATAATATATGTTTGCCTTTTAATTAATGGAATGTGTATATTTAATTTTGACTATATCTGTATATTAAACTATTTTCATACAGTATTACAAACAAATTGCTTACTTTGGACAACATTTCTCCTTTGATAATAAATAACCTATGTATTAACACTGTCAGATTCACTTAATCGCAACAGGATGTTTTTCCCAGTTTTATTGGGAAATAATTGACATACATCATTGTGTACGTTTAAGGCATAGGGCATGATGGATGGTTTGATTTACATATATTGTGAAATGATTAATACATTAGGTTTAGCTAACATCCATCTTTCATATAATAAAAAAGGAACAATATTTTCTCCTTGTGATGAGAACTTACAGGATTTGCTCTGAACAACTGTCTTATGTAGCATACAGCTACATATGTTAGCTATATTCATCACCTTGTACACTGTAGCCCTAGTGCTTAGTTACCTCGCATCTGGAAGCTTGTATCTTTTAACCACCTGCCTCCAATTACCACCTCCCCCTACCCTCTATGTCTAGCAACCAGTCTGATCTCTTTTTCTATGAGCTTTTATTTTTAGTTTCTACATATGAGATCATATAGTATTTGTCTTTCTGTCTGACTTATTTTACTTAACATAATGCTTTCAAAGTCAATCCACACTGTCACAAATGGTAGAATTTCCTCTTCATTTTTATGGCTGAATTTTATATAAATATATGATATATGTGTGTTATATATATGTATATATACTAATATGGAATATATGTACACACATATATATACATATATACATACACATACATATATATACTGTCCAGAAAAAGTCCAGCCATTGTTAATATAATGGGAACAATTTGAGTGACATTGATGTAACCTGGCAGCCAAGGAGAGTGGACTGGAATGTGTGTGTGTGGACAATGATGACTTCACTGTACTAGTCAGTGGGGGTGGTACGTGCTGCTGAGTGAGCATGTGTACTGTGTGACCATCGCATTCAATGTGACTGAGAGACTAGAGCAATGAATCTGCATCAAATTTTGCGTTAAGCTTGAACATTTCTCCGTTGAAACTATTTGGATGATTCAGAAGGACGCAGCTGTGGGTAACTGGTGATTGGCAGCTTCATCACAACAATGTACCTGCTCATGCGTAATGTCTCATGCAGGGTTTTTTGGCGAAACATCAAGTCCTCAGAAACATCTGCAGGTGACTCAGCCCTCCTATAGCCCAGATTTGGTGCCCTGTGACTCCTTGGCTTTTCCCCAAACTAAAATCGCCTATGAAAGGGAAGAGATTTAGAGAACTGTGTAAAGTCCAAGGTGCCTACTTTGAAGGGGACTGAGGCGTCATGGTCTTATGTACAATGTTTTTTGTATCTTATCTTTTCAATAAATGTCTGTTTTTTATATTACATGGCTGGATACCTTCTGGATATACATACATATATATATATAATCTCACAACTTCATCTGTTCATCAATAGACACTTAGATTTTTTCCAAGCTTTGGCTGTTGTGAATAATGCTACTGTGATATAGGGGGTGCAGTTATCTTTTGGAGTTACTGTTTCTGTTTCCAAAAGTGGAATTTCTGCATCATTTGGTAGTTGTTTTTAATTTTTTAAGGCTCCTCTATAGTGGCTGAACCAAATTACATTCCCAGCAACAGAGCACAGTGTTCCCTTTTCCCCACATCCTAGCCAGTATTTGTTACCTCTTGTCGTTTTGATGATGGCCATTCTAATAGGCATGAGGTGATATCTCCTCAGGGTTGAAATTTGCACTTCCCTAATGACTGGTGACCCAACAGGATTTTTAAAGTTTTTTAATGTTGCCCCACTATTTGATCTCTTTTTTACTGAATATATAACCTTTAATACCACATTACCAAGAATGTATGAGACCAATAACAGTAGTATTAAATGTGTTTTGCATAATTATTTTTCCACACTTCAGATTATTCCTCCAAGAATTAATCTTATAAATAAAATTGCTAGATTATGAGACATGAATATTTGAAAGGCTTTTAAATTAAATTTAGTTACCTTATAAAAAGTATTATCAATTTATATTTCCGCTGTCAGTGGTAAGGTCTTTCATCATCATGCCCCATGGCAGTTTTCACTTTTATTGTACTTTAAGGTTGCTGATTGGATGAGTCGAATCAACACTTCATTGTTGAGTGTACTCAGCACTACCAGCACCCTCCTCCTATTCCCAGCCTAATTGTTGCAAATTCAAAATTGTATAGAAGCTGAGGTGCTTGGACAAAGAGAAAAAAGGAAAGTAAAAGTGAAGAGTTATGCAAGATAAGACTGAATGGAGGGAAGTATCAGTGACTTTCACACATCGCTCTCTCTCGGTCATCTGGACAATGCGAGTTGCCCACATTTTACAGCTCGGGTGGACCCACTACACACACATCATTCCCACGGCCACTGGCCTTTTCCTCCAAAAGGTAATGCAGCTCTCATACGCCCCAGGTTTCCTCCTGAGCATTGGGACAGGGATGAAGAATAGAAAATTAGGAATGGCCTGCCATTTAACCTGTGATAAGAAACTCCATTTTCAACCTTCTGCATCATTTTGTTGGTAACTTCATAATAAAGCTCTGTTAAATCCTTTTTGTCCTAAGTTGTAATTGCTTACACATCAGCTTCTTCAAATAAATTACTGAATATGTCAACTTCAGGGCAAAAACTTAATCACATATTATTTCTCCTGATTTTTAAGACTTCACATAATAAAGACCACATAAAGGATATTTAAAATATTTATAAATATAAAGCTTCAGCTTTGTACATGTTAGTATTATTTAGTCTAAGTGATTTATTCAACTCCTATTTAAATAGATGTCACTCTCACAGGTCATGTTGTTAGGCTAAATGGCTGAAAAATGTCTTATGTTAAAGGAGATTATAACTGTTGTACAACTAAAATGAAATATGAAAGTAATAGACCATGGAGTATTTGGTAATGTGCACGAGTAATGTGTTAGAGATGTGTAATTGATAACAAAATACTGTGAGGTAAATATTAAATATTTCTGGCAATTATAAGCACACTAATGCCCAAGATGAGCTAGACTACGTTTCTGAGAACCAACATATGGATTGCAAAATCAGAACAAAACAAAAACAACCTAGCTCTTATAAAGCTCTGTAATTTCATGTTTCAAAAAAAAAAATCCATACCTATATTGCTGAGAGGCCTTTAAAATAACAATTACAGGGCTGGTAATATTATCCCAAAACACCCCCTAGTGGCAAAAAAAAAGCAAGTCACATACACACTTTTACATGTAGTCAATGAGTATGGTGACCGTAACATTTTTAACTGAAGAAATTTTAAATGAGACTAAAAATGAGTGTGGCTATCACTAACTTCATTTTAATGATTCCACTGTTCTTTCAATAATACAGTCAGTTGGAAAATTCAATCTATTTCATTACTAAAAATATACTTACCATATAAAATACTTATACTTGCAACGCAAATACATACAAGAGTCCTACTCTTTGTAGCTGTGTACCTCTGTACAGGGTGGTGTCAGGCCAAACAGCTGGGGAAGTAAGTAGGGGTGCCCAGAAGAGGCTTGCCCTTCTTGCAAAAGGAGGAGCCGATGGTAAAGGAAATTGCCCCAGGGGATTGTAAACAAGCCAGGGTGTGTTGCTCTGGCAACCGAGCAGCAAAGCCTGCAGAAAAAAGGGCAGAGACGGGGGCTCGGGGCCCCTGGAAAAAAAATGGAGCTAGGGCTTGATAGCCTTCCCACAACTTGGGGCTCCTGTAAACGTTCAACACTGCTTGTGACACTGGCTGCACTGCACCTGTGTGAGCTGTGGGGGCCAAACATCCCGCCCTGGGATGAGACCTATGCAGGACTGGAGACTTTGCCCCCTTGCCGAACATCGCACTGGAAGAGGGGCAAAGGCGAACAAAGTCAACATTAGTACACATTGGTTGAAAAGTTGGACACTCCCACTGGCTTGTGGCAGCAGGTGGGATTGGGGGATTTTAAAACAGAATGCGGGCAGAAGCTCACCCTCTACTTTTCCTCTCTGAGGCTGCAAGTGGCACATGGAGGAGTGAACTGGGAACATTCCTCAGCCCCAAGGGTGCAGGCAGCATTGGGCACCTCGGCCACAAGGATGGAACTTTCCCTTCAAGACCGTCTGGAGTGATCTGGCAGTCCTGAGAGAGGAAAAGCTGGAGGGGAAGTGGAGACACTGACCTCATGAGTGCACACCGGAGAAAGGCTGGAGCTGGAGAAACAGAGACCCCTTTGAGTAACAACCTTGAGCTGCAGATAAGGAGTGATCGGGAATTTCTGGGCATGGGTTTGGACATTAAGCTTTGGGGGAACAAGGGAATTTTTGTGCTTTGAGGAAGAGGAAGGCTGGGAATGGCCCCTCAAATTGGGAACCCTATTAATAAAAACGTCTTTGCTTCCCCTAAAGTATTTGTGTTATGCGTGAATGTAGTGGCACGCCACTGGATCCCCCGCTGCCCGGTTACACTTCTTCCTATTATTATTTTTTCACTTCCTGAGCTTCTACTTATGGTAGCAGTGTTCACTTCTAGCCTAAGAAACAGTGAGTACAAATATGTCTAATCTGGTATTTTCACTAGAGATAACTCCTGTTTAAAATTTTAAACATGATGGTCTCAATCATTAAGTATTCATCACAACTGAATACTTTTTGCCATTAAATTGTATGTTACCTAATTAGAAACACCCATAATATTTATTATCAACCTTGTCTTCACACTGTTTTCAATTGCTAAATTTTATTGGCTATGAAGAGAATGTTTCTATGCCTTAAAAATCTGTGATAAAACATATTTACAACACTCTGAGGTCAAAAACACTTCAATAAAATAGTAATAATTTCTTTGACAGGTGATGATACATAAAAAAAACCTCAATAAAAGCTAGTATCATTTCAAAATATATTTTGATTTCAAACATTTTCTTTATAAGTTCAGTATATTCCTATCTATGTTTGGCTAAAAGATGATATCAATGAAAACCAACTGGCATTTTTTTCCTTCATGTCTTTATTGAATATGTCCAAAAATGAAAACTTATTTGTAATAAAAAAAACAGTGAACAGGAAACAACAGCAGTTATAATAATCTTGCCTTTTCAAGCTAGTAACTTTCAGGATAATATGGGAGCAACTTTTACATTTTAATTTAAGCTTACAATCTCTTAAATTCTACCACACTGGAAAAACTGGTAAAAATAAATAAAAATAAGTGATGCATAGATCTAGAAAAATTTCTTAAAAACCAAACTATTGCACAACAAATCAATGTGAGAATGATATATGCAAGTAATATAAAAGTGCATTTAAATGCATTGTCATAACATGTTTCATAATTCATGAATACATTTCACTTACTATTTATAATAATCTCTGTGCTCTGGGATTGGATATTTTACAAACTTATTTTCCATGTGGTACACTATAACATTTACTTGCTACTATAAAATTCAGTGAGAAACAAAAATGTACCACTTTATTTGGGCCCATTTTTCTACTCTTTTCTTGGGCAGACAAAAAATTATGTGATACCATATGATGTCACTCATATATGGAATCTAATGAACAAAATAAACAAAATAGAAATAGACACATAGAGAACAGACTGACAGCTGCCAGAGGTAACAGGGTTCAGGGCTGGGTGAAAAGGTGAAGGAATAATAAGAAAAAAACACTTCATAAACACAGAGAACAGCAAGGAGGGTGGGCGAAGGTGGAAGAGGGTAAAAGGCAGAGATCAATCATATGGTGGTGGAGGGAGGTTTGACTTGGGGTGATGAACACACAGTACAATATACAGATGATGTGTTATAGAACTGTGCACCTGAAACCTAACATAATTTTATTAACCAATGTCACCTCCAATAAATTCAATAAAAATACTTGAAAGGAAACAGAGCCCAGTTCTAGATAAAATAAGAGTTGAAGTTCTTCATATGATTTATAAGATCAGGACAGAAGAACATAAATTATTGAAATGGAAATCTAATTGCACATTATCCCCCCAGATTTATTACAGCTTAATCGAGTTGGTGAACTCTTTTCTGACCAATACAACTGAATAAAGGCAACCAGAGCAAGTTAATAAAAAGTCAGGATAGAAACTATAATGTAAGTAAAATTACAATTCCCATTACATTAAGTTTCTATCTCTTGTCTGAATGGAAAAAAATGAGTAAAATTATTAAGTATAAGAATAAATGAATTTCAAAGAAAATTGTCAGCCACAAATTTCTACATTGATCCTTAAAATTAAGCAGAATCATAAGCTAGAAATTGCCAATAAAAGATCTGTTTGTACCTTTATGATATCAAGACAATCAGAGCTATTAGGTTTCACTCAACAGAAATTACTACTGAATTACTGAATATGGTGCAAGCAAAGAGATTTACTACTAAATACTATGTTACATTGAGTGTGACAATAATTAAATGCTATATTTTAGCTAAAGAGTGTAATTACATTTTTGTGAATGTTTAATTATGAAAGTCAGATATGCAGTAAAGCAATGCATTTTCAGTGGCTTTTGTGATGTAAATGGTGATTCAACATGAAAAACTAAAAAGAAAATATAAGTAGGAAAAATTAGATATTCTCTTACCCTACTAATAACTACACCTAACTATACTTCAAGGGGCTAAAATTCAAAACGTTTACATGTATGCCCTCTACTACTAATTATTTACCAAAATTATTATTTATTAGGTGAGGTGGTCGGTTTTAAAATTCATTAATTTCTTCTACGTTCAGATACACAGACATAAACAAAGATTTTGAAGAAAAGTTTTGCAACTTAATTACATTTTCAAACTTTGTAAAAATGAAGTAAATTAAAACTACTCTTTAGACGTGAAGTTATGGAAAAAAGAAGAAAAGAAGTGAAATTTGAAGATGCAGCTGGAAGTAAAAAGGAATATACTTTCAACTAATACACACAGAGGTAAAATATTCAGTAACAACAAGAATAGATAAATTTGTATTTTCAGCCTTGTGTCTCTGGAAAGAAAATTGCATGATTATATTTTCAGAGAATGAGTGAAAATATTTAAATTATATCATTAATCATACACTAAGTAAAGGGTAACACAGAACTTAGTTTTTTTTCTTTTTAAAAAATATTTATAAAATTAATTGTTGAAGAGCTCTATATCAAAACAACCCAATTTAACTAAAAATATTCTCTTCAATTCCAAGCATCCTAATCTACCATCATAGATACTACCTGAAAATAGGCACCAATAAGAAAACATTTATTCTGATTTTTTACTCAAAGTAATGATTATCTTAAACTTGAAGGACTAAACACTGGAGTTTGAGGGTTTGTAGAATACTTAATGTGTTTTAACAACAGAAGAATATAATACGTAAGTTAATGATTCCACTTGAAATTATTTTCTAACATATGAGTATTTCCTTGAATGGACAGTTTGGGGTATCAGGAATTTATTATATACAGTATATGTACACATATATACACATGCAGCCACACACATTACATAGCCAGAGGAATTCTGCTCCAAAAATTCCTGAAAAAAGTGTCACCATTTTAGGACAAAATAACTAGGGGAAGTGTTCTAGCAGGAAGCAGCAACAGCCATAAAACTCTGGACTTCGCTCTTTTTCATTTGAGATTTTGTTCACAGAACCATTCTTCGAATGCCACATTCACAGCAGAACTTTGCCCATTCTACAGGGTATTTAGTCCCGCACTCATGGCAGAATTTTGGTAAGTGTCCAGATGAATTTCCTTCAATGCCTTTAATGTTTCCACCATTGAGTGAGGATACACAGTCTCCATCTGGCCTGGAGAAGTACAGAAAAAAGTTCACATTAGTTGTTTCAACCCCCCATACACTTGGAAACAGGGCATAACGCTAAGCATGAATAATAGCTTGCTTAATCTCATGTTTAATATTCTTGCAGTTCAGATTAAGGAAAAAAAAGACCTCTTTTAGTAAATAATGAAATGCTAAATGTTTTTTTAGCATTGTATTTGTTCCTAAGTAATATCTTTACATCTATCCTCCAGTTCACTTCTCTTTTCTTTCACTGTGTCTAATCTATAATTTAAATCATCTCTTAAGTCTTTTAGTGTTTTTTCTTACATTGCGTAAGAATGGTTCTTTTCTGTTTGGTTCTTTTGCACAGATGTTCAAATACCTGTGAGAAAATATTGTTTGTTAATGATTCCAAATCCCCCATTTCTTTACATACTTTAAACAAATTAATAAGTCAATGTTTGATGATTTCAACATCTTAGATATTGAGGGGTTTTTTTGTTTGTTTGCTTGTTTTCACTGGTGACAGATTGTTAGTTTCTCTGTATAGTTTGGAATTTGCCTGTGTGTCTTTTAGGTCAGAACCCTGAGCTCATGTTTGCTTATCTGTGAGAACTGGAAAGGGAGCTACTCAACCAAACTAAGTTATTTCCAGTTAAGAATTTCTTAGAATATGCAGATATCATACTTGCAAACCCTAACCTCACGTGAAGGTAAGCCTGCAGTTACGAAAAATCAGTGGAAACTCTTGCTTTCCTCTGAACCACGGCCAAGACACACAGGTTTCTCTGGGGTCCCCTCCTCCTGGCTGGCAGAATTTTTTTTCCTAATATATCCTTTGAGTATCATGAGAAAAGGTTAACAGAGCTTTCTCATTTTAAGTGGACATATTTGACCTTGGGATAACTTCCTGGCTGTTTAATGAAAACCTAATAAGGATGGATGGAATGCCAACTGTTTTCCCAGGCAACAGTGCTTACACGTCGTCCACTGAAACTGGACATAACCATATGCTCAGGAAAACCTGGAAGCCATGGATATGGGATTGTTACAAGAGATATTGTTCCTTTTGGGACATAGAATGTCTAATTAAACTGTCCATATACCCATATATGAGATCTTGTTCACACCTGAGCTGTCACTCGGTCACTGGCTCAGAGAACCTTGCTATCATTCCTTATTTCCTGTAATTTACTCTAATGCCAAGTGAACATATTGTCATGTAAGTAGCTCTAGCTGAGCCTAAGTGCCCTTGGTGGGCATTTTAAAAGTCCTGGCTTAGAAAAGAGGAATGCAGGGTGGGAAGAGAAGCTGAGTCTCTACTGTTACCCGTTGTATAAGTCCTAGAAGTCAACTCCTCCCTCCCATGATGACATTAAAACCCAAGTCTAAGTGGTGAAGATCAGTCAAAACCTCAATGGAGCTGCAGTATCAGGGTTAATTTACCAATCTGACCTCTAGCTTCCTTTATATTTGTGTCCCTTACTTTTGAAAGCTAAGTACCTTGCTCTGATGGTAACTTTCTATACCTTGTCTTAAAAGTTTCTGGAACATTTTGTGGACTAACTCCACCCCCTTTTTCACTGTTAATTCTTATTGTTCCTCTACTATTCTTTCAGTTAAAAATTATTATATCTCACTGTACAGCATGAATTTATGCACCTTGCCTTAAAACTTTCTGGACTAAGTTGAGATGTATATAAAAAATATCTATGACTGGGACAATTTCATTATATGTTTAAAAAGAGTGAATGAGAAAGTTACATAAATATTGTGAGAGTTTAGAAAGGGAAGTATATGAATAATCACAACATGGCAGGGAGTTTAAATGTATGAAAATGGTGAAAATGACAACAACAGTGGTTTAAAGAATCTATTATTCAATGTGTAGTTAAAAACACAGACATAAAAAACATTAATCCAGTGCAGCCGAACAAACTATCCTTGAGCATTTACAACAGTAATTCTAACTACAAAGTTAAAAACAAAGACTTAACAAATTAATCCAGTGGAACCAAACAAACTGTCCTTGAACATTTATAAAAGTATTATAATTCTAACTACAAAGTATAGGACTGTATTACTTATGTCCAAACTACTTCTTTAGTCTACAAATTAAAAGCCAGATTAAATAAGAAACAAAGGAAATAACAGATTTTCTTTCAAAGCCTGATATATATTTTTGTATATGGTCCTTGGAAAACTACATATATTCATTTTTATTATGGCTGTTAAAATATCAGAACTAAACATACCTGACTATGTAGCTCTCACCATATGTTTTTCTTTTGCTTGTAAGAACACCTGAGGCAGGATTTCGTGCCAAACTAGGTGGTGTGGAGTTTCGAGGTTTGATATTAGCTCTAGAGAGAGAAAGAAGTGGCTGTGAAAAAGTATTGAATAGTAACCATTTATTTCTTAAATTGCTACTTGTGTGATTAGAAAAATAATTAGAAGCTGTAAAGAGCTAAGTCAAAAGATTAAAATCCAAACAATTATTTGAAAACTGAAAACAACAGTAAAAACTAAAGATAAACCAAAGCAAAGGTAAACCAATTTACTAACATCTTGATGGTATATAAATTAAAATATGTATATATGCTTTACATGAAATATTTAAGTTAATCATTCTGAAAAGCTTCAAGTTTTTTAAAGTTTAAAATTGATAGTACCCTCAAAATAAAGATGTGGTTTGTTAAATGCCTACAAATCACTGCTAAATAATATAATAAGCATATGAGATATGGTAAAAAAATTAGCTAATCACTTTAAATATTAGCTAACCACTATAAAAAGTAATAATTCAACTTATGAAAGTCTGTTGTGAGAAACATCAACTCAAATAAATGGGTTAATATAATTTCCCTTTAAAAATTTAGTTTCACTGACTGCATGGCCTGGGCTATCACTTTCTGTAGAGGGAAAGTTTTGGCTGGGTAATCACTAATTGCCTTAGTGAGACCCACGAATCAAGGAAAACTGGATGGTTATGTGACAGTTAACTGTGAATGTATAGGTTTTGGAGACACAGATGAATCTGCACTCAAATCCCAGGTACTATGGACCAACTCTGTGACAGTGGTCAACCTCTCTGAGACCAAGTTCCCTCATTTATAAAATGGGACTATCCTCACTTAATAAAGGAAGTTTAAGACATAAACTGCAATTTATATGAACATTCAGCAATTCTACTATGTAGTTATTACTGTGACTACTGCTACTACCACAAGTTCACATTTATATTATCGTGCTTATTATACTTGGTATAGCTACCTTTCTAATTGCCTTCATGTATAAACTTATTTAATTTATGTAGTAGGTAGAATTAATAACTCCACTTTACAAATGTGGCGTGTGAGGTGAAGAGTGGCGAAGTCACTTACCAAGGTGACACAGCCCATATGGTGCTAAACCAGTGGTTAGATGTTCAATAAAGCATCAGTTCCCTCCCCCCTGGCCTTTAGAGATTTACTTGAATCTTTTCATTTCAGAGATAAGCAATGTTATGTAATAAGCAAGCTGAATGCTTTTCATATTTCCTTTAAATTGAATGACTAAAATTCTTTTTTGTCTACTTACACACCAAGGTTGGAGGGAATTTCCTAAAATTTCAAACAGCTACCTTGAAAACAGTGTAGCTAATACAATATCTATTATTTCTTAAATACTACTATATGCCAAATACGATACATATATAACTTCGTTTAATCTTCACAAAAATCTCCAAAAGTATTATTTATTCCCATTTTAAAGTTGAATATGAATAAACACTCATATTCAGAGAGATTAAGTAATCTGCAAAGCTATTACACGGCCAGAGTACTTGAAATTGGATTTGGGTGGGTCACATTACAAATCTTATGTTTAATGTGCAATGTTGGCATTCAGAGAGACTGCTTTGAATAGTGACTCTAAGTTACTGCTAAACTTCGACAAGAATCATCTTTCACATTGGTGCATGTATAGGTTACCCCTGTACCTCAAATGGCCTTCAAACAGTCACTGCCAGTCCATCAATGAGGTGTATTCTACTCTACCCTCTAGGGATGTTGCAGAACTGCTACTATGTCTTTTTAGGAATTCAATCTCTCAAAAATCATGCCAGTGAATGGCAATTCCTCCAGTGAAAATCATTAGAGGAACAGAAAGGACACATTTTTTATTTTTTGGCTCTGGAAGCAAGACTTATTAGAAATCCTATCACTTTCATATAATATGTACATGAGATATACAGATAACACCAACACACCCATGTATACACACACACACAATTTCACGAAATGAATAATTTAAAATTGTTTAAATAATTAGAAATAAAAAGAATTAGGAGGGAGTAAGATTATAAACAATAACCGCCATTATTAAATGTCGATCACATATTTTTAGTGATATCTTCTACAAGGCAGAAACTGAATGTTAAGAGCATTCTCAGAGATTGTGAGGATCTGTCTTGATCAGTACCTGACGCCTGATGTCCCAGTCTCCCACGGTCAAGTCTGCCTGCTATATGTAGTTCAGGCAGTTATAAAAGAAGGTTTAATTTTGGAGCTGAACTCAATCTAACTTACTATACTGCTGGTTGGTGTTTCTTTGAGATCTGCTTCAGTGCCTACAGACAGCAGTAGTAATACAAATAAAAATGGTTCAGGGCACATTCTTCCTTCCAGGACTTATCATTAACTACTTAACAATAACTCATGGCTGCTGGCTACTAACAAGTTTGAGACTTCTCCCATCTTTATTTTATTGTATATCTAGTTAAATATATTATTACTTTTCACACACAGTAAGAGAATGTTGCATAGTAGACCTTGGTTTAAAAGGTACCTAACTGAACTCTATCAAATAATATATTTCTCAACTTTAATAAGTAATTTAATTAGGCCCTAATTTCATCATTTTAAAACGAGAGGGCTAGGCTTGTATTGGAGCCCAAATGAGCAAATTTGAAGACTTATGTAGACGAGTTCCAAAGGGACTTTCATATCTTTTCCCTGCTTAAGGTAGAATTTAAAACCATCTAACAAAAAGACTGAGGATCCCTACATTAAATGTTTTCTAAGATCATTTTTTCTGCCTCTTTTTAACAATTCATCGTCTGCTTAACTAAAAGATAATCTAGCAATATTATATAGTACTCCTGTATATGGCATAATACTTCCCATACTCTTCAAAAACATTACTCTTAATATATGGCATAATACTTCCCATACTCTTCAAAAACATTACTCTTAAAAGAGCTTCTTAAAATGAATAATTATTGAAGGTGACTGCTATGCCAACCCTCTAAAAATTAAAATTTAATGGAATAAAATGTATGCTATAAAGCAGCTTTAGGACAATGGAAATGTTCAGCAAAAGTCAAGCTGTTGTAAGTCCTAGAAGATTATTTAGCACTTCTTGGCTTAAAAAATGATTAAAATGAGATTTTTTAAGTATAGGAATGTACAAGTATACAGTATTACAGTATATAAAGCTTTTAAGGAAATATCTGAAAAAGATTAACCAAACTGAGTTACAAATACTTACTTGTAAATGGGTAATAACTCATATCTTTTGATGGCACTGTCTGATTTTGTATCACTGTCATAGAACCTTTGCACATATCTTCCAGTTCGAAGTGGAGGGCCTAACTTGTCCATCTTACTATTAAAATATATAAAGGTGTACCCATAAGGAGATTGCTACATTTGTTTCTTTTTATCAATTTTTTTAAAGACATTATTCCGGTTCATCAGAAATCCACTCCCCAAGCTCTTAATTATCTCACTTCCAGAGTCAGGACTAATGTCAAAAGGAATCTCCAGAAAGTTCATACAATGGCCATTATTAAGTATAACAATTGTGACTAGGCAGGCCATCTTGCCAATTTGGATGACTAGACAAAGAAATGCCATATTTTCGCATAGCAGTGCAATAAAATTAACGAAGACACTTCAGACAACCATTGTTTCCAGTAAAATTTGTGAAGCTGGAAGCAAACTGAAAGTTGTTATTCTAGAAGACAGATGAGATGTTTGTTGCCAAATAATCTCACATTTTCCCCTCCCTAAGTTCATAGAACCTTTCTCTTTTTTTTCTTTATATTTTTATTTTTCATTTTTCCTGCATCTTAAAATTCCAAGTATAAAATAGGAAATCAAATAAGTATTTATATCTTTACCCAATTTAACCTTCTAACAAGGAATGACTATTTTAGATGTTTATGAAGGGAAAAGTAAAAATAATCCTATGTGAAAAAACATGGATAGCAATGTGAAAAATCACAAGTAAAATGTGGGATGGCCATGCCGAAAGTATCAAGTATATCTATTTAGAGGATAATAGAAGAATTGATGGTCTTCAGGTATTTCATTTTTTTGTATCAACCAAATAAATGAATCATATATATTATCACCAACCAATATGCATTCAAAGTAGGGAACAGGGAAAATTAAATTATGAAATTAGGAGAACTACCTTAAATGCCTATTGAATAACACCTCACTGCTTGCTATCTTTTAAAGTGTACTCTTTTAGAGGGATGACTGTTTGCTCATTCATGCTTCCATGCATTTGCTGACCTTACAGATCCTGAGCACCTACTATGTGTCAGGCACTGTGCTACATTCTGGGGATATTGTGATAAGTGAGAGACTTGATGCTTGTTCTTATGGAGTTTACTGTTCAAAAAGAATCTGTTCATTTATCTAGATTCTAAGGAGAAACATTTCATCCATTTTTATGTTCTTTTAGTATTCTGTACTATCCTGTATACATAACAGGCATTTTGTTGTAATTAACAGGTTCGTATTAACAATTTGCAGGTGGTGATGTTTATATTACTTAAGACATTTTAAAGTTTTTAAAAATGCCTTAATTAAATACATATTAAACATAATCTCTAAAATATTTGAGATTAAATTTGATGGTTTATTTTATTTGTGGAAGATTACTAAAAAAGTTACCTATTTGGAATTTAAACTAACAAATAAGAATTTTCTTTGAATTAACAACTATTAAAACATTGTTCCAACTCTAGCTTAACAACATTAATTTGGATTTGGAATAAGGAATAAAAGATTTTATTTTCTTTCTCAGAAAAAAAGTTATAAAACTTAAAATTTAGAAAATCTTAAACTACATTTTTAAGACAGATCCCTCTAATATAAGAACTACTCAGATCTTACATATGATATAACAAAGTTCAACTTTGGAAAGAGGACTGTAAAATCTAATAAAAATCTGAAGGTAATCATCTAATGAAAATATTTCACATACTCCATATGTGAGAGGATTGCCAGTATTTTCAGATTTTGAAAACCTAACTGAAAGGCCTGTCCAATGATGCCTTATCATCATGCCACATACCTGTGTTATAAATTAAACTCAGCTGACCTATTTATCTACCTATATATGTATATAAGTGTATATAAATAAACATACACACAATTCAAATGGTATTTAGGCTAACTCTAAGTAAATGTTAATCTTAAACTAAAAATCACTTAAACTTATGTTCTGCTAAAATCTGCTACTCTGTTCCTATCAAGGTATAACCATATAAAAATTAATTTATAAAGTTAAACAATATAAATAAAAATTTACATATATAAACATTTATACATATAAATATACTATATGTAACATATAAAATATATACATATAAAATCTTAATTACACATGTTTTTAAATAATAAAAGCCAATGTTGGGGTAATTAAATAAAAATTTTAAAAGACTCATTTATAAAACAACTTTCAAATATTTAAATCCTTCCCTAAGCTACCCAGATCTAAGATGTAACAGGCTTTTCTCATGTGTCATCATCATATTTATTTTGGTATACATAGACAGGTCCTTGCTCATGTCTTCTTTTCTATAAAAAATTAAAATTAAAAAAAACCCAAACCATTACTTCTGTGCCTTTACCTCCAGTAGCACTAAGGATAATTTAAAGCAGCAACAAGATGAAGGGAAATGTGAAAAGAAATGGAAAGTTTTGCACAAGCGGTTATATCATCAAAGGGAACTTAAAGGCATCAATCCAGCTGATCATTCTCGGGTTGAAGTTTCTTCTCTGTCTTCCTTGCTCTTGTAAACTATCAGTTAAGGGAATGAGTAACATGAGTATAGAAACCAGCCCCAGCTGGTGTGGCTCAGTGGACTGAGTGCTGGCCTGTGAACCAAAGGATCGCAGGTTTGATTCCCAGTCAGGGCACATGCCTGGGTTGTGGACCAGGTTTCTAGTTGAGGGGCGTGTAAGAGGCAACCACACAGTGATGTTTCTCTCCCTCTCTCTCTCCCTTCCTCTCTCTCTAAAAATAAATAAATAAAATTTAAAAAAGAAACAAACAAAAAAAACAATTAAAAAAACCCAGGAAGTCTGTTTCTACCACATGTTTTGCCTTAATCTCAAGGGCTTAGATGTTTCAAATTATGAAAAAAATGCACTTTTGTTGATTTTCATACAGAATTCACACATCATCTACTTCTGGGGTTACTTTGAAAATTAGTAAATGTTGGAAAATACAATGATAATTCCATTTTATTATGTATTTTTAATTATTCACAAAGTTCGAGGAATATAAATTCAATCTGATAGTACCCAATTATGGAACTAATAAAATCAATGTTTTTATAGAGTCCTTCAATGCCATTGTTTAAAGGCTCCGATTCAGTAATGGCAATTATTATACACCCAAGGTCTGAGAGAAATTAAGGCAGGAATCAACAAATCCATCATCAGTAAGAGTAATCTTGCTGCTGCTAAGGAAAACAAAGGAGGGTGCTTTGATGCCAACCAAGCACTTGTACATCGCAGGCATTTTGGTGCAGACTGAGCAATCCGATCCCATAAGACAACACAGAATTTCACTCTCATATAATATGCCCTTTAATTGATACCTAGATTTGGGCATAGTCAACATGAAAGTACATTTTCAATCCCTCACTATTGTTTGAATTTAATCATTGAATAGTGTTGGATTAATAAATTATAAAATACTTTGGCTCCACAGGATACTAATCTGTAGCAAAAGTTCCTAGAGAGCCCAAATGACAAAAAAAATACCAGTTCCATCTTTGGGTATAAATGAAAAATCCTTAAAAACCCTACCTTCAAATTATAAATATCTAGTGCCTACTACAATAACTTAGTTATTCTAAAATAAGGAGTGGCAAGCTTTTCCCGTAAAGGGCTACCCAGCAAGCAGTTTAGGCTTTGAGGACTGTACTCTCTCTGTCGTGAACACTTAACTGCCATCAGAGCTTGAAGAAAGCCACAGGCAATGCAAAGCATTGGGCACGGCCATGTTCCAATAAAAACAGGTGCTAGGATTTGGCTCTCAAGCCATAACTGAAGAAGATTATCTCCAAAATACCAAAATTTCATATATGAGACAATGCCAGTATTGTAAGATTTTGAAAATCTAAATAAAAAGCAAATTTCAATGACCATTTTAAAAAACTTTACCATATATTAAAAGGTTATGATAAACATCATTACATCGCCTTGTTCCCCAACAAAAATACATTATTTTTGTCAAGCTAACACATTTCTACAGATGATAAACTGTTCTATTTTGACCACGACTTATAAATTTAAAATGATTATCTGTAGCTACATATAACTGCCATGGTATGAATAGTGTATCTAGAAAAAAATGATATTTTGGCAAGCTTTCAAAATATTCATAGCTGAATGAGCAGTTTTAGAAATATTTGACAATGATATCAACAATGTATTTCTAATCTGAAATAAACTTTAACCTATAGGAGGTCCAGGTTTACTGTTGACATTATGAAAATGAATTCTCTTAAGAAATAAGCCACCCAGTCTTATAAAACTATAGCAAGCACAGTAGATTGTGATATAATTAAAATATGACTTCTGAATTAATATTGGAAAAAATTTAATAATGCCACATGGTATTCTGTCTGTATGATTATAGACCTCCATTGTTATAATATCTGAGGCATTAAAAGTTCTGAAGTGTGTCCTCCTATTTTTGATCCCAAATTTATCTTATACAGATAATTTGGTATATAATTCCATGACAAACTTATCTTTCCAAATCCAATAATCTCAATCATTGTTGTCCACATGAGAAGCCAAACTCTGCAATTCTAGGTTGTTTTGGGCATTTCTAGATCAATAAAAAAGAACAGTTCATAAAAATTTAAATATAAAATGTACTTAAAAACCAGTTATTTATACTACTGTTAATATAAAGTATGAAGAACCAAATTCAATTTTTATATTAAGAAATGTTCCTTACATGCATTCTGTTGCTTCAAACTCCTGTTTTTCACAGTAACCGAACAGAAGTAAAGCTTTGAAATTTGATTTTTTAGCTATTGAAAATTATCAGCTGAAACATCCACTTAAGCTGGTAATTAACCATTAAGAAAACACAGTTCTCAAGGCATGTGACAGAATTCAAATGTGGCAATATTTATTTAAAAGCTCTGTGGTTCATAATGCTTCTAAATCCCCTAGGGTTAAAGATAGCCATCTTTTAGAATGAGGGAACAATTTCCACTGGGTGTACGCTTCACTTAAAAAAATTGTTAAAATTGGTTGACCCACATGTTGTTTAGAAGTTAATTAGCAAACATGAGAATTTTTCAAAGTACAAGGATAAATTTTTCTGTGCTATGTTTCCAATATATGCTAAATATTACAGAATCATTGGTATGCATGATTAAAGCTGAACACAATACAGATTGTGTACATACAGGTTTTAAACAATTCCAAATTACTGAAATTATTTCATTTTACTAATCACAATTTACTAATCAATTTCTTGAACATTTCAGCTAACCAGATGTCTTAATTCCTTTACTCTATCCTGAATCACCTGTGTCAATTGAAGTAATAGTTGCCATACAAACTTCATGTAATTATTCCATCACTACAACGATCATGATTCTGTGATGTGCCAACAGATTGACAAGTAAGAAATTTAATTTATTAATTCATTACTTTTTCTCATTTATTCATCAAAAATTTATTGAGTGCCTATATGCTGTGTATTATACAACGCTTTGCAGTTATATCTATCTGTAAGCAAGGCAGATACTCCGAGCTTTATGATCACAGAGGTTATACTCTAGCAAGGGAAAAAGTCAGATCATTACCTCAATAATTCTAAAAAACTAATGAAGTCTGACACTAAATAGCCATGAATGGTTCTGTTTAATATAGTGATGTTCTAGTTAATACCGTAATATATTAGCCAGAAGCAAACACCACTGATCTCTTCCCTGTATCTAAAACACTCCTTTACCATGTAAGGATCATATGTAAATACACAATCGGGGTTTGAGTAGTTATGTCTGACAGTTTAATATGATGTAAGAGAACCAGAAATTTTAACTCTTCATCATATTATAAGTAGTACATAACATAAAATTATGTACTCATCATCTTTGCTTGTAGAAAAAACATATTTTCTCCAAGGGATCATGTAAATGTTGATCAGATTTTGTTATGTCAGCTGTCAAGGTCCAAGCAGAGTCACAGATGTTGTTAGAGTTAGGCACAAAGTCAAAGTCATAAAGCTCTTTAGTGGCAAAGTAGGGCCTGAAGTCTAGTTTTCTAACTCAAAGTCAGGGCCCCTTTCAATTATACCAGCCAGCTTCACATGCCCTACTTAAAGAATACTGGGTGTCAGTACAACTCAGTAGAGCCAACTGACAAAATTACTAGCATGATAGGAGAGATACTGAAAAATACTAGCTTTTAATTCATAATCAATTGTAAATCAAACTATAAATAACAATTCAAACAAATACTAACTAACATGGAAGGCAATTCTTTGTGATACAGTTAGAGAGGCTTTGTAAATTAAAACACAAATGGCTATGTCTATACTTTAGTTATTAAAGTCAAATCAGTAGAGCTGTGGTCCTTGTGGCTCAGTTGGTTGGGCGTCATTCAGCACACCAAAAGGTCTTGAGTTTGATTCCTTGTCAGGGCACATGCCCGGGTTTGGTTCTTGGTAGGGGTGCATTTGAAAGGCAACCGACTGATGTTTCTCTCTCACGTCAATGTTTGTCTACCTCTCTCTCTCCCTTTCTTCCCCTCTCTCTCTCAAATCAATCAGCATGTCCTCGGGTAAGGATAAAAAATAAAACTAAATAAATAAAAATAAATAAATTAAATAAATTAATTAAATAAATAAGGTCAAGTCAAATCAGTAGAGAAGAAAAAAAATCAAATCAGTTTTTACCACTGGAAGATGAGAACCTTTTACTTTTCAATCACCAGTTTGACTGATAACCTCTCTCTTTATAAAGGACAGCCTGTCTACTCTTTTTGGAAGCACAACAAAAAGAAAAAAAAAAACATTTAAACTAATTAGATGTCATTAGTTGATCATTTTTCTTTTTCCATAAAAAAATTAAATTCCTTTTAGTTCTTGTACTTTCAACACAGTCAAAATGAGAAAATGGCAATTACTCTCATTTGATATATACTTTCATATATATTTCCTATATAAAATTAAGTGATAACTTTGAAAGTAATGTGTGCTATATTTCCTATATCGACTTTATCAGTATTTCTGAAGACATAGACATAGCCTTCATTCCAGTGGTGATATAGTAACTCTTAATTTTCTTACATTGAAATGGAAGAAAAAGTGAGTTTCTATTGGAATATGAGGCCTTCTATTAAAATCTCCAGTGTTATCAATAATTTTCCCATAGAAACATAATTGTTGAAAGCTAATTATTCTACCTTATTGAACGTTATGTATATAAAACTGTAGAAAAATAAAAAGTATTTAGAAAGTACTAAATGAAAGGAAAAGAACCACCCACTATTACTATTTTAGCATATTAGGTGTTTTTGTCTACACCTATTTTTCTCGTTTCTATCACAGCTAACATGGGGTTTGTATTCTACATTCCATTTGTGTTATCACAGAAGTAGTTTATTAAAATTTATATATATTTTTATGGTTGTATAATATACCACTATAGATTTTCAATATTTGCTCTTCAAACAAAGCTAGACATATTTAGATAATTTTATACATTATAATAAAGGCATATGAAAAGAGAACAATGTTTAGAGCTAAAGAGACCCTAATTTGTATTCTACTTCCAACTCTAAGCAGCTGTGTGGCTTTGAGCAAATCATTTTGCTTCTCTGACCCTCTCATCATATGGTAGTCAGGTGGTTTTGATAAAAATATATGTAAATGTCTAGCACAGTGCCTGATACATAATGCTTAATAATTATTACAAAAATCTTTTGTATTTAAAATGATTTCCTTAGATTCCCAGAGTAAAATTATTCAATCAAAAATATAAATGTTTTAAGACTCTTGATAAATGCCACCAGGTATTTTTTCAATACAGTTATGCTAATTTAGATCCCCAAAGGCAGTGGGTGTGGATCTGACCAGCAATATTAAAGGACAAATGAACTTAGAAAGAAAATTAAGGATAATTAAAAGGCCAATTATCTAAACAAAATAAAGTCTTAGTATTATTTATGCATATATATACATACATATATATATACACGTATGTGTGTGTGTGTGCGCGCATCACTAATAAATTAAATTCAATGTAAACTTACCCTACATGAGGGGCTGCTATGCCTTTGTGTGAGGGAGATAAGGTCTGAAGTTTGTTTCCCAAAGAACTGCTAACTGAAGACACTTTACCTGAAGGTACACCTTATAATAAAAAGGTATTAGTTTTAATGACACTATGAAATAAAAATCACATAAAATAGCATCTGACAAGGAAAACAATATATCTGAACAAGTTATCAACTAAGAAGAATTCCACATATAATATCCTTCATTTCTTACTTCTATATTTCTTATAATACACATACAAATAAAGGTACACGTCAGCAGTCAATATCTTCTTCAAACCATTAAACATTTGTCTGTTTAAGGACACTTGTCAAGTTCAGAGTGGTACAGGTAGAAATGAGGGAAAAAGTAGTCGTAAAGAATCAAGAAAAGAACTTGGTTGACTATACTGAACAAATGTTTCATCAACAACATCAAGGATATGCACTGAAGCTAAAAAAAAAAAAAAGGACTATAAAATATCTAAAGAGGAAGCTATTGAAAGTTACTTTATTTTTACTCAGAAATAATTATTTAAACTCCCTATATCTTGCTAATTATAAATCTATTTTAGTAATCCAAAATAGAACACTATCTTCATTTCCTTTTCTACCACTACTGTTAATAACAAAAATAAAACAAGTTATTTCATAGATCTCATTACCTACAACAGTCTTGCTAGTTCCACTTGGTTGTGGTAATCGTGAAGATCCTGATGATATGGTCCCAGGAGAATTTGACTTTTTAAGAGCAGGCGGCTTATACTAAAATAATGAAAATAAAATATGTTATCAGCACCATTTTTGAATATCTATTTTTAACTAGTATTTCAAAGCTAGTTATTTTTCATTCCCTTCAATGAGCAATCTTTGTATTAGCTACTGTTATTCAAAATGAGAAAGTATAGATTAAAAAGGGTCATTTCAGCCTGGCGAGGTGGCTCAGTTAGCTGGAGCATCATCACATACACCAAAAGGTTCTGGATTCGATTGCTGATTGGGGTGCATACATAGGTTGCAGGTTTGATCCCTGGTCAGGAGGCGTATGTGAGGCAACTGATTGTTCCTTCTCTGTCCCTTCTTTCTCTCTCTCAAAAAAAAAAAAATCTATAAACATATCCTCAGGTGAGGATTAATCTTTCAAAAAAAAAAGTGTCACCTCAGAGAGGTTCCCCAAAATATGTTTCTTCTCAAAACTGGTGTACTAAAAGTTTGGCTCAGATGTTCCACTGCTAAAATGAACACAGAGCAGCTTTTCCCGGTTCAGAGAGGGGGGAAAGGTTTAGTGGAAAATATTTCCTCAATGTTAGATTTTAAATGCCAAGCAAGTACTAACAGAAAAACTTAGAGACACATAATGATGCTCACTAGGTAGTGCATCTTAAAGGTGAAGATTTTGCATGTTCCTGGTGTGGTTTTTTATTTCATATGTATAATCCTGTCAAATTTCCTGGTAAAAATTTCTAAGATTACATATCAATAAGGACAAGTTTTACAATAGCTGCCTTTTGGATATCACCAATGTGAAGAGACAGAGCCAAGTCTGGCTTCACCGTCCTCACCGGACCATGTCAGACGAATGAGATATGGGTCGAGGAAAGGCAGAGTACATCAGCTTATCTTATTTTTATTTTTGCTCCATTCTCTAGAAGGATATCACTATTAATTTTATTTTACCATCTCATATGAGCCAAATTTTGCTCATATACTAAATAAAAAATACCTTATCACCTGCTCTGATAGAAAGAAATGCACTTGCTCAGGGTTATACTCCAACTTAACAACTGAACAGAATTTAAGACTCATGCCACCTTAGTTCCAGGCCAGTGCTTCAACTATAAGGTGACTGCTGTGCTTGCGTACACACTTGGGATTTAGCCCAATGCATTTAGACTGCTTAGCACTTTGTGAAAATGGTTTTAAACCTGATTTTCAAAAATCAAATCATATTTCACAGCCAATAATCAGTAGCAGCACTACTACTAAAACGCTGCTGGCTAAACACAAATTTTAAAGTCAAACATTATAACTCTTTGAAATTAAGTATGTATCCTTTTAAAAAAATAAATCTTGATACAAGGGTCTCACACACACACTTGAATACCATGCATCTGTGGAACTATTTGCATCTTTGCCCCAAACTGAAATTTCTTAAGCACATAGCAAATAGAAAAGCTTCAATAATTATCTGTTAGATGAACAAATGACTAGAAGACGTTGGAGATAAGCCATATCAAAGTTTCTTTAAAAACCTAACAGATGTTTCTGGTTTATAAGGACATCTGTTAATATGTCTCTCTCATTAAAATACCAATGAAGACATAAGGAAAGATTTTAAAATAAACAACAATATGGAAAACAAGACCTAACAAAGACTTGTCAACATATCAGAGACATGTCTACTAAAAATAGGGTCCATAAAACTGAATTAAGAAACAGAACTGGCAATGCTCATATTTTGCTAATTACTAAAAAAGAGCAAAATGATTGGCATGAATGAAGGGTGGCATATTATATATTGATTGAGAGGTCAAATCTTTAGGCGGAGCATAGGTAGGAAGAGCTCTCATAACAGTATATATCAGGGACTATAGATTTTTATGTACATATTAGAATTTATTATTAATAAGTTAATGGCTTACAAATAGAAAAAAGCAGAATATTCCTTTCAAAAGGTCCTTCATTTTTCCACTTTCTATATTAGACCTCCTATCATTTTACTCAATTTTATTGTCAGGTTTTCTGAGGTACCTAGAACCTAGCCCAACCTTACCTATCTCCTATAATATTTCCTATTACTTTCAACAAGAACTAGTCAGGTTAGTTTCCTTTCTGAATCCTTGTACTATGAATGCCTCTTGTTTAAAACATATTCACCTGCCTCTCAGTAAGTCATTGTTCCCCTGACCTGGATACTCTGACTTCTCCTTACTCAGTTGTATTTTATCTATTCTAAAACATCTAGCTGAGATTCTAGCAGAATTATAAAGGCTTTCAGGATGACTTTAGCTACCAACAATTTCGTTTAAGTTCATTCAGAATAACAAAATACTTTTATTTTAGTACAATTATAGTCAATGTACATTTCTTTCATTTCTGTATTAGATGCTAATTATTTCATGTGTTTTTATGAAGATCACAAATCTAATATTTCCTTAGCAAAATATTTATATTGGCCAAGACTTTTTATTGAAATTAGAAAAGCTCAAAGAACATGGAGGCCATTCATTTCTTATAAATTGGCAGAAATTGCTATTTGAACCGACTGTTCAGCTAAGCACTAAAAACGCTCAGAACTGATAATACTGAGTGCTGGTGAAAGTACAGTTGCCAAATATGACACGGATGCATTTAAGCATCTTTAGAAAAGTATTGTATTTAGTTTACTAATAGACCCAGTACTTGCTATAGTGTCTGATTCAAAGAGTACCCAATAAAAACTTCTTGAACGGACAGAGATGAGAAATTATGGGGTTAGACTCAAATGAACATATATGACTGGACATGGAATCAACTACCTGGATTTTACATTTATCAATCATTTGTCAACAAATTGTTGGAATATACACATTTTATTGTATATTCTCTGCTCTACTTATTCTTGAAACAAAATAATACAAAAAATCAGATTACTGTTATTAACTATTTGTATAAAAGATATATGTTGTTCGACCTCTGGTGTGGAAATTATTCGAAAAGAGTCACTGTTCTTTGTGCACAACGATGATGATACTGACATGCTCTGTTTCCAATAATATTAACAAAAACTCAATTAAAATATTCTCTCAAGGAGGTCCCAAATTTAATGGAGTCCTTTAAGGCAGTATCTCATTAGTAAGTAATAAAGAGAAATTGATTTATTTACTGTATGCTAGATTTACAGTACTGAAAAATTGTTTACAAATGAAAGCTTTGTAAAAAATGATATTTGCTGGAAGTATGACATTATCGGTGTTTTTGTATAACAATATGCTTTAAGAAAAACAACAGTATTATAGAAATCAATTTCATATAACAAAAATCCTTATATGGTTAATGGTGTGCTAAGTGCTTTCACAGACATTAATTCACTTGTGTCTCACAATACTCATGTAGATTACCACTTCACAGATGAAGAAATAAAGACTAAAAGTAGCATTTTGGATTTGACCTTACATCCATTCCCTCAGGTGCATTACTTGTATAGAGCATGGAAATATTTAGTACTTACATAATTTTCAAAAGAGGATTTTCCTGTCATTTTCTTATCCCTCTGTCACCTCTGGTTTCCTGTGCATCTGCTTCACCTATTTTTAATTATTTTCTTACTTTTCCCTAATACCTCTTTAAAATCTGTATATTTTCAAGTCTCTACTAACTGAAGTCCATTTCAAACTATTTTTAATTATGTTTTCAATTAGCTATTCAAATTTCTTACTAAATCCTTGAACAGTAATGTCTAAATTTTAACAGTTGAGAAAACTACTTAAATGTTCTATAAAACATAACCACAAAACAGTAAACTTGAAAAAGTCATTTTCTCATTTGTTTGTAGAAATGATTAAGTACTGCATTTCACCTGGGTCCGAGACGTAGCTTTTCCTTTGGCATCAGATGAAAATTTGCCTTTATTACTAATACGTGCTGCTTGTTCTTTACAGAAATTTATATGTCTGTCAGCTGCATTTTCATTAAACCTCCTCTGGCAATATGGACACTGAATATAATCTAAAACAAAAAAAGAAACAACTTAATAACATAATACTTGAAATGAGACGTAAAGAATTATGAGTTTATACAAAGACAAGCATAAATACATATATAAAGACATTTGATACACAAAATCCCTTATTTCCTTATAACTACACAACCTGACTTATCCAAATTTAGTAAAAGATATTTAAGCATGAAGTCTGCTAGTATACGATAAATTCCAATGTTCTTCCAGCTTAGAATCATATTTGAGGGAAAAAATCGCTGATAAAAAATATGAGTAAGTAGATGAAAAATGTTATTTCTTTTTCATTTCTATAATGCAATATTTTTATCATATATACATATTTGTATATGGTAGAATAGTTAAACAGTAATAACATATTATTTTCAAAATATATTATAAATTTTAGATCTGTTAAAATCTTTTATTTCTATTAGAAGAAAACTGTCATAAAATCATTTAATTGACTTTATACAGTTTTATTTTCTTTTAGAGATCCCAACAAATGCAAGCAGTGAAAATAATATACCTCATTAACATAATTAATTCAAAATTAACAGTAAACCCTTCCTTGACAGTCTAAAATGCAAGGTACACTATAAATAAAATTTCTTTTAAAATTAAATCTCTAAATTATTCCAAAATGAACCAAATTTTGTAGCACTGTAAAAGATCTCAACTGAGACACTAAGAAGACATGATATTAAAATTTAACAGTGTCCAAAAAATCTCAATTTATTTCAACTTTGAGAGGGAGTTTACTGTTCAGAATTTACATGCATCTGAAGCTCAAAAATTTGTACCACTATTTAGAGAGTAAGTCTAAAACTTCTAAAAACAAATAAGTTTTTTTGTCAAGACTAAGAGATTTCAAAATTTCTAAAGCCCAAATCAATACACAAATACCACCAAAACAGAGAGAAAATTCAACTTCATGGGGAAAATTAGGAAGAATTAGAAGAGATCCAAACATAGTTAGGTCATCCCAGAAACACTCCTAGCCTTAAAGTTAATTACTCTAGAACAGAGGTTGGCAAGCTAGGGCCCCTGGGCCAAATCCAGACTGCCTGCTGCCTGTTTTGTTAAATAAAATATTAGAACACAACCATGCCCATTTATTTACATATTGTCTGTGGCTGCTTTCCTGTAACAGGTGCAACAGAGCTGAGTAGTTGCAAAAGAGAGACCTTGAGGCCTGTAAAGCCTATAATTTGTTGAGTTCTTCTCTACAACTAAACATGAAAATTGATCATATCTAGATTTTCTAAAGAAATTTCTCTTTACTAAGAAATAAATCCCAATCTAAAATACTAACATGATTTCCATGCAGTTAACTTGTTACATTAAAATAACTACCTCTTCAGGCTACTCTAATAACCAATGTTAAAATGTCAACTGTGCTATTTTAAATCTTTTACTATCTTAATATTTCAAAAGGGGTTGCCAACATCCTGCCTTGCTTTTGTTAACCATAACAAATGACTTTTACCCACTCAATGAAGAAAACATAAGACATGAGCTTAGGGCATACTTTAGGTATATCAGTTTATACGGTAATTTCCTCACATGAGCTGTACATTTCTGAAGCAATATTATGAATTGTTTTCCTTCCCAGATGAGAAGATTCCAAAGAACTAGGCAACATTATCTACATCTAACTGAATGACTAAGTTTCAATTTACAGTGAGCATCATTAAAATCTTTCCTAGAATACTAACATTTAATAGTAATTATAATAGTTTTAAAAATATTATAACATTTTATGTTTAAACAAAAGTATTGAGATAAAAAGATAATGCATTTCTATGTTCAACACTGATGCTTATTATCACCATTATTTTGTAACAAAAAATTTAAAGATCATGCTTCATCATGCTCCATTATAATGAATTAAGTTTAATAGCACCTTAAAATTTATAAAAATTCTATCACTATTTTCTCCCCACATGAACATTACTGTCCACAACAGTTCATATACCCGGATCATAAGAAGGTGGAGGAGGAGGAGGAAGCTTGCCCCCTTCCTTAAGGGCCTGATCAAGGCCTTTCGCTGCTCTTATGGTGGCAATGAATTCCTCATGTTTTCTTCTCCAATTAGATGGTTTCTTTGGAGGTTCCGGCTTAAAAAAAAAAAAAGAAAAACCTTTTGAAACATTTTTTTTTAAACAATAAATTAAGGTAAAACTTGAAGAAATGCCATATTACTTTAAAAAATTCTTGTACCAGGAGTCCTTAAATGGTTTCCTTCTCAAATTTACAATTACAAAAAAGAATTTTATGCAACTATCTTATATGTAATTTTTAAAATACAATTGTAATTTTGATAAGACACTGCTAAATTGACTTCTGTAGGTGTGACATGCATTAAAATTACAACTAAAAGTGTATTTCCCTGTTTTCCATAGTTTCTCCAATTGAGGTATTTGGGTTAACTATTAGAGGTGAAAATTAGTTCTCTCTATGGTTTTAACTGGCTTTTCTCTTATAATGAATAACATTGAGCATCTGTTCATATCATTAAGAATCATTTGAATTGACTTTTCTGTGGAACTGTTTATATATGCCTGGTCAACTTATGTTAGGTTATTGGTCTTTTTTTTTCCTTAAACCATTTCCAGTAACTCTTTAGAGACTAGCCCCTACCTTCCCGAACAATTATGTCTGTCTTTTGGCATTGTCTAAGGGTCTTCTGATATAAAGATTTATTTTTTTAATGTAGTTTAATTTACAAATCTTTTCTTTGTGGTCACTGGGTTTGTAGTCACAGTTAGTAAGGCCCAATCTCACAGTGAAGTAAAATGAAAATCTTCCATGTTTCCACGCAGAACTTTCATGGTTTCATGTAAAAAATGTTTAAATCTCTTATTCATTTGGAATTTATCCTGATGGATGGTGTGGCATATGGATTTCACTTCATTTTTTGTTCACTAACACGGCTATGCAGCTGTCTCCCCATCGTTGATTGACTTTTCTCCCCGATGAACTGGGGTAATACCTTTACCATATTCTCTTTTGTATTTGGGCTTATTTCTGAACTTTTTCTTTTCTTTTTTTATTTTGTTTGGTTATTATAAAGATAATAATAAAAGTCTTATATTTTTATTATTATAAGATTTATTCCTAAATATTATATATTTGGTGTTACTCGTTTATAAAGGGTCTTTACTTCATTTCTTCACTGACTTCTTTTATTATTGGCAGTAATTTATCAGATTCCTCTGGGGTTTCATCTCTGGCAGTTTTACCTCCTCTTTTCCAATCCTTAGACACCTTATCTCTTGTTATTATCTAACTATCAGCTGGCACTTACTATAGTGGTTAGAGCTTAATTTTGCTCCCGACTTTAATGGAACTACTTCTAAGTATCTTTCCACTAAACACGATGCTGGTTTTTGTGCTACAAGAGACTTATTTTATTATATTATTGAAGTATCCAAGTATTCCTATTATGTCTTTATTTTTTAAATCAGGAATATAGGTTGGGTCAACACAGTCAAAAGATAGTTCTTCAAAAACAATAATGAGGCAAGACTAATCAAGAGAGAGAGAAAAATACAAATTACCAAGAACAGAAAATAGTACATGATCCAGTTCTCACCAACACAAGAAAGAAGACATTATAAACATACGTTAATAAATTGATAATTAAGAAAGGAACAATATCCTTAGCACACTCTATAAATCAGATAAGAAATAGAAAATCACAATAATCTTATATTCTTATATATGTATTTAAAATGAATCTGTTATTTAAAATACCCACAAAAGAAAATTCTTGGCCCAGATGCCTTTCCTGTTGAGTTCTTACAGTCATTTTTTAAAAATAGCATCATCTTTAAAAAAAGAGAAAATGAACAACATTCTCACTAGTCTTATGAGAGTAACAAAACTGATAAAAACAAAAATTATAGACTCACTTCTTATTAATATAGATGCAAAAATCTAAACAAGTATAAGCACATTTCCATGTTTGAGATGACTGACACTTTGAAGTTTTGTACTTTATAGTCATAAATGTCTGATCACATTCATCTACTCCACAATGAGTATTAGTCATCTACTGGCCAGTCTTGCTGCCTGCCCTCTTCTTCCTTTTTCTTACAGTATCTGTATCAATGCTGAGGTAATGGTTTTTCATTACTTGTCACTGAATGAGTTAGGTTTTCCTGGTACAGCTATTTACAAGAGGTTTTAGGGAGAAGGAGAGGCCCAGGGTAGCCTTCCAAGCAACACACACCAATGGCTCTCTTCTCTGTTGCATCAGATACAGATGCAAATAAGGCTGTTCTGTGTGCGTAGACACACCCCTTTTACTTCTCTAAAACAATATGGGTCAAGAGGGTTACTACTGCCGGCCACACTTACTTCGAACAAGACATAGCCCTGTAGAGTGGGCCCCAAACCCTGAGAAAGGTTATTTTCCTTTTGGTGCTTTCTGAGAGCCTTTGCCTCAGGCTGGGCCATTTAACTTTCTTTGCCTCTTTTCTTCACTTCCTCCTTCCTGGCTTTATTCCATTTCAGCCAGGATCATTCTGGTTCCTGGCTATCCAAGGCCCTACAGCTCTTCTCAGTTCCTGCCCTGGCTGTAGTAAACAAGGGATGTACTTCCTGATAAGACCCCTCACCATCAAAGTCACCTGTAAGCTGAGGAGACCAGGTTCTAAGATGCCAGGTTCCCAGATTCTTGGCCATAACCCCTCCCCGCAGCAACCCCCCCCCCCAGCAACCTCTAGTGTCTCCTTAATAGGTAACTTCTCCCAGATCTTAGTTGCTATGGGAAGCCCTTACATTTTGTGTTCTGTGGATTATGACTACCTTTGCTTTCTCAAAAAATGAAGTTTGTTATTTGCTTTGCTCCACTGTGCTTGTGATTTTGTAGGATTTCCTCGATACAGATAGATACGAAGAACTACACTATGATGTTCAAAATCTTTTAACATACTGCTTCTCAAACTTTAATATGCATATGACTCAAATAAGGATGAAGTTAAAATGCAGGTCCTAATTGAGTATGTCTGGTTGGGACCTGAGACTCTGCATTTCTAACAAGTTCCCAAATAGGGCTGATATTATTACTATATGGATCATCATTTAAGTAGCAAGAATATAAGCTACTTAATGTAAATCTATGGCTTTTATTTTTTTCTGAAGATGAATTTTTTAAGTTATGAACTCATAAGAAAGATATAGGACAATATTTATCAAGAGATCGCCATGGATAAATTTATGTAATCCCCCTAATAGCCCCACAAAACAGATACTACCACTCCTATCACCATTTTACAGATAAGTAAAAGTATGGATTAAGTAACTCATCACAACATAGTAAACAGCAGAGACAGAGTGAAGAGCAGGCAGTCTTAACTCTTGAGCCCTTGTTTATACCCACTATGTTGTACTACTCCCAAAGATTTCAGTAGTATTTCTTCTAAGCTAATTAAAGTGAATACAGTTATACACCTGGCAGGTGACTAAGGAAAGCTTCAAATAATGTTTTACCTTATTCAAACTTCACAAGTATTCTCTTAGATAAATAGATGAAAATACAAAAATGAACATGATTTTTCTTTTACCAAATGATTTTATTAGTAAGATTAATTGCTCCATAGAGAAATGCTTTCCTGCGCTACTGGGAGAAGGTATTACCACTGAAAGCAGGGATCTGTTTCAAAATCCTATTCAATGGGGTACTCAAATTTGACTATTTCACTGAAAAAACTCTTTAAAACTTTGTTGGACAAAGTATTTACATGACTTATTCTTAGCAATATAACATATCACAGTGATTTTAAAGAGACATTATCATAGGAGATTCAGTGCTTTGATTACAAGAAAGAACAAAAACTGAAAATGGCTCTGTATAGACAGTTGAGCAACTGATAAAATTCTCCTGAGGAAAGCATAGTAAGATCACAAATAATGACAATGAATCAACCAAGATAATCAATATTTATTATGCTAAGATATCTATAAATAATATCTTTACTTTTATAAATAGTTATTACACTACTGGTAAGAGAGACTTTAACATACTTAAATTTTATCTGAGATAATTAACAATGACTTACTTAAAAGGAACATGTGAAGAGGACTTCTAATTATTTCCAGCCTACAGCTAAGCAAGTGATTCTCCAATGCTACAAAAACCTCACTGTAATAGTGAGAGTTGGAGACAGTAATTAAGCTTCTCCTTTGCAGCCAAACTGAGAACACTACACAAAATCCTGCTTATTCTTCAATCTTAGTATAACAGATAATTATAATTCTTTTCTCTCTCTATATATACACACACACACACACACATATATATATATAACATCAAGGTTCACACTGTTCAAAGGTATACAATTACCCTAGGTTTAAGAGGTTTTACTGTTGGAATATCAGTTCCTTCAGCTCTTTGTCTGCTCGAATCAAAAGTCTTCCGTTTTTTAGTGGCAGTTTTCTGGCAAATGGGTCCATGTTTTTTCTGTTAAGATGAATAAAAGCAATGTATCATTTTCATTTCTATACAAGGGAAGATTTTAAATTGTTATTTTAGACCAGTTTAAAAATCTGATGATAAAATAAAGAATAGTAAATAATAATTCATAAATAAGACATACCTTGCTTTCACTAAAATTGTTAAAATGTATATATAATGCATGCTACTAGTTATATTTGTCACAGCAATAAAGTAGAGCTAAATACTCTTTCAAAATTGTATTGAGTTATTTAATATTCTTGTTTCACAATGCTTAGAATAAAGGTAATAATTTCAACAAGTCAAGCTGTTTGAGTGGGGAAAAAGTTATTTTCATTATTAAATACCTGAAAATAAATATTGTATATGTATTAAATACATATACATATACAGTAATAAAATACAGTGCAGTAATAAAATACTGTACTGTATTTTAAATGCCCCAAAATAATGTATATAGAGAATGCATTTGTGTTCGGATTACAATAGTTAATATAGTAGTTTAGATTACTAAAGTTAACAAGATTATGTTAACATAAAGTGAACATAAAATAATAGGACAAAGTGGTCAGATTTGTATCCTTGTGCCCTTCCTCCACAATCACTCCTTTCCTCCCTCTGGAACTCAAGTTTTCTACCATTCTTTACCCAGGACTTTCCTTGCGCTATCTAGTGGTGCACTCCTACAGGTATTTTTCTTCTTAACATGGTTGACAACTTACTCATTCAATCATTCACTTATTTATTCATTTTAAAAACATTACAATGGAAGCTCTCTTAACTGACCTCCAGTTAATCTCCCAGATAAATAATACTTCTCCCTCCACTAAATAAAACATGTTGACTGATGACATCAGTGCACTAAATGCACCTGTTTTCTTCTGTATTCTGATAAACACTAACTGAATAAGCTGGAGCTCTTAAACTTCTCTTGGGACAAGAGGAAACGTCAGAACTGGTAGGTTCGGTGTCATGGGGCCTCTTATATTTTTCAATACACAATCAGTAATCAATTGTTTTACATACTTGTTTTCATTGTGACAAACAAGCACTGTAATTATAGCTATTAGAATAAAATCTTCTAAATATTAAAAGTGTGGCTAGCAGGTGACTTTCTAATGGATGCCTGTTTTCATATTGAGTTGTCTATGTCAAAAGTATGTAGCGCTTGTCCCCCAAACTGAGGTATTACACAAGCTGGAGTTGTTACAGTGATTACATCATGTCATTAAATCTATTACATAAGTAAATGAGGGCAAAAAAGAATTTTTTCTATGAAAACCCAGCTGAATGCTTTGAAAATGACTTGAAAAATACTGAATTGATTTTAAAAATTGCCAAATTAAGGGTGAGAAAGCTATTTTTGTTTAAAAAAAAATTGAGAAAGCGTTGTCATTTCAGAGGAATTGGAGTTGCCTGGGCACTGCTATCCTCAGGCAGCTTCTGTGGGTGCGGTGCACGTGCCCCCTGGGCAGATTCACCCCTGGCACAAAAGCAGGGCAGGGAGCAGCAGGATTTTTTTCTGATCAAGAAGAAAGGTCAGCTTATAGTCCAAGAATGAATGTTCACTGTGGCAGTGAGACGGACAGGTTACTGCAGCAGACCAGCTGCCTGGTGGATGAAACCTCAGCTGCAGCCCAAGAAAAAGAAACAAATAGCCTGATTTCTGGTCTTCAAAATCTTATCCTCTGGGTCCCAGGAATAGTGACCTTTCACTTGACTATGCCTCTGAGCTAGCACGTCTTCAGTTCCCTCACATAATGCCAATTTCCAAACACATCAAAGACTCTTGCTTCTTCCAAAGTAGGAGTAAATGAAACCATGAACCAACGCTTTATTGCTCCAGAACGATCTGGAAACTGGCTTTAGCAGTAATGTTCATTCCCAGTACCAGAGACAGTGATACCTTTTGTAGATGGCGCACGTTTTGTGAGGAATCCACAAATTTCCACGGCTCATCTGTATACCAGTTGGGAAGGACATTTCGACAAGGAAGAGAGAACAACTTCACGTGGCCCAATGAGAAGGGGGAGTGAGATTGCTGAAGGAATTAGTGCAATTGTCTTTCAAACTGTGCTGGATTACAAAACTGGTATCACCACTTGTCCTGATGACATCTCTATCCCAGAGATACCTACGGTCTGGGATAGAGATGATTACCTCTGCATAAGCGCTTCAACACTATCTGAAACGAAGGTCTGAGTGGTTTACTGAATTAACTGACAAATGAGAATGCTCTCAAGCAGTTTGGTCACTTCCTTGAAGAACTGATCCTGCCCATCAGGGTGGGCTGTGCCAAGAAAGGGGAGAGAGAGTGCCACACTGTGTGATGAATGAGGATTCTGTAGACTGGGATGAAGACCACCCACCCCCCTCCCATTAGGGAGGAAAATTCCCAAATTCTTTATAGCTTCACACTCTACAGATTCTTCAAATATATTGAGAATCAGAATGTTGCAAAAACAGGGCCTGAAAACCATCCACATTGGAATTGACAATTACCCTACTTGTAAAGAAAAAATTAAGAGACGACCAAGTGGCTGATCTGAAGTAATCTATAATTATGTGCAGTGCACCTTTATCCAGATGTCATGGGAAAAGCAAGAAGGAAACAGTTGCCAAGTGGCTCTCCAGTGTGTTTGGAGCAAATCCCTCACTAATCTGGTAGCTGCCAGAAAAGATGTCTTGCAGGGGATATTAAAGCATCGCCTGCCCCCAAGTGGATAAACTTGACTAGCTCAATGCCCCACTTGCTCAGATGGCTTCTAACAACTTTTAGGATTAGGGCCAGCTATGGGTCCACCCTTCTTTGAAGCTTTTCTCTGTCTGGGCTGCCCAAAGCCAATCTTACCCATGAGTAACCGGCATGCTTTCCCACTATCCTTTCCCTTTCTCCCATAATTAATGTGCATCCTTTTCAGTATATCTGCATCTCTGGCAGGGGATAAAAAAACACTTACTGGTAATTAAGGTACAAGCTTTGCAGCAGCCCTGGTAACTTAAAAATTTACGCCTGCTACTGTTCACTGAATCTTTGCATAACTGCAAAAGCAGAGAAGAAAGTCAAGACTCTTGTTGCCCCATATTCAGCAAAATAGTTCTCATCCTTTATGCTTTGTTCTTGGCTTTTGTGTGTTTTGTTTTACATCAGGCACATTACTTAGCAGTAAAGGGACCAAACTTAAAAGGAGACCATCTCTATCTTCTACAAATAGGCACTTACAGCATACTCATTAGAGGTTAATAAAGATGCCATTCTTGGTGACATCTATGCCCAGACTGCATCAGGGAAGAACTAGGCTCTCATTCAAAATGTCCAAAAGGAAATTCTTAGGTGCTTAAATTCAGTTTTGTTTTTTCATTAATTCAATGAATAATGCAAAACCACACAGATTCTGTGACAGGAAGGATAATGGCATAACAATGTTTATGAAACCTTGGCTTCATGGTGTTTGAGCCTAAATAAATTGATTATTAATTTTGAAGGAAACTCAACTCAAGTAGAAGAACCTCTCCAAATCAGGCCACTTTAATTATCCTGGCTTAGAATCTGGTGTGAAGCCACAGGTCTTCACCCTAGAGCAGCATGTTGCTATAGGTGTGGCTGGGAGACCTCAGATATGATTTAAAGGTCTTTAAGATGTGGGCAAAATTCTCACAAGGGCTCAGTTTCTCAATAGGGAGACTTAAAACAGCTCCAGTGAGGGAGCATTTGGGGTAAAGCAGATGGGGAAATATCACCTGTCCAGGACTGGCCCCAGTACAGGATTTTTCTTTTCATATTTATGGAATTTTTTTTGGATACCAGAATATTTTAAATAGCCTATCAGCTGCTCATACTGGGTAAGAAACCATACTAATGTCATCCCCAAAGAAAGGATGAGTTGAGGGGAAACGAAAACTAGTAATAGGGTTTGATCTGTCAGCTACGTGTTAATGCATAGTGTATGACAACCCAGATCACTCTCTCCCCAGCACTGAACCACCCTCTCCGATGTCCCCATGGCTAGAGCCAGATGTGTCATGGGATTACCTCCCATTTTGTGGTACAGGCTGGCCTTCCAATCACCTACCCAGAGCATTTACTCATCATAAATTATGAAGAGGCACACAGTTTCCTTCAAGTTCTTTAAGGTAAGAGCAGGACTGGTGTTCTTAAATTCTATTCCTGTAAGATACTACAGGGCTAGCTATTGATTCTGTTTATGATTGCACTAGTCACAGACTCCAAAGGTGAAGTCAGATGGGTGTTGAAAGATACACTTTCCAGGCTTAAAGAACAAGAATGTCTTAACTCTGTGCATGTGGTTAGAATCATAGTGGAAATCAATGCACTGTTCCTTCCTCTGTAAAAAGTAATAGGGGTCACACTGAACCATCCGCCCTCTATAGATTTTGGATTACTACTGGCATCCACTTGTAAGGCTGATGGCCAGGGTTAAGGTTTAGGGTTAGGGTTACTTTGCAGCCAGAGGGTAGGTTTTATTTCCGTGAACCTACTGGCTCATACTTGAGGTCAGGTTTGGCTGTGACCTTACCAATATACATTCATTCCCACTAATAGTTGACCAGCCTAGTAATTGTTTAATGGTGCTTTCTTTACACTTTTCAGTTGACTTCCATGTCATCACAAAGGAAATTTGACCGTTTGTGTAGTCTGTGATACATATAACTCCTATTATACAGCTAATGTATTTTTAACATTTAGTAAGTGTCAACACACTGAAGCTAATACTCTAATTTAATTAGTCCTTGCTTAGGTAGAAAGCCAGGTATGAAAGGACGGCATGTACTTAATACTTTTTTTCTATGTATATAATTAATTTACTCAGGCTTTCAAGAACTAGATCTTTTTTCCCCAAATTGTGTTAATGTGCTTTTGGCCCCAACCCCATGGAACACCTGTGGAGGTGAATCTGCCAGTGTCACCAAGTGGTGGTAACTAAGGTTCCTGCTGAAGAGGGTAGTCCCTCCTGCACCCCCTGTTCTCCTATCCTGGAGCTCAACATCACTGTAATTTGGATGCTCCTCTTAGTCATAGCAGCTCTGTTGCCAGGGCCAGGACGTTCTTCAGGACCTCTCAGCCCTCGCAGGGATGTGGGCTGGGTTGCAGTCATTCCCTTCCGAGTCAGTTACTGGCCACTTGAGCAAGAAATATTTTTAATAAAAAAGGTGGGACTCAGGTTTGGTGTTTCTTCTAAGTGCCTAAATAAGTAAGCCAGGCAGTTTATACAGAAACATTTTCATGCAGAAAGGGTTTTACCCATATTGATTTACTCGGAGGTATCTTAGCAAGCCAAAACCAACCTGAATTTGAAGTTTAGATACAAGTTTCTGTCTGCATCATATCAGTTGATGCAGTATAGTTGAGTAGGGAACATTTGCTATTGAGGACTTGGAGAGTAGTGAGGAAGGAGACAGTGTTAAAATGTGTCTGGTGACATGATTTAATGATTTCTCCAAAGTGGAGGCAATGTATTGAAAGAATGACAGCAAAAGGTAACAAAGCTAGAGAGTAGCTGGATTACTACACACAATATGAAATAGCCAATATTATTTTAAAGTAAAATCCAAGAGAATGGTGTGCTATCTAATGTATACAGAAATAAGGAGTTCTAGCCAAGATGGAGGCATGTGGGTAGAAACACTGTGCTTCTTTGCACAACCAAAAGAAGGATAACAACCAATTTAAAAACAATAAACAACCAGAAATGCCAGAAAATCAAACTGCATGGAACTCCGACAACCGAGGAGTTAAGGAAACATTCATCCAGACCAGTAGGAGGGGCGGAGATGGGCAGCCCAGCTGAGAGGATGCATAGCAAGGCGGCATATGGGAGAGGTGGGGCTGTCTGAATGGCAAATAAAGACTCAATACCTCTAGCTCTGGAATCCTGTGGGAGTTGCAAAGGCAGAGTAAACTCCCAGTCTCACAGGAGAGTTCGCTGGAAAGTGGGATGAGAGCAGAGCCAGCTAGCAACATTGTTCCCTCTCTGACCCCTCCCCCACAGAGTGCCACAACACAGCTAAGAGGGTTGCCCCACCCTGGTGAATACCTAAGACTCCAACCCCTTACAACATAACAGGTGCGCCGAGACAAAGAAATAATGGCCCAAATGAAAAACAGATCAAAACTCCAGAAAAAAAGAGCTAAGTGACTAGGAGATAGACAACCTATCTGATGCAGAGTTCAAAACACTGGTAATCAGGATGCTCACAGAACTGATAGAGCCTGGTCGCAAAATGAAGGAAGAAATGAAGGCTATGCAAAGTGAAGTAAAGCAAAATATACAGGGAACCAACAGCGAAGGGAAGAAAACTAGGACTCAAATCAACAATTTGGAACAAAAAGAAGAAATAAACATCCAACCAGGACGGAATGAAGAAACAAAAATTCAGAAAAATGAGGAGAGGCTTAGGAACCTGAGACAACTATAAACATTCCAACATCTGAATCACAGGGGTGCCAGAAGAAGAACGAGAGCAAGAAATTGGAAACTTATTTGAAAAAAATAATGAAGGAAAACTTCCCCAATCTGCAGAAGAAAATAGACTTCTAGGAAGTCCAGGAAGCCCAGAGAGTCCCAAAGAAATTGGACCCAAAGAGGAACACACCAAGGCACACCATCATTAAGTTACCCAAGATTAAAGATAAAGAGAGAATCTTAAAAGCAGCAAGAGGAAAGGAGAGAGTTACATACAAAGGAGTTCCCATAAGACTGTCAGCTGATTACTCAAAAGAAACCTTGTGGGCAAGAAGGGGCTGGAAAGAAATATTCGAAGTCATGAAAGACAAGGACCTACATCCAAGATTACTGTATCCAGCAAAGCTATCATTAAGAATGGAAGGGCAGATAAAATGCTTCCCAGATAAGGTCAAGTTAACAGAGTTCATCATTACCAACCCCTTATTACATGAAATGTTAAAGGAACTTATCTAAGAATTAGAAGAAGATCAAAAACTATGAACAGTAAAATGACAACAAACTTATAAGTATCAACAACTGAATCTAAAAAACAAAAACAAAAACTAAGCAAACAAATACAACAGGAACAGAACCACAGAATGAAGTTCACATGAAGGGTTAACAGCGGGGAGGGGAAGAATGGTTGAGGGGGAAAGGTACAGGGAATAAGAAGCATAACTGGTAGGCATAAATAAGACAGGGGGAGGTTAAGAATAGTACGGGAAACACAGAAGCCAAACAATTTATATGTACAACCCATGGACATGAACTAAGGGAGAGGCAGAATGATGTTGGGGGGGGGGTATAGGGCAGAGTGGGGATAAAGGGGAGAAAAAAATTTGGACAACTGTGATAGCATAATCAATAAAATATATTTAAAAAAAGAAAGAAAGAAGACCAGGAAGGATATTTGCAAATGGTGTTCCGAGAGGTCCTTGTGTAAGTAAAAACAATCAGAAAACAAACTTTAATTCAAACTGTCAGTGTGATATGGAGCCCTTTTTATCGAGTAAAAGTAGAAAAAAGGGGTGGGAGTGATTTATTCAATACCACTTCTTGCAATCACTCTGAAACTGTTAACGTGGACATAGTGAGTTCAGAAAGCAAACCTGATGCTTTCATGGGAGATGGAGCCACATTCATGCCTTGGTTGGGACCACCTCTGCAGAACATTTCCTCTTAAAGGCAAAATGTCTTCAGTTTTGCCTCTTTACTTTGTATTTAAAGTTGCGCATGTTCACCTAACAGTGTTTACAAAATCCTTGGCATGCTTTTTTAATAATAAAATACTATCATTTGAAAAAAGAGAGGACTCTGTAGTCAGATTGACAGTTATGGATCATTAATCCCTCACTTTGCTTTAAAGAAAAAAACTGGAAATATTAAGAGTATAAAAAGTGCTATATAGCAGAATTCTAATCAAAGGATCCATATTCAAAGAAAATCTTTACATCAAAATGTTAATAGATGTCCATTTATATTTGAAGGTACAAAAAATATGTAAAGTACATAGGCATTTTTCTTATTCTCTATTTAGATGGGCATTTTATATTAAAATCAGTTAAAAGTGCTTTTATTTGTATATACTAAGTATCAAAAAGTATCCAGAGAATGCTTAATATATTTCAGGTGCACTTTTAATTGAAAACAATTTTTCTTTGGACTATTTCAAACATATATAACTATTAAGAAAATAGTGCAATGAACTCCCTGTTATTCATCACTCTGCTTCAATAATTACAAACATTTTAGCAATCTTGTTTTGTCTATCCCAGTTTTTCCTGAAGTACTTTACTTTTTAAAGATTTTATTTATTTATTTTTAGAGAGTTGGTAAAGGAGGGAGAAAAAGTGGGAGAGATACATTGACCAGTTGCCTCTTGCACACCCCCAACTGGGTACCTGACCCACAATCCAAATGTGTGCCCTGACCAGGAATCAAACCAGAGACCTTTTTGTTTGCAGGCCAGTGCTCCATCCACTGAGCAACACCAGGCAGGGCATTTTTCCTGAAGTACTTTAAAGCAAATACCATACATTATATGTCATTCTGTACCTTTAAATACAGTGTGTATTTCTAATAGTTTTGTTTGTTTTTGTTACTATCCCCACAACGAACGGAACACTTTAACACTTTAATAGAGAAATTTTGAAGACCAATCAAACTCTGAAGGGAAAAAGACCATCATGGAAGAAAGACATTGATGGAACTTACACCCCTGAACAGTATCTCTTCCAATTATTCCAGACGTTCTTTCCATGAGAGTTGTCCAAAAGAAATGAACAATTACTGATCTATCAAAACCGAAAGGAAAAAGAGTACTCACTAATGCCACTGGAAAAAATGTTCTTCCACAAATCTTACAAGGTAATAATTCTCCAACTTGGACACTTCCATTTTCTAAAACAGAAAAGATTTTTGTCAATAAATTCTATGTTCAAATTGTGAAACTTCCCATTTTTAATGTCCTCTCTTAACTTCAAAATGTAAACTGTCAGTTCTTGTGAAAAATGCCTTCTTTCATTTGAAATAAATGACATCATCAATTTAAATGGGAACCAGACTCAGAGTTTATCAGTGGTCAGAAAGGCCACGCCAAATACAGAAGTCATGATTTAAAGATAACCAAACTGATTTGTTGGAAGTATCTTATTTACTTTTAACCAAATCAATTTATCTTATTCTCTTAATTTACAGCATATGTCTATTGTAAATTACTAAACTTTAAAAATCAAATTTATCTTAAGGTTAATATTACATATTATTAATATTCAAAGCACTAAGAAATAACACTAGTGATCAGTGAGGTGGCTTCCTGAGATAATCTAGGATGAAAAGATGACATGATAGTGTACAGAGAAAACCCTATAGACTCCACCAAAAAACTACTCGACCTAATAAATGAATTTGGCAAAACAGTGGGATACAATGTCAATATTCAGAAATCAAAGGCATTTTTGTACACCAAAAATGAAATATCACAAATCAGGAAAAAAATTCCCATTTGATATAGCAACAAGAAAAATAAAATACCTAGGAATAAACCTAACCAAGGAGGTAAAAGACCTGTACTCAGAAAACTCCACAACACTGAAGAAAGAAATTAAGGAAGACGCAAACAAATGGAAACATACCATGTTCATGGATTGAAGGAAAATAATCTTGTTCTGTTTAACATCATATAATAGGTAGTATAATGCTTTAAGGAAAAGATCCATCTATTTACTATGCAAACAGACATATTATGTGAATTGTTCATTATTTTATATATATTATATTAACATTCATAGTCTAGCAAGTTGAGATATTCTGACCTTATGGACACAAATTCATTAAGCTAGAAGTAGCTGAAACTTCTACTCAATCAAAAATTAATACGTATATCATGTACTTTCATGCAACAGATTTGTTATGGAAATGATAAAAACTATATTCTTTGTGATTCTACATAACTGAGTCAATTTGTCATTTTATTATCAAGCAAAATATCAAACCTAAATTTATTTCCATACCTGCAATTTTCTAAAAATGATACTTGAACCTATACCTTTACCATATTTTCTGCTGAATATTTTACTGTTACAATTCTTTTATCATATGAAAGACAAATAGAAAAACATTTTCTTTTAGAAGTAACAAACTCGTGCATTAAGTACAATTATGCTTCATATAATTTGTTCTAAGGCATTTATTTAATAGGTTCACAGAAAACTAATTAGGAAAATCAAAACAGACGTTTGTGGGAATACAATCAAACAGTAACAGACGAACTGTTTGACATCTCATTCTCCTAATACTCTACTGCCCTATTTTAGTAGAAGGTAGTGAGTATGTGTCACTTCAGATGGAGGCAATGTCTGTGGTGGAGTTAGGGAGTGGACACTACAAAAACAAAGCTAAGATTTGCCTGATTTGTCCTTCTCCAATACCAGAGGCAAAGTTATTTTGGTAAAACAACTCCACTTACCTGGATCACTTAATTCCACTTGCTGAAATACATCAGGTACATTAAAATAAAAACATCTTTAAATTATGGTCAAAGTGATATCACATACTGCATAATCTATTAGGCTTGCTTATTTATAGTTTTCATTCATTCCTTTCAATTTTAAGCACATGATATAAAAATTCATGAAAACAAAATGTCAAAAAGTATCCCATATTTTACTTGCTTCAAAGTACATTTCAGTATCTCCTTGTTGAAGAGAAGGCAAAATCTTATAAAAATTAGCTGTTGAGAAAAATCAGCTCAACATATGGAAATAATGTGAGTGTGTACTTGGGCGCGTGCCTGCCAAGTAACAGTGACACAGGCTGGAATGACAGAATCACTGCTCTCATAAAACCAACAGTCTACATGATTCACGTCTTCATATACCTAAGGACCAAATCATCTTTTTTTTTTAATTCAAAAACTCAAAACTTAACAGCAACTAGAAAACTATAATATAATAAAATACAACTCCTGGGATTAATTCCTACAAATTATCAAACATGTTCAAATTGTCTTTAAAGAAAAAGAAAAAGAAAATCACGATCACTAAAAGGCATAAGAGTTATAGTATTAATGAAAATTAACTTAAAAACAATTATCTCAAAAAATAAAAAAAAATTACTCCATTCAAAATAAATAAAATAAAGACATAAATTTATAATTTCCTCATATTAGCTGATCTTAGGGCATAGCTTTATAAGTCATTACTGATCATATAGGCAGCCTCAGTTAAACGAGGATAAAACATCAGCTCACTCTAACATTTCAGAGGATCAACTGAGATGTTACATATAAAAATGCTTCACAACAAATGATATAAAAAGACAGTGCTCTCCAGGGCATGCAGACAAACTCCACTAATCTCTCCAGAACAGGAAAAGCTAGCAAATTCTTCATCTTATAAGAATACAGTACAGAGATCATATTCAGAGAGGTGATTAGTATAGCAGAGAGCAAACACTGTGGAAAGAAGCACTCAAACTGATGTACAGAACAAAGTAATTAAGTACTTTAATAGTCTAAAACTATCAAGATGTCAATGTCTCCTTACAATATTTATCCTGCATACATTATTGAGTCATCAGGAGTTTCTGTATTTAGCAACTTGAAACCTACATGATAATAAGGCTTGAAATGGTATCTTTATACTATTACACAGGTGATGTGAAATAATATGCTGTTATTTAAAATAGTTATGACATTCTAAAATGTATAAATTTAAAAAATAGGAGAGAACATTTACAAAAGAAAAGAAATCCTGGAAATTAAGAGCTGAGCTGGCCTCTGTGTGTAGCATGTCTGTTTCCTAAGCATCTGAATGTAACCTTTAAAACTCAACAAGCCTCTCTTTTGAAGCAAATGGCATTTGTTATATCAACTTTCTCCCTACAGCTCCTTTTAAAAATCAAATTACTTCCAGTTCAACAATCTTTAATATCTCACAAGATTTCCCTTTGTCAGCTCATCCTAGATTTCAACATTCACACTTAGCCTGCTGAACACAATACCTTCACCCTCCACTCCACTTTAGTTCAGCAAAACACCCAAGGGTCCTCCTCTGGACTCTCAAAATACATAGGTCTCCAATCACAGACTTCTACCTCTCTGTAAATTACTTCTTGATCTCAGGGTGATTGCGTGTTCTTGATAACTGACCTCTGGCTGTACTTCCCTTTCTACCTAGTCCGAACCTGACTAGTCATTTCCACTACTTCGACCAATCATCCTCATAGCCCTTTCTCCACGATCAAATGTATGAAAAATTCTAAATGAAAAAAAAGGGTTTTCTTAAAACAGGACTTTTTCAGTCTTAAAAACAGATTCAGTAAGCTGTTATTTCCTCAACAGAAACCTTTTCTGCCCTGTCCCTCATCCCAACCCCCCGCCAAGATATTTAGGATCAATGTCCCGAATAGGACATTTTTGAAAATACATTTACTAACTAGCTTCTCTCTACTACCTCTCATTCACTCCCCATCTAAATTGCAGGCAAACTTTACTAGGTCTAATCACTGTATTAAAATAGATCCATTTGTGGCTTCAACAAGTACTACTTACTGAGCACCAATGAGGTGGGAAATGTTCTAAGAGGTGGGCAAAAAACAAAGACTCAGATGATAAAAACAAAGACTCAGATCTTCTGAAGCTTCTACTATTCTAATAGGAAAAACATAAACAAAAACAATTAAATATAAAAAATGGCCCTGGCTGGTATAGCTCAGTTGGTTGAGGCATCATCCTGTAACCAAAACGTTGCAGGTTCGATTCCCCCGTCAGGGCACATACCCAGGTTGCGCGTTTGATCTCTGGCCTGGGTATGTGCAGGAGGCAACCAATCACAATGAGAACATGTCCTCGGGTGAGGATTGAAAAAAAATGTGGGGTGGGTAGGGCGGGGAGACTAATGGGGAGACGGATAAATGCCAACTCGGGACCTATTAGGGAATATTAAAGAATTATTAAAATTGTTATGTCATTATGAAAAAATATGTAAATATTGAATTATAAAAATTATTTATCTCCCTTGCAATAATTTTAAATAAAGTGTCTTTTTTACTAAGTCTAAAAAATGTCAGGTGGTAATAAGCACAATGTAGAAAAATAGAGCAACGTAAAGGAAGGGAGGACAGTTTTAATGCTATGTATGTTTGTATTTGGGGAAAAGGGCAGAATCAGGGAAAGCTCCTTTACTTAGTGGACATTAGAGTAGAGACCTTAAGAAACACCATTCATGTGGTGTACTAATTGCCGAATTCAAAGGCCTCTTTTGAATCCTTATCCTACCGGACCTTTCTGTAGCATTAGGCACTGCTGAGCAATCCTTCCACCTTTAACATCCTTTCTCTCTTGGCTTCAATGTTTGTCTCTCCTAAGCCTAAGTTTTTCAGATCTCGAGCTAAGCAGAGTTTGATCTGGTTAGTACAACTTCTAGGAATACCAGGGGCCATAGGGTATTTTTCAGGTACATACTAAATATTAGTTTCTTTCCAACTGATTTTTCCTGACAGTGGTTAAATCTCCTTAAATATCCCCTCTACGGACACACACACTCCAATTTCGTCGTGCTCAAACCTACAGCATCTGTTCTGCCCAAGTTTCTTTTCTCATTTTGCTAAATACAACTTTCAGGAGAATGCATCCGTTTGCTATCATTTCTATGTTGCTAACTACTAAACTAAAAGCTCCAGAGGTACTTCCAAGTACCTATGAGACTTTTCTACCAGATATCCCTGAAATACCGCACAAACACATTTCAGAAGCCAAACTCATGACCTCATCTCCCCAACTTAGCCTTCCTCTTGGTTAAAGATATTAATATTACCTCTTAGTCCAAGCTAGAAAACTGCTTTATCTTTGATTCCTTTTCCTTTTCATATCCAGCAGTGACATCCCATCTTTCCAGTTCAGAAACGTCTTCTAATCTATCTTCCCTTTTCAGTTCCTGCTACCTTCCCCTTAGTTCAAATTCTCATCACATATGTATTTCCAGCCTCTCCCTTCTCCTAATACCCTGCTGCTATGATTATCTAGTGGGATTTCCCCCCAATCCCTTCCAAGCACTCCGTTTTATCTATACTGAACCACTCTTAAGCTCCTAAAGTACTTCCTGAACTTGAGGGGGCCTATGTATTAGGCACTTTGCTAAATACTTTATATATTACATCAGTTAATAATTAATATACTTCAGGCAGATTGGTATTTAATTGCTCCATTTGTTTATAGCTAACTGAGATTCAGATTAACTACACAAGTCATAGAGCTGAAAAGAAACAAAGCAAGGATCCTCTCCAGCACACTGGTTATTAAAACACCTGGCCTCTGTCTCAGTACCAAATACAATAAATACTAGATACATTAATAAAGATGAAGAATTACTCAGTAAACTAATGTGTTTAGGGAGAAACAAAACAAAGAAGAAGCTCTAATGGGACAGGATGGCTGTCTTTTGTAGATTAAGGGCTACACTGGGGAAGAGCAATCAGATCTGTCATTGGGTTTTAGGGGCAGTACACTAAGACCTACTAAGTGTAGCTGCCCATAAAGGATGGGCAGCTTGACTGATCTCTGTCACAACTGTTAATAACCTCTCATCAATGTGCTACAAAAGGAATGACAATGCTGTATATGTGGACAAAATCTGCATAGAGTTCATCATCTCTCCATTTTACCAATGAAAGCTTATGAGAGACTGGAACTCTCTCAAGTCTAGAACTACCTCTATTGCCTTTAGATATACCTTATACCTTAGGTCACAATATTTAGGTGAAAAGACATTAAAGGCTTTGCTCTAATTACCCACACAATGCAAAAGTGCTCAGATACAGTTTATACAAAATCATGAGAAATCGTTGATATGTGGTTTTAAAATACAGTGTTTTTAGCTTAATACCTCATCTCTTGACAATCTAAAAAACATATAGGTCCAGGAAAGCCAAAAATAATATAAGTTGTAAAAGATGAACATGCAAATAAGGTTATAAGAAAAAATATATGATATTAGAATTTTTCAGGGGTTCATATACTTGGTTTTACAATCAAGATTAGCCTGGTAACTGATCACAGCCAGAAACATGGGTCTAATGCCAAACATTGCAATACTTGCCCAATTATTATGACATGTGAAACAAACTCCTAAAGATTTTCTAATGGATACAGCAATATGATGTTTATTAGATAACTTCAACAAGTTAGACTTTAACTTCCAATAGGGTAAAAAAATTATCTATCATTGTATCAACATTTCTTAATCGAAGACACAGATGAATTACAGAATGGTACCCTTAAGACACAAACGTTTTGATCTTTGCAAAATGTTACTTAATAGGGACTGATTTTTAAAAAGAACAAAAGAGAAAGAAAGGCACTGTCCTAACTTCAACAAAAAACTCAGCTTTTTTAATTAGTTTAAACCATTTGAAATTATGAATATTCAATAGTCCTTCCCTACAAAAAGGACCAAAAAAAATCAAAATCAAAAAAAGAGGGAAGAGCAAATACTGTTTAACATGACACATCACAAGCTGGGCCCATTAAACATGTCCATCACAACACTATATACATCAGAATTCATGTATTTCTCCACTCATGTAATTGAATATTATATAATAGGTTTTCATTACATTTTAAAAGCATTCTTAGTAAGATTTCAGTAATAATGCCTTGGCACTGCTAAAATACAAAGTTCACTAAAATGTGGGCTTAATGAGAACAGGACTTTTTTACTTTTGGCTGCATCCCAGGGCCTACAGTAATGCTTATCATAGTCAAAGTCATTTATCTAACAAATATTTACTGAATCCCTACTTTGTATCAGACACTGTTTTAGGTGCTTAGTGTACATAAGAGAAAAATCAAATGAAGACCTTTGCCTTAATTACAAAGGAATAAATTAAAAATATGTAGAGAAAGTGTTCTAAAGGACATTATGTGTATTATAACCTGTGAGAATTCCAGAACCCAAGATCCTATTATGCTATAATACTATCATGTTTTAAAGTTCATTAAATTTTTTTTTAAAAGCTGCCCCTAGGACCCTATAAACAAAAGTATCTTAAAAGTAATAAGTACTATCACTATAATTCCTAGTTCATAGAAACTTGAATGACCTGACTAAAATGAATTAAGAACAAGACCTTCATTTTTTATAATATACCACAGTTGCCCACAAATAGACAATTATCATAATTCTTAATTATCGTCCTTAAGGTGTTTACTATAAGAACTTCACCTAAGAGCAAAAGCATGAAATATTGATCATGCTCATTATTACATTTGCTTTTTTGTGAGCTTAGGTCACTGTAGTTACTACTTTTCACTTGAAAACACAATCTGAAATAATTTATTCTTCAACATGCAATAATGCCTAGCGGCTCAATGCCTCCGCTTATTCTTAATTCTACCTGAATCTATTAGGAGGGGAAAAAAGAGCTAAATCCAAACAACAGTATCTTTGAATTCCACAAGCTTATTCTTCATCAGAAGGATTAACCACAATTTGAAAAAGAACCTTGAAACTGGTGTTGCCAATGCTAGTAGGGTGTTTTCTTTCTTTGTTGTTTTTAGGCGAATGCCATATTACAGAAGATAAAATGTGTAAAAGGGAATAGAGCAAAAAGAGAAAGAATTGGGAACAAAGCGAAATCAGAAGTCATGGTTACAGCACAAGGATAAACCCAAAAATAAAGAATCAAAGCTGGCTCTTCGTACACAGTCCTCGTGAACAAGCCCTTAAATCCTTCTGTTAATCTATTGTCCTAGCTGTAAAGCTGGCCAGTGACACTTCCTTGGAAGATGCTCTTGGCATCCTTCCCATAGAAGATGCTGTAGAAATGGTAAAACGGTTACCTAGGAAAACTGGCCAAGGAAAGTGTCAGAAGCTCAAGGCTGGAGACACACCCCAGGGCCCCAGCAGACGCTGGAGGTGGGGAGGCTGTGGACATTCATGTAGCGTTCACTTTGCAAGGAAAATAAAATCTGGCCAGAGGCTGTGATTACCAGTAGGACAGCAGGAGTCAGGCAAGACTAGAAAACTGCAGGAAGGGACTTGGAGGCGTGTGCCAGAGGGAGATCAGACGCCGGGTGGTGAACCCCAGCTGAAGACCATCCGAGGCGGCAGTCTAAGGGTCCTTAGACCCACGGCGTTGGGAGCTGTTGGGCTCCCACCCTCCCGCCCGGGCCTCCAGTGGTACCCGAGGGGTCCGCCGCTCAGACGCTGCCCTCGCCTCCTCGGTACCAGTGTCCAGGGCCCTGCAACTGCTACGGGCCCGGTCCAGCCGCCCGTCCTGCGTCCCTTTACCTCCTCACCTTCCAGTCCCTCCATTGCGCCACCGCCTCCGACTCCGGGACACTCCTCGGGCAGCGCCCACAGCCGTCCAGCTACGACAGTAGCAACGCGGCCGCACCTCCCACCCGCTAACATCCCGGGTTCCCATTGGTTGGGGCGGGGCGGGGCCTGCAAGGGGCGGGGCCTGGAGAGGCGCGCCGCTGGGGGACGCCGCCGCGCTGGTTTCCTGCTGCTGGCGTCCTGGTGATCCCACCGTAAACCTACTTGTCTCCCTGGTTTTCCGCCTCCCTAGTGAGCCTTTGTTCCACTCCAGCAACGTTACCCTCACAGCTCATTCCCGTGTTCAGCCAATCTCTGTACCGCCTGGGCTCCCGATTGCCCGTCCCTCAAGCAGTCTGCAGTTTTGTGTTCTGGGCTGCCCCTCTGAGTCAGCCAACAGGCAAACCAGACGCATGTCCTGAAGGTGGCACCATCTCCATTTTACACCCTTTGGTCACAAGTCTTGACCTGAGAGCATTCCCTAAATGGTACCTCTCACACAGCTTTTGTGAAGTAAGCCACCTTCCCCTAGATATCACACTTTCTGTCCGGAACGCGGCACTGAAAAGTTTCCTCACCTGCATCTTCTCTTGGCCCATCATGGCCCTCCACTTTATTGCCCTTTAGCTCAGTTAGCTTGCTGGCCTGCCCACTAATAATGTAACCTCCATACTAAGTTAAAGGGGAAAATCATGTACACCTGACGAAATAAGGCCTGTTTCTGTCGGCCATAATCAATTGGGAATGAAGGTGTCGACCCTGATGAGGACTTTATCTGACAGTGCAGAAGCCTATCTCTCAGGCTTCATAACACCAGCCAGGATGTGCGGTTCTGACCTATCAGGATAATGTTATTTGGACCAATCAAACTGCAAATATAGTTTCTTCATCGCATAAATGAGGACCAATCAGGGACCAGAGCTGGCACTTTTTCTGTATAACAGCTTTCCATTTGTGCCTGGTAGGCCACTGAAGCTGGGTTCCCAGAGATAGTTAGCAAGTATCCCTGCTGAGGAGGCTGTGTTTCTTCAGTTTGCAAACTGTTCATCAAAAAGGAGAATGAAGTTTCTCCTTTTACCGCATGCCAGATTGGGGACATCTCTTGGCAATGGCTTGGTGGCAGCAACATTTTATTGACAAAGATAACTTCATAACTAGCTGAAACCTTTGCTTAACAGCTTCCCACATTTTGCCAGGACTAAATTTCTTTGAAAATTTGATGTGGCAGTAATAAACAAACCATATTGTTTGTTAACTTTATATATCTACTGACAAGTTATAAGTTTTAATGTAATTTCCATAACAAATCTTACATTAGTTTTCTCATTACTCTGTTCAGTTGCAAACTTTTGACTTTATATCTAACTTCTTTACTGTTAAAAGTATTTGTCTTACAAAACCTTTCCAAGAGTCCAGCTCTGCATTCAAATGAAAGCATTATTAACACACACTTGAGGGGCACACCAGCTATTATTGGGAAGGTCCTCTAAATGCATTTGAATGCACCATGGTCCATTTCTTACATGCAGTCATATAAGGGAAAACTTCCTCTTTGCCTGTCTGGGCCCCTGCCCTTGGTCCTGCTCTGGTTCTTCTGCTCTTCTGAGATCTGAGATCCTGGTCCTGTTGGCCAAACCACAGTCATACTTGCCACGTAACCTACCCTCTATCCCTGGCCTACGTGTGGCAAGTCTATTTTCCTAGTATTGCTAAGACAAAGTTAGAATTGGGATAGGGTCAACTTTAAAAAGAGCACTAAAGAAAAATGCACACATGGAAAAAAACCTAAATATAAATAGGCAATTTACAAATTACAGGTTCTTAACTGAAGTCAAGATAGAGTTTGAGTTGACTGATGTACATCTTATTGGGCATAAACATTACAGTAACAACAAAACAATAATAATGATAACAGTTTTAAAAATTACATTAGGCATGTTTTAGATCTTTTTCATATTTTTTCTTATTTAATATTAAAAATAGACTACAAATGGATTCCATAATTTTAATTTTTTACAATAACAAATTTCATTTTCTAGATATCTCAGAGAGATTATATACTATTTTTCACCAGTATTTATACTGCTAGTGAATGGTAGCTTGGATTTAAACTTTGATCTCTCCAATTCTACCTTATGACAACTTCATGGGATTCCTCACCTGGCCTTCTACCTGCCTCAAATGTAAAGCTAAATGTTCAGTTATGTTTTTAAGGAATACTATTTGGGTAGTCATTGCCACTGTCAGTCTCAATTCTCTAAAACATGTCTGCTAATCTCTAGACGGACTGGGCTCTCACCACTTCTAAGGTACAGCTACACCGGCTTCTGAAGCTTTTCTCTGGTCCTGACCCCTGGGTAAAGAGGATGGTTTCTTATCTGCTGTCCTAAATTCTTTCTTCTGCCTCCTGGTCTGAGAGTCTCTCTTGTCTTGGTACTTTCTTTTGATTTTACCTCCTCTCTGATTCATTCTATTTTTCTGATGTATTCAAAAAACTTATTGAATACTTATGTTTCAGACCCCTTTCATTCTAGCCAGTTACTAAAATGAATGAAGCTCAGTCTCTTCTCTTATGTTCCTAAGCTGTTTGTTCATATTTTTTAGCTGCCAGGTTATCTTAACTGATGATAACATTCATAAATGAATACGCATCAGAGATCATCCCATTTTCTTTATACAGAAAAGAAAGCAAAGGTTCAGAGATGTTTACTGACTCAACCTAGATCCTAAGACTAGCAAGTAGATGAAATATATATTGTACCCTTTTCTTATTACATCATATTCCCAGTTCTTTCCGCTTTGCATTCCTTTCAATTCAGTCACCACTCCCTGGAACCAATCCACATCTTTTCTGCACCTTCCAAAGAGCTGAGCAAGCTGCATATATCGTCTGTTTCAAAGTTCCAACCTCCTGTTGTTCTTACACAGAGATCAATTTCCGTTTCAGAGGCAACCTTTGGCTCTTATTCAACTTGTTTGCAAAGTGCAGCCAAGTGAGATTTTGAATCTCAGTGAGAATCTAACAGAAGTGTATCAACTCTGCTATGTAGGGTATTTCTTCCTTCCACGGCTTACAGAGGAATAACCCAGTAGAATTTAGTATATAAAATGAGTTCATACATTTAATAATAATAATAAGATGATAATTTTCATCAAAAAATAAAAGAAGCATTTTTCCCTTAAAAATGGGGAGAAGGGGCTATTTAACAGCATTCTAGATGGAGGAAGCACATTCTTGGTTGGCTCTTACAAGCTTTATTTTGTAAATTGAAGTAAAAACAAAAATTTTTAAATGCTCCAGGAAAATTTATTGATAGTCCTAGACAAGAAACACCAAGAGAAGGAAAAATAGCAGAACCCAAAGCAAAGTTCATCTCCTCCACTGATTGGAGGGCTATTCCACTCACAATGTGATAGGGATTATCCTATCTCTTTCTCCTCTAGTTTGGAAAGGAACTCGAATTTCAGGGACATCCATCCTCCTCTACTTTCAAAACTAATCCTCAGTGGCAAAAGGGGATTTTTAACCTTCATTTATGATCTCATCTGGCCATACCTTGCCACCACACTTCCAAATTCCAATTGAAATTCTATGAATCCAAATACTTAACTGAGATACTCCTGTGTATGCAAGCAATGTTCTAGGCACTAGAGGAAGCTCCAAAGAAGTCTGTCTAGCCCCTAGGAAGTTAACAGCTAGTAGTGAAAGCCCCTGGAGAAGACATAATACAGAGCAATACAGAACAATGTATTCGATACATTATTAAGGCAGAATAATTGGCTTCAGGAAGATATTTACATGAGTAGAAAAAAATTTAAGTTTTTATAGAAATGTAGATTTAAATTGTGTCTTGAATGGTGTCAATGGGTAGGTATAGATCACTGAGAATAGCCTAAGTCTCCCTAAGAAAATAATGCAAGACTGGCAAATTCTGGGACAGTCAGTAAAGAAATAAGGAGAGTATGAATATATATTTTTCTTCACGTTGTACAGGCATAATTACATAATTTATATATTTTTAATCTCAGGTACAGGTTGCTGTGAGTTAACCATACTTTCTAGTGTACAGCAAGTGCATTAACTGTCCATGCAAACGCATCTCTTTTTTTTCCATTTTATTACTTTTCCCTTCAGCCTTCATTTTAACTCTATCAATCTCCTCACAGCAAGCACCATTGTATTTCATTTAAGCTCTAAGCTCACAGTTATCTCTGGATATATGTAGTTCCTTAAAACATATGTGGTACTGTTTTATATGTGCATCTATTTTTAATTTATATATACAGCATTTTACTATGACCTTCATTCAGTTTGTAATTTTTAAGTAAATATTCATTCAGAGATTCACTGATGCTGCTCTAATACTAGTTTATTGCTTCTGAATGCTGGATAATATGTTACTGTATGCATACACCACATTTTATTTACCTATCCCACAGTGATGGGCACGCACTTGCCTCTAACCTGCTACCACAATGGACATCTTTGTGCCTGTCCCCTTCTGAACCTGGACTCAAGTTTCTTTGGGATGTATCCCTGGAATGGATTACTGGATCACATTCATTTCCAGTAAGTAAGCCCAGATTGTTCTCTACAATGGCTGTGCTAGCATATACTCCTATCAACATTGTGCGAGAGTGCCCATCTTCTTATATCTCACTAATAGCTGGCTTACCTCTAATTTTGGCCAATCTTTTGAAAGTCAAGAGTTGGGAATCTCTTCATACACATGCTAATTGAAATTTGGCTTTCAATGAATTGCATAGTTTTATCCATATTTTATATTGGAATTCTCATCTTTTTTATGGGTTTATAAATTTCTTGTATATTCTAGATGTTAGGCTCTTGCTAATTTTGATTATTTAATTTTTCCAGTATGTTCAATATCTGATAACTTTGTTTTTGATGCCTCTTATTAAACAGAAATCCTTAACTTAATTCTAATAAGCCATCAATATACTTTCCTTAAAAAATTGTTTCTTTAAGGAATAAAACTTTCCTTAAAGTTTTCTTCATTTCCAAATTATGAGGGTATCTGCTTACACATTTTCCTATTACTATAGCCAAACCATGATCCTCAGAAAATAGAGATAATTTAGATACAGACCAAAAAGCACAATAAAAACATTTCTCTTTCATGTTATTGGGTAAATCTAAAAAACTCAAATAGAAACCAATGTCCAGAACTTTTTAAGAACTTGTGAATTTTTAGCTTTATTGAGAAAAGCCAAATGTTTTCAGGTGCTTATTTCCTCCCAGGAGAAAGAGAAGCAGAAAAAAAAAGAGAAAAAATCAAGAATCCTTTCCCCCCTTTCTCCTTATTATTAATCACAGCCACTTCCCAGGGCTTTAAAAGAATTTACTTTAACATGTTGTGAGCATCACAAGGAAATGTTGTACAATGCTGATGATGACATGAGGGCATTTATACTAAGGACAAAGAAGAAAAATTCTCCCATTATAAATCACTAAAATGAGTGTCTTGGCAGTTTTTTATAATTTTAAAAGGTTTAAGGCTCTGTTTGTAAAAACAATTATTAAATCCTAACCTTTTGGCAGTTACTTTTCAACGGAAACAGCTATATGAGAATTCATCCTATGAGCACACACTCATTACTAATAAAATTGATTACTTGGTTTTGCCTTAACAACAAATAGGAAGTGAAAAATTAACGCTCTAATTTTTATTGTGGATGCACATGCATTTAGAATTATCTTCCATTAACTATTTATACAAATGCCCACTTTTGCAAACCTGTGTTTCTAGAAATGTTCCTTGTTTGCAGTTTTGCATTGAAAGTACACAATTCTATTTACTTCCTTCTTAGTGAGAGTGTATACCAAAATTACAAATTTGGTATATTTCTATCTAATCTTATCATATAAATCTAACAATTGTTTTCCTGCAGTTTCCAATAAACATAGAGTTGATTAAGCCTATGTACATTTATGTTTCTGAGCAGCTAACAGATAATCAATAAAATAGAGACGAGTCTGCTCTGGCTCTATTTTCAAATGTAATAAAGTTTATATTTTTATAAGAAAGAGCAATCTCAGATGATAAAATATTAGTATTCATAGAAACTTAATTTACATATATTCAAGAAACACTGCAACGAGCATAGGAGTGCTCATGTTCTTTTGAATTCGTGTTTTGCATTCCTTCAGGTATATTCCCAGAACTGGGATGGCTGGGTCAAAAGGCAAATCCATTTTTAATTTTTTGAGGTATCTCCATAGTTCTTTCCACAGTGGGTATAACAGTCTGCATTCCCATCAACAGTGCAAAAGGGTTCCCCTTTCTCCACATCCTCGCCAGCACTTTTTTGTTAATGTATTAATGATGGCCATTCTGACAGGTGTGAAGTGATATCTCATTGTGGTTTTAATTTACATTTCTCTGATGATTAGTGACATGGATCATCTTTTCATATGTGTATTGGCCATCTGTATGTCCTCTTGGGAGAAGTACCTATTCGTCCTTTGCCCATTTTTTAATTGGTTTGTTTGATTTTTTGGTGTTGAGTTTTGTAAGTTCTTTGTAAATTTTGGATATTAACCCCTTATCAGATGTGTTGGCAAATTATGTTCTCCCATTCCATGGGCTGTCTTTTTACTTTGTTGTTGGTCTCCTTTCCTGTGCATAAACTTTTTAGTTTGATGTAGTCCCATTTGTCTTTTTTCTTTTTGAAGCAGCCCAAGTGTTGGTCAGTAGATAAGTAGATAAAACAACTATGGCATATTTACACAATGGAATACTGCTCGGCCATAAAAAAGAAAAATTTACCCTTTGTGACAGCATGGATGAACCTGGATAACATTATGCTAAGTGAAATAAGCCAGTCAGAGAAAGAAAAATACCATATGATTTCACTTATATGTAGAGTCTAGTGAACAAACTGAACTTACAAGCAAAGTAGAGACAGATTCGTAGATACAGAGCAGGATGACAGCTATTGGGGCGGGGGTGTTTAAGGAGTGGGGGGATTGAGCAGAATGGAAAGAGGACTCATGGACATAATATAGGGAACCTATCCGCATGGCAGTGGCCAATGTAGCCCAGCTCCAATTCAGAAAACCGGCAGGAGTGAGTCAGCAGACAGGACCCAGGCCCATGGATCAGTTTTCCCATGGGGAACCAGGCCTGCATAGTACCTAGGCTGCTTTGAGGCTTGCTTTTTGCTAAAACTCCCTCACCCTGAATTGAGGCAGCAAATATTTATAGCATATCTTTAAAGTAACTTCCTAAAATCTGTGCTAAACCTCCCAAGTATGGAGTGTAACCAGTTCAAACACTTTTCCCCTTGTATTTGCAAACATCCTTTTCTTTGAAGTAATTAGCAACATACTCTCCTTTGTTATCTGTAAAAGGTAATCACCTAAAGCAAACCTGTGCATAGTAAATGAGGGCCATCCTCTATGTAATGTACCCAGAAAAGCAATACAAGCCTGTCCAGGCAGGGGTCGGGGCCCTCTCTCACTTAGAGAGTGGCCATGCCATCCCTTTTCTCCACAGGACTTCTGTTGTCTGTGTGAATTTGTTCATCACAGCCACAACACATGGTCTCCGTTGGATGGAGTCCACATCACATGGGCAACAGTGTGCTGACTCTGGGGGCAGGGGAGGAGTTAAAGAGGGTTAAAGAATAATGGAAAAAATACAATAATTTTTTAATAAAAGACTATAGTGGATGTCAGTGAGTCTTTCTTTGAAAATTCAGTTCTTTTTTAAATTTTTATTGTTATTCAACTACGATTGTCTGCCTTTTCTCGCCATCCCTCCACCCCACCCCAGCCAAACCCACCTCCCTCCTCCGCCTCCACCTCCCCCTTGATTTTGTCCATGTGTCCTTTATAGTAGTTCCTGTAAACCCCTCTCCCCACTGTCCCCTCCCCACTCCCCTCTGGCTATTGTTAGATTGTTCTTAACTTCAATGTCTCTGGTTATATTTTGTTCACTTTTTTCTTTTGTTGATTACGTTCCAGTTAAAGGTGAGATCATATGGTATTTGTCCCTCACCTCCTGGCTTATTCAGAGTTCTTAACACCTTTGCAGAGCCTGTTATTAATATCAATGACCCTTTGTAGTCACTGATACTATTGACTATATCAATAACAGGGCTATTGCCCTTCTCCAATTACCTTTACTGGAAGGTACATCCAGCCCAGCTGATGAGAATGTTGCCTGATAACCCACAGCTACTTCCTTCTCTAAAGAATTGCCCTTTTTATAAAGAGTGCTTCCAAACCCTTGAGGTTATGGCCCTAATCATCAGGAGGGCAGCCCATAGTCAGTGACTGACTGACTCTGGGATACAACAGATATTTCTAAATTTCTGTAGCAAGATATGAAGTAAAAGTTTTGATGATTAACAAGTCAAACCATCTGTATGTGGGATATTATGGGACAATGATAATCAGATAATATTCAGAAGATTGGTGCGTAAAGTTAACCACCTTTCATATCAAAGGATTCAACATCCACTGAACAGATACACATTTCCAAAACAAATGTAGTTTACTATATCAGTCATTGCTTCAAATTTGTAAGTAAGAACTTCTTAGAACTATACATCAAATTTTCACTGTTTTTTAAAGCATCTTGACTTTCTTAACAAAAGAAACAGAAAAATTAAATGGTAGATCAGTAGACTAAAATTTAATAGTGAAAGAAATACAGATGATAATAGATATAACTGTTAGAAATGCACAAGAAATAGAGTGGGGAGGAACCGGATGATCTAATCTAGGTGCCTTTATTTGATGCTGTGCTTACAGGCGGGCCGAGTCTGGACAGACTGCAACCCTTGGGGTGGGAGTGGCAAAAAATGGGGGTTTTAAAAGAAAAAGTTAAGGATTTGTTGGGGGAATGGTGGACGGGTTTGTCTCTTGTTCTGGGCAGTTGCCTCAAGGTTTCAGGATGTGAGTCAGGACAATGGGGTGAGGTAAAGGGCTGGGCTGTTCCCAGGTCCAGGAAGATCAGTCTGACCAGTGGCCATTATGGCTGGTGTCAGATGTCTATTGTGGGTGGTGGGAGAGAGTTTTGAGTAAGCTGCAGGCTACCAGTTAAGTTGGGGTAACTGAGTCATAAGCAGTCCAGGGGTTGAAAAAATGGTTTGACTGGGACATGAGCAGTCTGGCAGGTTGACTCTTTCAATAACCTCAGTTTTTAATTTGGGAATTATAAACATTCAATAATGTAATGGTTAGCTTAAGGCTCTATTTGTTCAAAAACATTTATGGCTGTAGTTTCTCATTTTTTCAAGATTAGACCTTAAGTTCTTAACTGAAGCTTATAGATTCTGGCTTCAGATATATTTTTGCATCCAGAGTTGAAATAATGACTCTGGGTTTTATAATTTCTATTTTAGCATAGTAAAAAAGTAAACATGAGAGGTTTTGTACTGGAATGGATAGTATACACATAGAAATCTAAATGTTAAAAGTTTCATATATTCTTTCTACTATTATCATTTATGAAGATATCCTACTAGTACCAATAAAGCCAAGAACTATAAAGTAAAATAAACTTTATGAGGTTTAAATGATTTATCCTTTACAAATGGACCTTACAGATGGAAAAATTTAGAGACACTCTATGTTTTTGCTGGGATTTTCTTTTATTTGTTTTCTTTATGCAGAGTGAAGCATCTGCATAAGAAACACTTCCTAGTTCTTCCTTACAGACAACAGAGTGAAATTAAAGAATTACTTCTTGTGCTCCAAATGAATAATGAGCCCTTGGCCCCATTACCCTGTGATGTCTGACTGCAGATATGCATCATCAGAGCTCTTACACAAATTGGAACCGAATTGACCTATCTGAAGTCAATATATCTTTTGAGAGTTTATTTAAATTTAACACTCTTTTCTGTGGAAAGTCTAGGATTTTTGCCAGTTTATGGATTTTATAATTCTCTTGGTCATATCTGGCTCCAAGGATATAATCCTACTGAATTATCAACTTTACCCAGGTGGTTGGTCTCAATGACCCTGATGTGGAAGTGAGATTCTTCTCTTTAATTCCCTGAGTGTCATTCCCATAAACATCTGCATGGATAGATTTTTGAAACCTTAGCTTTAAGAATAACACTCTGAAACCACGAATTTTGATCTTGATACTCAAAACTAAAATTTTTTTTAGGGTCTATTCTGTTTATTGTTTTATAATTAGAGGTACACACATTCCCCAGCACATATGACCATGACACACCTGATAAGATAGGTTAACAAGTCCAATAAGATGGGCCTGTATTTAGAAAATATGGTGATTGTTCTTTATTTTAACAATACAGTAGAATCTTCATTCTTCCATGTTATGATATTTAGGAGATTGTAAACAATTCACCTTTCCTTTCTGAGGTTCTGTTTACCTCTATGGAAAGAAAATGGAAGTCATGCTCAGCTACTTGACCTAAGGGCTAATATGTGTTATAAGGTAATAAAAAAGAGAAAAGCAATAAGTTGATAATTATAATTTTACCTATCTCATTTTATCTGATGCACTGAGTTCTTTAATGAATTCAGCAAGTGTGTAGACAATGACTGAAAACTTTCATTTAGATGCAAGTGCTAGAGTATTCTCATGCACAGACATCTCAAATCACAAGATCTTGTCTTCCTAAATCCCTCCTTAAATTTTTTTCAATGATAGTTTGCACCCTACTGGTAGATTCAGGCATAAACTTAGTGGGGTAGAATCAAATTTTTCTTTTCATGAAATAGACAAAATAGAATAGAAAATAGTAGATTGAATTACTTGTAGAAAACAAAAAAGCTTCCAAAATCTTCTGTTTCAGACATGCTAACATCTGTGTGTATGTGTGCTGGATGTCAATTTGAAATATATGTCTCACTGTGGGTCACTTTAAAAACTAAAATATTAAAGATTTTTTTTAGAGAAGGAAGGGAAGGAGGAAGAGAGAGAGAAACATCAATGTTTCCTCCCGCTAGTGTGCCTTCCTAATGGGGACCTGGCCTGCAACCCAGGCATGTGCCCTGATTGGGATTCAAACCGGTAACCCTTTGGTGTACAGGTGGACACTCAGTCCACTGAGCCACACCAGCCAAGGCAATAGCATTTCTTAATCATTGGAAATTTCTACTTTGAGAGTTGAGAACCAAGATGGCAGCGTAGGTAGACACACTGCGCCTCCTCACACAACCAGAACTGACAGAAAATCAAACAGCAAGGAAGTCTGACACCAAGGAAATAAAAAATAAACATTCATCCAGACCAGTAGAGGGGCGGAGATGGGCACGGGGGGGGGGGGGGGGCGGGGGGTGCGGAGAAGCCTTCCATGGTGGTGGTGGGACAGAGACTAGTGGAGTGTGGGACAAATGGGGCAGGCAGTCTGACCGCTGGCAGACCCTGCGGCCCGACATTCGCACACAGATAAACCGAGAGGGCCGGACTCAGAGTGGTGGAGAGCAGGGCAGGCAGAGCGGCGGGTAGCACCCTGCGACCCCACATTCACCCACAGATAAACGGGTCAAACGGCGGGGAGTGAAGCAGACCGGGCAACCCAAGGCTCCAGCACGGGGAAATAAAGCCTCAAACTTCTAAATGAAAGCGCCCGTGGGGGTTGCGGTCCTAGCAGGAGAGACTCCCAGCCTCATGGGAGAGGTCATTGGAGAGACCCACAGGGGCCTGGGGCATGCACAGGCCCACCCACTCAGGAACCAGCACCAGAGGGGCCCAGTTTGATTGTGGGTAGCAGAGTGAAAGATTGGAGTCCCGTGGAGAGGGGAGCGGGCGCCAGTGCTCCTTCTCGGCCCCTCCCCCACGTACAGTGTCACAGCCCAGCAACCAGCGTTAGCCCCCTGAACACCTAAGGCTTCACCCCTTAAAGCAACAGACCCGCCAAGACAAAAAAAAAAAAAAAAAAAAGGCCCAAATGGCAAAACACTTCAAAGCTCCAGAAAAAATACAACTAAGCAAGGAAGAGATAGCCAACCTATCGGGTGCACAGTTCAAAACACTGGTTATTAAGACGCTCACAGAATTGGTTGAATTTGGTCAAAAACTGGATGAAAAAATGAAGCCTATGCCAAGAGAAACAAAGAAAAATGTACAGGGAACCAATAGTGATGTCAAGGAAACTGGGACTCAAATCAATGGTGTGGACCAGAAGGAAGAAAGAAACATCCAACCAGAAAAGAATGAAGAAACAAGAATTTGGAAAAATGAGGAGAGGCTTAGGAACCTCCAGGACATCTTGAAATGTTCCAACATCCGAATTATAGGGGTGCCAGAAGGAGGAGAGGAAGAACAAAAAATTGAAAACTTATTTGAACAAATAATGAAGGAGAACTTCCCCAGTCTGGCAAAGGAAATAGACTTCCAGGAAGTCCAGGAAGCTCAGAGAGTCCCAAAGAAGCTGGACCCAAGGAGGAACACACCAAGGCACATAATAATTACATTCCCCAAGATGAAAGAGAAGGAGGGAATCTTAGAAGCAGCAAGAGAAAAGGACACAGTTACCTACAAAGGTCTTCCCATAAGACTGTCAGCTGATTTCTCAAAGGAGACCTTACAGGCAAGAAGGGGCTGGCAAGGAGTATTCCAAGTCATGAAAGGCAAGGGCCTACATCCAAGATTACTGTATCCAGCAAAGCTATCATTTAGAATGGAAGGGAAGATAAAGTGCTTCTCAGATAAGGTCAAGTTCAAGGAGTTCATCATCACCAAGCCCTTATTATATGAAATGTTAAAGGGAGTTACCTAAGAAAAAGAAGATTAAAAATATGAACAGTAAAAATGACAGAAAACTCACAGTTATTAATGACCACACCTAAAACAAAAACAAGAGCAAACTAGGCAAACAACTAGAACAGGAACAGAACCATAGAGATGGAGATCACATGTAGAGTTGTCAATAGGGGAGTGGGAGGGGGAGAGGTGGGGAAGGTACAGAGAATAAGTAGCATAGATGATAGGTGTAAAATAGACAGGGGGAGGGTAAGAATAGTGTAGGAAATGTAGAAGCCAAAGAACTTATAAGTATGACCCATGGACATGAACTATGTTGGGGGGGGGGAATGTGGGAAGGAGGGGTTGGGCAGGATGGAGTGGAGTGAGGGGGGGGAAATGGGACAACTGTAATAGCATAATCAATAAATATACTAAAAAAAGAAATTAAAAAAAAAGAAATTTCTATTTTAAATTAAACCACTCTATCGGATTTAAAAAAATGAAGAGATAAGTATTGTATATCCTCTTTATTGTTTTATGTATTTCCAGGTAGAACTTTGAAAATATTCAAATGATTTGCAGGAGTATTCATGGCTCAGTCTAAGGAATCACTGTTAAACAGCAGCACCATCTACCCAGGACAATTTGCCCTGACTTGTAGGAATGTGGGTATAACTTGAATGAATTTAATTCATGTTTTCCAACTAAGAGGGTAAACACAGGAGAAAACAGACTAATATGGTAAAGTTTAATGTATTTTATGAATCCTAGGGTACTAAAAATCCACAGATTTATAAAATTTGATATGGATATCATATTATGAAAATAATGGGATTTAGAAAAACTAAAGGAAAAATTGAGATGAATAATGTTTCATGCTATTTTTTTTTTTTTTTGCTAGGGAAAGAAATGTTGAATTCACTTTTTTTATAGTCACCATAACTGTTTTTATTGCATTACAATAATTTGGAGTAGTTCCATTTATGACAAAATTATTACAAATTTCTGATATTTTCACGGCACATACTCCTATAAACATTTGAAAGTTAATTTTAATCAAAAGAGTAGTCATTAAAAATTTTTTCAATTACAGTTGACATACATTATTACATTAGTTTCAGGTGTACACCCCAGTGATTAGACATTACATAATTGAGTAAGTGATTGTCTTCATAAATCTCACACCCATCTAACATCATACATATTTATTGGACTATTATTGACTATATTCCCTATGGTATATTTTACATCCCCCTGACTACTCAGTAACAACCAATTTGTACTTCTTAATTCCTTCACCTTTTCACCCATTCTACCAAACCTCCTCCCATCTGGCAACCATCAACACATTCTCTGTATCTATGATTCTGTTTCTGTTCTGCTTCTTCATTTATTTTTTTAGATTCAATTGTTGAGATACATATTTATTGCCATTTTATTGTTTATATGTTTGATCTTGTTAAAGAAGACCCTTTAATATTTCATATAATACTGGTTTGGTCATGATGAACTGCTTTAGCTTTTTCCTGTCTGGGAAACTCTTTATCTGTCTTTCAATTCTAAATGATAGCTTTGCTGGGTAAAGTGATCTTGGATGTAAGTCCTTGCTTTTCATCACTTTGAATGTTTATTGCCAATCCTTTCTGGCCTGCAAAGTTTCTTTTGAGAAATCAGCTGACAGTCTAATGGGAGCTTCCTTGTAGGTTACTAACTGCTTTGCTCTTGCTGCTTTTAAGATTATCTCTTTGCCTTTAACTTTTGTCATTTTAATTACGATGTTCCTTGGTGTGGGCCTCTTTGGGTTCATCCAGTTTGGGAACCTCTGGACTTCCTGGACTTGTATGTCTATTTCTTTCACCAAGTTAGGGAAGTTTCCTGTCATTATTGTGTCAAATAGGTTTTCAATTTCATACTTTCTTTCTTCTCCTTCCAGCATCCCCCATGATGCTGATGTTAGGATGCTTGAGGTTGTCCCAGAGGTTCCTTAGACTAGCCTCATTTTTTCTTTGGATTCTTTTTTTTTTCTTATTGTGCTGGTTGGATGTTTTTGCTTCCTTAATGTTCTAAATCACTGATTTGATTCTCAGCTTCATCCACTCTACTGTTGATTCCCTGTAAATTTGTGCTGGGCTGGAAGGTGTCCAAATGAGGCCAAGCTGTGAACCAAGGCCACTGTCATTAGTGCTGGGCCTGGGGCCACTTAGTAAGTGGTGCAGGGCTGGCTGAGGCCAGGTGCTACTTGTTTGAGGGAATTTAGGAAAATCTGATGCATAAGCTGAGACAAGCCATTTGTGTGGAAAAATCACTAGAAATAGCTTAGGTGGGCCCACATGTTGGATGGGGCAGGAACTCAGGGAATCACGAGGGTAAGGCAAACAGTGTGAGCCAGGTTGAAAGATCTCAGATATGGTGCCCCCTGCCAGCTCTGTGTGGGGAGGGCTCATCAAAGGAACAATGGCCTCTGTAGCATTTCTGTCTGGGAGAAAGTTGCCCCCTAGCTCTCACCGTGATGTGGAATAATTCAGTTCCTCCTTGATCATCTCTGGTGCCCTCCTTTCAAGCTGCTGGCCTGGCACTAGAGCTCAGAGGGAGTGATAATAAGTCCATGAGCAGGGTCTTTAAGAGGAACTGCCTGGGACTCTACAAGTTCCATCTTCCTCAGCCTCAATCCCTGCTGGTTTCTACAGCCAGAAGTTACAGGGACTTCTGCCCTGACCGGTGTGGTTCAGTAGATTGAGTGTCATCCCACAAAGCAAAAGATCGCCATTTCGTTTCCCAGGCAGGGCATGTGCCTGGATTGTGGGCCCAGTCCCTGGTAGAGGTACATGGTCCTCAGTTGAAGTGCATGTGAGAGGCAATTGATCAATGTTTCTCTCCCTCTTTTTCCCCCTCCCTTCCCTTCTCTCTAAAAATAAATAATTGAATCTTAAAAAAAAAAAAAAGAAGAAGAAATTATAGGGACTTTTCCTCCTGGCACTGGAACCCTTGGCTGTGGGCCCTGGTGTGGGGTCTGGTGTGGGGCTTGGAACCTCATTCCTGAGATATCCCTCCTAATTATTTCCACCACACAAGGGTGTGGAACCAGCCCATTCCACAGCTCTGATCCTCCTACCAGTCTCCATGTGGTTCTTCTTTAATTCCATATTTGTAGGGCTTCCATTAAGCTTGATTTCTGGAAGTTCTGAATGATGGTTGTTCTGTAGCTGTAATTTTGTTGTGGCTGTGTAAGCAGGCAAGTACTGTGTTTACCTACACCACCACCTTGACTGGAAGTCTAAGGGTGGTAATTTTTAAATGTAATGTTTGATATGCCCAACATTCCTAGGTCAGCACAATCAAATGATGGAAAACTACTGGGTCACACTGCATGTGTCCCACAAAACAGTATGTGGTTTAACTTGAGTGAACAGTCCCAGCTAGGCTCCATTTTAATTGAGTTACACTGCATAGGAATTTAGAACTAATTTTTATAGGTTATCAAAGACTTTGCCACCATTACATAATTCTGTTCTAATATTGGGTGGGCCAAAAAGTTCATCTGTTTTTTTTTCTGTAATATGGCTCTAGTAGCTCTTAGCTGTTTTTAACTTCATTTAAAGCAATTTTGTTATATTGTATTGTGACAGCTGTCATATCAGTGTGCATTTAAAAAAACATCAAAATTGGTGAATTTTTGTGTAGGCATTTTCATATTGAAGATGGAAAAAAATAAGCAACATTTTCAGCATACTATGCTTTATTTTTTCAAGAAAGGTAAAAAATGCACTGAAATGCAAAAAAGAGAAAGATTTGTACAGTGTATGGAGAAGGTGCTGTGACTGATCAAACACATCAAAAATGGTTTGTGAAATTTTGTGCTGGAGATGTCCCATGCTACTGGATGCTGGATGCTACTCCATGGTCAATTAGACCAGTTGAAGTTGATAACCATCAGATCAAGATATTAATTGAAAACAATCTACGTTATGCCATGTGGGAGCTAGATGACATACGCAAAATATCCAAATCAATAAAGGTATTGGTGAAAATGAAAAATCTGTCTTACTTTATGGAAAAAAGTAAATGGACTTTTTGGCATATTGTTTGCACAAGTTCATCTCATTTTCATTCCAGTGATTTTTTTCTAGCTATTTAATTTAAAAAATATATACACATTCAGTTTTTTGTAGGCAATAAAAACTGTCATTTACATTTGTCAAGAAGTAATACTCTTGAAGGGTTTTCAGGAACATGTGTAAAGGACACATGGACAAAACCAAAGGGGGGTAGGATCAAGGGTGGGGAGTGGGGATGGCTGGAGTGAGGAGGGTTGGTGAAGGGTAAATGGAGACAACTGTACTTGAACAACAATAAAAAATATGAAAAAAATATTTTTGATAATTATGTATTAATGATTTTAAAAAACCTATTTACTATAAAACTGAATTTACATTGAATAACTTCTGTGCTAATATTGTATAGCATGAAATCTGCTTTGATAAATTCAACAAAACTGGTAGCTACAATTCCTTCAGAAAATGAAAATTATTTCTTTTAAAAGGTTTATTTGCATCAGTTCTTGAAACTAGTCATAACTAGATTAATACTTATTTTACTTTAATAGTTTTAAGTACTTGTTGGCATGATGTTAGGTTAATTCAGATAAATTTAAGGAAAACAACATTACTAGCTGCAGAAATATCCATTACTGTGGGTCTCCCTCCCCATAGAGCTAAATGATTTATGTAATGTTTCATCCAAAAGTTTCCAGTTCTACTGTTTTGTGTTTTAATGTTGTAAATACATTTGCATTTTTCTTTGAGTGCCAATTTCTTACTAGTACTATTTCTTAATGTAACATATTTACCTGGAATATATTGTAACTATTTTTGTATAATGTAAACTGAAATCTGCACATTTTGAAGTCATTTTTGCTTCTCTGATCCAAATTGTCTTTACTATTTCCCAATCCCTCAAATCCCTTTATCATTTCTCATATTCTCAAGACAACAGTTGTATTTACTGTATTTTGCCATGTATAATGCATTTCCATGCATAATGCACACACAAGTTTTTGGCACAAACTTTCAGAAAAACACCTTTCATTTTAATTTTTTAATTCTATTTTTAATTTATTTATATTTAGAAACAAAACCGATTACTGGATTCCAGGGTATCATTTCACATATGGATATCATGATTGCTTTCTAAAGTTACACTTTTAATGCATAAACATAAAAGAATTAAAAACATTTATACAGATATGGAATTAATATTGCCCATGTATAATGCACATCTTTATTTTTTCCTCAAAATTTCAGGCAAAAAATTGCTCATTATACATGGAAAAATATGGTAGCTACTTGTTCGATATCAGCTTCTCATGTAACTTTGTACTGATATTAAGAAGCATTGCCAGAAATTGCAGAAGGTAGTAGAATAAATGACCATTTTTGGATAATAGTTTCTGGCTGGTTGTATTTTTACAGAAGTGTTTGGTTGAAAATTCACCTTGTCCAGTAAATTATACAAGTTGATGAAATTAAAATAAACAGTGAAAACAACAAGTAAACCAACAGAAATATCAAATTTTAAAAAGTCATCCTAACTTTAAAAAGTACATGTATTTCTACTAACATAATAATACAATTATAACTGATTCTAGTCATTGGCCCTAAAGGACAGTGAGGTCAAGTTCATAGGGCTAGGTGGGAAAAAAAGGATTCATGTAGGGAAAAAAGGTAGTATTGAATAGTGGTTAGACTTTTGGTCTCTGGAGCAGGGGTTTGGCAATCTGTAGTGCATGACCCGAATGCCTGTTTTTGTAAATGAAGTTTTATCAGAACACAACATCTGTGTTTATGTACAAATGGCTGTTTTTCCTCTACGTTGTCAGAGTTGAGTATATGCAACAGAGACTTAATGGTAAAAAGGAAGAAATAAAGAATTTCATTGTTCTGGATGGTGTAGTTCAGTGGATTGAGTGTGGGCCTGCGAAGCAAAAGGTCTCTGGTTCAATTCCCAGTCAGGGTACATGCCTGGGTTTCCGGCCAAGTCCCCAGTAGTGGGTGTGCGAGAGGCAACCACACATTGATGTTTCTCTCCCTCTTTTTCTCCCTCCCCTCCCCTCTGAAAATAAATAAATAAAATCTTAAAAAAAAGAAATAGAGAAATTCAAAATTAGAGTTGGAGATTCCAACTTTCTTCTCCCATTAATTAATAAAGCAAATAGACAAAACAATCACCAAAAATGTTAAAATAAATGAACAATCAGACATACTTCACTCAACAACAGAAAAATTCCAAATTCTTTTCAAGGCAGATAGTGCATTCAGCAAGATACTTGACATCAGGAAATCGAAACATATTATCATTATAGTATATCTCTTACAATAATGAGATTAAATTAGAAATAATAAAAGATATATGTAAAATCCCCCTATCATTGGAAATTAAATAGTACATTTTTGAGTAGCCCATGGGACAAATGCAAAAGAAAACCACAATGAGATACCACCACACAATATTGTACATTTTTTCGAACTGTTAAATCAGAAACAGACAATAGCAAAGGCCAGCATGGGCACAGAGACACCAGAAGTCTCATATTTTGTAGACGTGAATGCAAAATGCTACATCCACTCAAAAAAAAAATCAGTTTTACAGTCTCTTAGAAAGGTATAGATTTAACCATTTGACATAGCAATTCCTCTTTCAAGTGTTTATCCTAAATAAATGAAAATTTTTGTTCACACAAAACCCAACATGTGAATTTTATAGCAAGTTTCTTCATAATTACCAAAAACTGGAAATAACTCAAAAGTCCTTTAACATTGTGTAGATAAATTATTGATACAGCAATACAATGGAATATCACTCAACAATATAAAAACAAGTATTGATCTGTTCAACAACATGAACGATCTGTTCAACGACATGAATGAATCTTAGTTCAACAACTAAGTGAAAGAAGCTAGTCTCGAAATGTTATGTTCTATATTGTTTTATTTACATGACATAGAAAAGGCCAGCCTACAGGCACAGCATGCATTGGTGGTTGCTAGGGTGTAAGAAAGAGTGTGAAGGGGAGAGTGATGGCTATAAAGGGATGGAACAAGGGAGTATTTCGTGGAGATGGAAATTTTCTGCGTCCTGATTGTTATACCGGTTACGTGAATCTATACACATGTAAAACCTAAAGAACTGTACACACACGCATAAAATTTGACTACATGTAAATTTTAAAAAATTAGTCAAAATGCCAGTTGGTGATTTCTTTATTTACTACCTTAATTAGAATAGCTATACCTAGGAAGCAGGCAGCGATTAGGTCCAAGATGACCTTTTTCCTTTGGGCAGTAGGAGACCTAGTTGGTTGACTATTTGACAAAATATTGGAATTAAGAATGCATTTTTTAAATGGTTGCAGTAGATCTGAAGAAGAAATAAAACCACATGAATATTGTCTACTTAATAAAATTTTTTCTCTCTAGTGGTTACATTTGGGGTCTCCGTACATATGCTTTTCCAGTCTAATTCAAATATTATTTTACAAAAATTTTAGTAAACATTTCTTTATAAAGGCAAGGTTTTTTTAAATAGTAGTTCAGTTCTTGACTTTTAAAAAGTGTTTGCCAAGTGGCTCAACATCAGCAATCCATTTTCTGTTACTCTAGTCCAAGTTCTGTCCTCTCACTAGCCATGTAATCCTTGAGTAAATAATGAACATCTCTGCCTTTACTTTCTTCTTTCATAAAACCAAATGTTTTAATACTAACTATATAAAAACATTAACATTTTGTGATTCTTCTGGTATTCTGTAGTCATTTGTGGAAGGAATAGCTCTGTGAAGGGTTTGCTCCAACCAAATCATTGTGTATCACCTGTCCATTGCTTGATTTACTGCTACATCAGTCAGTATAAAGCCAATCTCAAGTATTACTAGTAATACCTTGACTCTCAGCCAGCTGTCCCAGTAGGGCAGATTGTCCACTTAAAAAGGTTGTGTTGATTAAATGCTAAGTCTCTGAACAAGGGCAGATCCTTGTTATAATCATAATCTTATCTCCTATCTCCAGTGATTTCTAGCAACTTCATTGGCTTCAGTTTCTTCATCTGTAAGTGAATGTAATAACAGCTCTTTCAAGTGTTGTGTGGATTAAAGAAAATAATACGTGGGATTACCTAACAGAATGCCTGGCACAAGGTAATTTACTATTACTAGATTCATGTAAGTTCCAATTTCTATTTTTCTTGAAATTAATAAAGAACTCAGAAGAGCCCTCTTTATTTTCTGTACCCAACAGTGATAACCATTGAACGAAAGGTTTATCAGGAAGCATGGGTACCACCACCTCTACATTTGAGGGAGGCGGGGGCCAGGGCAAATGTATTTGTTAGCAATGTGATGGAACTAAGAGGAAAAAAACAGGTGAAGAAACCAATCCTTAAATTGTGAAACTTAAGTTACAGTTCCATCTGCTCTGTAGCACAGTGGACATAAAAACAAAACCAAAGGAAATCTAGGAGCACTTTGAAAAACTGAACTGTCAGTGATACTTCAATTAGGACATCTTTATCCAACTGCAAAATTTTTTATTACCCAGTGCACATAGTTTTGACATAAATCTTTCATTTTTCTAGCTATAATTATTTATATATTTCATCTTGGTGTTTCTGATAGTTTGAAAGGAGTTCTCTCTGTATTAATTTCCTAGGGCTGCTGTAAAAACCAGAGGGAGGTGGGAGGGGATAATGGAAGGAAAGCAGGGAAGGGTTTTCAGGAACAACTATAAAGGACACATGGACAAAATCAAGGGGGGTTGAAATCAGGGGATAGAGGTGGGGATGGCTGGGGTGGGGGGATGTGGTGGGGGGTAAATGCAGACAACTGTACCTGAACAACAATAAACTATTTTTTTAAAAAAAGGACCACAAACTGGGTGCTTTAAAACAACAGAAATTTAATTTCTTCCCCTATCCTTCTCTAGACTCCCCTCCATTCCCATCAACTGCTCTAGCTCCTTTTCATCTTAGAAGATAAAAACCATGATTTTGTGTTTTATTTCAGTGTCTTATTGAATCCAGCATAATGCTGGGCTATAAATATGGATTTATAATCATTACAACTCTGTTTTATGATTCCAAAAGTTTTTGTTGAATTAAACATCTAAAATCCTTGAAATGAGATACTTGTGAGATACCTGTGAGAGAGAACTTAAATGCTAAAAGAGGAGGGAATGGTATATAACACTCATCTGTCTCTGACACAGTGGTAAGTGTACTGTGAAGATGACGCATTTTGTCCAACCCATTCATCAAGATGGAGAGCTTCTCATGTATAATATATCTACATTTATTGAGTGGATGCTCTGTGCTTAATGTGTTATACACAGTATATCAGCTAATTCCTTGAGCTACCTCATGAGATCAGAACTCCTTATTCTCCCAACTGTGGCTTAGAGAGATTAACTGGTTTTCTCAAGGTCACACAATTAGTAAACTACAGAACCTGACTTGAAAGTTCAGTAGCTTGAGCCCAGAGGCTCATTCTGTGAGGAAAATAAGACGGTGACATTGGCTTATTTATTTATAATAGCCTGCCTCATGGTCCAAAGGCTGGGGGAATTGACAGGCAACTACTTTTAAAAATTCTTCTCTCTCTGTTGGCATTGACTCAAATGATAACGATTCATTCCATTTTTGTAAGTAAAATACTTTTTTATTATATAGTTGCTTATAGTTTTAGAAATGTCGATAGATAAGTTAATTTGTATTTTTTCAAATTTCTTATTAAACCTCAGGTCTTTGAAAGTTAAAACTATTAAAACATTTATTTTAAAATATGTACCAATATAGTTTTTATTTGAGACTATTAATATATTTTAATGTTTCTCAAGATAAACTTCAGGAAAAATACAATAAAACAAAAAATTATCGGTATGTCAAGCAATTGATTTTCTCAAAATAGACTTACAATTTATTATAGTTTATATTCTTTATGTTAGTATATAATTTCTCAAGTGCTAAGAAATGCTCCTAAAACTCATTGTTTCAGATTATTTACTTTATTTTTCAAACTTGTGGTTAGTTTATATAATATTACATAATCTTGGAGGGCATAAAGTATTCAGTTCTACTTAAATAAACAATTCATAGTTCACATTTGACCTTTATTCAGATTTTGAGGATTATAACTGCTTAATCAAATGCTTTAAAATTAAATAAAATGTGGGATTTAGAATTAAACTCTTGTGACTCATTTGTATTAGATTCAGTTTTGTGCAAATATTTCTAGTAACTTGGAAAATCATCAAGAATAGCAAAGAATTAAGTTATAGTAAGACATTTATACTATGTTAATAGTATCTAAATATTAGTAACCAGGGCAAGATATGAAAAAGAAATAATGCTTGGTCACCCCCTAGTGGTTTTTTATTAGGAATTAACTAGGAGAAGCTCCACTAGTATGGGAGTAATACACACGATACATGCATACATGTATGTATTTATATGCAGATGAAACATGTATGTAAATTATGTATATGTAAAATGGATGTGGTTATCAAGGCTATTTGATTACATTAAATCTGCATCATCTTGTAAGATATTAGTAAATCACTGTAGAAATAAAAACTTAATTTCTCAAAAAGTTACATTTTCCTTTTGGAAGATAAAACATTGAACAGCTACTCATGGAAATGGCACAATTTTGCTCTAAACTTACCATTACTAGAATATTTTTATTTTACTTATTAACAATTAATATATTTAGAAATTATCTGTTTATATTTTAATAATATAACCAGAACCAATAGTGTCATTATGTACCAAATCTGCTGATTTTTCATGTTATTTTCTTATGAATAATTTTTAGTGTCATTTTATACATGTTTAAAATTTGAATTTCACACATTTTTTCATTTCACATGTTTCCAATCAAGATATAAAACATGGCTAAAATAAATTTTCAGGTTTAGAAAATGGAGTAAAAGTAATAGGCTGGAACATGTGTGTACATAATTGTTGTTACTATTGTATCTTCTGAGATGTAGTGTGTACATTTATCTGTCACATTATAATTTCTGGTAAGTAGTTAAGTTTGGCAGTTAAGAGAAAAGTTTTATTTTTGAATCCTGTTTTGGCTAGTTAACAATATGATTTGAGGCAAATAATTACTATGTTCTGTATGTCTGCATTCTCGTCTGTGAAACAGAAATGTAGTATATCTCTAGTGAGAAGCAGAAATAATAAAGATCTAGTACTTTGTATTTAAGTGCTCAAAATATAATATTGTTTCCTGAATGCATTTCCATCTATATTAGCATGAGCTTAGGTATTTTTTAAGAAAAAGCTGTTCTTTCAAATTCCTTAATTTTTGATCTTCATTTTTGATCTTCATTTTTAACTAGCATTGTTTAGTTTACGCCCAGAAGAAATTATAAAAGATATGTATAAAGTTGACAACTTTGATTTAGTTGTTCTGCTATTATTTAGTTTCCAAGGTCTCTAAAAATACTCCGTTGTTTTAAAATCTGAGAACTTTCTGTGAAATGGAGATTCCATCTAGGGTGGGAGGTGGAGATGGGAAGGGTGGGAGGGTGTGGGGAAAATGGAGACAACTGTGCTTGAACAACAATAAAAATAAATAAATATATACATACATACATACATAAAAAATAGTGTTTCACAGAAGAATAGAGTATTGCAGATGTTAGGGCAGGGAGGTAGAAATAGTAAGTAACTTTTGCCCATATATGCAAAAAGGGAGGAAGTAGAAACATGATTTACATGCTATGTGAGAGCATTATTCTATCCATTATTGCTTATTTTAGAGAAAGAAAGTGGGAGCCTGGCATCAAGAAGAACATCGATCTTAGAAGTGTATTTCTATACTTTATATTTGCTATAGAAAATGCATTGGTGGTACAGAGGTGTTTAAGATGCATAATCTTTAAACTCTACATATGCCCAGTTCTTAGGGTTATGTGACAAGTAATCATAATGCCAACAGAGTTGTCAAGTTCATAGAGCTCTACTTATCCCTATTTCTGATGGCCTGTAGGGCATTTTGACTTGAATATCTTATCATGATCCTAAACAGTAAAATTAAGTGCATTCAAGTCTCCAAAAGTTCTCCTCCCTTCAGTGCTGCCCCAATTTCTCTCAGTGATTAGTACCATTCTTCAGGGTTAAAGGATACAATCACTTTGAAGCTATTCTTTTTTTTCTTGTGGTAAAATTATTTTGAAAATAAAAATTTGAATCTGTGATGGGTTTTTAAAAATATTTTATTTATTTATCTTTAGAGAGAGGGAAAAGGAGGGAGACACGAGGGAGAGAAAAATTGATGTGTGCCTCACTGGGAATCAAAGTTGCAACCTTTCTGTTTGCAGGACAATGGTCAACCCATTGAGCCACACCAGTCAGGACTCTGTGAAGGTTTTTTATTTTTATTTTTATTTTTATTTTTTCCTTTTTTTATCATTGTGCAATTACAGTTGTCTCCTCCCCGCCATTACTCTCCCCTGCCCTACCCACCTCCACCTCCCACATTCAATGAATCTGTGAAGGGTTTTAATTATGTATTTAAAAATCCCACTTGACAAACTTACCTTTATAAGAAGAAGACTGACTCAGAAAAATGTGTCTAGCTGATCCTGTATGTGAGATTGTTATTAGGAATAATTCAAGTTTCTAAGTGGTCAATGTAAGTTACTAGGGAATACTGTAATTAGCAGTAAAAATCATACTTGGGAAGCAAAGTTTCTTTTCTATGTGGATAAAGTTACTGTTTTAAAATTAAAAAATAAAAATCCTGTGTATGTTTTCATGATTATTTTCTCCGAACACATTGAGGAAAACCAGGAGGCAGCACCTTTTAGTGTAATACGACAGACTCAGAGCTTTTTCTGTCTGATGATGTTTCCTCTCTCTCAATCATACATGCCATAAGCATGGCTCTGAGGATAGTTTCAAGAACTTTAAGTCATTTCAGAAACTTGAGTGGATTTGGGAGGGTTCAATACTGAAAAGCCTAAGTAACAGAAAGAAACCAAGGGCAAGGGCTATGTCACTAACAGCTGACTGAGGCAAAAGGACTTACAATATATCATATAAGAGATTATAAGGCCAATAAGGCCATACTGTATTCAGTTGCTCCATCTTGGTCTCAAGTGAGGTCTGCATTAACAATTTCATTTAAAATATGTAACAAAATTTATGGACCAAAGTAATGAATAGAGATTTATTTGTCTAGATTTAGAATGAGGTAGTGAAGAGGCCCTTATTTAATGTACATGAATGTTTTTTATAGTATCTGGACCCCACAGCTTCTTGTTTATGTTACCAAATCATCTCATCTTATCCCTATTGTCAAATATATCATTCTTGGTTAATATCCTAACTACCATTATAATAAAAAGGTAGTTGTTAGTACAATGCCATGACTCTTTGGAAACCATCTTAATGATTTTCTTTCCAGTGTGTTTTCAAATACAATTTAAAAATTCTGCTACATCAGCTCTGGCTGGTATAGTTCAGTGGATTGAGTGCAGGCCTGCAAACCAAAGGGTCACTGGTTCCATTCCCAGTCAGGGCACATGCCCAGGTTGAGGGCCAGGTCCCCAGTAACGGATGTGTGAGAGGCAACCACACACTGATGTTTCTCTCCCTCTTTCTCCTTCCTTCCCTTCCCCTCTCTCTAAAAATAAATATCTTTAAAAAATTCTCCTACATCATTACTTACATTGCTGCATCATCCATTAGGCAACCTGTGTATGAATGCTGTCTCCCAAAATGTGTTCCTGTGCTTTATTAACCATGTTACAAATCCATGGCTTAATCAGAATATGCAGGAAAATGTGAATCGTACTCATTTTATGTTCATGTTACATTTACTGTTTTTAATTTCATAACATATAGTAAGCACCATGTCTTCTCTTGAGCTCCTTCAACTGAAATCAATGCATTCTTAGAATTCGGTCTCTTTCAGTGTTGACCACAACCCTGCTTTCACACCCTACCACCAGTGCTGAGTATGTTTAGATTGATAAGAGCACTCTAGTTTGCACCCCCCAAAAGGCTCACCCTTCCTCTGTTAGGGCTGGAGAACAAGCACGAAGTCACACATTGGCCAAAGACAAGAGAGGACATTAAAATTAGTACTTTTCTTACTTCAGCCTATATGTTTACAATAAAAAACATGTATAAAGCTGAAAGCAATAGAAATGGAAACAACTGGACCCTATTAGCTTTTATTTTATCCTACTTTCAATATTATTTTCTGTTAGTTTCAGTATATGGCATAGCTGTTAGACAATCATACAGTTTAGAGTGTGCCTTCCGATATTTCCAGTACCTACCTGACACTATGCATAGTTGTTACAATACTAATTACTGGCTATAGTCCTTATTCTGTACTTTACACCCCATGACTATTCTGTAACAACTGAACTGTACTTCTCAATCCCTTTACCTTTTTCACCCAGTTTTCCAACCTCTTCTCCTCTTTGGCAACCATCAGTCTGTTCTCTGTGTCTCTGAGTCTGTTTCAATTTTGTTTATTTTTATCTCTATTAGCTCTTTAAAAGGGGGCTACTCATGTAGCCTTATTGAATAAAATTAGGTCAGTGAATATTAGAAGTATCATACATATGTATATCTATATACACATATGCATATATATGGCAAGCCTATGTTAAGAGATTTTTTTCCCAGCAGAAAGAATACAAAATTAGATACGATAGTTTCTGCACTCAGAGGAACTTACAGTTTGGAGGATGGATTTATGCACAAATTCACAAAGGGATAAATACGTACTAAGAGCGGTAAGTGGAGGAAAAGATGAGGGTTTTGGTGGGGTGTCTTTTTCCTAGTATGGTTTAGGTTGCCAAAGCAAGATATATCTACTACAAAATATGAATTGTTCATGAATAAGAACTAGATTGTAAACTGGATATTATACTAGTTTCCTATTGCCAGAATTCTTGCTCTGTTCTGGCATAGTTAAGTGTCCTCTGTGGATCCCTTGTGAAGGGACCTGTGTCTGTCATAGAGACATGGTGGGGGGATTGAGTTGAAGAAATGATGATAACAGTTGTTACTAAATATAAACCTGACGCTTATGCCACTACTATACTAAGGGTAGGGGTACCTTTTTAAAATTCCTGTCTGTGGAGCAAGTACAAGAATATTTTTAACAAAATCAACTGAATTTGAATGTTTAGTGGGTCATTCATTGTTGATACCTTCAGAAAAAAGAGCTAACTTTTTATACATCTTAGTATTCTTTTAGATTCAACTGGTCTGAATTTAAAGGCTGGTCTGAGGACCAGGTGTAGGGGAGATTGGCCTCTTTCCTGCTTCCTGACTTTTAACATTCATATCTTATTTTGTTTGTAAAAGACTTATTTTCTTAAAGTTGTCCTTGATATTTCATGCTAGCCTAATTTTATTTGCATAATGTTAGGGGCTAACAAAGAGAATATATCCATAATTTGTTTAGCAATCTTCAGTGGCTCTCTGGATAGTCAAATATTGCAGTCCATAAAACTTGCAAAGTATTTATTCTGTGACTATTTCAGAGCAATGTGAGGGTACATTCAACCATGTTTGAAATCAAAATAACTGCCTCAGACCTTTAAATATTATTTTATCCCATATCCTTAGGATGGTAAATCTTTTGAGGTAATTTTAGAGTTTATTTCCTAGCAGGACCATTATCTGTCAATTTGTAACAGAAGCTTCAGTACTAAACACTATTATTCTCAATCATAAGTTGTTGTTTTTTGTTATTTTTTTATGAAATCTGGTCATTCCCAACCAAAGTTAGGAAAGAACAATCTGTTATTCTTTAAATTAAGCTGCTTTCTGTCCCCAAAGCAAATAGCCTCTCATAATAGACAAACTGGGACATAAAGGGCCCTGTGGTGTCTTGCTTAACAGACAAAGACAACTGCAGGAGAGCCAGGAGACAAATTTACATTCTGTTAAGAATAGCAGGAAGTATTTTGGTTCTCAGCAGCCTGAGACCACTTGTGGTTTGTTAGGAACACCAGACAAGTTAGCTCAAGCCTGTGGATTTTTTGGGTGAATAGAAACAACTCCCTTCTGTTCTGTCCTTCACTGGAATGCTGACTTGTGTAATATTTGAAAATTCAGATCGTCGTATTGGAGTCAGCCAGAGTTTACCCTGGCACTTTGAAGAAGAAACTATTTCAGTGATAGAGTGTTCAGTTTCATGTAACAGAAGATATATAATCATATCCAGAAATGTGACACTCTAGATTTGTTGCTCTCCAGGTGACATAAGTACAGTGTGGTAGGTGAGAAATTATAGTTGATTAGCTGTTATATTTCCTAAACTTTGTGGTAAATGGGAGGAATCAAGAAATACTATTCCTTGTATTAAACTTATGTGCTGTAGATCAAGTAATAGTATCTCTTGTATTAAAATTATAAAATGAATCTTAGATTAAAATTTTTCACACATTTCACTAGTTTATCACAAATTTGAATGTTCCCAAGTCTGTGACTATGGGTGTGGTTCGATCTTTCAAGCGCTCATGGGCTCTATTTCTGTTGGCTGCCATGGACGTGAATGCGGCCAGTGAAGAATGAAGTAGAAAATGGAGGCATAACTGACGGTTAAGAGGTTGGGGTGAATGGCAGTCACTGAGTAGAACTGTGCATTCTAGAATTTTATTAGCGAAGAAGTTGTTTAAGTGTTGGAGTCAAAGGCTGTTTGTGGTCAGAGTGGTCCTTTGACTTCCAGGTATCTGTTTGGTTCAGTATGTCCTGCTGGTTTGTTGCTGTTTTTGCTGTTTTTTTTTTTTAATTCATATCACATGAGGGGGGGGCAAAAGTAGGTTTATAGTTGTTCATATGGGAAATAATACAAGAATTAATAAGTAATAATTTATTAATAAATAATACATAACAATACAAGAATAAACTCTGTTTCATGTACTCGCAACTGTAAACCTACTTTTGCCCCACCTGTATATGTCTGACTTACCTGTCAGGCTGAAATATCCAGGGAGCAGATACTATTATGTCTTCAGAAGATGCATTTTTTCTGACTACACAATAACTTTAATAGGAGTTTATTCCATAGGCCTATGTGTAAGGGATGTTGCCCAATGTTGTCAACTATGATGTCAGATGAAAATGCAGAAACATTTTTATTGTGGTGGTTTCTTATACTAATCTTTTCTCAGGGCTGAGAGTTCAAAGATGGTTCTAAGTCTGGGAAGGCATTATTTAAGCGGAAATTGAGTAATGTGCTTCGAGTGTGCTGCATGTTGAATACTTAACTTCACACACAGCCAAAGCTTTTGTGTCAGGAGCAGTAATATTTCAGTGAGGCCATGGAGCTGTCTCTCCTTGAAGTCTCATTTTTAAGGAGGCCTTCATCTGATGTTAAATGATAATTCATTCTTATTTATATTTGTGAAATGAAAACACCTATATTCTTTAGATCTTCAAATGAGATTTTTAGTTTTTCAAAAGTAGGCTTGCTGTTACCAAAGTCTGGACATTGGAATCTTTCTCAACATCAGAAAGGGAGAATTTTCACTCCTCTCTTGAAATAAGCTCTTGGTCAAACTGAAGGATGCCCAACATATCTCTCAGATAACTTATTTAGGCTAACTCATGGGTAAATCTGGAGTTTGTAAAATTCAGTAAAATCCTTCCCAGACTTGGTAGAAAAATAAGATGTTACAACAAACCAATCTCAAAAATATATCCAAAAAATTCAAAAAAAATATTAGAAAATAGACTCTGTCATCAAATTCAATAATAATAACCATGACCACTGGGATTTATTACAGGAAAGTGAGGGAGATACAATATTAAAAAACAAATTCTAACAAGTATACCAAATAACATAAGATATTGATAATAGGGGAAACTGTGAGCATTGTATATGGGATCTGCTTAATTAATCTGCACATCTAAGACAGTTCTAAAAAGTAAGTCTATTAATTTAAAAAAGAGTTTAAAGAGACCTAGAAACCAACTAACTATAGAGGCATTTATGAAACTATCATAAACTGGAACAGTGACTAAGTATTTGATAATAGGACATTATTCCTTTTCTTTAGTTGTGATAATGTTACTGTGATAACATATAAAATAGTCTTTGCCTTTTAGAGATAAAAACGGAAATATTGAAAGGTAAAATGATACGATGTCTGGCCCTTCCTCACAGTGGTCCAGCTGGGTTGGGGACTGTGAATGTTCAGATGAGACAAGATTTCCTAAGAGCTGATAATGCTGAAGGTGGATCATGAAAATAGTTCATTATACTATTTTTTAACATGGTATAAGTTAAAATTTTTCTATTAATAAATGTTTAAAGTCAAAATTCATATTAAAGAGCTGTCATGAGTTAATGAATGCTTGTCCTTGGCAGTCAACTGTATTATTTCTTCTCATGAATTCATTGTTTCTACAATTGTTTAAGACAACATTCTTCTATGATAATATAACCCTTTATATTCTCAAAACAATAGTAAAAAAAATTCTGATACTGTTTAATCAAAAATAATCACACACAGGTGTGTTCAGTGATTTGGGTTCGGGTAACTTGTCTATTATGTTTATTACTTATGTTAAAATAATAGCCATTCAATCCTTTTCCTCCTCAGACCAGCTCTAATCAAAATAATATTGTGAGATACATGGAATAAATCATAAATAGTTTTTGTATCACTTTCCCAACTAAATCCAGTGTTGCAATCTGAAGTGATTTAACTACATAGCCGTGGTTGATTCATCTAAAAATTTTTAAATTACACATTTACAAATTACTCCTAGCTGCTAAGAGATTGTCTCTTGAAACATGTTCCTTCTATTTAAAAATTATTCTGTATCATAAAGCTTTTAAGTATTTAAGTTAAATATTTATTTATTTTTAATTTGTTTTTAAAGATTTTATTTATGTTTTTAGAGAGGGGAAGGGAGAGAAAAAGAGAGGGAGAGAAAAAACAATGTGTGGTTGCCACTTGGAAGCCCCATCACTGGGAACCTGGCCCACAGCCCAGGCATGAGCCCTGACTGGGAATCGAACCAGTGACCCTCTTATTTGCAGACCAGCCCTCAGCTACTGTGCCACACCAGCCAGATAAGTTAAATATTTATTAGTGACATGACATACAACATATTTTGCTGTTATTTCTACTGAGGCACTAGTTCAAAAATTGACTCAGATTTTGATAAATTATATTTTTAAAAATTGCTCAGTAAATTATTATTTTGACAGTTTCCTGCATTTCTAACACAGTTTTCATAAGCAATGCTTTATTCCTGTCAAGGAATGTTTGATACTTCCCAAAAGATTTCATTGCATTGCTAGGTAAAGGCACTTAACCAAACGAAGATGCATACATTTGTGTGGCGTATCCGACTGACACAGAGACCTTATATCAGGAGACTATATATGAAGGATATTCCATTTGGCTAAAGGTAGTAAAGGCAAATTGTGCCTTAGGACTTTGGGGCTTAAGGGAAGATATCTGCAATAAATATATTAGAATTACCAAATATTTCAATTTTATTAAACTGGTTTTTCTGAGGACTCTTTGGCGATTATGTGCATGTATTTATGGCTTACAGGCCAGCTGAGTGAAAGGGGGAGTGTTGGGTTGCACAGTGTCCTTGGAAGGCACTCATGTTGGCTGCCACTGCTGACTTCTCCCTTCCTGGTACCAAGCTGACCTACCATTGCTTGTAGAGTGAGCAGCTTTCTAAACAAAAATCCTAAAACAAAATCTCTTTGTTGTGTTGTAAGAGACACGGGGTATTTTTTTTCTTAGAACTACATATGGCCACCAGGAGGCAGATATCTATTACTTATTACTTATCAATGTTTACAGTAATGCAGGTTAGAAAATAGAAATGTAGAAAAACATAGAAACATAGAAAATATAGAAAAATACTTTTATTTTTCATTTGGCTATATGAAAAACTGGTGTAATTATTGTTAAATGAGTTGGTTTTCCTGTCAGATTGAGAAATCTGCTGTATTTAACACAGAAATATTTATTCAAGGAAAATTATAGTAAATTTTTATCAACTAGAATCTGTTACATAGAATTTGCTTAATATGAAGAGGAAAATGCTTTTTATTTTAAAATTGTTTTAAATAATTTTCTGGTGAGTAAATAGGCTAATAAGCATTATATCCCCTTTATATGCTGATTGCAATTATGAGGGCTTGAAGGCCATTTTAAAATATATATCAATAAGAAAATACTTGTTGCCCTGGCTGTTGTGGCTCAGTGGACTGAGTGCTGGCCTGTGAACTGAAAGGCCCTGGTTTGAGTCCCAGTCAGGGCACGGGCCCGGGTTGCTGGCTGGGTCCCCAGTTTTATTTATTAATGTATGTAATTAATGTATCTCTTGCACATCCATGTTCCTCTCTCTCTCTCTTCCTCCCTCCCTTCCCCCTCTCTAAAAACAAAATAAATAAAATCTTAAGAAAAAAACCAAACTTAGCTCAAAAAAGTACAATTAAAACAAACACTTCTTTAGTATGTATGAATAATATATGAGTGTGATATTAATCATATAATCAATATTGTATGTTGGAAGTTGATACCTATTTAAAGATGGCTCTCATGATGCATCTAACTAGTGGAAAAGGATAGGGAGACACTTCTATTGATGAAAAGGGGGAATTTTCTGCATAGTGTCTCATCCCATTTAGAGGCCTGGGTAGGCCTGGAGCCTATTATTAACTAGATTAAAATTGAGAAACCTTTCTTTATTCACCCAAGCAACCTGTTCTCTCTACTTTTCCTCTTTTCCATCACATTAGTATTTATCAGACTCTTTGTCTGATCACAGCTTTTCTAAGGGGAACAAGAGAATGAGATTTTTGTAGGCACTTGAATCACAAGACTGAAAAGAAACAGTTCTCAGAGGTGCTAGTAAGAGGTGACAGAGGAAATCAATGTCATCAAGTGACTGAGTCTGTCCAATGATCCTCCCTGTCATTCTGGGGCTAGTCCCAAAGGTTTTGTATTCATTATGTGAACTTATGTCCCCTTCTACCATCTACTGGCGTTGTGAAAGTGCAAAGGTGACAGTTGTAAGAAACAGTTAGAGATGAACTTGAATTTACTCTAAGAGAGTCCTGAAGTAGTTTTTCTCTCCTCATTTTGCTCCTCAAAATTTGGCTTTCGTAAAATAGACTAAAGGAAATGCTGTAAGTATATCATTTGCTAAGATTTAAGTAAATCGGGTGTCAGTAGTTTGTGAGCTTCACATGGTCAGAGATCACCCTTGTGGTTAAGCTTTGTGCAGCTAGCATACTAAAAGTATCGTTCATATTCATTCATAAGTGAATAGATAAAACCTCTGTACTGCTGGGAGGCACTACTTATTACAAGGTATGAGCCATTTGACTATGGTTTCTGAGTTCTCTAAGACTGTAAATACATATCACATAACAACACACCGATCACAATAATGTTACCAGCCAATATTATGCCTAGTGCCAGGTGCTGTTCTCAGTGCTTTGTATGTGTTAATTAGTCTCAACCTTTTAACATTCTCTTACCTACAATTATTTAACATTCCTAAGAGATGTTATCATTTCCTTTCACAGATAAATTGAAACCCAGAGTAGTTTAAGTAAATTTAGAAAAATCATACATTAGTTATAAAGATGTCTGGGTTCTGAGCTCATGCTATTAAAATTAGTGTTTCCTAAGTATGTTTTCCAAATGTTTCCTAAAATTATCAGTCATTTTTGGACTTTCAATGAATGGACAGATGGAAAATCGAGGTGTCTCTCTAACATTTGGGGAACTTGTAATATTTTTGACTTCTGGTGGTGGTGACTGTTGATAGCAGTGACTGTTGGTGGCACTGGCTACCTTCTACCCCCTCTTCCATAGTTAATGCTTGATCTAATGGAAGTCTATACTGATTGAGGTGAGAATTACTCTTGCCACCAGGGTTACTTATGCATTCTTTCCCTTCATTTTCCCTTATGCTCCTCTTGCTCCTCAGTATCTAGTGTTTATTTCCATACTTCCTGAAAACTTTAGATTGATTCTAGAAGCTTAGGTATGGAGCTCCTTTCCTTTTTTTTTTCATTCACATAACATTAGGTTGTGGCTGAGCCAAGTGCAGAAAGTCCTAGGTAGAGGGATTGAAGGAGAAACAAGGAGTTAGGCAGATGGAGAATGACAAACAATTAAGTGGGTGTTCTTGAGGGTTATAATAATCATGAAGTAATCAAATGGAGGAAAATAACATATTTAGTAGGAGGGGTGGAACGTGGAGAGACACAATGGAAGTGAAAATGTTCAAGTGGGAAATGCAGGATGAGGCAGGGGGCCAAGTAAGATGGAAGCAAGGAGAAGATGGCTGTGTTGGGATATTGTCATAATGAAAAATGAAGAGAGAGAACAGATGGCCATGTTTTCCTTCTTCCAACTGCAAGTGCTGTCTGCAAAGTCAGACTCATTCAATTATTCTTGTATGGGCAGAAAGTACAGCAAGACATTGTTCTGGGAGCAGGGAGAAACACTGTGAAACAATTGTAATTCTAACAAATGGCAGGCCAAATATTGCTGGGTATTTAAAACATGGAGAAGTTCTTTACGCATCAAGCATCATTGTAGCACGAGGCTCAAGGATTCGGACCACTTTTCTGTAGTCAGGTTGGCCAAAGTTAGGAAATGTCTTACTTGGTGATTTTTTTTCCCCTGTAAATCAATGTAGGGATATATGTTGAAGACATCATTTAGACTTTTCTTATTTATTTATTTATTTTTTATTTTTTATTGTTGTTCAAGTACTGTTGCCTCCATTTTCACCCCCTTGTGTCCCCCGCCCCAGTTATTTCAATTTTCTTAGAAATGTATTTTAAATCACTTTAATTTGAGGAAGGTAAATGATCAACAGGAAGAACAAGTGTTGTTTCCAAAAAACGGAATTTATATATATATGGGATCAGAGGATTAGTGTGGTAATGGGCACGATCAAAACAAAAGGTTGGGGAATTAAGTACTAAGGAAAAAGCTGTAAGCCTGGGATTTATATTAAAAGCCTATTCAGCAGGAAATGGAATCTGTGTTACTGGCTTTGCAAGTTTGTTGTTTATTTGATCTGGTGATACTGAGGGAGGTAAAACTTAGGTAAGAAAACAGGTAGATAGCTGGGGAAAGATAGCTGATTCCTAGGATCATGCAGCCAAGAAGGGCTGAACTGACATGCAGCCAGTTTGGCAGTCCAGGGCTGAAAGGAAGTTGTCCCTGCAGGGACTAAAAGGGTTTGAAGGACCTGTGTTTCCTTGACTAGAGATCTGGAGGCAGACAGATGGATTGACATGTGTTTATTATTTCTGGAACTACAAGTTGACCTAAGAAACTTGAGAACAGAACTCTGCAGAAGAGCAATCTACAATGAGCATTAGGTATTAGGTGTCAGTTCCAGGCTGATCTCCAGGGCCTACTCTATAAGAACAGATAGCAATTCACCACTTTACCAGTCAGTCCTTGGCAGGGGATGGTGACTAGAAGAGAACCTGGCAGAGGCTGCCGGGTGTTGAGATATTCTGATTCTACATCAGGATACTGATTATCCGAGTATATTCATTTTATGAAAACCCATAAAACTGCACACTTGTGTGCACTTTTAAAGAATATTTATATTCTTCAACAAAGTTTAAAAAATACCAATGCCTGGACCTCATTCTATAATAACATCAAAATCTGTAGAGATGGGTCCCAGTTCTTAGGAGTATGTTTAAAAAGTTTTCCAGGTGATTTTGATAGGCAGCCAGAGTTAAGGATCACTGACAAAGAATTATACACCTACATCCACATGCTATACCGCACCCTCAAAAAGTAAATCATGTCTCTACTTAATACTCAGTAACCCTGTGCAATATGGTAACTAAAGCACTTAAAATGTAGCTAATCTGAATTATGGAGCATGTATAAAATGCACACTGGATTTTGAAGAATTGATACCTTCCAAATATTTAATGTTTATATTATTTATTAAATGTCAATATTATACAAGGTCTGTCTGGAAAAAGTCCAGCCATTGTTAATATAATGTTTGAACTACATCAATGTAACCTGGAAGCCAAGGAGAGTGGACTGGAATGCACATGCATGAACAATGACAACTTCACTACTAGTCAGTGGGGGCGGTAGATGCTGTTGAGTGGTCATATGTACTGTGTGGCTGTTATATTCGAAATGACTGAGAGAGTAGAGCAACAAATCTGCATCAAATTTTGCATTAAGCTTGAACATTCATCCTCAGAAATTATTGGGATGATTCAGAATGCTGCAGTTATTGGTAACCGGTGATTGGAAGATTCATTACAATGTGCCTGCTCATGCATCACATTTTGTATAGATATTTTTGGCCAAACATCAAATCACCCCAGTGACTCAGCCCCCATATAGCCCAGATCTGGTGCCCTATGACCTCTGGCTTTTCCCAAAACTAAAATCACCTTTGAAAGGGAAGAGATTTCAGAGTGTTGATGAGATTCAGGAAAATACGATGGGGCAGCTAATGGAAATTGGGAAAACTGTATTAAGTTTCAAAGTGCCTACTTTAAAGGGGAGTGAGGTGTCATTGTCCTATGTACAATGTTTCTTGTATCTTGTTTCTTCTTCAATAAATGTCTTTATTTTGCACAGTATGTGGCTGGACAGACTATTTTCGGGACAGACCTCTGTATGTATATATACATATATGTATGTGTATACGACCTTGTATATGTACATATACACACACATATATTACTCGTATATATATGTGTATACATTCACACACACATTGGGTTTTTCACTGCTTTCTTTTTATTTCAAAGTGGCTACTAGAAAATGTAGTTACATGGTTGGCTTATACTATAGTTCCATTGGACAGCTGTGGTACAGTTGAAAGAGCTTCGGAATTGTCATCTGGGAATATGGACGTCAGTTTCAGTCCTGACTTTGCACATAAAAACTACATGGTCTTGGAAAAGCTCTTGAGTTCTCTGAGCCATACCTCGGTTACTTGCAGAAGATAAGTATACTCATATTTCAGAGTAATTGTGAGAAATAGAGGTAATATAATCAAGCATCCAAATCTTGTTCAGAACCTGACAGTTACTATTACCCTGAGAAAATATCAAGGAGTCTTCTATGCCCTTCCTACAGAGCTATAAAAAAAGACACATATTTTCTATGCATGCACCACATGTTATCAGCAAGACATATGGTGCCTTTAAAACTGAGGAGTACGTCCGCACAAGAGTAGGAAGTTGAGTAAAGGACAGCGGCAGCTGCTTTGATGGCATGATCCTGTCCTTCGAGTTGTGTGCATCTCTGCTGCTTCTCACTTTCCCTCTGACGTTGGGCTTTTTCAGCTGCTGGATTCTTAACCTTGGAATAAGTCCTATGTCTCCTTTCATCTCAAAGCCCTTATCCTATCTTCAGAAACTTGTCTCTCACTTTCAGAATTCTTTCATTTCTATGTGAGACTCTTTGGTAGGGACCTCATGTGCCTTAGGGTCTTTGTGTCAGGACTTTCCTGGATGCCCATACTCTTGCCTGGGAGTGATCTCTTGGAACTGGCTGGCCCACTGCTGCTGGGCTATCAGGCAGAGCCCTGAGTCCTGCGTAACCTTCATCAGCTTCTGGGCTTCCAGGTTCTCCTTAGGGTCTCAGGTTTCTACTCTTCCACCTGTCCCAGTGTCTCTCTTTGGATTTAGTGCTCATATACTGTGCTCTAGCCAACTTGGATTATGTGAAAAATATGTGACTCTATGATTTTCTACCTGTGTACCTCAGTGTATGTCATTTTTTCTATGAAGAATGTCTAACCTTTCTTTCTCCAATTAAATAACCATTTCAAGAAATTTCAATGTATCCTCCTCCATGACCTTTCTTGTTGAGTGATATTTTTTCCCAGAATTGAAATGCCATGTTCTATGTTCATCTATTATTCCTCATCATACTCAACATTTATCACAGTATGTATCTACTTGTCTATTATTGCTATTAAATTTATATATTCTAATAAACCTTAGGGTCTTATGTGACCCTGTCTTTTTATGGAACCCATTCAAAAAGTCTCATCTAAAAACCAGAAATAATTGTAAACTATTACCAATATTTATATATATCACTTAATAAGATTAAGGAAAATTTAGTTCAAAACCTATTAAAAAACTCTTTCATCTCCTTCCCAATTTTTTGACTATTTTTTCATTGAAATCTCTTACTTGTCAGCCTTCCCAAACTTTCTTTGAGAAACCTCAGTTTCATTGCTTTTCTAATCCTCCCTCTACTTTTTAGCTCTTTATTATACAAATGTACTTAAACATTTTCACTTGGAAAAAAATTCGTCTGCTCTAACCATTACCTGCTTTATTCCTAACAAAGAAAAACCCTCATACTGAGTTATCATGAAAATATATTTTTCCTCCTAACATTCTGACCTGTATCTAGATATATTCTCCCAGTTTTGTGTTACAAAGGACTGGGAGTCAGCTGAATAAAAAGTAAATTCTCATTAGACACTGGAATCAAAGAAAAGTTCCTTATCAAAAGAGATGTATGGGGAAAACCTGGGAATACTGATAGAAAAAACTATGGTCAGTATCACATATATCAGTTTCTATTGGTCAAAGATTTTGTGGTATTTTTTAAAATATTTCACTCCTTAGTGCAACTAACACAGAGACTTAAACTTACTAAACACTCATTAAATATTTCCTAAATAAATTTGATGATTTACCAGCTTTTATTTAGGACCATCTGCGAAGGCAGCTTCTGTTTAAGTTGCCACTCCCTAGCTATGACTATATTTTATGTAACTCTGCACCCCTAAGATTCATGGCTATGTATTATTTATGTATTTCAAAGGACATGAGGGATGAAAGAAAACATAAAAATCCAATAGGATAGTCATAATAGTCACACTGTCCTACTCAAGTGCAGCGTGTACAATGAATCATGGCAGCCAAAGAGCAAACGTGTTCTGTTAGAAGAACCTGCATCACTACCTTGACCATTCTTATTTCATAGTTTCAGAGTCAGGATGTACACAGCACTTCCTTAGTCCTGTTAGATTTCCAGTGCTATTTTGATTACCATTGTGTTTCTACGTTTTCCTAAAGATACAATATTCAGGAAAAAGTCTTTTAGGTTCTGTACATATATGTAAATGTCCTTTCCTTTTTGAGTGTAGAAAATGTATTTCTTAGTCCCTTTGTATTATTTTCCCCTTTTTTCTTTTGATTCCTGCAATTTTGAAGTTCATCATATTCTATCTGAACTCCCATTTCTTTAGGCTATGGCAGTATATTAGTTATATTTCTATAAAGCATATTCTTAGTAGCTCCACTGTTCTTTTGTTCAAGGACCACAAACATCTTCCCAGAATCTTCTTCTCTGACCAGTATCTCACTGAGGCCAGGAGACTAAAGGTACAACCTCCACATTTTGGCTATTCTTATTTCCAGCAAAGTGAAGGAAATTCTCCCTACAGAGTAATGAGAAATACCTTTACTAGGCTACAATTGATTTTCTCATTTATTAATATATTATCTTATGGGACATCTATGTAAGTCATATCAAATCTCTGTATGTGCAAATGTGCAGCATACAGTTTGCAAATCAAATTTAAATATGTGACTATTGCATAAACTAGAAGAAAAATGATAGAAATCAAGTTACCTTTTGTAATGCAATATTATACATTTTCAGCTCTCAACTTTATCTCTGAATTTCATTTTCTTGTAGTCAATTGTGTGTACATTCTGTCTCAGCTATATTGTGAGCTTTAGGAGGGAAGGCATTCATTTACACATACTTATTAGGCGTTAATAAACAACAAGGATACAAAGATGAATGAAAGTAGACTGTTACCTTCAAAGAGCTTATATTCTAGTTGAAAAGGCACACATGTAAACAAGTAGCTGTTATCTAGTGAGATACAACTGCAGATCAAGTGTTAGGGGAGAAAAGAGTATAGAACATTGAATTTCTTACAGTGGGGCTTGGGACAGGGAGTACAATTCAGGAAGGGTCTAAAGAAAAAGGCAAAGTAGGGTAGAGTCTAAAAGAATTAATGAGAATTTGCCAACAAGCACAAAGAAGATTTTAGGAACAGGAAAATAGCTAACACAGAGCAAAAAGTTATATAAAAATAAACTGTGGCACTTACACCAAAAAGTATTGTCTGGCTAAACTGAAGGATTTTTTAAATTAGAGGAGTGAAATCATCAGACTTATGCATTAGAAAGGTACATCTGGTTGCAAGATGGATAGAAAGAATGCCGGATGAGGCAGGTGCTGATGAGTAGGCCATCATTGTATTAGCTAGGTGATGATTTAAAAGGCTGAAGCGCAGACAAAAAGAAGTGGAGGAAGAAGAGTTATGAAAATTCTAAGAATTTCGATTTAAGGTTGCTGGGAAAGTAGTGCTACCATTAAATGAAATCTGCAGCATATGAAGAAAAGCAGGCTTGGAATGGTGTTGTATACTGGATTTAGTGCTGGAATGTTTAATTTTAAGATAATTTTGGTAAATCCATGTTGATTTAACCAATAGGTCAAGTGATCAGGAGTAAGATTGGGGTTGGAGGTGAAGGTATGGAATTAATCATGTTAACTGTGGTGACTGATGGTGTTGGAGTGGAAGAGACAATCTGAAGACTGCATTTGGAGAATGGAATAAGGAAGGAATCCCAGGGAAACACAGTAATTGGTGAGGAGGTAGAAAAAAAAGGACCTAGTCAAGGAGACTGAGAAATTGCCAAGAGAAAGGAACAAAAGATAAAACCATCTAAGGAAAAAAAATAGGAAGGCAAATGAAGCATCTCAAATAAGATTCCATGGTGAACAGGATTATATGCCACTGGGTAGGCTAATAAAACATATAAACTATCCATTATATTTGGCCATTGGCATTAATATATTTATATAGGTCTCATTCAAAGAACTGGAGTGGGACTGGGATCAAAGAAGTTCAGTGCTTTCACATGTACGTGGCTGCTATTGAGGGAAACTAGTGACATATCACTGGCTGTCACCCAGAGTTTAATAGAACACAGAACTCAAAAACACCACAAGGGAACCATGCCCATCTCTAGATGTCCTGGGTCCAGGTTAGAGCCTATATACATGGAAACTACTCCCATGAAGAAATGAGCACTAAAGGACCTGAGAACATAGCAAACTAACATGGGAGAATGCAGACAGAGGCACATCCACACTTGTTGGAAGAGGTGAACTTGGAGGAGAAAATTGCCTTTTTCTTGAGATATGTAGATTCCTTCCTTAAGAAGGCTTTATTATACAGCTATGTCTTCTTACACAAATATCAATTAAAATTATAAAATTAAACTTGATTTTTGGTGAAGCTTGAGTCCTCTGTAATATCATCACTTTTTAATTTTCATGTTGTCCAGAACATCAGCGACATACTGAGAGTCTGGGAGCTACGGAAGATATCATTTGTAATTAGAAAAACTTAATTGGAAGTCAAAATGCAAAAAGATAAAAAATAAGAAGGAGATTCATGAAGATAGAAAGCATAGATTATTATTTTGAGAAACATAAGTGGTGAAAGAAAGAGGGGAACTTGGAACTTGAGCATAATTGTGGAAAAGGGTCAAGTCAGTGAAGGGATACATAATTAGTATACCTCCTGTTAAGATCAGAAAGTAAATGATTTTAGAACCTCAGATGAAGGAATAAATCTTAGACAAGAAGTGGGAAGCTTCCACTGTCAACAAGTTATAGTCAGGTAGTTTTGCTCATTTTGAATTAACGATGAGAGCTGGCCAGGATCCCAAATCCCCATATCCTGTACCAGACTGATGCAAAATATACAGTAGCGATGATGTAACGGTGATGCAAACTTGCTGCACTGGCCAGCAGTTTGTCCCACATCCACATGGAGTGTTCTATCCTGTGACTCCAGTTAGATGGACTGAAAGATCTACAGTTCTCTTCTGTTCCTTTGGCTTAAGACCTTCCCTGGACCCACGCTGAGTGCTGTGTGATGCTTACTTTCTCCAGAGCCCCACTTTAGTCTCTGCTTGGTCTTTACTGACTGCATGTGGTAAAAATAATATGATAAAAAAAGAGCAACAGAAAGATAAAAGATGTTCACATCTCCTTGCTCCTCTACATCAAGATGTTATTCCTGATATAGTAAGATCCTGGGTGTCTGTGAGCACGATATGTTGCTATTGACTCGTTTTAAAGCTTTTTGGTGGAGTGAATGGGGCAGGTGCATCTGGAAGACTTGCACTTCTAGCTCTTGGTTCTCAGGTTACTGGGAGCGAGGGTGGGAAGAAAGCTATCTAAATTGCATAGGAATGCTTTCAAGGGAAGAGAATGTTTGTGAGTGAATGTATGTTTCTGGGAGCTGGTAGAGGAGGGAATGTTGTAAAAACTTTCAGGAGATTCTGATTAATCACTGCCCTGCAGATGAGCAAGTAAGAACCACTAGAGTGATATTGGTGTTTACAATTTAAGAGTTGGCTGTGTTAAATGATAAAGTCCAGGAACTGGGCTCCCATCCGGGAATGGAGGCGGAAATAATTGGAGTAAAGCCCAGGAATAGGTGAGGCTGGAATGCTGGGTTTGTCCATCACAGAATGGCCACAGAATGGCTTTGCATTTCTCCTTTACCACCCACAGCACTTACTCAAGCAACAAGTACATATAGTGCATTCAATAAATACTCTTAATAGACTGTGTACATTTCAGAAAAACCGTATTCCTTTTAATATCAATTATGTGAGCATGCAACATTGCTAAATACAAAAGTCATACAAGCTCACAAATGACTTCAGAGACTGCCACTCTTTTAATTGAAAAATAATTTAGGGCCTATTGAGATACCATAAATCACAGATCTTTTCCTGTTTTCCCTTAATGACTATGTATTTGTCCCTATTACTATAGGTTTCACAAAGCATTCTACCCACAGGCAGTTCCATTTCTTTACCCTTTATCCGAAGAGAAATAGGAATATCATTCATCTTCTAAAAGGATGTATTTCCACTGGGTCTGAGTAAGACTCAAGGGTAGGGAGTTGTAGTGCACAGCTCTCGGGGCATTGCCTAAAAATTGAAGGCTGCCTATAATTTAATGGAAAAAAATTCAATACATTTATGATAACATTATGCTGGCATAGATGCTTACAACTGATAAAATACAAATTGGATAAGTGCACATTTGTTGCAAATGAGTTGAAAAACTGAATTTGTCCTATTTCTAGTTAAATTAAATGGGTAGCATGGGGCATTAAAAACATCTGAACAATGCTAAATTTATAGACTACATGCCAGAAAAATAACTTTTGGGAAGGATAACACAAAAAATAAATACTAATTGAATTTTTTTAAAAAGTCCACTTTCTATAATTTATACACATGAGAAAAACAATTCCCATTCCTTGGACTCAATTTCCTTCTGTAAAATATGGAGGCTGAACCCATATTATCCCCTTCCAGAGCGACATGTTCTCTTGCTGGCTTTAGCTTTATGTCCTGTGCAGTAGAAACCTCCTTGGAAAGATAGGTTCAAATCTTAATTTCGTCATTTATTAGCTTTTTAAACTTGGAAAAGCTATACCTCAGTCAGCCTTAATTTCCCAATCTGTGAAGTGGGATAACACTAATAGTTCACTTTTTAAATGAATTATTTGAGGATTAAATGGGAACATATGTGCTGGGAAGTGATTAGCATGTTGGTTAGTTAATGGGCACTCAATATGTAGTATCAACCAGTGCCCTAGACTCCTACTTTCCCTCTCTCCTTAAAAATTCAATTCCTTGTATACTATTGACTTGCAAGTAAAAGATATTACAATAAAATTTGGAAGATACTGTGAACTTTTGCTGGGTAATATTTGTAAAGTAGCTGTTTTGGAAAGTAGATTTTTATCTTTCAGCTTGGGAATGCCTCTGGGTTTGAATACAGCAGACAAAGTAGCAGTAAGAGGTCAAAATAATTCTAAAGCTCCATACAACTTTGCAGTTCAGCACTATTATATATTCAAAGACAAGCATGACACCACATGCATTAATCATAGTATATCACATAGGAACATCATCCTCTACATGTACTCAGTACTAGTCCTAAACTTTATAAAACCACACAAAATCAGAGTGGAATTCCACAAATTTAAGGGTGAAGAGAACTTAACCTAGATTCACAACAAAGCTATGACAATATTGAAAAAGTCATTTTATGGGTTGGATGTTTTAAATGGACTACCAGAGATTCTCTACAATAGCCTCAGGAACCGCTTTTCCCACTTATAAGTCTATTAATAGGTAGATTTGTTTGAGTTTAATTGGACATGTTGGACTCCAACAGTTTAGATAGAAGGTAGTACTCTAACACTTAATTTTTCTTCTATTTTTGGAGAGACTCATGCTATAACATTTTTTTTCTAGGAATCTATGATTGAGGACCAAATGATACGTATGCCCCTCTATCCTTCTCATTTGAAAAGTACTGTAAAGGGAAAGGGTGAGGGCAGACTTATCTTTCATCCCATTTGCAAGTACAAAGGAGGGATGCATTCTTGGTATGTCCTTATACAGCTACCTGTTGAAATGCTGATTAGCCTATTTCACATGGGACTATACTAAGACCTTGAGGACAGTTAAGTGGGCTCTTTATTGTAAAGTTCTTCCTGTTGTCCAGTAATTCATGAGCCAATGGCATAGTACTGTGTCCTTATTTATTACCACTGATAAATGAGTTCATAATACTGACCAGAGGAATTACACAGCTCACAGAAACTTTCCAAATAAGAACCATGATATCAAAACACAGCTGAAGCCATCAACAGTATTAATGAGGATTGTGTTAGCTTCTAATTATGATGATTATTATATTAGAATGCAAATCACACTAATTATTAGTAAAAGTTTACAAACATTAAAAAGTGCATAATAATATTTGGATCTGATAGGGCTGAAAAAAGACAAGAAAAACACAACACGAGGGTGTTAGCTTTGTGATTGGTGTCCACATGATTGCAAGGAGATCATTTTCTCCATTATTTTCATTTCCCTGTGCTGTCTTCCAAATTTAAACATTGTGAGAAAAATACAGCACTGTGAGAAATTTGATTCCATAAGAAGAACAAAACATTTCTACTAGTTATGATTATCTTGGCTTCTCTTTCCCACCTTTCCAATTCCTTAAATCCTCATAATTAAAGATAAAAATATCAGTTGGGAAAAATGTTCCACTTGGGAATAAAACAAAATTTGCAGGTGAAATTCTGGTCTGTGCAGAACCAAACAAACTGAATTCAGGTAATATTCACATTAATGGATATTTCCAAATGCCTGCATAAAAAGCAAGGGAGTCTTGATGGATCTATTAGACTTCATTGATCCATCAGCAGTGGATCAAAGGGAAAGATTGTTAAAAAAAAAGTATGTTCTATCCTGTGTACACCACCACACTATGGAAAAGAAAAAAAAAACAGCCCTTTAAAAAATGAGTAGTATAAAAATTCACAGTAATGTACATTATTTTTGTTTTTCATGAGCAATCAAAGAAGGGGGCAGTGCCGAGCATCTCTATTGTACAATACAAAAGAGTGTAAGTAACACAGCAGGAACATATGGACACGAAATGCTAAAAACAGTGCTTTCTGGATGGTATGCTTACTGGGTGAATATTTGGGCCAGAGATACTTAAACTCTGGGGTTCGACCAACCCTTTGCAATTACACACAATTAAATCCTCTGACATTGGGAGGGGCCAGATGCTACAGGGAGAATCATCATCTAGTTCGATGCTACTGTCTACAAGCATTTCATCATGTGGTCAAGTGAAAGGATCCATACATAATGATGTCCAGACACAAGCCACATGACATCAGCCATCACTAATGACAGGGGCAGAGAAGAGTCTGTCTGCAGCCAGAGCCTCTCCCCTCATGTTTAACATGACAGCGAGCCGGTTCCTGCTGTGTGGAACAACCATGATCTTTCTCCCCTTGTCACTCATGTACACAAATGCATTCCAACCAGGCCTGGAGAGCTGAGACATGGTCAGGTAGAGGAAGATAAAAGTGGGGTATTAGCTTTCAGATTTGGCTGCTTCCCCCTCAGCTTCCCCACTCTGTTCTGTCGAAGTTCGTTGTGCATCTTCCTCACCTTCTGTAAGAGACAGTGGAAAAGAGAACAAGAGCTAAATAAAAAAACATTGCTTATATTTACCCACTTTTAGTATATCACATTGGAAATTGACAAAATATTCCCCAAGTCTGAAATTCTAATGAGAAAGTGTGTTTTCTTCATAATTAATTACCCATCAAGAAAATAGTTTAAGTTGGCTAGCTAATTCTGGTTCTATGAACTTGGGATAGTGTGGTTCAAAAACAAAATAACTGAATTTTCACAGTGGTTAGTGATCATCTATGCTTTTGATAAATAACTAGGAAATCTCATGCCAAGTCCTGAAACTCATTTTTTTAAAAATTTTATTGTTATTCAATTACAGTTGTCTGCCTTTTCTCCCCATCCCTCCACCCCACCCCAGCCGAACCCACCTCCCTCCCCCACCCCCCCACCCCCGATTCTGTCCACGTGTCCCTTATAGTAGGTTTACAGGTTGCAGAAATCACAAGTGCCTTTGGGCTGAAATTAGAAGTGGAGAATAAGTGTCACCTTCAATTCCTGACTTTCTTACCTTAAGAATTAAAAAAATGCATTTTACATTATTTATAGCACTTGATGATAACCCAGCTGATTTCTCAGAGGTTTAATTAGTTTAAATGAAAAGCAACAGTGGAAGGTGAAAGGACATTATGCCAGTTGGTCACTCCCTTGTCACACAGTAATAATGACCTCTGCCCTGCCCTTTGAGAACCTGTACACAACTCCAATAAAACCACCCTCATAACTGCACCCTCTGTAGCAATTTCAGCGAGTGACTTGGCAAACACTGAGGTGAAACAATGCTTTCTCTCTACATTCAGTCACTTCACCTGAGTGCAAGCTGTAGGCAATCCTTGATTCAATGATTCATATTTTTGCATGTGTTAGTTCATTACTAAGCAACCAATATGACTTAGTGGCCAAAATATTTTGGTGATGTTGCAATTCTGTAAATTATAACAATGCTTGCTAAGAGTTCGTTATCATAATTCAAATGCTTAGAGGTATGTGGGCTGGTCCATTCAGAGGTGTCCAACCTGTGGCCGTGGGCCACATGTAGCTCAGAATGACTGTGAATGCAGCCCCAAACAAAATCGTAAATTTTTAAAACACTATGAGATTTGCTTTGTGATTACGTGTCACAATGTATTTAATGTGTGGCCCAAGAAAACTCTTTCTTCCAGTGTGGCCCAGAGACACCAAAAGCTTGGAAAACCCTGCAAATGATTCGTTCTTTATGCTTAACAAATACACATAAAACATCTCACCATATACCATACTTTAAGGAAATTGAAAGTAATTCTACATTAAAAATATCTGTTCTAAAGGGGACCCAAAAGGATCAGGCATTACATATCATTTTCATACACTACTTTCATTATTAGAACAATGACTAGACTCCCAAGATGTGTAGATGTCTTGAAAATAAGAAGTGTAGATGAGCAGGCAACAAAAACTTGATAAATAGAAAAGCTCTCAGTAACCAAAGGAATAAATTCAGATTAGATCAGATGCAATAGAATAGAATTTTTAAAGATGAAACTGCTGTATAAATACAAGATGAGGAATTTGACTCCCATGGTGCTTGGGGCTTCCTAGGTGATTTTTCTAGAGACTTTGTGGGGATACTTCTCAGAGTTTAGCATAATGCTACATACAGAGCTATGGCTAAATAGGTGGCTGTTAAGCCAAGGTAAACATGGGACAGCAATATTGTCAAGTATAAACTACAAAGAAGGTGAAACACTAAAGAATTTCAAAGGAAGTCCCTCACAATTCTCAGCTAGTGATGTTTTGTCATTATAGTTGTCATTATTGAACAGCTTTTGAGGAGAAACCCTGTAAAGAGAAGTCACTAACTTTTATCCTGCCTTTCACTGTTTATAACTCTATAGGCTACTTTTGAAGGTGGTTTGTCATGTCTTAATCCTACTTAATGAAATGCTGCAAATCATTCCTTATTCATAGGGAGATGTGTGTCAGACAGCTCACCTGTCTTGTTGATATCGAGACCTGCTAATTTCAAGGCTAATTCATTGCTGTTGCCACTTGCAGAGGAAACCAGGATGTCATGTATTGCATTTCTTCTACCCGTTCTTCCCGAAGCAATAAAATCTGCATATGTAGTTTCCACATCAGTCATTGCTAACAAATATCCGCATAGCAGGGACTGAAAAAAACAGAGAAAAATTAACAGGTAAGTATAATGTTGGTCAATGGTAAACATTTAACCAAGACACATTAAATCATGGCCCTATAATATGAATATGAAATAATTGTCTTGCTTACACGTTGACAAAGCAAGCAATGCTTTGATTCTTGATCAAGAGTCAGGGAATATTTTTGTAATGAGGCTGATAGTAAATATTTTAGGTTTTGGGGGACACATAGTCTCTGCCTCAACTACGCAACACTGTGGTTGTGGTGCAAAAGTAGTCAAAGATAATATTTTAAACAACTATAATAAAGAACTGTGTTTACAAAAATGAGCATAGGGCCAGATTTGGCCCACATGCCATAGTCTGTGGCCACCTGGTTTAGAGTATAAAATTCGCCTTCTTTAACACCATTTCAGTCAGTCCTCTACTCTAGAGAGGAGAACTTGAAGTCAGTTGCATACCGAGGTGTGGAGGAGGGTGGAAGTGGTCCATCCTAGAGGTAAGAAGTAAGCAAGTGCCTTGTCTGCAGAAATTCTAAGAACAATTATGAAACTGACCAAAGTCCACTTTGCTTTTTATCATCACCATGCACCCAGCAATTCTGAGCCATGTCAGGGATCAAATACTGCTCCCAATTCAGGACAGTTCCGACGGAGACCCCTTGGTAAGCCATTGCTTGAGAGGAATAAAAATCTTTCTTGACTGAATCTTTACAAAGGGTGAATTTTTCTGAACAAACTTGATGATACCTATCCTTAATTAAAGACATAATGAAGAAAAAATATTTTCAAGGAAAAATATGTGACATGTATTAACAAAAGAACATCAAATGTAAAGCTTTAATTTATTTTTCTATCTTTAAATTTTTATTCTTCACTAAAGGTCAAAAGAAGGATGGTTACTAAGATGAAATAATGACTTTCTGTTGGGTTAATTTGTTTAAACAGGACTTTTAAAATAATACAATTTCCCTCCTTTTCCTAAATGTTCCTATTACATTTTACTATAGTTTAAGATTAAAAGCTCATACCATTACTCAAGAGAAAGGAATCTTTTCAAAACATAAGTATGGAGGAAGCTAAAATAGTAGAACCCATACATCATCCTAAATGTGCACCCTGCACTCTGAAATAACTTAATGCCATTGACAGTGCAATTGAGGCTGGCAGCACATTCTTTTAGGCTGAGTTCTTCTCTCAGTGCATATTGAGGGAGGTTCTAATTCAACCTGCAGAAAACTTGTTATATTCTCTCTTCCTTAAAGCTGACAGAGGAAACAGGGAAGAATTATAGTATAATACAAGCTTTGAAATAGGAAATATTTGTATACTACATGCTTTACTGTGACTGTGTTATGGATAACATCAATTTCTTTTCCCTTGATTATATCTACCATTCATTGTTATGAGAATATGATTTAATGGTTCTTATCATTTTATTTAAAATATCAAAGTGCTCTTTAGAAGATCCTGGGTTTAGTCCTGGTTCTGCCACTGGGTCATGGAATGACTTTTGGAAAAACCACTTGACCTCCTGGTCTTCCACTGTTTTATAAGTAAAATGGGGCAGCTGAGTGACATTATCATTAATGGTACTTCACATGAAAGTGTGAAAGAAATGATCATTCAAAACTATATCATATCTGAAATCTTGAACTTGGAAATTCCCTTCTGTGACCATAAGCACCTATTTTCTCTTTTCCTCTTACTCTTTTTCTTTTTTGTAAATTTTATTGTTATTCAATTACAGTTGTCTGCATTTTCTCCCCATCCCTCCACCTCACCCCAGCCAAACCCACTTCCCTCCCCCACCTCCACCTTCCCCCTTGATTTGGTCCATGTGTCCTTTATAGTAGCTCCTTTAAACCCCTCTCCTCACTATTCCCTCCCCACTCCCCTCTGGCTATTGTTACATTGTTCTTAATTTCAATGTCTCTGGTTATATTTTGTTTCCTTTTTTCTTTTGTTGATTATGTTCCAGTTAAAGGTGAGATCATATGGTATTTGTACCTCACCGCCTGGCTTATTTCACTTAGCATAATGCTCTCAATTTCCATCCATGCTGTTGCAAAGGGTATAAGCTCCTTCTTTCTCTCTGCTGTGTAGAATTCCATTGTGTAAATGCACCATAGTTTTTGATTCACTCATTTGCTGATGGGCACTTAGGTTGCTTCCAGTACTTGGCTATTGAAAATTGTGCTGCTATGAACATTGGGGTGCACAGGTTCTTTTGTATTGGTGTTTCAGGGCTCTTAGGGTATAATCCCAGCAGTGTAATTGCACAGATATAGGACAAACATTTCAGAAATTCATATGGAACCATAAACGACCCCAAATAGCTGCAGCAATTTTGAGAAAGAAGAACAAAGCAGGTGGGATCACAATACCTGACATCAAACTGTATTACAAGGCCATTGTAATCAAAATAGCCTGGTACTGGCATAAGAACAGGCACATAGACCAATGGAACAGAACAGAGAGCCCAGAAATAAACCCAAGTCTTTACGGTCAATTAATATTTGACAAAGGAGGCAGGAGCATAACATGGAGAACAAATAGCCTCTTCAACAAATGGTGTGGGGAGATCTGGACAGCTATGTGCAAAGAAATGAAACTCTATCACCAAATTACACCACACATAAAAATAAATTCAAGGTGGATAAAAGACTTAAGTATAAGCCGTAACACCATAAAAGTCCTAGAGGAAAACATTGGCAGGAAGATCTCAGACATTCCACGCAGCAACATCCTCACAGACATGTCCCCTAAAGCAAGGGACATAAAGGAAAGAATAAACAAATGGGACCTCATCAAAATAAAAAGCTTCTGCATGGCTAAAGAAAACAGCACTAAATTACAAAGAGAGCCAACAGTATGGGAAAACATATTTGCCAATGATACCTCCGACAAGGGCCTGATCTCCAAAATATATAAAGAACTCACATGACTCCACTCCAGGAAGACAAACAACCCAATTAAAAAATGGGCAAAGGACTTGAACAGACACTTCTCCAAGGAAGACATACAGAGGGCCCAGAGACATATGAAAAGATGCTCAGTATTACTAGCCATCAGAGAGATGGAAATCAAAACCACAATGAGATACCATCTCACACCGGTTAGAGTGGCCAACATAAACAAATACACAAGCAAATGTTGGAGAGGATGAGGAGAAAAGGGAACCCCAGAGCACTGTTGGTGGGAATGCAGACTGGTGAGGCCACTGTGGAAAACAGTATGGAATTTCCTCAGAAAACTAAAAATGGAACTTCCCTTTGATCCAGCAATTCCTCTTACTCTTTTTCTTTCTTTGCAAAATTATACTTTATTATTTAAAAATATGTCAGTCATGTCCCACTTATATCCTACCAAGGCATCCTTCCTTTCTTCCTTTCTCTCTCTCTCTCCTTCTCTCTCTCTTTATTGTTGTTCAAGTATAGTTGTCTTTACTTTCCCCACACCAGTCTCTCCCATTCCAGGCACCCCCACCTCCCAACCCTCAATCCTTCCCCCCTTTGGCTTTGTCCATGTGTCCTTTATACATGTTCCTTGATGACCTTCCTCCTTCTCCCCTGTTACTCCCTCCCACTTTCCCTCTGGTTACTGTCAATTTGTTCTTTATTTCAATATCACTGGCTATATTGCTTGTTTGTTTTGTTGATTAGATTCCACTTTTCCTCTTACTCTTAATGAATCTGGTTACATCTTCGATTCTTTTAACCCTTTTAATTTTATTTTCTCCTAGATCCAGTCAGAATCACCCACCATTTCATGTAGCTTCTAATTAACATCAGGAAGTCCCTCTGATCTACTGTGACCTCGACCTTACTAAGCCTCACCTGGGAAAACAGCACAGTGCAATTTCTCTGATCTCATTACTGGGAGGCTAGTGTTACCAGAAAAAGTCATAAAATTGTGCCAACTGGCTCAACTAGAAATTTTTGACACTATTATTAGTATACACTCTGAGTTGCTGGGAAATTCCTTTTTCACCTCCAGTTGATTCTTCCTTTTGCTTTTCTCTGTGAGGATTCCAAACTCTTTTCTGTCCACACAACCAGACATTACCTGCCTCAAGAGATGACTTAGATATTCCTTTTCTGAAAGGATATAGGACATCTGTTGCAAGTTCTCTTAAATCTCCTTCTCTTTCCAACACATTTGTCTATAAATCAGTATTTTTTGTTTTGTAGATGAACTAAGCTCTTTCTTTTGGAGGCATGCTGCTGATTCTATTTTCTAACACCTCCTGGAGGACCTTAATTCATCCCTTATTTTTTCTCAGTGATTTGAGTGTTCTTTCTCCTCAAAATCTCTCCCTTAAATGTATAAGCATGTTCAAGTCTTCTTTTACTAAAAATAATATTGAACTATTAAACAAATACCCTTTCTTCAACCTTTACTCATCTGTGCATTGACTAATCTTTTTCCTTCATTAAACATCTCAGAAGGTTTCAGTTATTTTTCTTTTCACTTTCTCTCAATAAACCTTTATAATTTTTATATTTCATTGACTTTTATATAGTATATTTTATGGACACTACTTTCTTGTAGATCACTGCAGTGATCTGTGTTAATATGAAGTAACAACTTAACGCTAAAGTTTCCTGTGAGGCCCGTCCTGTGTGAGCTCTCTACAATGCATGACGCTGCCAGCTACATTCTCCTTGAAACACTCCCCTCGCATAAAAAAGCCACTTATAGAGGCATGTTTACTGTTACAGGAATCAGACTTTCTATTAACTTGTTATGCTATGTCTGATTTCTCTGTACTCAGTTCTTCATCTATGAATAGTGATAGATATACTTAGTAGTCAAGGTGGCTATGAGAATTTATTTGGATTATGTAGAGGCTAACACAATGTTTGGCACATGGTGGGGAGGTGCTGATAAAAAACCAGCTGTCACTTTCTTAGCTTCCGTGATATCTTACTATCATGGTTCCATCCTATTTGACCTTTGTATTCTTCACAGATTTCTCTTTCCTAGAGGTACTTGTTAAAATAATAGCATATTTCGTAGGAATTAAGGACCAGTCTTTGTCCTTCTTTATTTCCTGACTGAATAACTCATCTAATCCCAAGGCTTTAATTCCTCACTATGGGTACTGCTGAAGTGTGCCTCTCCTATTTAGACTGTCCTCCCAAGCTTCTCACTCAGGAGGGAAACTGCTATTGAATACTATTTCCACTTGGTTTTGCACAAGCATTTCAAATTCAATGAAACAAAACAAGACAACAAAACACACAAAGAAAACTGGCCTTATGAATACATTATCTTGGAGCATAGTTTTACTCATATCTCTAACTTGATATCCATGTCTAATCATTTACCTAGGTCATGTTGGTTTTTATTTGATGTCATTCATATTTATTTCTTGTGAAAGACAGAAAAAGATCTTACCAGGAGTATTGCTGTAAATCAATTATCCTGGTTCTATTATTGTGGTTCTGTAAAGAACCACATTTGCTGCTTTAACTTCAATCACTCAGTTGGATAGAGTGAAAGATAATAATGATGACTGTGAGAAGAGCTAAAACATCCCCCTCCCTTTAGCATTTATGAAATATATTTGCTAGACTGATGTGCACCCATATTTAAACATTTAAGGTAACATAGAAACTAAATGCTGGGTATTTAATTATGGTAGCTATTATGATTACTATAATAATAATAGTTATTGTACAAGTAGCATTTTATTTTTTATTATATTTTCTTTCTCCAGGCAATAGACTTGTTTTTCAGTAAAAAGAATAATAACTGACAAATAACACATATAGGAGTATAAGAATGAAGGAAGAATAAAATTACTCTTTTAAACAAAATATATAGATGCTATGAACTCTATATATTTCTTTCTCTCCATGATTATAGTTCTTTTAGTGAATTCTGATCATGTGCTTGAAAATAGTTATTTTTATATGCATGGCAGCTATGTTATTTTTCTCTTTCAGCTAAACATGTAGGCACAGCTCTTTAATTACACCAGATATACCACTGTATAGTCACTTGGAGATTTACTTAGAAATTCTGGGGAAACTGTTTCCCAATGATGTTTTCAGACAGATATTCATCAAAAAAAATGCTAAAAGTCCAAAAAATTATAAGTGTCAGAAGCTGGTAGAGGTTTAACAGAGTAGTAATTAGCACATAGTCTGGATTTATAAAAATAAACATATTGGAATAAAACCTGGAACATTTACCAAAAGTGGGCTTTACTTCTTCACTAGAGTTTCCCTATTTATGTTACTATAGTGAGAACTTTTCTAGACATGATCAAATGGTAGTATTGGGTATAAACAAGACAACATGCTGTTTTTTTAATATACTGGTTTTACAAAAGAGCCAATTGTACTAATATTCAAAGTCTGATTAGAGAAGGAAAAAAAAATTTGTTATTTAAGTACTGTATTATTTAAAAGCTGATTATATTTTAAAACATAAATCTCTAAATATTGATGTCTAAAATTTAAATCCACAACAAGAAATAAGCTTGTTCCTTTTTTACTCCTTCTTTAAAAGGCCCTCCTTTCTCACTCTTTAACAAAAGAAGCAGTATATCGGTATTCTAAAGATTCTTCCTTTGTATAATGGCTTTCTAAACTGAGATTCATGATTCATGCTGGTCTCTTCCTTGTTTATGCCTTTTACCTTTTTAAATATCATATACACAAATTATTAGAGAAAATAAACCAAAATGTTTTACTCTAGCAGAATTTACAGATTTAGATAGATTGCAGGAGGCTAGGAAAGGTATGTACTTACGTCTCCTATATTAAACAAATTGAAGCGTTCCACATAGATGTATCCTAGAAGAAGTTGGGCCTGTGAAGCTGCTAAAATGATTTTTATAGTGACATTGAGTCATGAGCCAAATGGTGACTGGATAACATGCTAATTTTACTCCTGTAAATGGGGACATATGAAATGAGACTCACAGACTTGGAAGAAAGAATGGAGAGAATGCCATCAGCGTGCACTGAAAACTTCTTTCTTTCTAATATGAATGGCATGATTTAAGTTTAGAAGAGAAGTAAAGTTCTTCCTGTCCCATTATTACAAAAGCAATTATATAACTTCTCAACTGTTACCTTATTAAATCATAGGAAGGGTTAAAATCCCTTGAGTAAATTACTTTGTGCTTAGGACTTGGTCTACATTAGTGTTTCTGAAGTGTTTTAGCCTCAGATTTTCATTATGTTCTCAAAAATTATTGAAAACTCCAGTGAGCTTTTGTTTATGTGGTTATATCTGCCAATGTTTATCATAAGAAATTAAAACAGAAAACATAAGTATTTATTAATTACTTAAAAATATAGATAATAAGCATTAAATGTTTCCATTAATGTTTTTAATGATATAACATATTCTCCAAATCAATAAAAAATTACCAAAAAGGCATTGTTTTACATTTTGAAATTATCTGGCTTAAATTTGAAAATGTCTGGCTTAATAGAAGACATTTGGTTTCTCATATCTGCAACTACAATCAATTTGTCTCAATATGCTGTTTTAGTTCAAGTGTATGAAGAATAGCTTGCCTCACACAGATTTTTGAGTTGGAAAAGTGAAGAGAATCTTAATACCCTTTTGAGATAATTGTGAGATTAAAAAAATTTTGCAATGTGGAACCTAAACCATGTTAACATGCTTTCCAGATTCTTTATAAAAGCTACTGTATACCTAGCACTTTAAATGGCGATTTTGCCTATGCAGATCTTTTTTTTTTAATATCAGGTATTGGTCATTTGGTAAATATTGGTTTACTAGGTTATATAAAATTTATAGACTCTATCATATTTCATTATACAATAGTATATTTGTTAGTATAGCTACCTCCCTTATCAGAAAAGTCTTTAAGAATTGGGAAGCTGACAGATTCACAGGAACAGAAAATAAGTTCTCCAAAGTTGTAATTTTTGTTTGAAAGCTCAGGTTTTATCATTGGCAACAGATACAGTTGGACTTTGCATCCCTTGAGTGACACGCTCACATTGTTCATTTTTAAGAAAACCTCTGCCAAATACCCAATTTTGAGAAACCAGTTTGCCAGTCAGTTGTTCTTTTAAGTAACAATTGTGATGCATGAAAAAGTTGCTAGTTCCGGCTCAGTCCAAGCCTTTACAGGGCTTTACTTGGGACAACCATGCCCTTTGGTACATGTCAGGAGTGCCTGTGACTTCCCATTTCATCACACAGAATATTAAAAAGACTGTGCTTAAAGTCGAGATTTGACAAAATAATATTTTTTATTTCTTCATAAAGATTCTACGTAAGTCGTGCATTTAAAAAATATTAACTAAATAAATACCAGGGTTACTAATAGAGTTTGGTCCAACTGACTTGACCAGTGCTGAGATGCCAGCATTTCCCCACCATGCTTTTGTACCAGTGGTGCAGGTATCAGATAAGTAAAAAAGGCAGATAGCATTAGGACTGTTATAAAAATTATTTTGAACTTTTGGGCCTATTGACAGTGTCTCAGGGAACGACTGAAAGGTTTCAGAGGACATGTAGGAATCCAGGGACTAAACTTTGAGAGCTATTCATGTAAAAGGAAGCTATCTGGTAAACACTATAAGTTAGAGAAGGAAATTTTTTTATAAAGAATTGAAGCAAATAATTAATTCCTAGAATATCCTGGAAGTATCAGCTGATCCATTTCCATGCTAAACATTATCCATCTTTTTCTCTTATACTGTATAAGGCTATTACTTGGCCAATTCAATCTTAAAACCAATCTAGTAGCTTATTTCCGTAAATAGCTTCTTAATCTCACAAGTCAGAGGGCTTCAAACTAAGTCTCAGGAACTCAGGACAGGGTCCCAAACCTTGATGCTACTGCAATTCCTCATTCTCTTGAATTGGTCTATCATCAAGTCACACGTTGGAGTAAGTGACAGCAAAGAAAAAAATTAAGAAACACAACCCTATAAATAGAAAGGAGGTAATTGGAAAATGTCCACAAAAGTCTCCTCTGTTCATGTATAATTATATTTTCTGCACCAGATCATGGCTTGAATGCTCTAGACTATCATTTGGTACCACAGGGGCCTGTATTCCCCTTCATAGGGGTTTGGATAGTGTCCTGTCAAAACCACACTTAAAAAGGTGATCTTAGACAAATACCATATGATCTCACCTTTAACAGGAACCTAATCAACAAAACGAACAAACAAGGAAGGTATAACTAAAGACACTGAAATTGAAAACAGGCTGACAGTGACCAGAGGGGAGGGGGTTATAGGGGAAAAGGGTGAAGGGTTTGTAGGAACAACTATAAAGGACACATGGACAACAACAAGGGGGGTGGAAACAGGGGAGGGATGTGGGGAGGGTTGAGGTAGTGGGGAGGGGTGGGGGTAAAAGGCAGAAAACGTACTTGAACAACAATAAAAAATGTTAAAGAAAGAAAGAAAAGGGGATCTTACATACTGAGTTGTATTACTGAGATATACTAGCATCTATTAACTAGATCAAGTCAAATTACTTTTTTTCTATTCTAAACCCAAAGCAATGAACTTTGTTATTACAAAACATTGCTAGAATAAAATTGGCCCAGTAGACAGTCTTTTAATGGTTTTTACAATAAGTATTTTACTGATATTGTTAGAGATGATATCCCCTCTCCTTAGCCAGGGGGAGTTATTCACCTCTTCTCTGTCTCTGTGTAATAAAAGTTCTCATTCATAAAAGTTCTGCCCTGGCTGGTGTGGCTCAGTGGATTGAGTACTGGCCTGCAAACCAAACCAAAAAAGTTCCAATATTTGATAATGATTACTCCTCTCAATTTTATCCTTATTCATCAATTTATTTCTGATAATTGTGACCCTTATACCTTCACATATTGTTTTATAAACTCATAACCTAGTCAAATGTATCATTACTTAATTTTTTCTCAGAAACATTGTAGCCAAGATTCAAATCTTGTTTTTTACTTCCATAATGCTTAACAAATCAAAACTTTATAATGAGAAATCTAAGCCTATAAATTTTATAAAGCCAGAGGCCCAGGCTGTCTACATTGAGGAAATATTTTCTCTGTCTACGTAGGCAACAAGTAACCTTAAAGCTACTCATAAATCCAGTTGCTCATCTCTAGATCACCTCTTTCACCATAGCGAACAACAGCAGTTTCCTTATTTTTCTGTGCTTCTTCAGGTTTTTTTCAACTACAGTTTGCTTTCAATATTATTCTGAATCAGTTTCAGATGCACAGCATAATGGTTAGATAGTCAAGTATTTTAGAGAGTGGCCCACCCCAATGTTTCACGTACCCGCCTGACCCCCCACACAGTTATCACAATGTTATTGACTATATTCCCTACGCTGTACTTTACATCCCCATGACTATTCCGTAACTGCCATTCTGTACTTCTCAATCCCTTCACTGTTTGCAGTTTTATTTATATTCTATTTTCTTACTCTTCACAGAAAATCCTGCCTACTGACTTTATGGAGAAATAAGGTCATCCTAAATAAATTTCATCAGTTCCCCTTCATTATCATATCAAAAATTGTGCCTCTCGTTATTCAAGTCTTTTCCCCCAACATTAACACCTGACTGGTGCTTGATTCTGTCTTCTCTCCCATTATTTGTCCCCAATGCTGCCTCATGCTTTCGCAGTCTTATTTTCCCTACTTCTTCAATGCTTATAAAGAGGCTTAGGTTTTCCACATTGTAAAGTAGTTCCTTATTTTAACTCTGTATTCTCTTTAATATACTCACATGTTTTATTTTCATTTAATCCTAGACTTACAGGAACATGGGTGGGTAGTACTTGTTCCTACTTCCTCTAGATTGCTTTACTTTTAATTCCTTTGCCTTTGACTTACATATCTATCAATTTACTATTATTGTTCTCTTGAAAGATTCTTACAGATTCATCAAAAAATTCAATTGACTTTTTACAATAATTATCTATATTAAATTGTACACAGCATTTTACATTGTTATTCTTCTCTTCTTTAAATATTTTTCTCCCTAGGCTGCCACAGACACTGTATTTTTGCTTTCCCTATAATCATCTTCTCATACTTTTTCTTGCTCTTTCCTCCACTTACTCTTGAAGAATCGTTATTCTCTTTTTTATTCTTCATGTTCTGTTTGGTAATCACATTCACCCCAAAATCCTAAGTGCCACCTGCATATCACATCTATATGCTTGGGGCCTGATATTTTGAGAATTTTTACTGCTTATTGGATATTCTACACTGATGTCCTTGAAAACTCAAATTTATTAAGTTCAAAATGGAACTTCTTCCTTCAATTCTACCTTCACCCTCAAATTTATTCATTCTCCTCATATTGTAGTGTATGAGGTCTGTTGGGAAAAAGTCCAACCATTGTTAACATAACGAGAATGACATCAATGTAACCTGGCAGCTAAGTAGAGTAGACTGGAATGTGCATGCATGAACAATGACAACTTCACTATACCAGTCAGTGGGGGCAACAGACATCATTGAGTCAGCATGTGTACTGTGTGGCCGTCACATTCAAAAGGACTGAGCAAGTTGAGCAATGAATCTGCATCCAATTTTGCATTAAGCTTGAACATCCCTCCACAGAAACTACTGGGATGATTCAGAAGGCTGCAGTTATGGGCAACTGGAGATCGGCAGATTCATCACAACAACGTACCTACGCATGCATCAGGTGCAGAGATTTTTGGCCATCAAATCACCCAAGTGACTCAGGCTCCCTACAGCCCATATTTGGTGCCCTGTGACTTCTGGCTTTTCCAAAACTAAAATCACCTTTGAAAGGGAAAGGATTTCAGATCATTTATGAGATTCAGGAAAATATGACAGGGCAGCTGATGGTGATTGAGAGAGCTGTGTGAAGTACCAAGGTGCCTACTTTGAAGAGGACTGAAGCACCATTGTACTATGTACAATGTTTCTTGTATCTTGTATCTTCTTCAATAAATGTCTCTTTTTGCATAGTGCATGGCTGGATATTTTCTGAACACATCTCACATATTACCACTATTTTCTTAAGGTGCCTATCACAGAAATCTTAGGATTGTCTTCAGTTACTTCTTCTCACTAATTATTCACATCCATTTTGTAATCTCATTGTTTTAATTCTATTCATTCAATGTCACTTTAGTATTCTTTATTTCCATTCTTTTTCTGGATATTACCTTTGTCATCTCTTTCTTGACTATTGCAATTGTGGACCAACTACTCACTTACCTAGACCTAGTCTTCTCCAACTTATCCTAGTGAATAACTTTATTACAGTGTTTATTTAATTTGGCACTGTGCAAGAATTATTTTCATGGTACTTTCTCCCTACATCATGTTTTTCTTGAGACCTGGCTCTTTGCTTCTTACATCCCCACAGTGTTTGGTGCAGGATTTTGTATGTTGTTTTTACATCTACAAAAAGCATGTCATAGATCTGTTTTTAATTATCTTAATATCCTTATTGGCTAACTACATTTGTCAAAGTTATTCCATTCTCAATAGTAAAAGTAGGCTGAGAAAACATGTTCCCTTATTCCTACTCAGTTCATTTTCCTGTCTTGTAATACTTTTAATTTAAGGAGATGAACTGTAATCATTTCCACTAGTACACATTTTTCTGTATATTATTAATTATAACAGAGGATTTTAAAAATTAACAGCAACTCAAAGCACTCTAGAATTCCTACTAATGTATCCTATTTTCACTTTATTGAGGGCTACCTCTTTTTAAGGTTTTTTTTTTTATAAAATATATATGATTAAAGTAGCAAATTAATAGAATGATTTGTTCTGTCCTCTTGTTAGGGCTTTTTACATCATTTATTTAATATTTCAAAGGGTTTATAAATCATTTATCATCTACTCATTGCAGCATCCCTGCTGAGACAGTCAATTAGCTGAAGAAGAAGTACTGAGGGTTGGCAAGTGACAAGTAATATTACTTGCACATTACAGATGAAGAAACTAAAGCAGAGAGAGGTTAATTGACTGGACCATGTCTTACACAGTCAGTGGTAGTACTGATGTCAGACTGGGAACCTGGGGTTATTCACATCAAAATCAAAAAAGCATTAGGAGCCTGGGGCTGGTGCTGTCCTTTGTTATATAATACAGTACTTTGTAAATCATTGTCTTATATTCTCCTTTTCTGGCTCTGTATGAATCCAAGGAGGAAAAATACTGTTAAACTATATACCTTTTCATTAAACTAACACTCTTTTTCTTTTTTTAAAGATTTTATTTATTTTTAGAGAGAGAGCAATGGAGGGAGAAAGAGAGGGAGAGAAACATCAATGTGTGGTTGCCTCTCACATGCCCCCTTCTGGGAGCCTGGCCTGCAACCCAGGCATGTGCCCTGACTGGGAATTGAACCAGCTACCCTTTGGTTCACAGGCCCGTGCTCAATCCCCTGAGCTACACCAGCCTGGGATAACACTATTTTTCTATGTCAAATAAATATTTAGCTTCTAAAAGTATTTTAGAACATTGTCACATTTCTTCTCAAAATAACTCATTATTAATATTTTCATTTTTAAAATTACAATGAAACGTCACATCAAGCCCAGTAGTTTTATTTTGGACAGTAGGGTCTCTTCCAATTTGTAACATTGACCATAATAATTACAAAACAGTTTTTGTTTACTAGTGCATTATCAATAATAAAAAAAATCACATATTTGCCAGGTATGACACTAAGGAGTTTATGTGAATTATATAACTTAAATTTCTCAACAACTCTATCAAGTAGATAATCTAATTAACTGTCAGTTCTAAAGATGAAATAACAAAGGTTTAGAACATTAAGTCATAAAACTGTAAACTGACTTAACCACTTACTAAACCAGTTGCTATTTTCAATAGTTGTTTTAAAGCATACTAAACAGTATTTTCTGTTGATGGATTCTTACTGAGATTTCTTCTTAAATATGTAAGCACTTCACATACTATTTTTGAGACATCACTCTATAAGGTGATATTTTGTTGACATCCTTATAGAATCTGGCTTTTAATACTACCAACTGATACACATAATATTAAGTGACATCACCATCTCTTCCTTGATTTCTACATTTGTTCTACAAACATTTTACATCCCAACTCCACATATCTGGTCTACTCATCCAGGTGGTATTCCTCATCTTAGATACCTCGCTGTCAGGGCTGCCTTGTGACAGTAAAAGCACACACGCTAGGAACTATGGGTTTGAGAAGGAGTCACAAAATCGTTTAAGACCTGAAAAAATAATTCTAAAATGTGGGGGAAATCTGTAAAACTTCAATAAATATCTACTTAATTAATATTTTATCAGTAATATTGGTACATTTCATCAACTGCTGTGTCACTCAGCTCTCATATATTTAGTTATCTATAAATTCTATGGAATATTCGACTTGGGTACATTTGATAAGAGGTAGAGGGAAGCTTCCAAAAGTGCCACTGCCTAGAAATGAGGCACAGAAGTGACTTCAGAAGGAGGCTTCAGGCAGGAGAATGAGAGAAAAGATGTACATTGGAAAGAGCTATCTGGTATATGAGAGCCAGAAATTCATGACTTACTGAGTGGCAAGCACAAAGATAGGGTACTTTACAATGAGACTCCGGAGATGGCTTCTAGATTTCTAACTTGGATGAGTGATAGGATGGTGTGCTTTGGTGAATGCCAGAGAATCAGTAACAGCAGCAAAAATATAAGAATGGCACTTTCCCCTATCACAATGCCATATTTAAGGAAATATAGTCTTCTTTTCCTTTGTGAATGAGTGAAAATGCATCAATTAAACACACACATTCCCACACATGCTAACACCTGCTCTTCTGCAATTAAGTATTTTCTGCATAGTGTTTAAATATCTCTTCCAATTGAAATAGTGCTTAAACACTCCAATATGCCTCTTTTCAACCAGAAAGAAAAACTGTTGCTATGGCTATGTTTGAAAATATTTTAAATATATGTATAATCATTGACAATTTATCTGCTTTGCATACTAGTTTCCTATATAATATTTAATACCTCCTTTTATTGAAAATGTCATCACTCAGTATTATAATTAAGATTTTCATCCCTATTATATGTCTGAATATTAGAATTGTTGATTAATCTCTTTATTAATATGATGATCTTCAGCACAAAGTTTAATAGTCTTCTTCTCCACCATCACTATCTGTTATTTAAAGCATTTTCCATACATTCACTTTAAATGGGATTGTCAGATTTTTCAAGCTTTTGAAGTCAGTGGGATAAGCTCTACAGAGAAAAGGGAATGCTGAAGAACAGCTATATGAATTAAACAAATTTAATTAATTAAGAAAGTATTAATCTAGCCATTAAGAATTATATTATTTTCATTTTTTGCATGTTATCTGTCCAATTTTCACAACACTGTTTATTGAATAAACTGTCTTTAAAAAAAATTTTAAATTTTTTATTGTTCAAGTATAGTTGTATCCATTTTCCTCCCTCCACTCCCCCTGACCCCAGCCATCCCCACCTCCCACCCTCGATTCTACCCCCTTTTGGCTTTGTCCATGTGTCTTTTATACATGTCCCTTGACAACCCTTCCCCCTAATCCCTCCAATATTCCCTCCCAACCCCCTGTAGCCCATTATGTTTTTCCTTCCTCTGTCAAATATTAGTTGACTATACAGGAATGGTTTATTTCTGGGCTCTCTATTCTGTTTCATTGATCTGTATGTCTGTTTTTATGCCAGGACCATAGAGTGTTGATTACTATGGCCTTATAGTATAGTCTGATATTAGGTAGCGTGATTCCTCAAACTTTGTTCTTCTTTCTTAAGATTGTGGTTGCTATTCAAGGTCTTCTGTGGTTCCATATCAAGTTTTGGAATATTTGTTCTAGTTCTGCTGAAATATGAGTTGACCAAAAATTCATTTGGTATTTAAGTAAAAAATAGAAGATACATTTTTTATTTTCAGCAATAACTTTATTGGATAACATATTCACAGTTTGATTCTTCTGCCTTCTGCAGTCTTTTAGGCACTTCATAATTCAATCTTCCCCAAATTTTTATCTTTTTGAGTGAAGAATGGTTCCAGGTGCCTTTTGCAGTCTTCCAGGGAATTAAAAATTTCACATTAAAATAATTTTGTAAAGACAGAAATAAATGGAAGTCTGAAGGTGCAATGTCTGGTGAACATGGCAGATGAATGAGAACTGCTTGGTCAAGCTAGAACAGTTTTTTTCTTGGTCATCAAAGAAACATGCAGTCTTGTGTTATCCTGATGGAAGATTATGGGTTTTCTGTTGACTAATTCTGGATGCTTTTCATCGAGTGCTGCTTTCAGTAAATCTAATTGGGAGCAGTACCTTTTGGAGTTTATCATTTGCTTTTCTGAAAGGATCTCATAATAGGAGACTCCCTTCCAATCCCACGATATAGACAACATCACCTTCTTGGATGAAGACCGGCCTCTGGTGGGGTTGGTGGTGGTTCATTTCACTTGCCCCATGAACTCTTCTTACATTCCACATAATTGCAAAGTAGCCACTTTCCACTGCACATCACAATTTGTTTTAAAAACAGAATGTTTTCCTTACTTTTAAGTAGAGAATCACATGCAGAGATAAGGTTAAGAAGTTTTTGTTTTGTTTTGTGTTGTTTTGCTTAACTTATATGGAACCCAAACCTCAAAGCCATTAACATAACCAGTCTGGCACAAATGATTTTCATGCTTGATTTGGAATATTTTGAGTATGTTGGCTATCTCCCATGTGGTATAGTGCTTATTGTACTCAATTAATGTCTCAACTTGATCTCTATCAACTTCAACTGGTCTACCCTACCATGGAGCTTCATTCAGTGAGAAATCTCTAGACCAGAACATCGCAAACCACTTTTGACACGTTTGATCAGTTACAGGACCTTCTCCATACACTGCACAGATCTTGTGTGTGTGTGTGTGTGTGTGTGTGTTTCAGTTGAATTTTTACCTTTCTTGAAATAATGAAGCATAACATAATGAAAATGTTGCTTATTTTCTTCTATCTTCAACATTAAAACAGCTACACAAAATTCACCAATTTTGATATTTTTTAAAAATTTATGCTGATATGACAGCTGTCAAAATCTAACAAAATTCTTTTGAATAGAGTTGGAGACAACTAAGCATTACTAGAGTCATCTTACAGGAAAAAAAAAACCAACCAAACCTTAAAAAAAATTTTAAAGATTTTATTTATTTATTTTTAGAGATAAGGGAAGGGAGGGGGAGAGGGAGAAAATATCAATGTGTCACACGCCCCTTACTGGGGACCTGGCCTGCAACCCAGACATGTGCCTTAGACTGGGAATTCAACCAGTGACCCTTTGGTTTGCAGGCCAGTGCTCAATCCACTGAGCCACAGCAGCCAGGGCCAACCAAACCTTTTTGACAACCTGATATATAATTGGTATCTTGATAGGAATTGCATTGAATCTGTAGATTGCTTTGGGTAATATGGATAGTTTAATGATGTTGATTCTTCCTATCCATGAATATGGTATATGTGTCCATTTATTCATATTTTCTTCAATCTTCTCATGCCACATACAAGAATAAACTCAAAATGGATTAAAGACTTAAATGTTAGACTCAAAACCATCAAAATCCTAGAAGAAAACATAGGCAGTAAAATCTTGGACATTGCTCACAACAATATTTTTTCTGACGTATCTCCTCGGGCAAGGGAAACAAAAGAAAAATTAAACAAATGGGACTATATCGAACTAAAAAAATTTTGGACAGCAAAGGAAACTGTCAACAAAATGAAAAGACAACCCACTGAACGGAAGAACTTATTTGCCAATACATCTGACAAGGGGCTAATATCCAAAATTTATAAAGAACTTATAAAACTCAACACCAAAAAAACACAAACAATCCAATTACAAAATGGGTCAAGGACCTGAATAGACACTTCTCCAGAGAACATACAGATGGCCAATAGACATATGAAAAAATGCTCAATGTTACTAATCATCAGAAAAATGCAAATTAAAACCACAATAAGATATCTCACACATGTCAGAATGGCTATCATCAATGAACCCACAAATGAAAAATACTGGCAAGGGTTTGGAGAAAGGGGAACTCTTTAGCACTATTGGTGGGAATGCAAATTGGTGCAGCCACTGTGGAAAGCAGTATGGAGTTACCTCAAAAAATTAAAAATGGAACTGCCTGATGACCCAGCAATTCCACCTCTAGGAAGTTATCTGTACAGACCCAAAATGCTAATTTGAAATAATATATGCACCTTTATGTAAATAGTAGTGTTATTTACAATAGCCAGGATTTCTAAGCAGTAGATGAGTGAATAAAACAGCTATGGTATATTTACATAATGGAATACTACTTGGCCATAAAGAAGAAACTTTTACCCTTTGCAATAGCATGGGTGGACCTGGAGAACATTATGCTAAGTGAAATAAGCCAATCAGAGAAAGATAAGTACCATGCAACTTCACTCATGTGAAATCCAATGAACAAACTGAACTAAGAAGCAAGACAGAGACAGACTCAGAGAGCAGTCTCACAGCTCTGGGGTGGAGGTTTGGGGGTAGAGGGATTGAGCAAAAAAGGAAAACTCATGAACGTGGACAACAGTGTGGTGATTGTTGGGGAGGGGATGTGGGGGGAGGTAGAAGAGATTATAGAGGGAGATAAATGATGATGGAAAAATACAATAAAATAAGAATTAAAAAGAAATATATATTAATATTTATATAATATATAATGGGTATATTAATAAATAGTTTAAAATGAGATAATCCACTGAACAAAATATCTTAAGATATGTATTAAAAGATGTGGTCAAGTCACTATGTTAATAAAATTTTAAAATTTTTGTAAAGTGAGAGATTAATAAATATATTTCAGTCTAGGATACAAGGTATCTGGAAAACATGACATTTTGTAGATTATCGAAATCACTTTACTATCAATATAGATCATCTCTTCTACCAACTCTCTTGTAAGTATTGGAAATTATCATTATGACTATATTTTATTATTAAGTGCATTCAAGAAACTATTTAAAGTGCTGAACACTGGTTTTAACAAATAAAGAAAACAACTTATCTGAAGTTACAATCAACTCAGAAATTAAAATATCTCCAAATAGAAACTTTTCATTAACTGCAGTAAAAAGTACTTGAGTGTGAAGAGTTTCTATTTTTCTAGTTTGTGCTCCAAATTTCACAAAAGTATTCTGAATATGCATAATGCAGAGTACCAAGTAAATATTTAACAAATAAGAATTCTTGAATTTATTACCTTGTAGTACCGATTATGATTTTTTGTGTATGAACATGTAAATAATTTTAAATTTAACAGTATGAATTATTAATATCTTTATCTAATTCCTATATTATTTGTATCAAACATACTTATTTGAATGCTAATTAGAAGACCTCATGTTCTCCTGTTTTATAGGCTGTCATTTTGATATCACTTTGTCATTCATGCTACCTCTTGACATTGTTATGGTATAACCAAAGAATAAAAATTCACAGAACAAACACTTGCAAAAGAATGAAATAAAACAGTTTTCAGATATTAAATTAGTGCCATGTTTAGTTATACATCTATTTAAGTGCCTCATCTGAAGAAAGCCCTCCAACCATGCTGCATGTGTAAATCACCTAAGGTGACTTTTACCAGTGTCTGGGCCCACTGTCATATCTTATTTTAGCCTAGATTATAATAACTTTTGACTGAGAATTCTATTTTACTGGTTGCAAAGGCAGCACACTAGTCGATAGCAAAGTGTGTGTGTGTGTATGCACACTCACATGTACACCATTCCCAGTGATTTAACAAAATGTGGGACAGGGTGAATCGTAACTGTAGAGTTTAAATGCCATTTACCAAGTTATTAAAGTGCAAGCAAGGAGGGAAAATAATTTAAAGACAAGTCTTTTTTTATTTACTCAAAAAAATCTTGAAGAAATCTTTAGGAAATTGATACAAAATGCTAGAACACAAACATCATGTTGCTTTGTTTACTCCCTAGTTCGTTACAATGCAAACAACAAAAGTTAACCTGGAATTTAAATTAAGGAACACTATATTGTACTCGGTACAGCCAAACATGATCTCATTTGCCATTAAGTTTTTTAAATAAATCTAATTTCTGTTATCTTCCCTCTATCTCCCTTTATGTGAACTATTCCCCCAAACTTGTTGCTCCTACTAAAATGTGTTTCTGTGCTTATTGTTATGTAGTTCAATAGTAAAAGATCATAAATGCAGGGCAGAGACATTTCAAAAAGGAAAGAAAATGCCTCTACACTTTTTAAACATAGAGATAACATTTGAAAATGAGATACAAAAAGCAAAATTTAAAAATTTTAATTATGGGTAAAGTTTCTAAATAATGTTATCATCCCTCATAAAGAAGCAAAGAGGGATGAGGCATCATGGGAATGTGGTATTGTGGATGATGAAAATAAACTGTTATTGCAATTTATTACATATGCCACATTCAAAGGATTTAGAAGACAAAGGTTTGAGTGCCATCATTATTACGTGTTTGCCATTTGATGCTGGGAAGATAATATTTACCTCTTGGGCTTCAGTTTTCATGCCTCCAAAATGTGGGTTCCCAGATTAAGGAAAATACTTAAAATCTTTTCAAGGTCTATGAGTTGCTGACCTTTCTGTTTTTGTGCCCTTTATAAAGCCCACGTTTTCACAGAAGATAGCATCCTTCTAAAAGCCTTTAGAGGAAACAAAGCTATATATAGAAAGTCCATTCAGCATCCAAGGGTTTCTTCAGTCTGACTGCTATTTATAATGAAGTTTGGGCCTGTTCAACAACATACTTTCCTTAACTAATAACTGTGCAGGCTTCTTGGAGTTAAAGATAAGTTTTCTATTTTTCTACATGTTGATTTAAGAAAATGTTGGAAACAAGAATTATTTTAATGTACTATTGGATTGGCCAGTTGTTATATGGCCTGGCATGGAATGTGATTTAAGAAGTTGCATTTCTGTTTGGACATACATATAGTCTGTTTTGATCATAGACCACTTAAAAGATATACATGTACAACCATTTTGAGCTCTTACTGTCAGTATTCCTTCTAATTTTTTCCTTATGAATTTCATGCCAATTTACTTGAATTTCAATTCAGGTAGAAATTTATAAATATCTGTGAGAACTTATTTTCATTCCTATGACTCTTATTGATTTTATTTCAGTACAGAGGACTTCACCAAATTCATAAACATTTGACACAGTTAAAAACAAAAGAAAAAATAATCAAAAGAAAAAAAACCCCTCAAAACAAACCAGATAAAGACACAACAAAGAAATAAAACCACAGGCCAATATCGCTGATGAACATGGATGCTAAAATCCTCAAGAAAATAATGGCAAATTGCATCCAGCAATACATTATAAAGATCATATACCATGATCAAGTAGGATGCATCCCAGGGATGCAAGGATGGTACAATATTTGCAAATCAATAAATGTAATACATCATATAAACAAAAGTAAAGACAAAACTCACATGATCATGTCAATAGATGTGGAAAAAGCCTTTGATAAGGTACAGCACATGATACATGATACATGATAAGGTCATGTATGATTAAAACACTCAGCAAAGTGGGCATTGATGGAGCATCCCTCAACATAATAAAGGCCATATACCAGAGACCTACAGTCAACATCATATTCAACAGGCAAAAACTAAAAACTTTCCCACTAAGACAGGAACAAGACAAGGTTGTCTACATTTACCACTTCTGTTCAACATAGTATTGGAAGTCCTAGCCACAGAAATCAGACAAGAAAAAGAAATAAAAGGCGTCCAAATTTGAAAAGAGGAAACAAAACTCTGATTATTTGTAGATGACACGATAGTGTACATAGAAAGTCTTATAGACTCCACGAAAAAACTGCTCAACCTAATAAATGAATTTGGGAAAAAAGCAGGATACAAATTCAATATTCGGAAATCAAAGGCATTTTTGTACACCAACAATGAACTATCATAAACAGAAATCAGGGGGAAAATCCCATTTGATATAGCAACAAGATAAATAAAATACCTAGGAATAAACCTAACCAAGAAGGTAAAATACCTGTACTCAGAAAACTACAGAACACTAAAGAAAGAAATTAATTTGTTTGAAAGACAAACAAATTAAGGAAGACACAAACATATACTGTGTTCATGGATTGCAAGAATTAACATCATCAAAATATCCATACTACCCAAAGCAATTTATAGATTCAATGCAATACCTATTAAAGTAACAATGGCATATTTCACAGCTATTGAACAAACACTTCAAAAATTTATATGGAACCATAAATGATCCCGAATAGCTGCAGCAATTTTGAGAAAGAAGAACAAAGTAGGATGAATCACAGTATCTGATATCAAACTGTATTACAAGGCCACTGTAATCAAAACAAACTTGTAGTGGCATCAGAACAGACACATGGACCAATGGCACAGTATAGAGAGACCAGCAATAAACCCAAGCCTCTATGGTCAATTAATATTTGACAAAGGGGTCAGCAGTTTAAAATGGAGCAAGAATAGCCTCTTCAACAAATGGTATTGGGAGAGCTGGACAGATGCAAATGAAACTCGATCACCAACATACACCATACACAAAAATAAATTGAAGGTGGATAAAAGATTTAAATATAAATCGTGACACCATAAAAGTCCTTCAGGAGAACATAGGCCAGAAAAACTCAGATATTCCATGCAGCAATATATTCACTGATAAGTCCCCTAGTCAAGGGACATAAAGAAAAGAATAAACAAATGGGATCTCATCAAAATAAAAAGCTTCTGCACAGCTAAAGTAAACAACATTAAAATGAAAAGAGAACCAACCGTATAGGAAAACTAATTTGCAGATGATACCTCAGACAAGAGTTTGGTCTCCAGAATATATAAAGAATTCACAGGACTCCACTCTAGGAAGACAAGCAACCCAATTAAAAAATGGGCAAAGGACTTGAACAGACACTTCTCCAAGGAGGACATACAAAGTGTCCAGACACACATGAAAAGATGTTCAACATTGCTAGCCATCAGAGAGATGCAAATTAACCCACGATGAGATACCACCTCACACTGGTGAGAATGGCCATCATAAACAAAGCAACAAACAAGTGTTGGAGAGGATGTGGAGAAAAGGGAACCTTAGTGTACTGTTGGTGGGATTGTAGCCACTGTGGAAAAGAGTATAGCATTTCCTCAGAAAACTAAAAATGGAACTGCCTTTTTACCCGGCAATTCCACTTTTGGGATTATATCCTATGAACCCTGAAACACTAATTCAAAAGAACCTATGCACCCCAATGTTCATAGCAGCACAATTTACAATATCCAAGTGCTGGAAGCAACCTAAGTGTCTATCAGTAAATGAATGGATCAAAAACTATAGTACATTTACACAATAGAATACTATGCAGCAGAGAAGGAGCTCCTACCCTTTGTGACAGCATGGATGGAAATGGAGAGCATTATGTTGAGTGAAATAAGCCAGGTGGTGAAAGACAGACACCATATAATTTCACTTATAAGTAGAACCTAATCAACAAAACAAGCAAGCAAGCAAAATATAACCAGAGACATTGAAATAAAGAATAATCTGAGAGTAATCAGATAGGAGGTGGGAGGGAATAATGGGGGGAAGGGAGGAGGGGTTTTCAGGGACAACTACAAGGACACATGGACAAAACCAAGGGGGGTGGAATGAGCGAAGGGCAATGGAGATGGCTGGGGTTGGGGGAGGAGGTGGGGAGAAAAGGCAGAAAACTGTATTTGAACAACAGTAAAATTAAAAAAAAAAACAGTAGGTCTAATGTAGGTAGTATGCTGAAATGTAATGGGGTGATATGTAAATGGATACAACTAGATAATTTCTTTCTATTATATCAGTAGTCTGAGGTCCACGTTTTCATGTCATGGATACTTCTGCCATAGACCTTGGCAGATATAGACTGGGTTCTGCGTTGGCTTTAAAATTAATCTTAGAGTCATGGGGATTCATCTATATTTTCAACAAGTTTTATTGTTTACATTGCACATGTCAGTTATAGTGTTGGGGGTCCTTCCAATATAGAAGTAAACACACAGGAAATACAAGGATAAATACCTTTTCTACCATATTAATCTTTTTTCATTAATCATCCATCAGTCACCCAACATGTGTCTTCACATTGAATACTAACTAGGGGTCAGGTGTTAATCCCCGAGGATATAACTGTGAATGAGATGGACAGGCCCTGATTTTGATGTCACTAGTGTCTTTCATCTTGCCATATGATGAGATATCTTCATTATTCCCTTTGCCCTAAATTTTTTAATCTCAAATTGCTAATGAAGGTAAAATTGTTATCCTTAGTTTTGATTAACAGCTATATCAAGAAGACAATCTATGAAAATTATTTGTTTTAGGAGAAAGTACCCGAAGGGTTAATCTGCTCTCCACACACATAAACTCCTGGGATTAAGCCACAGGCACCAAGATCACTAAGTGTACTCAGCAACAATGAGCTAAAAATGGAAAAAAGCATCATACTGTTATTGTATCCCTTTTCCTCTAAGGTACTATCTGATAAACACCACAACCTCCAAGGGAATTACAAAGAGCTTCCTGTAGGATAGATTATATATCCATTTTTTTCCCCAAGCAGATGTATCGTGTCCAGCCTTCAGCACACATTATTTAAGGTGGTTGAAAGTATGAGATTGAGGTCCTACCTGAGTGGAAACCCTCTTGTCCTTAATTCATTGGCTATGCTGGATTTCTTTTCTTTGATCAGACCTTCCGACTTCTAGCAGAAATTGCTCCTCTGGGGAAATCAGACCTTCCCAGAAACTCAAGAAACTGAAATTGAGACAGCAGGAGAAAGGGAAATAAACTATGTGTATAGATCTCAGTTTTTTAAAGTCTTAAGTAAATGTTCAACTACAGGCTTCTAAACATTTTAATAAAAAACTAAGGGAAATTCACAGTTCATGAAAAGAGTCCAGGTGGCATTTGGATCTTCCAGCCAAGCAGAGTTCAGGAAAAGACCAGGTATCATTTGTTCATTAAGACATAAAGTGATGGCAAAAAAGACAAGTTTTCTTATCTTTTTTTAAAAAAGTTACCTCCTTTCTTGATTTTCAGGAAAGTATTAATTTGACTAAATTTAATTACTCATGAAAATGAACATAGGGCTTGCAGAAGGATATTTCACAGAGAACTTTAATGTACAATGTCCATTGCATACAAGCACTGTGATACACAAAAGTGTGCATGTGTGTACAGGAACTTGTGTCTCTTTTTATGATAGCACAGAGGGAAGAGGACAAATCTGTTCTCTGCCAATCAGTGATTTAGAAAGATAGCTATTAGGGTAAAGGGAAAGGCTACAACAAGTCAAGCAATACAATCCTGTGGTTGTGCTCCCAAAATAATAATCGCAGTGTTCTGAGTAACCAAAGGAGTAAGCAGTGTCCTCAAATTGTAGTCACACCTGTTCCAGACCATCTGCCTATAAATTCCACACCTTCATTCATGGAAAACAAGTGGCGTATCTCTCCTTCCCTTTCTCCATTGGCCATTCTCATGTACATTATTTTTCTCCTTAAAGTTATGCTCTTTCCTACTGTTTAAAAACATTAGGATCTAGGAGGAGTGACACATATGTGCTCTGTCCTGGTACTTGTACCAGTGATGGCTCTGTAAAGAGCATTGGATTGTTAGGGTTCATAAATTGTTTGGGCCTGTATTTCTTAATGAATATGTAACTCTTTATCTTTATTAATATTTGATATGGATGAAAAAACTAAGAAACTCTGAAAGGATTTGTAACTTCAATTCAAAAAGCAATAGCTCTTGGTATCACCGCTTTGGAAGAACCCACTGAATAAATCAGACAAATTGTCTTTAAATGCTGAATTTATTTTCACTGTTTAATCTTTTATATGACTAATATAAAAGATTACCACAGGCATGTACCACAGGCATGATTCCACTTGAAAGGCAAAGATGATCTTCAACAGTGATTGTAGGCAAAGTCTAAAGTACAGGGAAATATTAATGCAAGATGCTATAACAATTTTAATTAATGCATTTTATGTTTTCAAAATTGATGTATCTTTATTCCAGGCTATAAAGGCTTCACCTTCATACATTTCCTACCCATCCTTTTCTAAAACCTCACAAGGAAAGAACACTATTGTTTCATTATGTTCATCAATTTATTTTTAAGTACATTTTATTGATTATGCTATTACAGTTTTCCTAGTTTTTTCCCTTTATACCCCCTCTGCCCTGCAGCCCCCACCCTTCAGCATTCCCCACCCCTTACTCATGTCCATGGGTTGTACATGTAAGTTCTTTGACTTCTCTGTTTCTACACCATTCTTAACCTTTCCCTGTCTATTTTATGCCTACCAATTATGCTTATTCTCTGTACCTTCCCCCATCCTCTCCTCCCCTTCCCCACTGAAAACCCTCCATGTGATGTGCATTTCTCTCATTCTGTTCCTGTTCTAGTTGTTTGCTTAGTTCTTGATTTCTTTCTTTTTTTTTTTAGGTTCAGTTGTTGATAGTTATGAGTTTGTTGTCATTTTACTGTTCATAGTTTTTGATCTTCTATTTCTTAGGACCTACATCCAAGATTGCTCTATCCAGCAAAGCTGTCATTTAGAATGGAAAGGCAGATAAAGTGCTTCCCAGACAAGGTCAAGTTAAAGGAGTTCATCATCACTAAGCCCTTATTATATGAAATGTTAAAGGGAATTATGTTCATCAATTTAAATTGGAGTTGACACTTATGATTTCCAATGATACTGGCATGTGTGTTACTTTTACAAATTGCTTCTTTGGCAAAATCTGATCTTCACAGGGACCTAAAAAGCCATTATCCCATATAGCTTTGTAGGTAGATTGCCAAGCATTTTACTTAGAGGTACAATAGAATGTTGAAAAGGCCATTCTCTCTATCTGTCTTTGCTATTCAAAAGTCACTCTATCTTACTTTTTATTACCAAACTCACAAATGTTCCATAAATTTAAACTACTTAATGTTATTTAATGTGATTAAAATTCAACATTATATCTATAATATGGCTCTAGTCTTACATTATTTTTATTGGTGCCAAATATGGAAGGTATCAAAAGAGTTTTCGGCTTGACTTTTAAAAATAGTTAAAATAAGTTATTCAACACATTTTTCTTTGTGTTTTTTAAACAGCATTTTTTCCTAGGCTGGTGCAGGGCACACATATGAGTTGGCCTTTTTTTTTTTTTTTTCCCTTGGACACTTTACTCATCTGTTCCACTAACTCATGTCTGCTCCACTTCTCAAAAAGTAGCATTAAATCATTCATCCATGTACTTATTTATCAAATAAACCTTTTTTATTTAAAATTTTGTTGTTGTTGTTTAAGTATAGTTGTCTCCTTTTTCCCTCCACCACTCCCCCCCACCCCAGTCATCCCCATCTCCCACCCTTGATCCTACCCCTCGTTGGTTCTGTCCATGTGTCCTTTATAGATGTGCCCCAAAACCCTCCCCCCTTTCCCTCCATTATCCCCTCCCTCATCCCCTCTGATTCCTGTCAGTTTGTTCTTAATTGCAATGTCTCTGGTTATATTTTGCTTGCTTTTTTGTTTTGTTGACTAGGTTCCACTTGTAGGTGAGATCATATGGTATTTGTCTTTCACCACCTGGCTCATTTCACTTAATATAATGCTCTCCAGTTCCATCCATGCTAATCTTTACTGAACTACTAAAAATGGCAAACAGAAAAGACAGAAAACTCATCTGGGTTGCAATAGAAGTAATGATTTAGCTTAAAATCTTTCCTGATAACAGGTGTAACTCAATTTACTGGAAGTTGCATTTCACTGTGAAGATTCACAGACTTGGGAAAAATCAACACCTAGATAATAATAAATAAAAATAATAGCCACACATTGAGTGCCTGCTTTATAGCTGACTCTGTAAAAAAATCTCTAAAATCATTAGTGCTGCTTTGAAGATTGCTGATATAATTGTAATCATCCCTTTACAGATGAAAATAACAAGGATCAGAGATATCAAGTTACTTGCCTAAAGTGAAATGGTCCAGAAGTGGCAGAACTGAAATTAGCATCTTAGACTTCATAATGCCACTTTTATGCTCTTAATCACAATGCATGCCTATCTCATGTATCACTGTGTGCAAGAGAGAGAGAAAGAAAGAGAGAAAGAGAGAAAGAATTAGTTCAATAGAGAACTTCTGAGAAATGGCAAATATTGCAGGTTTCCATCAACCAATAATTTAAGAGTTCCAAACTATGCAAATAATTGGTAGTCACATAATTGGTGGCCAAACTAAGGATCTTTGACTTTTGAACTAAGAAAACAAAGGCTTTCAGAGGGTGAGTCCAAATTTTACATTTACATAAGATAGTTATGACAGAGGGCCAAAGATGAATTTAATAGCTGAGGCGCTCTGAAAATAATGGAAGCATTCACACTAGCATAATTTCATGATGTGGATAATAGGGGACATAATAAGCTGGAAAATACATCTGCATATTCATCTGTTCTCATTCTGTGAAGGGCAAATTAAGTGAATAAGAAAAGTAGAACAGAGTGGCTAGCAATTTTGGAACTTTGCTTAATTTCCATACTAGGAAAGACTAAAAAAAACCTGAAATGATATATTTAAAGCACGAACATGTGCATATGGTCTCTTTGTACTGAATAACATGAAAGTATTAACTGTCAAAAAAGTCTGATCTCTGATGATGGAATCACTGACTTTATTTGAAAGTATGAAATATAACAATCATAAACCCTTAAGAAAAGGGGTAAAAGAAACTCCACTAATCTTCTTAAAAAGAAAAATTGTAAAATAATATGAGATATGTTAAAGAATGTTTTGAAACAAATAGAAAATTCTCATTATTGTTACAGAGCTTTTAAAATTTTATTTTGTTTCAGTTTATAATAAATATTTTCATGTTTACACAGGGGTTGTCAGAAGGTAAACAGTATTTTGAAATCAGCTTTCTTCATTCTTCTTTCATTAAGAATTACTATATCTTGCTCTATAGTCTTTTATAACAGAATAATGAGTTTTCTACTAAGTGGATATAATTTACTTTAATAAAACATTTTCCTATTGTTGACTATTAAAGGTGGTTCCAATTTTTTGTTATTAGAAATGACATGTCAATAAACACCTTTATTTATATAATGATTTTCTAAATATAAATTATTTATTAGAAATTTCTAGAATTTTAATTAATGTGTAAAAACCATGAACACTTTTATCTTGTTAAAGATTTCCAAACTACTTTTGAAAAGATCAAACAAAATTATATTCAAAGAACTTTGCCAACAAAATATACATAATTTTTAATTCTGCCAAATTAATAAACTGAAAACTTATGTTCCATTTTAAAAAATATTTTATAACTAAAGAGGTTGAGCATTATACATATAATATGTACATATATATGTAAAGTACTAATTATATTTTCTCTTGTTTGTCATCTCTCACTCTTTTTTGTCTTTTTGTAAGACAGCTAAAGAAAAATCGTGTGGCAGGGCAAATTGATATTCTAATAAATCAATAATTACCAACTTCAAATGAATTTTCAAGACTGGAACTATGTTCTGACTTACCAGTAAGTTCCTTCTAATTTGCCTTAATGACTATTTTTTATTTTATTTTTTGAAATTATATTTTATTGATTATGTTATTATAGTTGTTCTGATTTTTCCCCCTTTGCCTCCCTCTACCCAGTATCTGCCACTCCCTTAGGTTTAAGGATAGCCCCCCACCATTTTTCATGTCCATTGGTCATTAATATAAGTTCTTTGGCTACTTTATGTCCTATACAGTACTTTACATCCACATGGCTATTCTGTAACTACCTATTTGTACTTCTCAATCCCCTCACCTCTTCACCCATTTCCCTACAGTCCCCTCCCATCTGGCAAACATCAAAATCTCTCTGTATCCATGAATCTGTCTCTGTTCTTTTTGTTTGCTTAGTTTGTATTTCAGATTCAATTAATGATATGTATTTTTTGCCATCTTATTATTCATAGTTTTGATCTTTTTCTTAAATAAGTCCTTTTAATATTTCATATAATACTGGTTTGTTGATGATGAACTCCTTTAGTTTTTTCTTATCTGGGCAGCTCTTTATCTACCCTCCTATTCTAAATGATAGCTTTGCTGGGTACAGCAATTTTACCTGTGGGTCTCTACTTTTCATCACTTTGAATATTTCTTGCCAATCCTTTCTAGCCTGCAAAGTTTCTTTTAAGCAACCAGCTTACAGTCTTATGGGAACTCCCCATAGGTAACTAACTTCTATTATCTTGTTGCTTTTAACATCCTCTCTTTATCTTTAACCTTTGGCATTTTAGTTATGATGTGTCTTGGTGTAGGCCTCTTTGTATCCATCTTGTTTGGGACTCTGTGTTTCCTGGACTTGCACGTCTATTTCCTTCACCTAATTGGGGAAGTTATCTTTCATTATTTTTTCAAATAGATTTCCAATTTCTTGTTCTTTCTCCTCTCCTTCTGGTACCCCTATGATGCAAATGTTGGACCTCTTGAAGTTGTCCCAGAGGCTGCTTACATTTTCCCCATTTTTTTGGATTCTTTTTTCTTCTTGTTGTTCTGATTGGTTGTTTATTGTTTCTTTATGCTCCAAATCATTGATTTGACTCTTGTCTTCATCCACTCTACTGTTGTTTTCCTGTAAATTGTTCTTTATTTTAATTAGTGTATACTTTTTTCCTGACTGGATCTTTTTTATGCTGTAGAGGTCCTCACTAAGTTCCTTGAGCATCCTTATCAACAGTTTTTTAAACTCTGCACCTGATAGATTGCTTATCTCTATTTTGCTTGGCTGTTTTTCTGGAGTTTTGATCTGTTCTTTCATTTGGGCCTTTCATCTGTTTCTTTGTCTCCTCAACTTGGCAGCCTCCTTGTGTTTGCTTCTATTTACTAGGTAGAGCTGCTTTGACTCCGTGTCTTGGTAGTGTGGCCTAATGTAGTTGGTGTCCCGTGGAGTCCAGTGGCAGAGCTTCCCCTATAGGTGTACCCTTTGTGTGGGCTGAGTACACCTTCCTCTTTTAGTTGAGCCTTGGTTGCTTTTGGCAGATAAATGGGTGGGATTTATCCAGGCCTGTAGGCTGCAAGGATTGGCTGTGGCCACTTACCACCAGCCTATGCTGTCCATGGAGGATGCTGTGCAGGGGCAGGTTGGTGGTGGTCTGATGTGGTCTGTAGCAGTCCACTGGATATGCTGCTTCTGAGGTGTCCTGGATAATGCAGACCAAGGTCAGTCCCCAACAGTGTTTTTTCTTTTTTTGTTTAGGGCCACTCTGCCTGACCTATAAAGCAATCTGAGATAGCTGCTACCTGTGCTGGACTTGTAGATTCCCAGGCAAAGCCAAGCTATGAATCTAGGCTGGTTGCTGCTCTTCAGGCCTGGGACTCATTGAGGCCAACTATTGCTTATTTGATAGGATTTAGGAAGTCATGAAGCTTAAGCCAAGATTAGCCATTGTATGGAAAAGAAGCTTGGGTGGGCCCATACATTGTGTGGGGCAGAGTCTCTGGGGTTGTCCAAAGTGGGTCAAAAAGTGTTAGCAAGTTTGATGGAGTCTCAGATATGGCACTAGTTTACCAGCTCTGTGGGAGGAGGGTTCAGAAGAGGGTCAATGGCCTCTGTTCACCTTGATGCCAGACACTTCAGTTCCTCCCTGTATGCCATGGTGCCTTTCAAAGTGCTACCGCAGTGCTGGAGCTCAGAAGTAGTGAGTCCGAGAAGGTGAGTCCATGTGTAGGATCTTTAAGAGGAACTGCTGGGGCTCCAACAGTTTCTTCCACTGACTCTATCCCCACTGGTTTTGAAGCTGGAAGTTGTGGGGCCTTATCTTCCTGGTACAGGAACCCCGGGTTGGGGGGACTGGTGTGGGAAAGGACTCCTCACTTCTGAGATATCCCTTCTGAATTTTTATCTACCACACACGGGTGAGAAACCAGCCAGTTCTGCATCTGCACCCCTCCTACCAGTCTGGATGGATGTGGCTTCTTGATGTGGTTTCTTTAATTCTGTGGTTGTCAGACTCAATTCAACTTGATTTCTGATGTTTTTGAGTGACGGTTGTTCTATAATTTAGTTGTCATTTTTATGTGTTTGTGCGAAGAGGTGAGCCATGTCTGGTTATGCTGCCATCTTGACTAGAAGTCCTCTCCTTAATGACTGTTTTTAAAGAGCCTTCTGTACTCTCCTCAAGTATCCCCCTGTTGTCTCTACTTTCTTTGCTCTCACTGATGAGTTGCCTCATATCTCACTAAGAAAATAGAAACCAGTAAATAGCCCACTGTCCAGTCTATTAGTTCATTAACATTCACACTGATCTTTGTATTCCCTTTTATTACAAGAGTTAAAGTTAAAAGGCCATTTGCATTACATATGGTAGGTATTCCATATTCTCTCATCTTCTGAAGTACTTCACAGCACTGCATTTTCTATAAGCTATCTTCTTTATGAATTACCATCAAAATTCAAACTTATTTTAGACCAGTAGTAACACCTACTTAAAAAGCATACATGCAACATGAAACCCTCCCTTGATTCTTGCATATCTTCTCTATCTATTTCATGGCTGAGTTTTTCAAAATTATCTTCATATATCATTTGTATTTCTGGTTCCATTGACCCTATATGTTATTTCCTCTGGCTTCTCTCACCCCAACTTCCGTGCCCAGTGTCCCAAAGTTTTCCTGATGAAGGTGACCAGAGATCTCCATGTCAGCACAGTCACTGGACAGTTTTTGTCCCCATATTTCTAGGCTCTTTTCTTTTTTAAAAAAGAAAACAAAAATCAAACAAAAAACTGTTTTTATGCTTCTGTGCTTTTATATTCTCATAACCTTCTACCTGGCTGTATTTTACTGGCTCCTCTTCTTTAATCTGATTTATAAACATTCTATTAGTTTCATTTATCATCAGTGGCATATACAACTACATGAAGGATTATTCTCAACATTTCAGTTTCATATAACAATACTAGTCACAGCAGTCAATGCCTCTATAATGCTTACCAGGTGCCAGAAATTATTCTAGGACACTGTTTTATATATATGAGTTTATCTTTCTCATAAACCTGTGAGATAAGCTTTATTATTTTTAACATAATGCAAAAGAGGAAACTGAGGCAGTGAGAGGTTAAGCATTATTTACCCAAGGTCACACGATCAGTAATTGGTGATGACCCCTAGCTGCTAGAACTTTAGAGCAGGCAAGTTAAATAATGTCTTACCACTTGAAGTGAACAAAATTTAATTAATGCCTTGTAAAATATCAGAAAACAATGGATACTCTGTATTGAATGGGAACAACTAAGTCAAATATCAGTGACTAAGTATAAGTGATTTTATTGAATGAAATTATTTATTTTTCTTAAACCTCAAAGATTTAATTTATTTTTTTAGAAAGAGGGGAAGGGAAGAAAAGAGGGAGAGAAGTATCAATGCTAGAGAGAAACATCAATTGATTGCTTTATGTCTGTGCCCCAACCAAGCATGGAACCTGCAGGCTTGCAGGAACCACCACCAATGGGGAAACTCTTCAGAATAGACCTGCCAGATCCAAGATTCCCCCACTGGGTACATTTAAACAGTGGGATGAATGGGAAACTCCAAACAGAGACTTTAAAAGTATGAGAATTTTGGAGGGGAGTACCTGGGAGCAGGACAGAGAGCTTTGACTCCTACTGAGGCCTGGGAAAGCGAGTTTATCCTCCACCTGCTGTCTGGGCTTGCCCCAACACCTGTGGGAGGCTTCCTGATCTATCCTCTGATGTTCAGAGCTTCTGAGTTTACTCCTGCAAAGGGGAAAGTTGAATATACCCATTCTGAACCAGCAGTGACCCCCCACCCCACAGAAGCAAGTGCCTAAGTCTCCAGAAAAGGCTAAAGGTGTTGGCTCTACTTAGGGGCTACTGTCTTCTCACTGAATACACTACAGACTGGAGAACTGCCAAAGAGGAAAGTTGCTAGTGCTGTCTCAACAGACCTGGTCTCATCTTACAGACCTCATCAAAACACTCTACCAGGTAACTAAGCAACCTCAGGGAAGGACAGAGAGGCTGAAGGGAAGAGGCTGACACCAGGGATCCCTGGCTCTTATACAGAGCTTCCATCAGTTCCAAGCAGGAAAGAGCTGACCTTCTTACACAGATTGGTCCCTTAATGAAATAGGCAGCTAACTCCTCAGAAACTATTCACTACTGGAAATAATCTTGGACAGACAAAGATGTATGGCACGGGGTGGGGGAACACATGCACCATCTTCCCTGAAGTCTGAACAGCTCCTCCTAAGGGATATCCAGGGTCCCAGGTACATTAGAAGCTCTCTCAGAAACATATGGGTCAGTGGCTAGGTTAAGACTAACAGCAAGACCACAGATAGATGCAGGTGGAGGTGGTACGTCAGTACTTTTGGTCATTAGTTGACCCACCCCTGGGCCTTGCGCTGATAAAAAGCCAGCTGTGTAGAGCAGCAAGGACCATCCTGAACACAGTGAGCCTGAAGGAAACATGCACAGACTAGATCACTTGTAGCCTTGAACAGGATACCTAGATCTACACAGGGAGAACATCTGACATTGGCTTCCACCAGTTTCAGACACCAGAATCGTATCCATAAAGAGAACTCAGAAGGCAAGCACTAAACTCTCCTGAGATACTTTCTACTATTATTTTTCATTATTTTTTCCTGTAGCTTTTTAACACTTTTTCCTTCACTTTTGTTCCTTTTCTTATTTTCATTTAAAATTTTATTTTTCCTTTTCATTGCCATTTTTTGGTGATTCCTTGTATCTAGTCCTTACTTTATTATTTCTCCTCCCTCTATCCTCTCACAATCATCTTTCTTTCCTTGAGTCATCTCATATCCTTTTTTCCTTTCTTATAATATTTTTATTACTTTCCACCTTTATTATTCTTTGCTCAATTGTCATTGATATTGTTGCTATTGGGGGGTTGTTTTTGCTTGTGTGGGTTTTGTTTTCTGTGTATGTGTGTGTTTTTTTTCTGTGTTATTTTGTTTTCTTAAGTCAGCACCTGTAAAACAGCATAGAAGATGTGGTCGGGGTTGTGACTCTCAGTCAGCCAGCTGGAGGGGAGAACTCACCAACAAATGGGCCAACAGCAATCAAAACCCAAATACATCAAAAAAGCCCACATAAATTGCATAAAGCGCATTCCAAGAGCATCCATCCCACGAGTCAAGGAGACTGTGCAACTGAGCCCCAGAAGATTCCTACCACAGAAGCCACCCCACAAGGACAGGGAGTCAGACCAGATCAATTTAATACATAGAAACAAACAAAAAGAGTTACCTAAAATGGGAAGACAAAGAAAAACCCTCAGTTGAAAGGAAAGGAGGAATTCCCAGAAAAAGAGCTAAATGAAATTCAGGTGAGCAATTTATCAGACATAGAATTCAAAGCAGTAGTTATAAAGATGTTCAAGGAACTTAGAACTACAGGGAACTTTATGGGAGCTGTAAGGAATTTAGTGAGAACTACATTAGCATGTAAAAGGACATAGGAAAAAGACATAGAATAAAAACAGGTGGAGATGAAGAATACAATATCTGAGATGAACAATACATTAGAAGGAATTAAAAGCACGCTACAAGAAGCAAAGGATCAAATGAGTGAGTTAGAACACAAGGTAGAAAAAAAAATCCAGTCAGAATAACATAAAGAAAAAAGACCTAAAAAGAGTGAAGATAGTTTAAAGGATCTTTGGGCCAACATGAAATGCAACAATATTTGCATCATAGGGTTGCCAGAAAAGGAAGAAAGGGATAGAAAATTTGTTTGAAAAAAATAATGACAGAAAACTTTTCTAAAATGGTGAAGGAAAAAGTCATGCAATTTTGGAATTACAGAGAGTTCCAATCAAGATGAACCCCAAGAGGCCTAATTCAAGACACATTGCAATTTAAATGCCAAATTTGAAGATAAAGAGATAATTTTAAAGGCAGCAAGTGAGAAACAGGAAGTAACATAGAAGGGAATTCTGGTAAGGCTAGCAGCTGACTTCTTAACAGAAACAGTATACTACAGACAGGAATGGCAAGAAATATTCCAAGTAATGATAAGCAAGGACCTATGACCAAGACTACCCTATCCAGCAAGGCTCTCAATTAAAATGGAAGGTCAAATAAAGTGCTTCCCAGATTTAAAAAGGCTAAAGGAATGCATTTCTACCAAACCAGCAACACAAGAGATAATAAAGAGACTGCTTTAAGAAAAAGAAATAGAGAAAGAGAGGAACACAGGTACAAAGGGAAAAGTGGCAATGAATAAGTACTTATCAATAATAACATTCAGTATCATACAAGATGGCAGAGGAGTGAATGGAAGTAACACAAACCTCCTCCCAGGACCAATCTGGAATTACAATTAAATTGTAGAGAAATCACCCAGAACGAACAACTGAACAATAGCAAAGGAGAAGCCTTATAACCTTGGATAGTCAAAAGAATCAACTTCAGCACAACCTGATTGGTAAGGAGTGTTGTGGAGACCCAAGAAGGCTAGCTGGGCACCCACAGGTAGCAGTGCCAGAGGGATAATTAAGTGGCTGGTTGGATCTCCCTGAGAAGAGTGGGGTCTAAACCCTAAGCTGGGATCCCCAGTCTAGAGCACCAGAACCCAAAAAGTACCCTGATAACAACCAGTGGTAAAAAATGGCAGGGTCACTTTCTGCCAGAAATGGACAGCTAGAGATGCAAAGAGCTGTTTAAATGGGCAATGCACAAATTTTCATTTGCAGCCATTTACCCTGGGTGCTGACAAATGTGGGGCAGAGTGGGTAGAGAGAAACACCTGAGGGAATACTGGGGACTGAATGAAGCTTTGGGGAGAGAACTGAGAGAGTAGACTCCAGGATCCCAGTGTTGAGTCATCCCCTATAAGGCAGCAGCAATTGTGCTCAGGCAGACCACTCCGCTCTGAGCAGCACCAACCTGAGGGGAAACAACAGCCCCCACTCTAGGAGGGATTCTGCCCTTCTCTATGGTGTTTAAGCCTGACTGTTGAGTGCAGAGTGACTAGCTTAACAACTGAAGGAGATAGCCACAGACAGTAGACACCCGGAAGTCTTGAACAGGCTGCCTAAGGTCAGACAGGGTCAACATCTGACATCACCAGAGGCAGATCCAGAAAGAAAAAACAGTCGTAAATACTGGCCACTACCAAGATGAAATCCACTGTGGTCTTCTCCATGATTTGCAATATTTTCTTTCCTGTATAGCTTTTTAACATTCATTTCTTGTCCATCAAGCTTATGCATATTCTGCCTTCTTCATTCCTTTTTTTATTCATGAGGTAAATTTCACTTTCTCTCTTCACATTGCTACAAATCCCAACTATTATAGTGTTCCTCCCTCTACCCTCTCGAAAACATTTTTCTTTCAGTAGGTCATCTTACATCCACTTTCCTTTCTTAGAATAGTCCTAATCTCTTTATACCCTTATTAATACTGGTTCATTTGCTGTTGGTAGTGTGATTGTTGGGGGTGTATTTTTGCAGGTGTGGGTTTGTTCCCTGGGCTTTGTGGTTTTGTTCTGGCAGTATCTGCACAACAGCATAAAAGACATGGTGAGTGGAGTGAACCTCAGTCAACCAGCTGCAGGAAAGGACCCACCAAAGAATGACCCAACACTAACCACAACCAAATTACATCCAGAAAGCCAACATAAATGGCACAAAGTGTGTACTGAAAGCAGCAAGGTCAGGAGATTAAGGAGACTGTACCAATGAATCTGACAGGTATCCTATACTCACACCACAAAGTCAGGGAGTAAAAACAGATCATTTTAAGAAGCAGAAACAAAAAAGACGAGTCTCACAAATAATGGGAAGACAAAGAAACAACACTCAATTGAAAGGAAAGGAAGAATCCTCAAAAGGAGTGCTAAATGAAATACAGGCAAGTCAATTATCAGATATTGAATTCAAAACAATGATTATAAGGAAGCTCAATGAACTCAGTGAGAATTACCAAAAACTACTTGGAAGATATGAGGAATTTACTGCAAACTATATCAGCATGAAAAAAAGATATAGAAACAATCAAAAGGAGCCAAGAGAAAATGAAGAATACAATTTCTGAATTGAAGAACACAATAGAAGGAATCAAAAGCAGGCTAGTGAAGCAGAGGATCAAATAAGCAAGCTAGAGGACAATATAGAAAAAAAACTTTCCAGAAAGAGTAAGAAAAGAAAAGACTCAAAAAGAGCAAAGAGGGGTTAAAGGAACTGCAGGACAACATGAAACATAATAATATCTGTATAATAGGGATACCAGAAGGAAAAAAAGGAGAGCAAGGGATAGAAAACCTGTTTGAAAAAGTAATGATGGAAAACTTCCCTAATTTGATGAGAGAAAAAGTCACACAAATCCAGGAAACACAGAAAGTCCCAATCAATAGGAACCCAAAGAGGCCCACTTCAAGACACATCATGATTAAAATGGCAAAATTCCAAGACAAAGAGAGAATCTTAAAGGCAGCAAGGGAGAAATAGGAAATAACATACAAGGGTACCCCCAAAAGGCTTGCAACTAACCTCTCAACAGAAACATTACAAGGCAGAAGGGAATGGCAAGAAATATTCTAAGTAATAAAAAGCAGAGGCCTGCAACCAAGACTACCCAGCAGGGCTCTCAATTAAAATGGAAGGCAAATAAGGAGTTTCCCAGGCAAAAGTAGACTGAAAGAATACACCCCCACCAAACCAGCACTGCAAGATATGCTAAAGACACTGCTATAAGTAGATGAAGAAAAGGAGTGAGAGAGATAGGAACACAGGTACAAAGGGGGTAAAATGCAATGAATAAATACCTATCAATAAGAACCTTAAATGTAAATAGATTGATTGCTCCAGTCAAAAGACATAGAGTTGCCGAATGGATAAGAAAATATGACCTGCATATGATGCCTACAAGAGAGCCAACTCAGAATAAAAGACATATACAGACTGAGAGTGAAGGGTTGTGAAAAAAATATTCCAAGCAAACAGACAGGAAAAAGAGCTGGGGTACCAATACTTCTATCAGACAAAATAGATTTCAAAACAAAGGCCATAAAAAGAGACCCAGAAGGACACTTCATAAGACTCAAGGGAAGAATCCATCAAGAAGACATAAAAATTATAAGTATAAATGTACCCAACATAGGAGCACCCAAATATATAAGGACAATTTTGGAGGATTTCAAAAAAGATATCAACAGCAACATAATTATAGTAGGGGATTTCCATACCCCACTGTCAAAAAATAAATAGATCTTCCAAACAAAATATCAACAAGGATATTGAGGCATTGAACAATGCCTCAGATTAAAGGACTTAACAGATTATATATATATATATATATATATATATATATATATATATATATGAAGCAAAATAAACATTCTTTTGAAATGCACATGGAACATTTTCAAAGATAGATCACATGATAGGACACAAAACAAGCCTTAACAATTTCAAGAAAATTGAAATCATATCAAGCATTTTCTCAGACCACAGGGCTTGAAACTAGAAACCAACCTCAAGGAAAGAACTCAAAAACATTCAAACTCATGGAGATTGAATAGCATGCTATTAAACAATGAATGGGTTAATAACAATATCAAGGAAAAAATCAAAAAGTTTCTGGAAACAAATGAAAATTAACAGACAACAGTCCAAAACTTGTGGGACACAGAAAAGGCAGTCTTGAGAGGGAAGTTCATAGCAATACAAGCCTACCTAAAAAGGATAGAAAGACTTCAGATAAACAACCTAACCTTACACCTTCAAGAACTGGAGGAAAAACAATAAACAAAGCCCAGGGTGGGTAGACAGAAGGATATAATCAATATCAGAGCAGAATTAAATGACATAGAGACCAAAAGAACAATTCAAAGGATCAATAAATAATAAATGCAGGACCTGGTCCGTTGAAGAGATAAACACAATTGACAAGGCTTTAAGCAGACTCATCAAGAAAAAAAGAGAGAAGACCCACATAAAATCAAAATGTAAGTGCAGAAGTAACAACTGTTAACACATATATACAAAAGATTATAAGAAATTACTATGAACAACTATATGCCAAGAAATTTGATACCTGGGTGAAATGGACAGAGTTTTAGAAATATATAATCTTCCAAAATGGATTTGAAGAGAAGCAGAAAGCCTGAACAGCCCAATAACAGCTGGTTAAGTTGAAGCAGTAATCAAAAAATTCCTGGCACACAAAAACCTTGGACCAGGTGGTTTTACAGGAGAATTTTACAAAACATTTAAGGAAGAGCTGACTCCTATCCTTTACAGACTATTCCAAAAAATCCAAGATGAGGGAAGGTGCCCAAACTCTTTTTATGAGGCCAGCATCATCCTAATCCCCAAACCAGATAAAGATACAACAAAGAAAGAAAACTACAGGCTAATATCACTGATGAACATAGACATTAAAATCCTCATCAAAAATTACTGGCAACTGCATCCAGCAATACAAGATCATACACTATGACCAAGTGGGATTCATCCAATGATGAAAGGATAGTACAATAATCACAAATCAAAAAATGTAATATATCACATAAACAAAAGCAAAGACAAAAATCACATGATCTTAATAGATGCAGAAAAAGCATTTGATAAGTTATAGCAACCATTTATGATAAAAACACTCATCAAAGGGGGAGCAGAGGGAGTATACCTCAACATAATAAAGAAAGAAAATTATAGGCCAGTATTGCTAATGAACATAAATGCTAAAATCCTCAACAAAATATTAGCAAACTGAATTCAGCAATACATTAAAAAAGATCATACATCATGATCAAGTAGAATTCATCCCAGAGATGTAAGAATGGTACAATATTTGCAAATCAATAAATGTGACACATCACATAAACAAAATGAAAGACAAAAATCACATGATCATATCAAGAGATGAAGAAAAAACATTTGAAAAAACATTTGAAAAAATCTGCAACCACTTATAATAAAAACACTCAGCAAAGTGAGAAAAGAGGGAGCATGCCCCAACATAATAAAGGCCATGTGTGAAAAACCTACTACCAACATTATACTCAATGGGCAAAAGCTAAAATCATTTCCCCTAAGATCAAGAACAAGACAAGGGTGTCTGCTTTCACCACTTCTATTCAACATAGCATTGGAAGTTCTAGACACAGCAATCAGACAAGAAGAAGAAATTAAAGCCATCCAAGTTGGAAAGGAGGAAGCAAAACTGTCATTATTCACAGATGACATGATAGTGTACATAGAAAACCCTATGGGCTCCGCCAAAAAAAAAAAACTACTTGACAAAATAAGTAAATGAAGCAAAGTAGCATGATACAAAGTCAATATTCAGAAATTGATGGCATTTTTGTACACCAATAATAAAATATCAGAAAGAAAAACTAAGGAAAAAATTCCATTTACTCTAGCAACAACAAAAACATTAAGTACCTAAGGAATAAATGTAACCAAAGAGGTAAAAGTCTTGTTATCAGAAAACTATAGGACACTGAAGAAAGAAATTGAGGAAACTACAAGTAAATGGAAGCATGTACCATGTTCCTGGGTTGGAAGAATTAACATCATTAAAATATCCGTACTGCCCAAAGAAATTTATAGATTCAATGCAATTCCTATTAAAATACCAATGGCATATTTCACAGATGTAGAACAAATATACCAAAAAAGGCCCCAAATAGCTCAGCAATTTTAAGAAGAACAAAATTGGAGGGATCACAATAACTGATATCAAACTGTACTAAAATGCCACTGTAATCTAAACAGCTTGGTACTGCCATAAGAAAAGACACACAGATCAATGAAACAGAATAGAGAGCCCAGAAATAAACCCATGTATTTATGGTCAATATATATTTGATAAAGAGGGCACAAGCATACAATGGAGAAAAGATAGTCTCTTCAATAAATGGTGTTGGGAGTAGTGGACAGGTGTATGCAAAAAAAAAAAAAAAAAGAAAGAAACTTGACCACCAACTTACACCATACACCAGAATAAACTCAAAATGGACAAAAGAATTAAATACAGCCATGATGCCATAAAAGTCCTATCAAAAAATATAGGCAGTAAAATTTTAGACATTCCTCATATCAATATTTTTACTGACATAACTCCTAGGCCAAGAGAAATAATGAAAAAACAAAAACAAATGGGACTACATCAAAATAAAAAGCTTCTGTACTGCTACTAAACAAACTATTGTCAAAATGTAAAGGGAACTGACTGGGAGAACATATTTGCCAATGATACATTGGAGAAGTGTTTAATCTCCAAAATATATAAAGAATTTACATGACTTAATATCAGGAAGACAAACATTCCCATTAAAAAAATGGGCAGAGGATCTGAATAGACACTCCTCCAAGGAGGACATGCAGATGGTCCAAAGACATATGAAAAGATGCTCAACATCACTAGCCATCAGAGACATGCAAAGTAAAACCACAATGAGATATCACCTCACACCTGTCAGAATGGCTATCACTAATAAATCAACAAACAACAAGTGCTGGTGAGGATGTGAAGAAAAGGGAACCTTAGTGCACTGTTGGTGGGAATGCAGATTGGTGTAGCCACTGTAGAAAACAGTATGGAATTTCCTCAAAAAATTAAAAATGGAACTGCTTTTCACCCTGCAATTCCACTTCTGGGAATATACCCTTAGAATCCCGAAATATCAATTCAAAAGAACTTATGCACTCCTATGTGCATAGCAGCACTATTTACCGTAGCCAAGAATTGGAAAAGCCTAAGTGCCCATCAGTAGATGAGTGGATCAAAAAACTGTGCTAGTTTTACATGACCGCATACTATTCAGCTAGGAAAAAAAAGGAATTCCTATCATTTGCGATAGCATGAATGGAACTGGAGAGTATTATGGTAAGTGAAATAAGCCAGTCAGTGAAAGACAAATACCATACAATTTCACTTACAAGAGGAATCTAATGAACAATATAAACTAATGAGTATAACAGAATCAGAGGCTTATTGAAAGAAGGTGAAGGGATTAGTCAAAGAACACATATGAAAGACCCATGGACATGGACACTGGTGTGGGGATTGACTATGGAAATGGAGGGTAGACTGGGTAGAGGGGAGCAAAGGGGGAAAATTGGGAAATCTGTAATAGCATAAATGATAAAACATTAATAATAATAATACATAAAATAAAAAATAAAAGATGAAAATAAAAAAATAAAGTGTTATTCTAGATAGAGGTCATATATTTAATCAATTCTCAAAGTGACAAAGACCAACACTGATGTGGCAGAAAGAGCTTTGCTCTAGAATTAGATCAGTTTAGGTATTCTACTTACCATAATTAGGTAACATTCTTAATCTTTCTGAGCTTCTTTCCTATCTGAAAACAGGGATAACACTATTACAGAAGGATGTAGTTAAGCTGAATGACACATGTAAATGCTATACTCTTTCAGATTGTAAGAACATGCCTAGTAAATGTTAAGTGATCTGCAAATACCATTTCCTTGAAATGGATGAAATCTGTTCTCATGTCCTTCACACTATTTCTTCACCAATGGTGTAAATATCAAATCAATATCAAGTTAAAAATTATTCTTGTCCTTTCACTGTCCGTTTGTACTCGCAACATATTTACCTTGATGAATTGTGTCAATATTAGTGATACTTATCACTGAAGTCATCACTGTTCATATGCTTAAGATATTTCATGGGAGATCAGTCATTACATACAGGGACGGCTCTGCTGTCTCTGTCAGAATTGAATGAGATAGAAAGTATGTCCTAATCAGAATTCACTTTCAAATAAGAAGACACCAAATGGCTTAAGATGTTGATGGGAAAACCTTTCTTTTATGTACAAAATGTTATTTTAATTTGCTCTGGTAGGGAAAAAAGACAGCTTATAGTCAGTCTAATTTACATCTTATGATTGATTTAAAAGAAAGTGTCACATTGATTTAGAAAGATAAGTAAAGCTGTTTTCTTTAATCAGTAATGCATAGTTACAAAAGTCCTCTTCGGAAAGTGACAAAGGGAAGCACTGTTTGGCCTGCATGTCCCTAGACTCTGCTGTCATTGTAAAGGCTAATAATCTAAAATGAAAATAGAGTTAGCACTGTGGTGATGGAAACAATTTGTGTACCAGCTATTTCAACAACAGGCTTGCAAACACAGCACACGAGTAGAAAAGTGAAATTGATGCCAAATGTGAGTGAAAGTAGAACAAACAGAATTACAGCTGATCTTTGGGGATTAATTATAATACTCCTGCAGAAAGATTGGTGTGATTTATTCTTATTTAAATGGAGAACATAGGTGACCTATGTTATTATGTTGATACCAGGATACTACCAGAAATCTTTTGTGATAATATCTGTGGTAGGAATGAATATCACAGGAAGAACTAATTTACAGGAAGAACTAATTAAATAAATTAATATTTTATTTGTACTTTGGCATAACTGTATCAAGTTGGGTTTTCTTGATTATATTAAAAATGAATAGATATTAAAAAATGAGTTTTGGTGTTGCTGTTGTTGTTTGGTTTTCCAGAGTGCAAAACACATGAAAGGGAGAACGTATCTATGGACGTGGGGTAACTGCCCCATGGCCTCTACCTCTGTGGTAGACACATTCAATTCTGGTCTGAAAGAGGGAGTACCTGGGTTCGTCATTTCCACACATCCTCAAAACAATCATGCTCTAACACAAAGAGACAGGAAAGGAAGGCACCAAGTGTTTTTTTTTTCAAACTGCAAGAAGGAACCTCCCTTTAGTGTTCATTCAGAACCTCAGTTTTTGGGTTATTAGGGTGCAGAGTTCCTCAGCAAGCAGTACATGCTTATAGGAGTGCTTTCTCCCTACTCTGAATAGCTTTCAGCTTCCCCACAGTACCCATCTCCTGTCTTTAATGCTTTCGTCCACAGTCCAGGAAACTTTCCCAGTGGTACCTATTCATGTTATTTTGATCTCCTCAGCATGTTTAAATTACCTTCCTTCTAGGGTAGGCTGTGCATACGAGGGAGGACTACCCCCCAAAACAGATTTTTTAAATAAAAAATTGTGTATTTTTTCTTACATTTTTATACTTCAGTCACCTTCAAAGCACTCTCCATTGGATGCAATACACCTTTCAAGATATTTTTTCCACTGCTCAAAACAGTTTTTGAACTCGTCGATTTTGATGCCTTTTATTGCTTCTGCCAGTTTTTGTTTCACTTCTTCCACATCAGCAGAATGTTTCCCTTTGAGGACTTTTTTCATCCTGGGAAACAACAACAAAAATATCGCTTGGGGCAAGATTGTGTGAATAGGGAGGGTGGGGCACAGGGGTCATGCCATCTTTTGGTCAAAAACTGCTGAACATTTATCCCCATGTGGGCAGGTGTGCTTGTAAATCACCCATCACGAAATGAGCAAATGCTTTGAAAGAGTCTTCAAAAAAGTTTCACTGAAGCTGAGTGCAGCCTCTTACAACAAGGTCAGCTGGTGCACTGATACAGATGGGTTCCTAAAACACTCATCCAGCAGGGGAAGCCTGTACTACAAGGGGCCTGTCCTCCAGAAGATACTTCCGTTTTTTTATGGGTTCCCACTTGTATGTGAGATTTAAATAAAAGAATGCCTTTAAAGTACTTCTGACTGAGTTCACAGCATACTATGAATATTTAGTAGCTGCTGACTAGCACTATTATTATATCATTTATATTTAAATCAATCTGTACTAGTTTACGTATTGCTTCATGATTCTCCATTTCTATCACACACCTCTATTTTTTGTCCTCAATTCGAGTAAAAGAAATAAATGAAGATATACTGATTATCCTTAGTGAGAGGCTATACAGGGTACAGAATTATTGGAGCGTAAGACTAAAACTGACTTAGATTTGAATTCCATCCTTTTCACTCACTTGGACTTCCCTTTACCTCAGTTCTCTTACTATGACTTGGATATAACACATGTTTTCAGGAAATTGTAAGGATAAAAAATAATTAAAATAGCGTTTGGATGTAGAAGAGGCATTCATTGCCTCATTTAATGTAAACTGTTAGATAATGTGATTGAATTTTGAGGATCTGATGACAGCTAAAATTAAATAAACAAATAAATAAATTGTTCACAGCATTTTGCATGTAATTCCAGGACTTTGTTATTATAAAAGTCAAAGCCTTCAGTTGGTACAAACAACCGAGAAAAATTGTTATACAGAAAAGAATTATTGTTCTTCTTGAAATACAGACTACCATCCTGCAGAGAACAAGCAACATTTAATGGAAAAATTTTGGTCCAAACTGTGTTTCTATAATGGTGTCTCCACCCGGTCTGGGATTGAAATTCCAGATACAATTGTCCCTGTCACAGGCTTGAAAATTTGGCAAATATTGAAGTGGAACCTGTAGTTGAAGAGCTTCATTTCCTTGTCTCTGAAATGGGTATGTTCATACCAGCTGACAAGAGCATTGTGAAGACTGAGTAAGAGCAAAAATAAATTCTCCTGGCACCTGACAGCCAAGAAATACATCTTTCTGCTCTTTTATTTCTCTTTGTCCTTCCTTCTTTACTCATCTCCTCTCCTGCCCTGAGTTGTCATTGCTTCATGTCCCCAGGTCCTGGAGTCATTGTCCTGTTTTCACTCAGATAATCTCATGTAACTTCTAGCATAAGAAACAAAGAAAGCCTAACAAATTACTGAGGTAAACAGTGCATTATTAGCTCATTTTGACAACTTGATTTGTCCAGAAATATAACTATTAATTCTTCTTTACTAGTTGCTTCTTACCCATGGACACATATTGGGTGTGGATCAACTAAATTAAATCCCTGGAAATTTATCTCTGTTGTCATTTTGGGTTCCCTTTATATCCTATAGCTTTCCTAAAAGTAGACTATTATTTCTATCCCTCTTCTGTTTTAATACCTTCAAAACTTCTTTTTTTGTTTTACTTTTTATTATATTTTTTCACTACCATTTAGTTCCCTTATACTCCCCCCTCACTGCAATCACCACACTGTTGTCCATGCCCACGAACCATTTTTCCTTTTTACTCAATACCTCTACCCCTCCCTCCCTCCCCTTAGCTGTCATCTTGCTCTCTATCTATGAATCTGTCTCTATTTTGCGTGTTAGTTTAGTTTGTTCATTAGATTTCACATGTGAATGATATCATATGGTATTTGTCTTTCTCTGACTGGCTTATTTCACTTAGCATAATGTCCTTCAGGTCCATCCATACTATTGCAAAGGGTAAAATTTTCTTCTTTGTTTATGGCTAAGTAGTATTCCATTGTGTAAATGTCCCATAGTTGTTTTATTCATTCATCTGCTGATGGACACTTGGGCTGCTTCCATATCTTAGTGATTTAATAGTTATACTAATTGGAATTACATTTATTCTTCTTTGCTTTTTCTCTGATTATATCAAGTACCATCTGACTAGCTAATGAAATGGATTTTCTGAGAATTAGGAAGGTAAAGGGGGAAGAAAGGATGAGTAAGGTAATACAATTAGTGAAAGCTTTAGCAGTGATAAAACTAGTAACATTAGAGTTCATTAATTAGTGATCAGGAAAATTTTGTCATGCCTTACCATTAATTGGCCTACTACAGTGATTAGGCTCACACACAATAGAACAGCAAAGAGAGGAAAAATCTATTGTTCCTGTCAGCTTCTCCTGTTGTCAAAACAATTTGCTCTTTATGAAACAATATAATTTAGTGGTTGAATTTAAATGCCACTGATGTGAGATATGTGAAGACTATTATACTTTCTTCATAAGTTTAGTGTTACAGTATCATAAATTCCACAGTAAGAATGCTTTAAGATAAGTGTAAAATTCATGTAAAGTACAGTAACTTTTAAACTCTGAAAAATTACAGCAGATTGCTATACCCTGACACCCCTCTCTTTGTGGAATGTCAGAGCTGGCTTTCTTTTGATTCAGAGCTACATTGCTCTAGAGAAGCCTAATTCACTACCAGAACCATCAGGCCAAGCAAGAAGCTGACTTGCTTCACTTCTTAGCAAAGAACAGAACATCTAATAAAAAAAATAAAATCCCAGTTTTGTTAAAAAAATAGTAAATTATGGAATGTTATAAAAATAATTATTGACTTTGACTACTAAATACTGACCCATGTAAATGAATTGGAGTCTAGTTTTGCTATCTGATTATAATATGAAATGCATTCATATCCAGGATTCATTTCAAAACAAATTTTTTTTTGGTAATTGAATAATGGTAATGAGTATTAAGATCAGTTTGTTTTTATTTACATAACTGCTAAATGTAAAATAATAAAACGTAGACCTTTTACTTTTTCATTTTAACTTTGTGAGACAAAGAAAACAGTGCTTTCTGTCATATCTTAGTGTTTGCTCAACTACTACCATCCAAATTCTTGACAGACAGTGTTTCCTGTTTGTGTCTTTTCAGAACAAACCCCTTACCTACCATTGCCACACAAAAGAAATCAGTAGCCAGAGGAGACCTTTCAGGAAGTCATTGGTATTGATTCATCCCTCAAATATGACCCAATTTAGTAATAAAATGATGTTGAAATTCATAGTTTCTTCTTAGTGTGTTAATAACTTTGGTGGGTTTAAATGTCTTTTTCAGATGACAGAATTGGCTTCTATACAAACACATATACACATCATCTTGATATCCACTATTCATCTGTAGTCCACACTAAATTTTCCCGGCCATTCACCAAAACTGAGTCCACCTTATCCAACTCATTTTCCCTGTTTGCTGGTTTGGGTTCAGGAAAGTGAGAGCAATTTTCATGTCTGCTTTAGTGAACCATATCCAATTTATGAACTAAGGAATCATTTTTATTTCTGATTTCTGGTATTTTTTTAAAAATATATTTATTGATTATGCTATTACAGTTGTCCCATTTCTGCCCCTTCACTCCACTCCATCTTGCCCACCCCCTCCCTCCCACATTCCCCCCCTATAGTTCATGTCCATGGGTCATACTTACAAGTTCTTTGGCTTCTACATTTCCTACACTATTCTTACCCTCCCCCTGTCTATTTTCCACCTATCATTTATGCTATTTATTCTCTGTACCTTTCCCCCCTCTCTTCCCCTCCCAATCCCCTATTAATAACCCTCCATGTGATCTCCATTTCTGTGGTTCTGTTTCTGTTCTAGTTGTTTGCTTAGTTTTCTTTTGTTTTGGTTTTAGGTGTGGTTGTTTAAAACTGAGTTTGCTGTCATTTTTACTGTTCATATTTTTTATCTTCTTTTTCTTAGATAAGTCCCTTTAACATTTCATATAATAATAGCTTGATGATGATGAACTCCTTTAACTTGACCTTATCTGAGACACTTTATCTGCCCTTCCATTCTAAATGATAGCTTTGCTGGATACAGTAATCTTGGATGTAGACCCTTGCCTTTCAAGACTTGGAATACTTCTTGCCAGTCCCTTCTTGCCTGTAAGGTCTCTTTTGAGAAACCAGCTGACAGTCTTATGGGAACATCTTTGTAGGTAACTGTGTCCTTTTCTCTTGCTGCTTCTAAGATTCTCTCCTTCTCTTTCATCTTGGGTAATGGAATTATGATGTGCCTTGGTGTATTCCTCCTTGGGTCCAGCTTCTTTGGGACTCTCTGAGCTTCCTGGACTTCCTGGAAGTCTATTTCCTTTGCCAGACTGGGGAAGTCCTTCATTATTTGTTCAAATAAGTTTTCAATATTTTGTTCTTCCTCTCCTCCTTCTGGCACCCCTATAATTCGGATGTTGGAATGTTTCAAGATGTCCTGGAGGTTCCCAAGCCTCTGCTCATTTTTCCAAATTCTTGTTTCTTCATTCTTTTCTGGTTGGAGGCTTCTTTCTTCCTTCTGGTCCACACCATTGATTTGAGACCCAGTTTCCTTTGCATCACTATTGGTTCCCTGTACATTTTCCTTTGTTTCTCTTGGCATAGCCTTCATTTTTTCATCTAGTTTTTGACCAAATTCAACCAATTCTGTGAGCGTCTTAATAACCAGTGTTTTGAACTGTGCATCTGATAGGTTGGCTATCTCTTCCTCACTTAGCTGTATTTTTTCTGGAGCTTTGAAGTGTTCTGCCATTTGGACCTTTTCTTTTTTTGGTCTTGGTGCGTCTGTTACTTAAAGGGGTGGAGCCTTAGGTGTTCACTGGGGTGGGGTGACACGCCGTGCTGTGACCTGTGATGCTGTATGTGGGGGAAGGGCCAAGAGGGAGCAATGGCACCGCTCCACTCTCCACTGGACTGCAGTCACTCCCTCGGCTACCCACAATCAAACTGGGCCCCTCTGGTGCTGGTTCCCGAGTGGATGGGCCTGTGCACACTCTAGGCCCCTGTGGGTCTCTCCAACAGACCTCTCCTGTGAGGCTGGGAGTTCCTCCTGCTGCCGCCCCAACCCCCATGGGCGCTTTCAATCAGAGGTTTGAGGCTTTATTTCCCCGTGCTGGAGCCCTGGGTTACTCGGTCTGCTCTGCTCCCCTCTGTTCATCCCGGTTTATCTGTGTGCGAATGTGGGGCCAAGGGGTGCTATCCACCGCTCTGCCTGCCCCATTCTCCGCCACTCTGAGTCAGGCCCTCTTGGTTTATCTGTGCATGAATGTGGGGCCGCAGGGTCTGCCAGTGGTCGGACTGCCTGCCCCTTTGGTCCCACACTCCACTAGTCTTGGTCCCACCATGGCCACTCGAGTCCTCTTGGCGCAGGTGCCCATCTCCGCCCCTCCTACCGGTCTGGATGTATGTTTCTTTTTTATCTACTTGGTGTCGGACTTCCTTGCCATTCAATTTTCTGTCAGTTCTGGTTGTGTGAGGAGGCGCAGTGTGTCTACCTTACGCCGCCATCTTGGTTCTCCAATATTTATTTTTGAATACATTAACTATTATTTTACTTATTGTTTTTTCCAATACCATTTATCTCCCCTATTCCCTCTTCCACCTGCACCCACTCCTTCCCCCCACAATTACTGTTGTCTATACCCATGAGTTCTCTCTCTCTCTCTAACAGACTCATAGATAGAGAGCTGGCTAACTGCTCTGGGGGAAGAGGTTGGAGGGATCAAGCAAAAATAGACTGTAACATTATTCATTGCAAAGAAACTAACACTACTGTAATGTATTATGACTTTTCCTCTAAGTAAATATTTATATATTCCATCCTCTAAAATTTATATATGATTTTGGTGTTAACCATAAAATCTCTTACAAATTTGTTGAAATTCTTTGCTACGAAAATATGTCTCTACCTTACATCATAGTTTCCATATCAGTGGCATCCACATTCCCCAGCAGGTTAATTTTCACTCTGGTAAGCTTCCAGTAAGCCACTTCACTGAACCATGGATAAAATACAAATTGCAGAGAGTTTCCCATTTCTGTTCATAATTTTAAAAATTTTAACTAGAAGCGCAAAGTCTTCATCGATGATTTCTGTAATTTGCTCTATACCTAAACCAATGTACTTCTTATGTCAATGTTAAGTTTTTGGATTTAAATATCTGTGATTCACCACTAATAAGTTTTCTGTTAAAGATTTTCTCTTCCTTTAAAATTATTAGTAGGAGAAGTAGGATGAAAAGAGTATCTTCTCCACTGCTTAGCAGCCAGTACTTTAGGACTATATCCTCGGTTGCACAATCAAAACCCTGGCCTGACATCAATAGTGAGATTAAAATCTGCTTTCACTTTATTGTGATTAAAATATTTATATCAATTTCTCTTTGTTTCAGACATGGCATATAGGATCCAGGGTGGGTATGGCCCAGGATTCTGACCCTCAGACTTGTTGCTTCCTACTTCTTTATTAATGCACCCTTTGCCAGTTACTGGGGCCAGCATTGTTTGCTGCTGTTGGTTCCGAACAAGTCTAAATTATGAAGCATAAAATTATTTCTTTGCTCAGTCTGTAAGTTATTTCACTCCCCTTCCCTCCGCTCAGCACATTCTTGTGTTCTGCTGCCTATTTATACTTAACATCTGTAAATAGTCCACTGGGTTTGTTTTTATGGTGGACTGGTTGTTGTCCAAGATTCTGTTGTTGATCTTGTCTGTTTAAGGATGACCTTTTGATGATATTATAAAACTTCTGAAGAAAAGGAAAACAGATGGTTAGATGTGCTCATCTAACCATCTACTAAAGACTTTGCAAAAATGCCAGTTGTTTTAAAACAGAATGGCTTGATATAAAGGGCTGAAGCATATTACATATGCACCTGCACATTTTCAGCTCCGAGAACTAAAAATCAGCTCTGCAACATATAATCAGACACAAAGAAAACTGAAAAGAAGCCAGTCACAAAATTTTCCTGCCAGACATTTGAACAATACTAGTATACACAACTGGTACTTCTAATATTCACATAAAGATAGTGGCTAAGTAACAAATTCAATAAAACAACCAATTATCCCATGAGAGAAACAAGAATGATGCTACTGAGAGTTGATGGTCATGGACATGGAGTATCAGACCTGGAAGGAATATTGGAAGTGTTCTTTTTAAAAGGAGGAATGTAAGGTCTACAATGGTTAAATGACTTGTTCAAGACAGAAACAGGACTAGGATCAGAGCAGTGGTCTTCTGCCTCCCTATCCAGGACCTGAACTTACTCTTTGAATTTGTTGAGTGTTTACATACAGGGGTGTCCAACCTACGGCCCAACACAAAATCGTAGATTTACTTAAAACAAGAGACTTTTTTGTGTGTGATTACATATCACAATGTGTGGCCCAAGACAACTCTTCTTCTTCCAGTGTGGCACAGAGATGCCAGAAGGTTGGACACCACGGAGTCGAGACCACATGTACTGGATTTGTTTTCATTATTACTAGTAGAAGCAAGCCAGTGCATTTACAGGTATTGTATAAAATCAGCCCATTAAATTAGTCAATTTAATTAATCTAATATTCCCCAAAAGACAGAGCTTTGAAGGCTTTTTGTTTGTTTGTTTACTGAAAATGGGAATTAGATAGATAATGCATATATGCTTCAAATTCAAAAAATAAGAATAGGCACGCCGACATGCTGGAGGGAAAGAATGAGGCCTGCAGAAAACTTGGAAAGAAAAGAGCAGTGATCCCTTCCACCGAGAACGTACTTTCTTCCAAGAAACTGCAGTTGTGTGGATGCGGGTAGACTTTTTACATGGGGACAAGTTCTTCCAGCATTTTTACCTGCACATTCGGAGACAGTAGGGGACATCAGTCCTTTCAGCAGAACCTGCCTTAGGCACTTAACCTTTCGTAGCTCAGGTACCCCAAGACAAAAAAAAATGGTCCAAATGAAAGAACAGATCAAAGTTCCAGAAAAAAATACAACTAAGCCATGAAGAGATTGCCAACCCATCAGAAGCACAGTTCAAAACACTGGTAATCAGGAAGCTCACGGAATTGGTTGAATTCGGATGCGAATTAGATGAAAAAATGAAGGGTATGCTGAGTGAAATAAAGGAAAATGTACAGGGAACCAACAGTGACGGGAAGGAAACTGGGACTCAAATCAACGGTGTGGACCAGAAGGAAGAAAGAAACATCCAACCAGAAAAGAATGAAGAAACAAGAATTCGGAAAAATGAGGAGAGGCTTAGGAACCTCCAGGACATCTTTAAACATTCCAACATCCGAATCATAGGGGTGCCAGAAGGAGAAGAGGAAGAAGAAAAAATTGAAAACTTATTTGAACAAATAATGAAGGAGAACTTTCCCAATCTGGCAAAGGAAATAGACTTCCAGGAAGTCCAGGAAGCTCGGAAACTACCAAAGAAGTTGGACCCAAGAAAAAACACACCAAGGCACATCATAATTGCATTACCCAAGATTAAAGATAAGGAGAGTATCTTAAAAGTCTCAAGAGAAAAGGAGACAGTTACCTACAAAGGAGTTCCCATAGGACTGTCGGCTGCTTTCTCAAAAGAAACTTTGCAGGCAAGAAGGGGCTGGAAAGAAGTATTCCAAGTCATAAAAGGCAAGGACCAAGATTGCTCTATCCAGCAAAGCTTTCATTTAGAATGAAAGGGCAGATAAAGTGCTTCCCAGATAAGGTCAAGTTCAAGGAGTTCATCATCACCAAGCCCTTATTATATGAAATGTTAAAGGGATTTATCTAAGAAAAAGAAGATAAAAAATATGAACAGTAAAAATGACAGCAAAGTCACAGTTATTAACAACCACACCTAAAACAAAAACAAAAGCAATTAAGCAAACAACTAGAATAGAAAAGAATCACAGAAATGGAGATCACATGGAGGGTTATCAGCTGGGGAGTGGGAGGGGGAGAGAGGGGAAAGGTACAGAGACTAAGTAGCATACATGGTAGGTAGAAGATAGACGGGGGAGGGTAAGAATAGTACAGGAAATGTAGAAGCTAAAGAACTTATATGTATGACCCATAGACATGAACTAAAGGTGGGGAATATAGGTGGGAGGGGATGTGCAGGGTGGAGGGGAATAGAGGGGGGGAAATGGGACAACTAATAGCATAATCAATAAAATATATTATTAAAAATTAAAAAAATAAAATTTTTGATTTTTGTGTTTTTATTGTCTAATTATATATGGTGACATAAAAGTAGAAAACTTAGGTTATTAGTAGTTAATTAGATACATCTGTAGTATTTACTCATTTTTGTAAATATCTTCCTTTATATGCCTCTAAAGTTTTAAAGATAATGAGCATAGAAATAGTATGCATTATCAAGACAACCCTGATAAATTTTTTAAGTGCCCTAAATCATGTAAAGGTTGAAAGTACCATTGTTATGTCTATTCTATATAAAGGGGTTCATGTTTAGCTATGAAATGATGGCACACCATTCTCAGACACAGTTCTTATATTAAAAATTCATTTTCCCTTTATGTATTGTCTTTTCACAAAGATTTATCTCAAAGAGTTTGCTTTTTTCAGGTTTGATCACTCTTCACCATATTCCCATGCATGTTCTTGTTAAGGATGCTTGATTCTGTTGCCAAGCAACCCTGTAGTTTTGCTGGGGCATGATGATGAAATAATAATTACTTTAAATATGACTGTTTGTATGTGATCCCTTTAATAATATCCTTGTATTTTTGTCCAGAGGCTTTATTCTAAGAAGCTGCATGAGAGGGCTCTTCATTTTAATATATGGTTCTGTAGAGTATAAGTGGTAGAATGGTCCCCAGAATGGGGAGCATGGGAGGCAACCTCGCATTGATGTTTCTCTCCCTCTCTTTCTCCTTCCCTTTCCCTCTCTCTAAAAATAAATAAATAAAATCTTAAAAAAAGAAAGTAATCTTAAAAGTACATCTAATATTCTGTCAATTTTATTTATATTTTGAGGGTGATCCCTTCTTAGGGGTATTATCTAATACACAAAGTTAAAAGTTTTCATTATTTTTCTCTTCCTCTAAAACTATTACAATTTAAGTTTAAGGCAGCCACGGTTAATGGCGTTATAACTTCAGGCCTTAAAGGTGAGAGTTGAAATCTTGGCTCACTGTTTTATAGCTATATGGTCCCTAGAGGTGTCAGTTTCCTTACTTACAGTGGGGTTTGCAATGCTTTCCTCACAGTCCACTATGCTATCATGGTGTCTACCATATAGCATGTATTGTACATTAAAATGTGAGCCCCTTTCCTGGGGTGTGCCCCTTTTAGTTTTCTAGGATTTACTAGAAAATTTGTACATTGTAGGAATACCTGGCCCCAGATTATATTCCCTTACCACCTTCAGTTTACCAAAATAAGGGCTCTTAATACTTTTGTAATTCCCACATTCTTATTTCCCATGTCACCACCTTTCTCTGAGTTTATTTTAGAGTTCAGTTTATTTTATCAGGTTGATGATTAAGGTACTGTGAGGTCAGAGCCATTACAGTAGGTCCTGAGGTTAAAATATAAACAGAATGGTTGTCCTCCTGAAGCTTGTAGTCTAGTGTCCAAAAATTGCACTTTGACCTGATACATTTGTGACATCGGCATGCATGCCTGTGCCATCATGAAAGCAGTAAGTCAATTTTCTAAGTCAGACTAGGGAGGATGGGATATTAAAGGGTTACCTGTTATCATAGGCTTTTCTCTAGATTTGACAAACAGATCTGTATCTGTGTTCCAGGTTTGGATTAACCAACATGACCTTCAAATTCAGACAGATTTCTTCCTTATGATGAGCTGAGACCTCCCCTTAGAGCATTTACTTTAGAAAACTTGCAATCATAAATTCTTTCTCCATCCCTTTGACATGTAAATCTTCTTCCAGCCTCTTGAAAATTTTACAATTGAGGAATGTTTTCCTTAAGGACCTGGGAGCCACTTTTTGAAATGTAATCATCAAGAAAGATAGGGCCCCTATTCTCTGCAGGAGGGTAAACCCAACTTCGCTAAGTGCCAGTAAGCAAACACAGGTGACCTAATCACACTGACCAATCTCCACTCCAGGACTATTCCACTAGCTCACTCCAGTGCTGAAACACTCCAACTTTTGATTCAGCAGAACTGAGTCTAGTCTCTTTCCCCTATTGCAATAGTCTTGAATAAACTTCCCTTTGCCTGTTTAATTCTCCTTTTTGACAGGATGTATCCAGGTTTCCTACAAGGGGGAGAAACTGATTTTTGCCCAATATTTTACTTACTTAGATCTAGCACTTGGCCAACTTTTGTAATTGCTGGTTAAAATAGGCCCATCATGCCAATGCCTAGAGGGAAATATTTTCACTAGCTCTGAACTCCTTCAACAGAATAAAGAAAGCAAACCTCAGAGTTCATTCAATATCTTGTAATTGTGACTAGAATTATTTTTCAAAAAATGTTTCTTTAACTTAATTGTGCCTTTCCCTCAAAGAGACTGTGAGTAGACTAAAGTATCCACTCTTCCTAGTAACTGTAGTCATTCTTTTGGCATTTCAATGACTTCAAGGGTTCAGAATTGTGAGTGACCTTGAGAGCTGTTCATTGTTTTCATCATCTATAAATCACTCAACCAGAACTCCCCCTGCTATACTCGCAATGAAGCTCACACCAGGATAAACTCGGGCTCTGGACTCATGGGTGGTCTAAGAAGACTTTGGCTAATTAATGAGGTGTTTTAGGTGAAATTTTGGATTCTATAAATGGATGGAAATTTCCAAAACATCATAATAAATTATAAATTATCTCCAAGAAAGACTGAATAATAAAACTTTCTAAAGATAGTTGTAGAAATTAAACTTAAATTCAAATTTAATTATAAGGTCAATAAAAATATTTACTTCACTTTGATAACTTTTTTCAATACAAAATTTATAAAACCAGAATCTGTGTACATCTGCTGTACCAGATTTTTCTCTTTCCCAAAAATGTTTTACTAACTTAAGGACTTATCATACAACATATGGCACCTTATTTTAAAGAAATATGGGAGAATAATTTTGATTACCTCCTCATGCAATATGGAAATTCATTACTTCTAACTTTCTTGGACACTTTTTAAAAAGATGCCAATTACCTAACTCTCACAAACATCCATATACATACATTTTTCTTCTTGAGGAAAAGGCATATTGGTGAAAATAAGTGGTAATTAAAGTTAATGTGTTAAATTTATGTAGTTATAATTTAAGATATAGTAGGAAAGTAGATTTAATATAAAAATATGTACATTTTCAAATATACTGGAGACTCATACAACCATTTCACAGTACATGTATTTGTCCATTATGTGGGGTTTAGAATATACTTTACTACCTGAATGAGCTGAGTATGGTGTTTTATAATTATACCTTTGTTTTTATTGCATGTTGTGAATGCAGAGTCTTTGATCGGAAACATGTCACATGTATTATAATAGCATCATGTTTGGAAAATGCAATACTCTTTTAACATATAACGTAACATGAAACTAGGACAGATTTTCAGCAATGAAGGGAATTGTATATATTTGACTATTGTTGGCAGGCCTGTTTCTCCCTGGGAATTACCCAGTCTTAATGCATATTATCCTTCAGCGTGCTCTGAAGGAAATCCAGCTTTCTTTGTTCTTACTGTTTCTTTCTACAAAATATTTGGCAAACACATAGTTATTAGCTCCATGTGAAGTGGCTGTATATATCAAAATTTCTTCACAAGCTCACATAACCTAGGTACTAAACAATTTGTCCAGATTCCAAACAAGTCAGTTTAAGTATTAATTGTGCAAAAAATTCTGTAACATACTAGATTCCAATGAACTGCAGTTTTATTAACTTTATATTACCTAGATAAGCTCAGATTGGGTCCTTGAGTTTCTTTAGTTTACAAATGCTTAAGAGCACACTTTAAATGCAGTTATATTATGAAACTATGATATGAAATGCAGTAGAAATATCAGCAATGAAAGAAGAATTAGTCTCGTGTGCCCTTGTTGTTTTATGATGAAGAGAGCATCTCAAATCCATAATGAGGTTATTAACATATTATGTTTCTGAGAGTAAATTCTTATCTTTTGAGAGAGAGCATTAAACATTATGTCCGTACTGTTAATTCTTTTTAACCTGAGATACACCTTTGGAAATAATACTTTGTTACCATAATAATTTCAGACATGCCAGCTTTTCATAGCCATTTATCTCCATATTTATGAGATAATTATGAAGGCATTTATTAATAATTTTAAGAATACATTTTAATAACAATTTAGTGTTAGACTTTTAGAGAAGAAATAGGCCAATGAAGGTACTTCTCCTGGTTTAAATTATACAAATGAAAATTCTCAAGTTAAGTAAATTGTACAAAATGTGTTGCTGTTTATGAAGTTAAAGAAAGTAAATTTAGATGACCCTCATTCCATCATCACATTTTAATTCCATTCAGATTAATCTGGAAAACTTTATCAGGAGGTTTACTAATATTTAAAGGTGGCAAATATTTTACTGTCTGGCTGATTTTTAAAACAATGACTAGGACAGGGTTATATAAGCCAAGTTAGTGCAAACAACATCCTGGCTATTCAACCTTAATCACTGTAGAGTAAGGGGAAGCAGTCTGGCTCCTCACCCAGGTGTCTGGGTAGCTAAGGGAAGCAGTGTTCCCATAGCCTTGGAGGGGCCTGATAACCAGTGTTCTCATAGTCTTGAGACTGGGTCCGATAAACTGTTCCCATAACATGAAGCGGGCTTGCATGTGCAGAATTGTGTTATGTTATGGAACATTCTGGCAGTTTTCCGGCTTTGTTCCCCTCTAGTACTTAAACAGGTAGGGACTCCCTGCTGGGCATGATGATGAGAGACATGCAAGCGGACAGGTGCCATGATAGATGCCAGCCTGGGAAGCATGGGCCATGACGTGAGACATGCAGATAGACACGCAGCTCATCCCAACGGCTCCGTGAATATTTTTCCATCTGCACAAATATCATGAACCTGTCAGGCCTTGAAAGGTGGCAACACAGTCACTCTCCTAAATTTGAAGTTTATTGACTACTCACCTTTTCTTATGTTTTTCAATTTAGAAAGCCTCAGATTAGCAGCAAGTTTTTAAAGTGGTATAACAAAATTATACAATAATTTTGTTAGATTAATTTTTTCCTTAATTGAAACATAGATGATTAAGATATATATTAATTTATTACAGAGAAGCCTTATACAGGCTGGAGCAAAAGTAGGTTTATAGTTGTGAGTATGTTAAACACAGAATTTATGCTTATATTATTATTTATTAATTATTGTATTATTTTCTATAGGAACAAATATAAATCTACTTTTGCTCCACCCTGTATTTTTCAATAGAAAAAGTCTTCCCTTCTGTGTTCCCTATGGTTTTTTGTGTGACAAATTTAACAAATATTGATTCAAATAATTTTTTTCTGATTCAAAACTCCAATGTGAGTGATAATTATACACGACTCAGTAGACAGTAATCTCCTGAAGCGTTTTGTAACCCAGGCGTACTGCCTTTTACATGAAGCACCATCTCAGTAAGTGTTGAATGAATGAGTGGGCAGACCCCAGTCCCACACTATTATAATGACTGTGTTCTTGTTTAAGAATCTGAGGATAAATTTTATGGTTAAATGTCTAAAAATGTAAATAGATTTCAATACTTTCCCTTGATTTATAACATGACCACTGTCCTCAGAAGATGGTTAAAAAGTTTAGTTTTACTTTGGCTTCAGAAAACATACTAAACAGGTTAGAAGAACCAAGATATTTAGGGTTTGTATATTTAATTGGTTTGAGAACTGAGTGAACAGGTATTATTTGTAAGGACAATCAGGTTCCATTCCAATGATATGGCATGAAATGCATGGTTTCAAACTTGGTCCACACCTTATTCATTTTGGCTTATTTCTTAATGCTTCTCCATGCTGCCACACAGCAACTTATTTTAATGTAATAAATGATATGACTCTCCGTGTGTGTATATGCGTATGTTACACAGAAAACCAGAGGCAAAAGTTAGTATGTGGTATGAGAAATGTGATACTATGGGTATATTGTTATTTATGATAAACTCAGGTTTACATGAATTAACCTCAAACTGAAAAAACATGCTAATTAGAATTTTCTCCTTAAATGGAATTTCTGACAATCTCTTCCTCCTTAGCCATGTGGTCCTCTATTTAAGCTGCTTATTTGTGCCAGATAACAAAGTTGTCACCACCAGAGTATGCCATAGAAGAGGCCGATTTTCCAAGTGAAGTCATGAAACCACTAATATTTTTAGCATGATCAGAAAATCAGCAGTTTTAGTGTATTTGTTGCTAGTAAGAGCCATGAGTTTTATTTGCTGTTCAGGAAACCTTCCTTGTATAAAGAGAACCACAGCATGGCCCGTGGACTGGGCCAGCTTTTGTTAACTATAGCAAGCCTGGGTTTATAAAATAATATTGGAGACATTCTTGATCTATACTAAAACAGAATGGGATTAGATACATAAATCCTTGCAGTAAGTTTGGACACTGATCTGATTTGTCATTTAGGATGGGAGACCAATTTAATGAATGAGACAGTGAGATTGTTGGCATATGCCCTTTTCAAGGAAGAATTTACAATGGCTTCTATTGATGCTATCAGTATTTCCACAGGCTTGTATTTGCAAAAGGCTATATATAGTATCACAGAAGAACACTGAAACACATAATTGAATCTTTATAAAATATACAAAATCTCTCTTGACAAGGAGAATGAAGCTCTTTTATTAATAACAACCATTATTATCATTATAAAATTGATTACACTACCGTTAATATTTTTGTTATTACACAATGAAGACAGAGTGACGTCACATCACATTAGTTCACTAAGATGTAATCAGTACACAGAGCGTGCTGAGCCTATACTAGAGATTCTAATTCTGATCTTAAGTTTATGCTAGTTTATTCCAAACTTTTAGCACACAGGTAGCAAACACAAGGCCCACGGGCTGAATCTGGTCCTTCACCTTGTTGAATCCAGCCTGGCACCCTGTTTCTACCTGGTGGCAACATGGAGCTCTTGCTTAACTGTTAAGGAATAGTTACAGGTATTATAGGAATTTATACAGTCCTAAAATTACATTCGGCCTTTCAAAGGCAACCATGAGGCTGATGTGGCCCCCGGTGAAAATGAGTTTGATACCCCTGCTACCAGAAAAGTCTATCAAACTTACTGTATCTCATCCCTCACAATATCAGAAGTATATCAAAAGAGATCTTGTTAATCATCTCCATTAAAAAAATCTGAGCCATGTCTTTTCTATGTAATCTTTGGAGGTTGCTATGACAATGGTATTTCTAGCTCAACCCACAGTTCATATTCTTTAGCTCTTACCCAAAGTAACCCGGGTATGCTTGCTAGGTTTCATCTTCTAAGATTACAAAAGATATTCCCAACATTTTCTCCATATACTGGGATTGGAAAAAATAGCATTATTAAATGTTAGATTTAAAAAATCAAACTTTTCCTATTTAAAAGTCCTCTTGTAACATCAGGTATAATTCTATCATAAATACAGAAGAAATAAACCTAAAACCTTTTTTGCCAAGGCGAACACTCACATTTGCAAAGCCCAGTCATTTTTTTCTCGTTTGGGTGCAGGATCTCTCTGCTGGAATGCGTCATTACCGTCTTCGAACATGCTAGACTAAGCCATACATACTACCATAACATCTCCACATTTTGCCTGTTTCCCAGATTATAAACTGAGAACAAGCTAAGACTCTTAAGCATCTTCTATGGTCCGAATGTTTGTGTCCCATTACTGACAGTATTTAGCTAGAAAACAGGAGCAAAGGGACTTCGATATTGAGCTTAATAAAATGGGAAGCATGAGGCTGTTTGCTTCACCAGTATGCTACAGCTGTTCACATTTCAGGGGACCACAGCACTGCTCTGCCACAAGAGGATTAACATTCTTCCTTTCCCCGTTCAGTACTAGTACCAGTTTGTTGGGGGTGCAGGGTTAGGTGCTGGGTCATAGAGGCCTGTCAGTCTAACTAGGAGATGTAAACCCATCCAAAGCCCACAAAAGGCTGGGAAACGGATTAGTCATTTTGAAAAAGCACCTGATCTATCCCAAGCCCAAGCTAATATAATCCAAGTGGAAAAAAGAAGCTCCAAATCTCTTGCTCTCCCTCCCCCTCACTCTCTCTCTCTCTTTCCCACCTAGTGATGCACTCACCCATTTGTTCATGTGCTCTCTCATCCAGGAGCATTTGACCATGTGAGTCTAGCAGCTACCAGGGCCTACAGCATGTAGCTTGGACTCCTAAGAGACTTTATCTATCTAATCTATCTATCTATCTATCTATCTATCTATCTATCTATCTATCTATCAATCATCTATCTATCATCTATCTTGCTCATGACCTGTACTTGCACCTGTTCTCTCCATGGCCATGTGGCCTTAGCAGCCATGTGATGCACGGCATCCAGGAGGGAGCCTGAACACCAAAGCACAGCAGTGGGCTATAGCTAGAAACACATGCTAAGCTAGCTGGATGCTGGACTGGACTGGATTTAAACATGCAGCAGAAACTCTGAACACTGGCTTTTGTGTTGGCCTTACTGAAGACAAAGTTGCACCTTTTCCATGATGTAACAGACAGAGATTGGACATTGGGAAGTTAGGAGAGGAACCCCCTTAATTTTACATCATCAATAAACCACACCACAGAGTCCCATCCTCCCATGAGGATGTCATGGAATTCTTTTTCTGGCAAGACCACAAGAACTCCTTTTTCACCAATAACACTCCCCAAATTCATATGTTGAAATTCTGATGTCCAATATGATAGTATTAGTAGGTGAAACCTTTGGGAGGTGCTTAAGTCATGGGGGTAGAGCCCTGGTAAATAGGATTAAGGCCTTATAAAAGAGGCTCCAGAGAGGTCATTTGACCTTCTACCATGTGAGGACACAGGAAGAAGGTGCGAGTTTATGAACCCCCAAAAGGTCTTTCAACAGAAGGCAACCATGCTGGAACATTGCTCTTAGACTTCCCACATTCCAGAATTGTGAGCTTCCCAGTTGGTGGTATTTTGTTGTACCAGCAGAATTGGATTAAACATGTTTCTTCCCAAGTTCTAGACTAATTACCCAATAAAATAAATGTATTACCTCAGGACACATGAAGAGATGCCAGATGAGGCAAGTCCAGAAAGAGGGTTTCTGAAGAATTTTATCCTGATTTACTGAGGAGCTCCCTATGGCAGATGTTCACTCATGGCAGTGTGGGACAACAACATCTCTGTTACTCACTGTGCTGCATGAACTTGAACGCCTCTCCCCTCTCCTTTGAGAGCTATTCTAGTTAGTTTTGAGACTTTTACCTGCTTGATCTTTTACCTGGTTATTGTCATAAATACCTATTCTCTTGACTTTTAGGAACACTCCTTATTACTCTTAATCCCCCAGCAATTTAAGAAGTGTACAACAATGAGGAATAGGTTATCATTATGAGAAAAAAATTAAGTGGATTGGTGTTCCCTTATTCAACATTTATGGGTAGTTGCCATGTGCCAGGCACTCCATCTCGGTGCTTTTGATGCCAGAAACAGTGAACAATATGTTTTGAAGAGTAGGTCAAGTGACATCCATCACAAAAATACTTTGGAGAACAGGATACCTGATTCATGTTTTGAGGAAAACATTGCAGTGTGAAAGAAAACAAAACATTTTTAAAAATCCACATTCTAGGCAGAGGCATAATGAGCAGTGGTGGTTCTTGAGAACTGCTGATAGTTAAGAATGACTAGAGTGTGAGATGCCAAAGTTTGCAGTGGATAACCAGCTGCAAGGGTATATCACATTTCCTTCTTTCATTCTAGAAATATTTACTGAGTGACACTTGTGGGCCAATGATGAGTGCAGGCTTGTGCAATGAAAAAACTGAGGCCCTACCCTCATGGCATTTGCATTCTACCTGGGGAAGAGACAGAAAATAAACCAATACAAAATTTAATGTTTGTCTGGTGGAAAGAAATGGAGGCAAATATATCAGGGATGGGATAGAGCATTGTGTGAATGTATGCAAGGGTAAAAGTGTGCACTTGCATTTGCCACCATTGTTCTCATAGGATGACCACCACCTCACTGATGAGGCGACATTTGACAACAGACTTGAGGGTACTCTAATTCTTTCAATTATCATGCCCTCTGTTATAATATTCTGTTGGTATGAGTATGGATTACTTTTCTAGAACATTTCTAGCAGATGAAATTGTAAATGCAAGGGCCTTGGGATGGGATAGTGCTGTGTGCTAGATATGGAAGGAGTGAGAATAATAGTGGATAAAGTGGAGCTAGCTGGTGGTGGAGGAGGGGGTGCAGATAGATAGTGTTTTTAGATTCTTTTAAAGTACTTGTTCCCACATGGCTCCAACCTCTAAGAGCCAGTGAAATGGCTAGCCCTAGGCAGTAAAGTACAGTTACCTGGTCTTTTTAGCTACATCGTTAAGCTTAACATTCATGGAGAGAGATTTTGTTGAGTTTTTATACACTTTTTTCTTTTTTACTATATCAGAATAACATAAATCCAAAGAATTTTTTATGCAGGGAAAGCAACATCAGATTTGTGTTTTTTTAAATAACAAAAAAGAGAAATTACCATTAGTATTTTGAATCCTAGAAAGACTGAAGCTGAGAGGTTAAATGGTTCATTAACTGTAAACTGGGGCATAAGAGTGGGAAAGGTTGGAGTGTTCTATCTGCTGTCCCAGGCTAGTCACTCACTCAGAGGACCATTTACTTTCAATAGGCTCTCTGGAGCAGCAATGATTGTTTTTCTAATAGTGTGGGCAGCTAGTTCTAGGAGGAAGATCAGAGAGGGGCTGGTTTCAGCTTTCCGTAGCTCTGTTATTCCACTTTTGAAATTACCAAATCATTTTATTTGAGCAATGGTCCATCAAATGTGTACCAGCAGCAAAAATATTTCCTAGGAACTTGTTAGAAATGCAGATTTCTAGGTTCCAGGTGTCCCCAATTATTGTTTTGACAAGTCTTCTGATTTATAACAAAGCTTGAGACTCATTGGTTGAGAGAGAGAGAGAGAGAATGAGAAAATGAATGAGAGAGAATGCCCGATAAATTATTCTGGAAAGTAAATTCAGGTAGCTTTCTATATTGATATTTTACTGTAGTGTTTTCAAATGATTGGAAACAACCACAGAACCACAGATTGAAACCGTAATTATGTTAAGGCCTCTTTAGCAATCTCAAGTCATGGTAGTTCTCCTATACTTTGTTCTATGACTTGACAGGTAATTTCCTTATAGGATGACTCACAGCAATTCAACACATAAAACTCTTTATATTTAAACAACACTTTCTGTTCCAAGATGTCAAAATGCATGACAGATAGTCAAAATGAAGCTCACTAATTATTTTCAACTTGTGGCAATAAATAGCCCACAATTACCATCACTGATATTTATTGGTGATTTTCTGGCAAAGTCCAACTTTGGCTATGATTGTTGAAAGTCAACAACTGAAGGAAAAATATCATTTATTTTTGGTTCCTATAGGATTGTAGTTGATAAATTACTCACTAACTTCTATTATTACATCTCAATGATAGATAATGATGCTCATCAAGAAAAATCCCAAAGAATGTTTTTGCACTTTCTATGATTAAACTTGATTTTTGAAATATCACCTGGGCCATTGTACATTTAATTATGGGTTTTAAATGAAGACAGAAATAAGTTCTAATTGCAGAGTAATGCAGAGTAAGTGTTGACTGTAAGTACAAATTTCCCGTTAAGATACAGAACACATCTGATAACCCTGAGTTCAGAGCTGGGGTAAAGGCTTACTTGGGGCATGTTTCCATTTTCTGAGAACGTAGCAAAGGAAGAAGTTGGTGATGGAGCATTCAGGATTTTGCAGGCTCCAAATGGAATCTGAATCATCTTCACGGAAACAGTGAAAGATGAAAAAGCTCACTGTTTTTGATGGATTAAAGACTGTCCTGGTGCCTGGGTAGAAGAGAGAGGAGACTGAGGTCCAGGTTTCCAGGATCTTCACTCCCCTTATCTGCCCTGATAGGATCAGGAAATGGGCAAGAAAGAATGTGGGCACTGCTGCTTTGTATCTTTAAATATAGACTGACCCTCGGTAGTAGTAAAATGTGGCTCCACGAATGTCCAATTAAACCTAACCAATCAGAATAATTCTTCCTTTCTTGATGGAGTGTCTCTGTAGAAATGGACAAAGGTGGGTGTGGGGTGGGAAGTGGTACTTCCCTTCTGCTACAGACTCCAAATTTTATTTTAATTTTCTAATAATTTAAATCCAACTTAAAACCTTATAACATGTTTGGGTTTTTAAAAAGAGTAGGTACTAAAACTAACTAAGCAGGGAGGGTGAAAAAATATCTGATAATAATTTTAAGAAAAGGTAGAATTATTGTGAAAATTACCAGAATTGTTTTTGTTCCATATGTGAGATGCTACAGTATTTCAATTATAAGTATAATTCAATAGAATTCAAAATAATAGAAATTAATTTGCTGTCTCTATCTGATAATATTTCCAGAGACTTTACTTGGGGAGATTTAAAATTATTTTATTCTATTGAAATTTCTAGAAGTCTTTAAATTGAACTTCATTATAAGTTATAGTGCACAGTAGTATCAACAAGCCTGCAGATTCTGACATCTCTTCTGCCTTCTTCTCTCCCTCCTATTTCTCTTCCTCTCCCTCCCTCTCCCCTTCTCTCTCTCCTTACCTCTTTTCTTTCCACAAAGCAACTGTTTTGCCCATTTAGGGCATATAACAGTAGGGATCCAGACCATTCTGTTTATTATAGGGGTGGGGAATGTGGATTCTCACAATAAAAACCAACCTGGTTTTAAATACTATGCTTGTGCCTTACTAGCTGTGCAGTCATCGGCAATTTACTCAGTCATTCTGTGTCTCAGTTTGCCCATCTGCAAAAGAGGTAACAGTAATGCCCATCTCTTATGTTTGATCCATTTGCTTTCAGAAGAGCATTTAGCACAGAATAAGCACAGTTCATATTATTTTTATTTCTCCGAATATTTAAAATTTTGGGTCCATAGTCTCAAAATCTAACATTCACCGATATGAATAGCTGATGGGATAAATGGAAAAAATTGCTATAGTAATTATTGCATTGGTTTCTCATTTTTTTAAACTGAAAACCAGAATCACCATTTCCTGACAATATATGTTATCAAACAGTCCAAAGCCATATTATTTTTTTTGAGAAGTCACTGAATATTGGAAATGAAGGTAGAACTAAGAAATAGTAGAAGATCAACTTTTTGATTTTACTAATCCCAAATGAAAAGTGAAAATAATGGTGATATTTGCGACAACTGCAGAGGAGTCATACAGAAAGAATCTCACATATGCACAGCATACTTGAAATTGAAATGGCAGAAAATGACTAATTCTTAAATCAAAAACCTTTTACTAAAATTAAAAACAAATGGCTTCTTTTTCTTGCTTTCTTGTAGGAGGTGAAAGAGAACTTGGGAAGTGTCAGACTATATTAAAAAGCAGATTACAGTGGTAATATTTCAGAAGCATAAAAATACTAAGGCAGGTTTCACAAATACCCTGTTTAAAATAATTTTATACTTAACAGAAACTTTGTAGAAAAGCATTAAAATTGTCCACTGTAGCACAGGAGAGAATTTTCTGTGAAGTTTAGCTATAGCCTTTTATTACATGGCCAGGTATTCTAATTAGGCTGCAAATTACATAAACAATATTATAGTTTGGAACAAATTCACTACTTAAGTTCAACCTGGTAAATGTTTGTGTGTATATATAAATAAAATGATATAATCTCCTGAATATCAGCATTATGTCAATGCAAACTTGGATTGGTATATTATTTAACTCAGATAAACCATCAGAATTGTCAATGTTTGTTTATTAAGCAAGGCAGACTTTTAGGTAGGAGGCATGGCTCTCTGGAGAAGTTGATAGACACCAGATATGCAAACTGGAAAATGGTGAAAAAACAGACAATCTGGATTTTATTTTTAAACCTAGGAACTTGTTTAAGTGTCCATCTCTTTGGGTTGAAGAAAGTAGCTAACGTAGATTTTCCTGGTTCAGGCTTCTGTGAGGATGGACAATAGGAAAATTTGTCACTAGAGGCAGAGTCAGGACTATTTTCACTTTTGCACTTACTCTTAGAGCTGCCCAGTTCCTGCAGCATAGAGGAAGGCACCAGATTGGCCAGCGCAGGAAGAAATTTGGATTCTGGCCCTGCTACTTAATAACTTTGTGCACTGCTGAGGTAGGCAAATTGCTAAACTTCATGAAGTTCAGATTTCCCCTCTGCAAGATGACGGTAACCTTTGTTCTACCAGCTTGAGTTAGGATTGGCCCAATGAAGTAATGGATATAAAATTGCTTTGAAAATTATACACTGCTTTAAAAATAATATTTATCATTGCTATTTCAGGATAAAAAAACTCCCTTTCTTCTAATATATTCAGTATTATTACGGTCAGCCTTGATCTTCCAGAAGTTGAAATAAAAATTAAATATTTTAACAATGCTGAGCATTGTTTACATGTTAAAGAGCACATTCAAGCATGCACATTTCTTCTTAAACATTTCTCAAAGTAAAACATACACATTACAAAGGATTTGGAAATATAGAATGAGATCAAGAGGAAATAAAGGCCATCTGACTCTCTACTTCTTGAGTTAACCACTGATAATCGATTTTTAAATATTCTTTAGGTCTTTTTCCTTTATGTATGTGATATTTGAAACCAAGTTGTGAATATGCTTTATTTGTTATTTAACATTCTTCTCTTTTCACTTAACATTTCACAAATAAGAAATTTCAACGATCATTTTCTATATTGTTTCTTATCTAAGTATCTTAACATATTTAATTGTGAAGATTACCTGTGACTATTATGTAAATGAATGAAGAACAGCATAGACAACCTTAATAAATATATTAGAAATACATATGCTATAAAGGATATCACTGTATTGTGTCTAATCATTTCAGATGTTTTATAGACAATTATAATATTTATATTTAATTAAAGGCCATGTACAATTTTATTTTAAATAAAAAAATTAAAGACTGTTGCACTTGAAAGCTGACATAGAAGCTCTGGAACACTTTCTTCTACTTAATTGAGGTGGTAGATATAAAAGCACTATAGGAATATAGATTACACTTGAATATAAATAAAAATTGGGACAAATACTATAGCATTGTTGGCTACTCAATATTCTGTTAATAAATTGTAATAGCATATTATGGAGAATGACTGAACATTTGTAGTCTGTCTGCCAATTAATAAGATCACATTTGCATGGTATAATGAATTTATAAAAGTGAAATATGAGGTATGCTTTATTGTTAAAGATTGCCTGCCAACTTGAAAGTCGGTCTGAATTATATCATTTTACTGATATCCAAGAGAAATCTTAGCATGTGATTAATAGGGCAGAAATGCTAAGCCAGGGATATTTTTATCTTTATAGTGCATTTATTTGAGATCACAATTATTAGAAACCATAATAATAATACCTATCAATAACCATCAAATTAATTTTGAACCTAAAGTTGTAACAATTTCAACAGGTCAGTATATTTACATATCAAATTAAAATTCTTAAATTAGTATTATAATTGATGCAGTGTTTATATGAAATATTATATATAATTCTTCAATAAATTAACAAAATGAAAACAATAAGAAATGTTATAAATATTTGTGTCTTATAAAAGATTTAGAGGAAATATCTGATAGTATGAATTAATACATGCTTAATGATATTACTCTTATTTATAAAGCATCCAAACATACACACCTCTATAAGATTATATATCTTTGACATTAAAAGAAATGTATTCCAAAATCAATTTTCAAAACACCACTCTTATTGTACTTACATTTTATAATGGAGAGGTCTCGCCTTTAAGCATTTATAATCATAGCACTAATGCTAAACAGATATGAGGCAGTAGGAAACCCAACAATCCAACTCACGACATTTGATAATATCAGCCTCTGTATAGAAGTATTATGAAACTAAATTCAAATGAAACAGAATCAAAAATAGATGTCATTAATAAACAAGTAGCTATTTTAAAACATCTAGTTAATAGTATACTACCTGGGATAGGGTGGTGAGGAAGTCTGAAATAAATGCTAGACCAAGTTTTATTCTTACTTGAAAAAATGACAGTATATTGGGTCTATGTCCTAACTGAGAGCTATGTAATGTAACAGTCACTCTCAAATTTCTAGTTTTACTATGACAGAGCATTTTTTTAATTTTTAAAAATATGTTTATTGATTTTAGAGAGAGAGGAAGGGAGAGAGAGAAGCATCAGTATGAGAGACAAACATGGATTGTTGCCTCCCATACATGCCCTGACTGGGGATCAAACCCACAACCTAGGTACATGCTCTGTCCCAGAATTGAACTGGCAACATTTTGGTGCATGTGACGATGCTCCAACCAACTAAGCCATACTGGCAAGGGCAAGAGTGCATGTTTAAAAATAATAAGTGTAGAAAAAGAGCTAAAATGTTCCTTAGTGCAGTTTCCTTCCCCTTTCCCTATTCATTCTCCAATAGAAAAAGTGGTCAGAGAGTCCCAAACAAGTTGGACTCAAAGAGGCCTACACCGAGACACATTATAATTAAAATGACAAGGCTTAAAGACAAGGAGAGAAACCTAAAAGCCACAAGAGAAAAGCAGGTAGTTATACACAAGGGAGCACCAGTTAAGACTGTCATCCAATTTCTCAACAGAAATATTTCAGGCCAGAAGAGTAGCATTATATATTCAAGGTGATGAAAAGCAAGGAGCTACAACCAAGGCTACTTTACCCGGCAAGCCTATCATTTAAAATCAAAGGAGAAATAAGGAGCTTCCCAGACAAGAAAAAGGTAAGAGTTTGTTAACACCAAACCAGTACTGTAAGAAATGTTAAAAGGCTTGTTTTAATGAGAAGAAGAAAGAGAAAGAAAGAAGAAAAAAAAAAACAGAGGAAAATAGTCTAACAATAAAATGGCAATAAATACATACCTAATGATAATCACCTTAAATGTAAATGGCTAAAATGCTCCAACCAAAAGGCATAGGGAAGCTGAATGGATAAGAAAACAAGACTCATATATATGCTGTCTTTAAGAGACCCATCTCAGATCAAAAAATACACACAGACTAAAAGGGGGGGAAAAGGATAGTTCATGCAAATGGAAGGAAAAAAAAGCTGGGGTTGCAGTACTTATATCTGACAAAATAGATTTTAAAACCAAGGTTATGGTAAGAGACAAAGAAGACACAACACAATGATAAAGGAGAACCTGAATATTTGAAACAAATCTCCATGGACATAAAGGGAGAGAGTGACAGAAGTACGGTCATAGTTGGGGATTTGAACACCACATTGATTTTAATGGATAGATCTTCCAGACAGAAAATCAACAAGAAGACAGCAGCCTTAAATGATACACTAGATCAAATGGATTTCATTGATATCTTGAGAACATTTCACATCAAAGCATCAGAATATACATACTTTTCAAGTGTACATAGAATATTTTCCAGGAGAGATAACATGTTAGGACACAAAACAAATCTAATAAATTTGAGAAGACTGAAATCATATCAAGCATCTTTTCTGACCACAATGCTATGAAACTAGAAATCAATCATAAGAACACTGAAAAAACATGCAAAGACATGGAAGCTGTAAATCATATTATTAAACAATGAATGGGTCAACAACAAGATCAAGGAGGAAATCAAAACCTCCTTGAAACAAATGAAAATGAGGACATAACAATTCAAAATGTGTGGGACATTGGGAACGAAATCCTAAGGGGAAGTTGATAGCAATCCAAGCCTATCTCAAAAAAAAAAAAAAAAGAAAAGAAAAGAAAGAAAGAAAGAAAAAGAGAAACAGAAAAAGAAAAGAAAAAGTTTGAATAAACAATCTATCTTTACACTTAAAGAAACTTGAAAAAGAACAAGTAAAGCCCAAAGGGAATAGAATGAAGAAAATAATAAAGATCAGAGAAGAAATAAATGAAATAGAATCTAAAAAAATCATACAAAAGATCAATGAATCCAGCAGCTGGTTATTTTTTTTTACTTTTTAAAAAATTAATGTTTGAATACAGTTGTCTCCATTTTCCCACCACCACTTTACCCTGCCCTACCCATGCCCACCTCCCACTCTCAACCCCCCCCCACTGCCTTGGCTCTGTCCATGGGTCCCTCATACATGTTCATTTACATCCCTTTCCCTTCTTTCCCACATTATTTCCCTCTCCCTTCCCCTCTGGTTACTGTCAGTTTGTTGTCAATTTCAATGTCTCTGGCTATATTTTGCTTGCCCAATTGTTCTGTTAATTAGGTTCCACTTATAGATGAGATCATATGGTATTTGTCTTTCACTTAGCATAATTCACTTAGCATAATACTTTCCAAGAGCTGGTTCTTTGAAAAGATAAACAAGATTGACAAACCTTTAACCAGGCTCATCAAGAAAAAAAAGAAGACACCAAAGAAATACAAAGGGTTGTAAGAAAATATTATAAAAAACTATATGCCAACAAACTGGACAAGCTGGCAAAATGAATAAATTCCTAGAAACATACAATCTTCCAAAACCAAATCAGGAAAAATCAGAGAATCTGAATAGACAGATTACAACTAGTAAAATTCAGGCAGTAAAACAAACAAACAAACAAACAAAAAATAACTCCCAACAAACAAAAGTACTTGACTGGATGGCTTCACAGGTGAATTTTACCAAACATTTCAAGAACACCTCTTCTTATCAAACTATTTCATAAAATTCAAGAGGAGGGAAAGCTCCCAAACTCATTCTATAAGGCCAGTATTTTTTTCTCTTATTTTATTGTTGTTCAGGTACAGTTCTCTACCTTTCCCCCCAACCCCAGCCTAACCCCCGCCCTCCCCACTTCCCTCCCATTCCCCCCCACCCCGTTATTGTCCATATGTCCTTTATAATTGTTCCTACAAACCTTCACCCTTTTCCCCTGAAATAACCTCCCCTCTCCCTTTTGATCACTGTCGGCCTTTTCTCAATTTCAGTGTCTTTGGTTATATTTTGCTTGTTTGTTTGTTTTGTTGATTAGGTTCCTGTTAAAGGTGAGATCATATGGTATTGTTTTTCACTGCCTGGCTTATTTTGCTTAGCATATGAAAAGATGCTCAGTATAGCTAGCTATCAGAGAGATGCAAGTTAAAACCACAATGAGATACCACCTCACACTGGTCAGAATGGCCATCATAACCAAAGCAACAAACAAGTGTTAGAGAGATTGTGGAGAAAAGGGAACCCTAGTGCACTGTTGGTGAGATTGCAGACTGGTGCAGTCACTATGGAAAAGAGTATGGGATTTCCTCAGAAAACAAAAAATGGATCTGCCTTTTGACCCAGCAATTCCACTTTTGGGATTATATCCTAAGAACCCTGAAACACCAATCCAAAAGAACCTATGCACCCCAATGTTCATAGCAGCACAATTTACAAGAGGCCAGTATTGTCTTAATCCCAAAACTAGTTAAAGACACTACAAAGAAAGAAAATACCCCTGGTGGCTATAGGTACTAAATTCCTCAACAAAATGTTAGCAAACCAAGTACAGAAATGCATCAGAAACATCATACACCATGATCAACTGGGATTTATTCTGGGGATGAAATGTTGGTACAACATTTGCAAATAAGGAAATGTGATTCACCACATTAAAAAAATTAAAGATAAAAACCCCATGATCATATCAATAGATGCAGAAAAAGCATTTGATAAAATATAGCACCCATTTATGATAAAAACTCTCAGCAAAGTGGAATTATAGGGAATATACCTATACATAATAAAGTCCATATATGATAAACCCCCTGCCAGCAAAATACTCAACATGAAAAAACTCAAGTTTTTCCCTTAAGATCAGGAACAAGACAGAGATGTCTGCTTTCACCTCTCTTATTCAACATAGTACTGGAAGCCCTAGCCACAGCAATTAGACGAGAAGAAGAAATTAAAAACATCCAAATTGGAAAGGAAGAAGTAAAACTGTCATTATTTGCAGATGACATGATACTGTATTTAGAAACCCCAAAGATTCCACCAAGAAACTGCTAGAATTGGTAAGTGAATTCAGGAAAGTAGCAGTATGCAAAATTAATATCCAGAAATTAATTGCATTTATATATGCCAATAACAAACTAACAGAAAGGAAAGTTAGAAAACAATCCCAGTTACAATTTCTTCAAAAATAATAAAATACCTAGGAGTAAACCTAACTAAGGATATACGACATATTTGAAAAATTATAAGACACTGAAGAAAGAAATTGAAGAAGATACAAATAAGTGGAAGCACATACCATGTTCATGGATAGGAAGAATTAACATCATTAAAATGTCCTTCTACCCAATTCAATCTATTGATTCAATGCAATTCTTATCAAGATTCTAATGACGTATTTCACAGAACTAGAAAAAATATTTCAAAAATTTATATGGGACCAAAAAAGGCTCTGCACAGAAACAACAATCCTGAGAAAGAAGAACAAGGTTGGAGGAATCATGCTGCCTAATATGAAACTGTACTCTAAGGTCATAGTAATAAAAAAAGAAGGGTGCTGGCATAAAAACAGACACATAGATCAATGGAACAGAATAGAGAGCCCAGATATAAACCCATGCCTTTATAGTCAATTAATATTAATAACTGACTATAAAGGCATAATAATTGACTATTATTAATATTAATTGCCTATAAATAGAGGAAGCAAGCACATACAATGGGCTAAATATAGTTTATTCAATAAATGGTGTTGGGATAATTGGACAGATATAAAAAGAAAAATGAAACTAGACCCAACTTCTTACACTGCACATAAGAATAAATTCAAAATGAATCAAAGACTTAAATGTTAGACCTGAAACAATAAAAATTATAGAAAATATAGGCAGCAAAATCTTAGACATTGCTAGTAGCAATATTTTATCTGATATATCTCCCCAAACAAGGGAAACAAAAGAAAAAATAACCAAATGGGTCTAAATCAAAATAAAAAGTTTTTTTCATGGCAAAGGAAGTCATCAACAAAATAAAAAGACAACCCACAGAGTGGGAGAACATATTAACTGATATATTTGATAAGGGATTAATATCAAAAATTTATAAAAAAACTTACAAAACTCAACCCCCAAAAAACAAATGACACAATTAAAAATAGACAAAGGACCTGAACAGACACTTCTTCAAAGAGGAAATACAAATGGCCAATGGACATAATGAAAAGATGCTTGACATCAATAATCATCAGAGAAATGCAAATTAAACACTGAGATATCTCAAACATGTCAGAACGGCTATCATTAATAAATCAACAAACGACAAGTACTGGTGAGGATGAGGAGAAAGGGGAACCCTTTTGCACTGTTGGTGGTAATGCAGATTGGTGCAGCATCTATGAAAAGTAGTATGGAAATACCTGAAAATATTAAAAATAGATCTGCCTTTTGATTTCCACTTCTGGGAATATATCTGAAGGAACCCAAAACACTAATTTGAAAGAATATAAGCACTCCTTTGTGTTGTGTAGTGTTATTTACAATTGCCAAGATATGGAAGCAGCCCAAATGTCCATCAGTAGATGAGTAAATAAAACAACTATGGGACATTTACACAATGGAGTACTACTCAGCCATCAAAGAAGAAAATTTTACCCTTTGCAATGGTATGGATGGACCTGGAGAACACTATGCTAAGTAAAATAATCCAGTCAGAGAAAGACAAATACCATATGATTTCAGTCATATGTGGAATTAAGGAACAAACTGAACTAACAGGGAAAATGCGGACAGACTCAGAGGTGGAGAGCATGGTAACAGGTAATGTGGGGTGAAAGGGTGAAGGGATTGAGCAAAAAGGAAAAAACTTGTAGACATGGACAACAGTGGAGGGAAGTGGGTATAAGAGGACTAAATGGTAATGGAAAAAAATACAATAAAGATTAAATCAAAAAAGGAAAAGTGAGAAATACCTAAGGAACAGATGTGATGATTCACAATGGGACAAGTCTATTCTGAACAACTATATTCAGTGAGAACAGTTCAAGTTGGGGTTTTTGAGATACTGGAAAATTATCGCATTAACCACAGATATAGAAGAATATTTCTTATGCATTGTAAAATGTATTCCTCAAAGCAGAAAAGCTGATGGAAGGCCAGGATCTGAATGGATAAAATATAATCATATACTCAGGCATGTTCCAAGCTGAAAGGCAACTATACCACTTGTCTCACAGAATTAGATAGGAGATATAACCCAGTAAGATCAAGGTAAAAAATATTTTAATTAAATATATATTAATATATATTAAATTAAATGTATAAAATATATAATGTAGCAATCTGAAATATATAAATACATATTCATATTTATATATTAAATAATCAGTTGGAAATTTTAAATATATTTTTTACTATTGAAAAATAAACAGGCAGTGAAAAATATGTTTTCATTGCAAAACCTGACTCTGAAAACAAGGATTCTTTAAATCCTTCTCCAAGAACTTGTCTGTTTAAATGAAATTCAATGATACTATAATCAAATATTTAAAACTGAAAGAAAATGTTCATTAAATGGACATACATTCATGCATATATGTATATATAGTTAAACAGATAACTGGTTAAATATAATTAATATATAATACATATAAATATATAAATGTATTTATAATAAATGTACATACATGTATGAACATGTATATTTAAAACAGGTATTTTCATTGTTTGCAATATTTCATCTTAGAATCAGACTATGCCCAAGAATCTATGCCTCAAGACTTGAGTAAATAGTTAATGAATTCAGTATTAAAACAGGCATTAACAATATTGGCTTGGAAATTTATGACAAACTTATTCCTATAATGATTTACACTGTTTACTTGAAAGAATAAGGATAGGTACACATGCATAGACTCTACAAATTAAAATAAATTAGGTATTGAAATTTGGCTTAAGTTTTTAATCACAAAATTCTCAGTTTTGAACAACTGTGGCTTATGCATTAGACATAAGGCAGCTTTTATACCTGTTTCCTTAAACCAAAACAGCCCATATCAATAACAAAAATCCATATAAGAAAAAATGGAAAATTATGTCCTCTACAAGACCAACAAAAAATTGTCATCATACTGAAGCATGTGTGTATACTAACAATGCAGTTTTTATAGGCAGGTGTTTCTGGTACTAAAGTTTTCACATTAATTGAGGCTCTATTTTTTAATTTTAGCTTAAATGTGTTGCTACTGATCAAACTCATTCAGTAACACCGAGTAATGAACAAGGCCATATACGATGCTTACATGTTCTCTCTAAAATCTTTGAGCTTCACTAAAATAGAAAGGTCTCACATACTAAAAAGAGAACTTTGCATATAATATGCATTGGAGTTAGGGGTTAATTTTTTCTGTTGGACAACTTAATAATATTAACAGGAAGAAATTTCTTCAGTAGTTACACATTCAAAAATATATTTGGCTATACAGCAGATAATTAGCAGGACATTCAAAGTCTTTTGTTAGAGGAAGTCATTGTTAACAAGTCTTTATAAATTAATGCTGTTTCTCCAGGAACTTCAACACTGTATTATTTAAAAAAAAAAAAACAGTCAACTAGTCCTTTTAAGTACGGGAGGTTCCCATTTTATTTGACACTTGCTTCTGAAATCAACACCCTTACTCAACAACCTTAATATCATTTCTGATAATGAGTGAAAAGAGTGATTAGATATATGGGACAATTCAGAAAAAAAATAAGATGCAGAATTAATAGCAAATTGACTTTTCCCAGGTCATCCAATCAACTACTTACAGAGTTAAAAATAGAAGCTAAGTCTCATTCCCCACAGCTAGTGCTAGATCGGAGCCTGACAACTTTGCACTGTGGTTGCCTCAGCATCTCCTCACTGCCATTACCTCCATGGAGATATCTTCCCATGAGATGCAGATTCACTTGAAGGCTTAGTTTAACTAACATGGAGAGATGTAGGAAAACAAGTTCACAAACATTTTGGTAGTGAAATCTGATTGTAAATTGCCCATGACAATTAAAACAATAAAAATTGAAAACATTTATTAACAATTATCATGTTCCAAATATTACACTAGGTTCTCTTTTATGTTATCTTTAATCTTCACAACACTGATTTTCCTGTGATTTTCCTGTTTTAAATGTCAAGAAGGAATTGATAGAGGTTAAGCAATGTTCCTTAAGTCAAAGAACTAGAAAGTTGTACAGGTGGGATTCACACCATATGGGATGTATGACCAAATTCACTTTGTGAAAGACATGATTTGGATATACTGGTAGCCAAAACTGCCAGAAGTAGATAAAAATTAAGGAGATAAAGGGGCCCTGGCTGGTATTGCTTAGTGGATTGAGCTCCAGTTCAATTCCCAGTCAGAGCACATGCCTGGGTTGTGGGCCAGGTCTCCACTAGGGGGCATGCAAGAGGCAGCCACACATTGATGTTTCTCTTCCTTTCTTTCTCTCTCCCTTCCCTTCTCTAAAAACTAACATAAATGGGGTCTTTAAAAAAGAGAGAGAGAGAAAGGGAAAGGGAGGTCTTGTGATCAACATAGTTTGAACTTAATATTTAGAACTTTTTGACTGACCTTGAAAATGATCAAAAGCTGTCTGAGAGCTTTAAGAAAAAAGTAATCAAACTGAGAAACACACACAAAAAAATTTATAGTGAGACATTTTGAGATCAACCCAACTGCTTTGCTTTCGTTACATTGTACTACCATTTTATGTCATTTTACATTTTATTTATTAAGTAGAAATTTAAGTATTTAAGCATTTTTTTCTGAACAGGATAGTGGCTTTTTAATTCCTAAATAATGACCAAGACCCCAACTTCCTCCCCTTACTCAATGGACTGTCTAGTGTGAGATCATTTAAGTGTCCTATTTAATTTTTGTGGTGACATAGTGACTTTGTGCAATTCTGTGATAATGATATAGGTCCACTATCTCAAACCGGCAAGCAGGTAGAAAAAGTTTTAAGTCTTCCAGTCAAGATGAAGGCATAGGTAGTTATGGTCAACCAAAATAAGGATAATAACCAATTTAAAAACAAAAAACAACCAGAACTGCCCCAAAATTGAACTGTATAGAAGTCCAGCAACAAAGGAATTAAAGAAGAAACATTCATCCAGACTGCTAGGAAGGGTGGAGACAGAAAGGTGCAGAAGAGAGGACCCCCAGCAAGGCACTGGCTGGTTGACTGGGTGGTCCCACATTGGCACGCAGATAAGCTGAGATGAACAACTGGGAAGTGAGACAGACCCCGAAACCCAGGGTTCCAGTGTGGAAAAGTAAAGCCTCAAAACCTCTGACTGTAAAAAACCTGTGGGTGTTGTGGTGACAGGAGAACTCCCAGTCTCACGGGAGACTCCATTGGAGGGCCTCATGGGATCCTAGAACATACACAAGCCACCGACCTGGGAATCAGCACCAGAAGGGCATAATACGCCTGTGGGAAGTGAGGGAATTAACTGAAAGCAGGGTGAGAACTGAGAAAGCTTTTGTACCCTCTGTGCCCCTCTTCCACATACAGTGCCATGACTCAACCAAGTGGGTTGCCCTGCTGTGGTGAATACCTAAGGATCTTTCCCATCTAATGTAACAGGTGTGCTGAGACAAACAAATATGGTCCAAAGGAAATAACAGATCAAAACTCCATAAAAAGAGCTAAGTAATGAAGAGATAGCCAACTTATCAGATGCAGAATTCAAAACATTGGTAATCAGGATGCTCACAGAAATTATGGAGTACAGTCACAAAATAAAGGAAGAAGTTAAGGCTATACTAAGTGAAATAAAGAAAAATATATGGGGAACCAACAGTGAAAGGAAGGAAACTGGGATGCAAATCAATAATTTGGAACAAAGGGAAGAAATAAACATTCAACCACAACAGAATGAAGAAACAAGAATTTAAAAAAATGAGGAGAGGCTTGGGAATCTCTGGGACAAGTTTAAATGTTCCAACATCCAAATCATAGGGGTACCAGAAGGAAAAGAGGAAGAACAAGAAATTGAAAACTTATCTGAAAACATAAGGAAGGAAAACTCTAATCTGACGAAGGAACTAGACATGCACATCCAGGAAGCTCAGAGAGTCCTAAAGATGTTGCATCCAAGGATAAACACACCAAGATACATCAAGACTAAAGATAAGGAGAGAATCTTAAAAGCAACAAGAGAAAGGAGAGAGTTACCTATAAAGTAGTTCCCATAAGACCATCAGCTGATTTCTCAAAAGAAACCTTGTAGGCAAGAAGGAGCTAGAAAGAAATATTTGAAGTCATGAAAGGCAAGGACCTACATCTAAGATTCCTCTATCCAGCAAAGCTATCATTTAGAATGGAAGGGCAGATAAAGTGCTTCTCAGGTAAAGTAAAGTTAAAGGAGTTAATCATCACAAAACCCTTATTATATGAAATGTTAAAGGGACTTAAGTAAGAAAAAGAAGATCAAAACTATGAACAGTAAAATGACAACAAACTCACAACTATCAATAATTGGACCTAAAAACAAAAACAAACTAAGCAAACAACTAGAATAGGAACGAATCACAGAAATGGAGATCACATGGAGGTTTATCAGTGGGGAGGGGTGGGGGAGAGAATGGGGGAAAAAGGGAATAAGAGGCATAAATGGTAGGCACAAAATAGAGAGGAGGAGATTAAGAATAGTATAGGAAATGGAGAAGCCAAAGAACTTATACATACTGATGAACATGAACTAAGGGGGTGGGGAATGCTGGAAAGAGGGGGGCATAGGGTGGAGAGGGATGAAGGGGAGAAAAAGTGGGGCAACTATAATAGCATAATCAATAAAATATACTTAAAAATATTTAGAAGAAAAAATTCAGTTGATCAGGATTTTGCTTTCTCTATGATTGTATTCTTTTTTAAAAAATAATTTATTTTTTATTTTATTTTTTCCATTACCATTTATTACCTTTACTTTCCCCCACCTCCACCCCATCCACTTTCCCCCTGCAATCACGCTGTTGTCTCTGTCCATGAGTTTTATTCTTTTCTTTTTAACAATTTTATTTATTTTTAGAGAGAGGTAAAGGGAGGAAACCATCCATGTGTGTTTGCCTCTCTTGTACCACTACTGGGCACCTTGCCTGCAACCCAGGCTTGTGTCATTACTGGGAATTGAATAGATGACCTTTTGGATCACAGGCAGGTACTCAATCCACTGAGCCACACCAGCCAGGGCAATAATTTTTTTTTCTTTTTTGCTGGATCCCGCCATCTGCCCCCCCACCACCAGAGCTGTCATCCTGGTCTCTATTAGCCTGTCTCTATTTTGCTTGTTAGTTCAGTTTGTTCATTAGATTCCACATATGAGTGAAATCATACGGCATTTGTCTTTCTCTGACTGGCTTTTTTGGCTCAGCACAATGCTCTCCAGGTCCATCTATGCTGTCACAAAGGGTAAAAGATGAGTGGGTAAAACAGCTATGGTACATTTACACAATGGAATACTACTCAGCCATAAAATATGATTGTATTCTTTACAATGTGGTTAAAAAGATATGGAGATAAGATAACCACTGATTAATACTCTATGATTAAAATTTGTGTCTTGATTTTGAATAACCTAAGGTTCCAAATCCACTGCAGTTGAAGAAAGGAGAAGAAAGGAGTTTTCCTGTCCGGGGTACATGGACTGTGCTTGGTTGAGTAGCTTGAACTGCTTACTAGCTGTATCTCCAACTTTAATATGTATCACCTCTAATTCCAAGTTTACCAAAACCTCAGCAGCAAGAAAGTATGGACTGGCAGGAAACAGGAGAAAGGGTAGTCCTATCCTTAATTAGTCTTCACCAGACCTATGAAAATAATCACAATGAAGTTGTATAGAATACCAGTTATTTTGTAGTGGAGGGCAGCTTTTAATAACAAATGGTATTGATTCATTTTTTTGTTAAATGTTTTATAAATTCTTATTAAAAAGGCAAGTACAAAACTGATCATTTGTGATACAGAAATATTTATGCTCTTGATATATTACTGTTTTAAAATAACAGCTTACATTAATTGAGTGCTTACCATAGTATATGATACCAATAAGATCTCTAAAAATCTCAACTTGTATAAAACATACCAAGTGCCTTTCTTTGCTGTCCTGCATGTTCTCTAACATAGAGATGATATAGGAAATATAATTTAGATTTCTCTTCTATAAGATCACCCCATGTCTCAACTAACTTTTATCAATGGAGATTCTCAGTAGGTACATATTTATTTATTATAAAACCATTCTGTGCTGATCATATGGTAATTCTAATAAACGTTGATGAGCCACAATAGTTAAGAATGTCAGCCCCATTTCATTTCAGCTTCTTCAACTGCAGGAAAGCACATGTTGGATGATGGTAATTTCCCCAAGAACAATTCACTTTCTTCAGATGAAAGATTAACTTGGATGAACATTTGGTTTGTCACAGTTTATTTTTGAGTGTAATCACTTTTTTAAATAGTACTAATGCAGCCTTTTCAGAATGAATCCTTCTAAAAATGCATTATTCTCCTGTGAATGTACCTTATCATTAAAAACCCATACATATAATTTTACTTTTCTCAACTTTTCACATATTGCCATATATAACAAATATTAAAATCCTTAACTCTTTATGAGCTGTAACATTTGATAGTCCTTAAATCTGAATTTGATTTTGTGTCTGACTGATTATTATTATCCCATTACCCAATGGGATTCAACCACCAATGCAAATTCAACATGATTTCTACAAGTCCTGGCAAGATGATGTGTGTGAATGGAAGGAGGGTATTAACATCTTGATAGTTTTTCACTACATTTCAAAGATCAGAGAACCTGAGCATGAAAGATCATGGAGAGAAGTGTAAGAAATGGCATGAGAGCCATGACTGACTTCCTACATTGACTAAGTCAGATTCTGAGTATACAACAGGAAATATGGGGTAGGTTGTGGTGTTGCTACTATTGCTATGGCCAAAAGAGTGACACTTCTACCTTCAGGTTCAGAGCCACTGCAGTGCACTGTTTAAAATGTGGGCTTCTTCCAGAAATAAACCCAAGTCTTTATGGTCAATTAGTATTTGACAAAAGGGGCAGAAGCATAACATGGAGTAGAAATAGCCTCTTCAACAAATGCAGTTGGGAGATCTAGACAGCTACATGCAAAAGAGTGAAACTCGACCACCAACTTACACCATAAACAAACATAAATTCAAGGTGGATAAAAGGCTTAAATATGAGTTGTGATACCATGAAAGTCCTAGAGGAGACCATAGGCAAGAAAATCTCAGATATTCCATACGTCAATATTTTCACCAATAATCTCTTAGAGCAAGAGACATAACTGAAAGAATAAACAAATGGGACTTCATCAAAATAAAAAGCTTCAGCATGGCTAAAGAAAACTGCTTTAAAATAAAAATAGAAACAACCATATGGGAAAACTAATTTGCAGATGATACCTCAGACAAGGGTCTTATCTCCAAACTATATAAAAAAGTCAATCAACTCCACTCCAGGAAGACAAACAACTTGATGAAAAAATGGGCAAAAGACTTGAACAGACACTTCTCCAAGGAAGGCATACAGAGGGCCCAGAGACACATGAAAAGATGCTCAGCATCACTAGCCATCAGAGAGATGCAAATTAAAACCACAATGAGGTACCACTTCACACCAGTCAGAATGGCCAACATAAACAAATCCACAAACAAATGTTGGAGAGGATGCGGAGAAAAGGGAACCCTAGTGCACTGTTGGTGGGAATGCAGACTGGTGCAGCCACTGTGGAAAACAGCATGGGATTTCCTCCAAAAACTAAAAATGGAACTGTCTTTTGACACAGCAGTTCCACTGTTGGGATTATACTCTAAGAACCCTGAAACACCAATTCAAAAGAACCTATGCACCCCAATGTTCATAGCAGCACAATTCATAATAGCCAAGGGCTGGAAGCAATGTAAGTGCCCATCAGTAAATGAGTGGATCAAAAAACTATGGTACATTTACACAATAGAATACTATGCAGCAGAAAGAAGAAAGGAGCTCCTACCCTTCGAAACAGCATGGGTGGAGCTGGAGAGCATTATGCTAAGTGAAATAAGCCAGGTGGTGAGGGACAAATACCATATGACCTCACCTATAAGTGGATCTTAACAAAACAAACAAACAAGCAAAATATAACCAGAGACAGTGAAATAAAGAACATCTGACAGTAATCAGAGAGGAGGTGGGAGAGGGATAATAGGGGATAATGAGGGGGCCATCAAGGAACAAGTATGAAGGACACATGGACAAAGCCAAAGGGGGTGGGTTCGAGTGTGGGAGGCAGGGATGGGTAGAGTAGAGGGGGTGTGGTGTGGTGCAAATGGAGACAAATGTACTTGAACAACACCACCACCAAAAAAAACCCCCAAAAAACAAAAAAACTCTGTATATAATGGATATAGTCTACCAGCAAGCTATAGGAATAAATTGTAGAATCTGAAAAAATGGAAAAATAATAAATAAAATAAAATAAAATAAAATGTGGGCTTCTCATTGCTTATTCAGACAAAATTCAGAATGCTTATTGTTTTTATGCCTCCTTTTTTAATGAGGGTTTTATCAGCAGCAGTAAAGATAAATGGTAAGAGAAAGAAGAGGCATACCTTAAAGTACTATTATGAGTGTCTGGGGTGTGTTTATGTTCTTGCCACCCATCAGTTTTAGGGAGATGGGTGGGCCTTTTAGCATGTTAATGTTTAATTTGTGTAAAACATGATGCAACCCCCAGCAAGCTTGTTTCTGTTCTGTGGGACAATCTAAATCAAGACAGACTCCCTCTGAGGTGGGTGGTGTAAAGTCTTGCCAATTTTGTTTATACTTCAGATATTCCAATATTCTGTAATTTAGCCTATATAAGACACTTCCATCATTGGGCACACGTTATTATCTTTCAGTATAAATTAAAAAGAATATACTGAAGAGAAACTAAGGGGAAAAAACGGCAAAATAAAAGATTTACCATAATGCAGGTATTACCATAAATTTGAACTAAAAAATAGACCAAATTTCAGTTAGGATACAAATGACCCATTACTGGAGCTTAAAAGCAAAACAAGTAAAAACTAGCTATAGATGCTTCTAGTTTCCCATGTTGTTGCTAGAAATCTCTACTGACATTTGCAATGCACTGTGTAATATTTCTGAAGTGATGCAATGGATGACTGAGAGACTTGAAATCCTTCAGTACTTGTGTGTAGTGTATTTCTTCCAAGAACTAAAAATGAAAAAAAGTGAGAATATTGAGACTGTTTCTTTGCTCAAATCATGTCAAAGAGATTACCTTATATAACACACTGTTATTTTTAAGAAAGTTAGAAATGGTTATACAAAAAACAGAAATACTCCCTGTTGAAAAATTTATGATTCTTAGTCAATAAACATATTCAAATTACAAATATGCATAATCTCTGACCCAACAATACCATTCCGTACCAGTCCAAGAGTTTTTCAAACAAAACTAAAAACACTATATATAAAGACATGTACCTTTATGTCCATTACCTCATAGCTTGAAATTATAATACAAGTTGGAAATTAGTAAATGCTAGTCAATGGGTTTTGGTTGAATAAAATTATGGCACACTCAGTACACATTACTAGGCATTTACTACATGTAATATGGTAGTGTTATATGTTAGATATCATTAATATAATAGACATACAATATGCTGAAAGTGTTTTGCAACTATAAATTACTATAATACAAATATAGTTAAATCTCATTCAGCCTTAAAAAAGAGTGAAATTCTGATATATGTTACAACATGGATGAACCTTGAGGACATTATGCTAAATAAAAGAGGCCAGACATAAAAGGACAAATATTGTATGATTCCACTTATACGAGGCACCTAGAATTGGCAAATTCATGGATGTAGAAAGTAGAATAGAATTTACCAGAGGCTGAGAGGAGGGAAGAATGAGGGGTCATTGTTTATTTGGTATAGATTTTTTATTTGGGTTGATGAGAAAGTTCTGAAAATTGATAATGGTGATGATTGTTCAACTTTGTGAATATGCCACTGAATACCAGTGAAATGTAAAAGTGGCATAATTTTCTGTTATGTATGAGGTCTGTCCAGAAAGTTTGCATCCACATAGTATGAAAGATAAAGACATTTATCAAAGAAGATAAAAGTTACAAGAAACATTGTTCATAGGACAACGATGCCTCAGTCTCCTTCAAAGTAGGCACCTTGGGACCTCACACAGTTCTCCCAATCACCATCAGTTGCCTCGTTTTATTTTCTTGAATCTTATTGATAGTCTGAAATCTCTTCCCTTTCAAAGGTGATTTCAGTTTTGGGAAAAGCCAGGAGTTGCAGGATGCCAAATCTGGGCTGTAGGGGGGCTGAGTCACCTGGATGATTTGATGTTTCATTAAAAACTCTGCAAGGGACGTAATGCATGAGCAGGCACATTGTTATGACGAAGCTGCCAATCACCAGTTGCCCATAGCCGTGTCCTTCTGAATCATCCATATAGTTTCCGTGGAGGAATATTCAAGCTTAATGCAAAATCTTATGCAGATTCATGGCTCTGCTCACTCAGGCATTTTGAATGTGACGGCCACACAGTACGCATGCTCCCTCAACGGTGTCCACTGCCCCCACTGACTAGTACAGTAAAGTTGTCATTGGTCACACATGTGCATTTCATTCCACTCTCCTTGGCTGCCAGGTTACATCAATGTCACGCAAACCATTCTTATATTATCAATGGTTGGACTTTTTGTGGACAGACTTCGTATATTATACCACAATAAAAAATAAAAATCTGCTATCAAAGTACAAATGTGCCTCATATTAGGCATACTATGATGAAGATTTCATAAAACTGCACTCATATTAGGAACTTCTATGTACAGTTATTTCATAGTTTGGGAAATGTAAAGAAAGCAACAGCTTACATTGTCCTTTGGAGTTTTCTGACTCCATCTCTTCATCTCTGCTTTTTCTAGATTGATGTTCTTGCCACACCTCTCTGAACAATAGCCTCAGCAGGAACCAGGCTAACTAGTACTGGTGTCCTCAAGTATGAGCTCAGAATTTTGATGCATTTTTTTAATGCTGGCAGTTGTTTTAGAATCTAGGAGGGATGACCTAACTTATCATTCTTTCCTTAACTTGGCAAAAGCAAATATTACTACAGAAAGTAGTACCAGAAGGAAACAATAACTTTGAGACAGACATACGTCCATCCTAAGAAAACTGAATCTGTTTCCAAGTAGAATATACCACTCAGCTGCTGGCAATGCTTTTCAGCATATTTGGTGGTGTAGTCATTCTAAGTCTGAGAACTGTTTCTGTTCTGTAAAAATGGTTTGGGTATGAAAACCCTAAATAAATCACTTGGAGTGTATAACATTCAGACCTTCTTTTGGGATTCCTTTTCCATGAATTGAGGTGCACTTAGTCACTGTTCTCCCTGCACTTGCTTCCTGGCTCTCACCTGCCTTTGAGTCAGTGCCACTGAAGAACTTTCCTTTTGGTCCTAATGTAGGGAGGATAATAGAACAAGGTCTCATCTCAAGTACCAGAAATATCTGGGCTAATGAAGAACACAGATGTCAAAGTGAGCCCAGAGTGGATGTGCTCAGACCATTTGCTAAGGAAGGCTTTACTGGTTCCTCACATACCTGCAATGTACACAGAATTATATGTATGTGTGTTTGTGTAAGTGCTGGGGGAATGGGAGCACAACCTTTACTGAATCATCAAAGGGGTGTTAAGACCCAAACAGTTAAGAAGCACTGGAAATATTAATCACAAAATAATTTTAAACTTCTCTGATGGCTCTGACATTGTGTTCTCATAATGCTTTTCTGTACTCTGTTACACTCCAAAGAGCAGTATGGTGATAAGGGCAGAATCTCTGACATTTAGATGATGACTCTGAATCTCAGTCATGTACAACGATCATACAGTGGAAGGAAGAAATCAGATCCCATAGATGACAGTCCCTCGCAGAGTGCCTTGAACTAGAGAAGGGTTCATGTATATGGCACCTTCCCCACTTACTCTTTTTCAACAGAGAATGTAAGCATGTTGAAGGCAGGAAAATATCTTCTTTAAAGTTCTCTGTTGTTGTTGGTAAGCTTGCCATGCTTTTTGATGTGCATGGGCCAATTTCCATGTAATGCATGCAAGCTTACAATAACTTTCTTTGAAGGTAACTATCTGAATTACTTTCATATTTTATTATTATATAAGGATTTTAAAAAATGAAGCTGGGACTTGTGCATATATTCAGAGCCTAACTTGACCACTGGACAAAGTGGGTAGGTATGTACCTTGGGAAATAATAACCAAACTGTTCACTAGAATCAAATTGCCAAGTATCTACTATGCATATACACAGCTAGGCACTGTATTATGCGTTGTAGGCAATAAAAAGTTGTCAATCCTGCTCTTCAAGGTTATTCCAGAAGAGAAATCATGTTCACACAAAAAGATGGATCAAGACAGAAAGTACCATACAAATTTAAATGAGGGAGGAAACAGAGAAGGTACGTATGGGGAAGACTTCAGGGAAGAGGTGGTGTGTGATGTGAGCAAGGCTTCAACATGCAGCAGGGGGAGCAAAAGGAACAAATGGAAACTACATGCATGACTTCATGGGGCACAAATTGGAAATAAGGACCACCTAGTTTAGACGGGTTCTGGGGGACTTAACGAGGATTAGTGAAAAACCAAATAAAGACGTATCATGGTGCCTAATATATATGACTAAGTAATAACTTTTAAACACAAATATTTAAAAAGTAACATAAAAGAGAACTTAAAAATATAGACATAGTGAACAGAGTGAAGTGTTATAGGAATCTGGAAATAAAGAGGTTACTTGAAAGATTTCAAAATTGTACTTTTTCTACCCATTTTCAGTAGAGGCACTGGTTGAAAAGAAATGACATTTTTTCTTCAGCCTTATTATTCCTAATTTTATTTTCTTTCCCATTTTTCAAAATCTCAAGATAAGACCGTTTGATTTCACCTTATGGTGGTCATGCAGCACCATAGAATGGCTTTGTTACGGCAGGGAGCTCTGATTCCAACACCTGTACTTTCTAAGTTGCTGATAACACTGACTGTCACCAGGCTGAATATTTTACATGAATGTGAAAGGAGTAGCTTGACTTCAGTTCCATCACGTCAGACCTACAAAAGGGCTTCCATTCATTTAGCATCTAATAGTGCACATCACCCTATTTTCACTTCTCCATTTTGAACATCAGGCAACTAATTTCTCCTTTCCCTAGGAGATGGTTAAAGAAAAGGAAATGAAGTTATAAATCAGTTTCAGTCATGAAACCATTCATAGATTTCTTTTCAGGGTTCTGAAATCAGAAACTTTCATCAGAAATTGTTTAAATATAAAAAGTCCAAGTTCAGTAATTCTTTAAACTTAATTATCTTCCTTAGTTGCACTGAACTAAAAAATTAGATTTTCTAACTTATTTTCTTTCTTCCTGTAAAGGCTTCTCCAAGCCACAACTTCTCCAGTCCATAACTTAGTGGATTCTTACCTGTACTAAGTGGATATTACCTGTAAAATCACCAGGGCTGATGCCAGCTTAGCAAGCACCAGTCCACTCACTAATCTTGACCTATTTCTTGCCAAAGGTCTTGGGAAACAAAGTAATAGACATTTTCATTTTTTAACCATCATTAGAATATTCTCATGCACTACTCTTCACCACAAAGATGCCTCTTAAAATTACAGAAATTTGTATTGTTCTTAAGATCAATAGCACTAATCTGTATGTCATATATCTAGGGCTAATTTTTTCAAAGTGAGTTATTGCATTAATATTTGCTACCACCTAATATTTAGAATAATTATTTATATAGTTAAATATTTTAAGATTAGGAAAGAAATGTGATAGAATAAAGGGTTTTGTTGTTCTTGTTCTTTGTTCCCTGTTAGAGTTGGTGTGCCTGAGTCAAAATTCTAGAATCTTGAAAATTTTAAATTTCAAACCCAAACTACATTCAACACATAACAACAACAAGCCCAAAATGAAATGGGCCTGAGGTGTTCGTGGTCTCAGGGAACAGTTCTGGAGAGGCCACTTGGTGTGGGATTTCCCCACCCCCTCTACTCCCTCTGCCTCATATACTGAAGGTGGAGACAAAGAAACAAACTCAAATCTTTCTAAAATGTATTTTATAAAATGGGAATATGTAATTAGAAAAGCAAAAATAATATATAATAGAAGTAACACGATATTTTAGAACCAGTATCCTTATCTAAAAGCAACACTTAAAATGGAAAGTAAGCAGAGGTAAATTTGTAGCTGTAAACCCTGCCCCTCTTTTTCATTGATCTTCTGTTTTAATTTGCTAAAATGAAATTGCATGGCTGTCGAGTCAGAATGTCTCTCTAATTTCAAGTTTAAAGATAACAAATCTTTTACATAGAATATTGGCACACAGACACCCCACAGTCTAGTTCATTGCAACTGTTCTGTTGGTGAAGTGGCACACTGGAATCCTCATCACAGCCATCTTAACCATTTCACAGCATATTATTTAAATGTGCATCTCTGGGTGGCAATGGGAATAGGCACTTGGGTTCAGCAGCAGGGCTTGTGGGAAACCCTAGGACAAGTGGCCAGCATCCCTCAATGGGGAGGCCAATTTGAGGCTCGAATAACCTGAGCCTTAGACTGCCCAGCTCCCAAGACTTTCTGAGTGCCTGTGGGGAAGCCTCTCTAGAAACTCTTTTGAGGGTTACTGGGGAATTCTAGGACAAACACACTGCTTGTTTTGGCAGGGAGGACTTGCCCAAACCCGGCCCAGTTAGATGTCTCACAACCCAGCTGGCCAAAAAAAGCTTCAAGAATAACTGGATAACATGCACATTTCAGTTCTTACCTATGCCTGTGCACAGGGGGCCAGCAATGTAGGATGGCCTCCTCTCTCATCACACTCCCCAACAGATTCTGCTGTCCTGGAAACCTTTCTGGTAGCTCAGGGACTACAGTGAAGGGAGTTACTGCAAACCATGTTGATAATGGGTAAAAGCAGAATTTCTGATGCCATGCATTTGGGGGAAGGACATGGGTAACAGTATAAAGAGAGAACACCTAAACTGGGGTAGGGCACTGTCCTTTCTGGACAAAATCAGTCACGAAATAGAGGTGGTGAGTAAGAGCTGACAGGAAATGGCCTGTAAATGGGTGCAATTTTCCCCTTCCTGCTCCCCGCAGCCCCCACCAAATCAGTGAGAATGACTGACAGAGACGGTGGTAAATGAAGGAAGAAGTGAAGACAAGTGCTGCTCAATCGAGCTGAACCGCAGGAGGTGAGACAAGTTTTTTCACTGATGTGAGACTTCCTATTGGCTTTGTATTGAAGTAAGCGTGGGACATTGAAATCTGCACAGACCCGTTCTGATATCTGGGAAGGGAGAGGCCAGAGTCAGGGAGAAGGAGAGAAAGAGTTCTAATTGCTTCCCCTGGCTGCTGCCAAGCACCTGCTGCTCCCAGTCCGGAGAAGACCCAAGTGAAGGCTGCAGGCAGAAAGGTGAAAGTAAAACTCCAGCTACTGTACATCTGGAAACCCCTTCCATGTCTAAGGAGTCTGGCACCGACACGGGCAATTATCTTTAAGCATACAGAGGCTGGCGACCCTCTTTGTCTGCCCAGTAGTAGTACCAAGGCTCCTCCAATCTCAGGCACTGGTCTGATTAACATTGCAATTCCAGTTGTTGCTCCTTTTCCCATGAAGAGTGCCGCAGAGACAGTTCCCTGGTCTGTATCTCAAACCCCATTATCAGACCAGCGGAAAGCACGGCGCTGCTTGGCTAAGGCTAATAATAGCAGGGCGGCTTACCTTCTCGGGATCCAGTCAACGCACGTCCCTGGCGCCCGCAGTCAGGCCGCAGAGCCTCCACTGGGGTGTGGACGGTCACCGCAGCCCCCACCCCACCTGGCGGCTGCAGCAGCTGCTCAGCTGCCCAGACCCACCGCATGAAGTCATCCCTGCCCAGGGCGGGATCACCACATTCCGCGCCAGCCGCGGGGGGAGAGAGGGACCTCCCCTGGCCACAGGGAAGGGTGCCTGAGAACTGTGGCCCACAACCGCTACCCCTCTGGGTTTTAGGTTTATTTTCTATTAATGCTTTTCTGGAGGAAGCGTCGCAGGACTGTGACCTGAGAGAAAAGAGTCGGAATGACTTTCTCTGCAAATCTCCTTTCCTCTGAGTGCACCCCTGTAATTCGGGCTGCATGGGCAGATCCATTGCTCTGTGTGGGTTTCCTACCTTGTTCTTATCCCTTAACAGTATTGTTCATTTCGCTGAATTCTGGACTGGGGTTGTCTTTTAAGGTAAGCATTCAAGTAATCCAGAATGTTTTAAATTGGTCAACCACTTCTCTAAACCCCTGTGGCACGCTCCACCCACCCACGACACACTCGGCCAAAGCGCTCTCAATTGTGAGAGCTGGCACCTCTCTCCCACTTGCCTACGTCATGGAAGAGAAACTCCCAAAGCCGCAGAGAAGCGGCGCTGACCAGAGGAAGCGCTCCAGGAAACAGAGAGTGGTAACTCCAGGATTTGTTTCTGTTTAGTGGGGCATTTAGTGGACAGGTGTTTGTTCCTTCTGAATATCCCCTTCTACTCCCCCAACCCCACCACTTGAGCTGGCTGTTCTGCTAACAGCTATAACATTTGGAAACCAAAAAGCGAAATCCACATTAACACATGGCTTTATCTCTTTCTTTCCAAAAGGATTTACTAGAACTGACCTTGGGAACAAGATCAGCATACAAGTACAGAAACCCCCTCCCTCCTTCTTTAAATAGTCACCAGCAATGAACAGGCCTCCATCTGCTCGCGCTCTCTCTCTCTCTCTCTCTCTCTCTCTCTCTCCCTCCTGCCCCATTTTTCTCCCTTTCCTCTGCTGACCAGATCAGCAGTTGAGGGGGTAAGTAGAGAGGGGGGGGAAAGCCAGGGATTTGCTGTCCTTACAGCAGAACCAGTGTGGGTAGAGAGGATCCTACACCCAACAGTTCTGTGTGAGCAGATCCCTCATTCAACTTGCCTTGCTTTTGGAATTGGCCCTCACCAGGTCCAGCCTTACAACGTGCATTGACCAGCAGCTTGAACTGGGTACTCAGTGCTACTAGCCAGGGAAGCATCCTTACTCAATGAGGTATTCCCATCCCTCTGGTGATCAGTCCCCAAACTGGGCAGTACTGTAGCCAACAGGGTTCCAACAAAACTCAGTAATAATTTTTGGCCCTAGAAAGTATGTTTGTTGAAAGTTAGAACAACCTAATTCATCTGCGTGAGCCTCACCTTCATAAAATTAGGCCATTAATATCAACATTGCTTGGGGGGTTCCTAATTTATATCTTAGGAGTATGTGAGATTTGGATGAAAATATGACATTGTTAGTTTCATTAACCTCAAACTAAAATGTAGCATTTAGTATTTCCTTTAAATATACATGCAAACAACAAACTACAATAATATAAGGAGTACTTGTGACTTTGTTACCAATGGAAGCCACAGATTATTTTCTATTGCAGTTCTTATAGATATCTCCAAATGTCACTACTCTGATATTCAAACAAAATCATCAATACCATTTTTGTTTTGTTGAACAAGCTATATTTTAGAATAGTTTTAGAATTTAATACAGAAAAATAAAGGAGATAGTACAAAATTCCCATATATCCCATTCCTACTTTCCTCTATTATTAAAATCTTATATCAGTATGATATCTTTGTTACAATTAATGAACTAGTATTGATATATTAATGTTAACCAAAGTTTGTACTTTACACAGATTTTCTTGGGCTTTACCTAATGTCCTTAATTCTGTTCCAGACTCCCACCCAGATCACCCCATCACATTTATCATGACTCTTAGGTTTCTCTGAACTGTGATAATTTCTCTGACTTTTTTTGTTTTGATGACTTTGACAGTTTTGAGTGGTGCTGATCAAGTATTACCTCATTATTGTAATCTCTGTCTGATGTTTTTCTCACGATAAAGCATAAAGATATTATGCTTTATTGGGAGAAAAACCACAGAGGTAAAGCTCCATTTTCATAACATCAAATCAAAGGTATATACTATCAACATGATTTATTACTGTTGATGTTGACCTTGATAACCTGGATGAAGTAGCATCCCAGATTTCTCCACTGGGAAATTACTCCTCTGCCCCTTCAATGTGTACTTGTTGGAAGTCACTATGTGGAGCCCACACCTAAGGAGTAGTGTTAAACCCACCCCCCTGAGGGTGGAGTCTGTACATTAAGTATTTGGAGTTCTTCTGCACACAGGATTTATCTACTCTCCCCCCAAATATTGATTTATTCAATTACTTATTTATATCAGTATAGACTCATGGATATCTATTTTATGCTTTGGATTTTAATTCAATGCTACTTTTGTTGTTCTAATTGTTCCAGCTTTGGCCATTGGGAGCTGTTTCTGTTGGCTCCTACAGTCTTTTGACATTCTCCCTTTGGGTATCTGAGTAAGAACACTTTCTTACTTTCTGGCACTACAAGACACTCCAGGTTTACCTTGAATTATTTCCTGTCCCAGTCCTAATATCAGCCATTTCTCCAAGGAGCCCTAATTCCTTTTACTGAAAAATGTAAATAGAAACCAAGATCTGGGCTCTAGGTATGCTGATTGCTAATGGGATATCATTTGTTTAGGCTCTCTTAACTGAGAGAGCAAAGAAATATATAGGTATACTAACCCATACATGTACACACATCTGTAAGAGTTTTGATATATATCTGTATTTATATCGAACTAAATGAGAGCATACTGATTTCGCCAACTCTAATCCATTAACACATGGGTTGTTTCAGCTTCCTCCCCTTGCTTATTCATAAATTCCTCCTCCAGCAGTGAGAGATGTGGCTCCCGCCATTTCCATTCACTTAATTGTTCAATTCCAGTTTGTGTATATAGCAGTATCAGAATTGTTAACCCAGTCTCCCAAACTCACTATTTTTAAGTAGTTAGTAAAGCCACTGTTACAGCTTTTTATTTAATTAGTTTAAATATTTCATCTAATTCATTTCATTCCATACATTTATGTATCACAAATTTGGTTTTTAAAATACTATAAAAACTGCATTTTAAATTGGTAATTAGTTTCCTTTGAAATTCTCTACAGTGTATTTTATGAATTTAAAAGTGCTATTTTAAGAAGAGTTACATAGGCTTCCCTGAATTTTTAAAGGAATGCATAGTTAGTTAAAAGGTTGAGATCCCAACCATTGTGAGGTTATAATGAGATGATGTGAAATTGCCCTACTGACATTAGGGGGCACTCACACTTAATAAGTGTTATCCTTGCCCGCCTGAGCAGGCTTTTATCTCCTTTTACAATTCTAAGTACTTTGGAAAGAGAGCAAGCTAAACCTTATGGTTAATAATTTATAATTTAGTTGAAGGGTTTGCTAGGGATCAGGTATTGGAAGTAAAGGTTCATATAAAGTGAAGGGGAGAGAGGATGAGAAAGTGAAGGGAACCAGCGGACTGAAATGACTCTGAGTTCAGTGCTTTTGTGGTTGAATAGATCTGGGTTGGGATCCTTCCATTCCCAGAATGAATGTGTCTCATTTTTGAAATAAGGACAATAATAGCTATTACAAATGTTTGTCCTGAAGAGTGAAAGTAGGTGTTTTAGACTTTTCTTCAATTAGTCTGAGGCAGTCAGGTTTAAGTGTGATGACTTGGACAGCCCCAGAGATATCTTATTATCTCTCCTGGTGCAGTTTCTATTCTGTGAAGCCAGACTCACTGGAAGTATAGACAGTTTCTCGTAATAATTTAGGCTTCTCCATTTATCAAACTATGCTTGCCAGGGGAATTTTGTTCATGGAAGAGAATTTGTGTTAATAGTGGTTAGAAAAAGACAAAATTGGTGATATTAAATGGCAGGAATTAACATCTTAGTATCTCTGAGAAAATACAAGGTCTGTCCAGAAAAAGTCCAGCCATTGCTAATATAACAAGAACAGTTTGCATGAGATCAATGTAACCTGGCAGCCAAGGAGAGTTGACTGGAATATGCATCCATGAATAGTGATGACCACAGTGGGGGTGGTAGATGCTTTTGAGTAAGCATGTGTACTGTGTGGCTGTTGCATTAAAATGACTGAGTGAGATAGTTCAGAACTTCTGATCAAGATGGCAGAGGAGGGAGACAAGGCTCACCACTTCACACAACCACATCAAAATTACAAATAAATACAGAATAGCCATCACTCAGAACTATCAGAAATCAAGTTGCATGGAAGTCTGACAATTATAGAATTAAAGAAACCACATTCATCCAGACAGGTAGGAGGGGTACAGAGGTGGAACAGACTGGCCCCACATCCATGTGTGGTGGATAAAAATTGAGGAGGGATATCTCAGGAGTGAGGAGTCCCAGCTCCAACCAGGATCCCCAGCCCAGGGTTCCAGTGTCAGGAAGACAGGTCCCCACAACTTCTGGCTACAAAAAAACAGTGGAGACTGTCAGTGGAAGAAACTCTAGGAGTCCTGAGCAGTTCATTTTAAACAATGCACACACAGACTCACCTATTCAGACTCACTCACTCTGAGTTCCAGCACCAGGGCAGCAGCTTGAGAGGTACCAGTGATATAATGGGAAAAACAGAAGTGTCTGTCATCAAGGTGAGCAGAGGCCATTGCTCCTTTTCTAAACCCTTCCCCCAGAAAGCCACAGAGCTGGCAAGCTGGTGCCATATCTGAGACTCCATCAATATGGCTAACATTGTTTGACCCACCTAGGACATCCCCAGAGACTCCACCTACACAACTTTTGGGCCCACCCAAGCTGCTTTTGCAAATGAATGACTGGTCTTGACTCATGCTGCACAACTTCCTAAATCCTCTCAAAATAGCAACAGCTGGCCTCAATGAACCCAGGCCTGACAGTAGCAGCAGCCAGCCTACATTCACAGCTTGGCTTTACCTGGGACTCTCCAAGCCAAGCACAAGTAGAAGCGATCTCAGATTGCTTTACAGGTCAGACATGGTGGCCCCAGGCAAAACAGAGGTAGGGCTGACCTTGACCTCCACCACCTAGGAAACCCCAGGGCTAGCACACCCAGTGGACAGCTACAGACTACCTCAGAGTACCACTACCCTTCCCCTGCACAGCTGGTCCTCCATGGATGATGGAGGTTGGTGGTAAGTTGTCACAGCCAAGCCTTGCAGCTGACTGGCCTGGGTGAATCCCTCACATTAATCTGCCAAAAGCAACCAAAGCTCAACTATGAGAGGAGGGTATACTCAGCCCACATGAAGGGCACACCTCGAGTACCCAACTTGGGTGATAGGGGAAGCTATGCTACTGGACCCTACCGGACACCTACTACAATAGGTCACACTACCAAGACATGGAGTCAAAGCAGCTCTACCTAACACAAGGAAACAAATGAAGGGAGGCTGCCAAAAGGAGGAGACAAAGAATCATGGCCCAAATGGAAGAACAGATCAAAACTCCAGAAAAACAGCCAAATTAAATAGAGATAAGAAATCTATCAGATGCAGAGTTCAGAACACTGTTTATAAGGATGCTCAAGGAACTTAGTGAGGACCTCAACAGTCTAAAAAAGATCCAGTCAGAAATGAAGGATGCACTAATTGAAATAAAGAACAATTTACAGAGAAACAACAGTAGAGTGGATGAAGCCAAGAGTCAAATCAATGATTTGGAATATAAGGAAGCAATAAACAACCAATCAGAACAACAAAAAAAAAGAACCCCCCCCAAAAAAAGTAAGGATAGTGTAAGCAGCTTCTGGGACAACTTCAAGAGGTCCAACATTCCCACCATAGGGGTATCAGAGGGGAACATTAAGAATAAGAAATTGGAAATCTATTTGAAAAAATAATGAAAGAAAAATTCCCCAATCTGGAGAAGGAAATAGACATGCAAGTCCAGGAAGCACAGAAAGTCCCAAATAAGATGGATGAAAAGAGGCCCACTCCAAGATACACCATAATTAAAATGCCAAAGGTTAAAGATAAAGAGAGAATCTTAAGAACAGCAACAGAATAGCAGTTAGTTATCTACAGGAGAGTCCCCAGAAGACTATCAGCTGATTTCTTAAAAGAAACTTCTCATGCTAGAAGGGATTGGCAAGAAATATTCAAAGTCATGAAAAGCAGGAACATACAGCCAAGATTTTTCTACCCAACAATGCTATCACTTAGGATTGAAGGGCAGATAAAGAGCTTCTCAGACAAGAAAAAACTAATGGAGTTCATTATCACCAAACCATTATTATAGGAAATGTTAAAAAGATTTATTTAAAAAAAAGAGATCAAAACTATGAACAATAAAATGTCAAAAATACATATCTATCAAAATTGAATCTAAAAACAAACAAGCAAGCAGGAAGGACAGAAACAGAATCATGGATCCAGAGAGTGTTTTGATGGTTGCCAGATGGGAGGGGTGTGTGGGGGAATGGGTGAAGAGGTGAGGGGATTAAGAAGTACAAATAGGTAGATACAGAATAACCATGGGGATGTAAAGTACTGTATAAGAAATGGAGTAATCAAAGAACTTACACTCATGACCTATGGACATGAACAATTTTGTGGGGATTTCCTGAGAGAGTAGGGGGTGCTGAGTAGAGGGAAGCAAAGGCTGAAAAAGCAGGACAATTGTAATAGCATAATTAATAAAATATAATTGAAACATGACTGAGTGAGTAGAGCAACAAATCTGTACCAAATTTTGTGTTAAGCTTGAACATTCCTCCACAGAAACTATTTGGATGATTCATAAGGCTTTCAGGGACAATGCAATGAGTGCAGTGCCAATAAAAGGCAGAAATACTTCACAGATGGTCAAGAATCTATTGAAATAATCCATGTTCTGGAAGGTATTACACAAACAGAACACCTGAGAATGTTTAAAGTGTAAGGGCTGCAATCAATAAAGATTAGCAACTGACAGCATGAGAACTAGAAGCTGATCTGGAGATTCCAAAAATACTGTGTCCAAGATTATGGTACAGGATCTTGGCCTGAGATGCCTCATGGCAAAGTTTGTTCTGTGGCTTTTGCTACAAGAGCAGAAGGAACCATGTGTTGCAGTTGCTAATGACTTGATTCAAACCACTACTAATAAACCAAAATTCTTCATAACCAGAGATGAATTGTGGCTTTACAGCTATGCTCCAAAAACAAAGGCCCAGTCATCTCAATGGAAGTGGCTTGGTTTTCTGCACCTGAAGAAGGCACAGCAAATCACAGCAAGATCAAGACCATGTTAACTGTATTTTTTTAATTGGGAAGGTGTTGTCTAACATGAATATGCCCCGCCAGGCCAAACATTTAATCAAGAGTAATACCTCAATGTTTTTTGTTGGTTGAGAGGTGCAGTATGACAAAAACAGCCACAGCTATGGGCAACTGGGTTTAGCAGCTTCATCACAAGAATGTGCCCACTCATGCATCATCTCATGCAGAGTTTTTTGGCAAAACACCAAATCACCCAGGTGACACAACCCTCCTACAGTGCAGATTATGAGCCCTGTGACTTCTGGCTTTTCCCCAAACTAAAATCACCTTTGAAAGGGAAGAGATTTCAGATCATCAATGAGATTCAGGAAAATATGACAGGGAAGCTATGGTGTTTCCAACAAAGGAATTACAGAGTGTTTTGAACAGTGGAAGAGACACCGGGAGAACTGTGTAAGGTCCCGAGGTGCTTACTTTGAAGGGGACTGAGGTATCATTGTCCTAGGTACAATGTTTCTTATATCTTCTTCAATAAATATCTCTATTTTTTTTGTATTACATGACTGGATACCTTCTCGACAGACCTTGTATAATGTCTGCCTCAGATACCATATCATGACAGAAGTCATAGGGGAACTACAAAGAAAAAGAGAAATGAGAGATGTCTCTTTGCCATATATGGAGATGGGGTCCAGGCTCATGGTGGTCATGTACAAAGAATTGGACTGACCACACAGATATTGTAAAGTAAAGCAAGGGGGAAATTTATTAAGGAAAGTACTCTTCCCGAGACATGAGAGCAGACCATCCCTGGCCAGGGATTGGCTCTCTTCTTTTGAGTTGCTACAGGCTTTATAGGTTTTTATTTAAAATTCTACACATGCAATATTCCACAATCCTCCTCGATTGCCCACTTGAGAAAGAAACCACGATGCTAATTATTATCAGGTATCACAAGACAAGTCTAGGAAATCAGAATGCTGATTGATGATAGCTGCAGTGTCTCAGGATTCTATCTTTTACCTCAGCTTGCCCCTGAGAAACATGATACTCAAAAATTCTTTTTGGGGGTTGCTGAGGGAGGATGGTCAATTTTCTGTATCTACTTCCTGCTGCCATGGCCTTACATGATGACCGTTTTCACCCTGGGAATAGGCTTATTCTACTTTCCAGTGCCAGGGATCAGTATTTGTACCTTTGCACATGGGACATGGCCCTGGAGGTGGCCCATTGCAATCTGTTTCTCAGTGTCTGGGCATTTGCACTTAAAGCATGTTTGATCCTTTTGCCTTTGGCAGTTCTGTGACTAATCTTGAGGCATCTGGATATTGCCAATTTTGCTGCTAACAGCTAACACTATTAGTTTGACCTGCTTTTCCTCCTTTTTCTTACATTGGTTCTGCTCTCTTTTTTCTTTCAAATCATGATTGTTAAAGACAGAGAATGCAATTTCTATCAGCTGGGCCATAGGAGTTTGTGGGCCCATTTGTAATTTCTGAAGCTTTCTACAAAGATCAGAGCTGACTGGCTAATAAAGTGTTGTCCTATTAATACTTGGCTATGCAGACAGGATGGGTCTAGATTAGTATATTTCCAGAATGCCTCTACCAGTCAGTTGTGGAATAGAGCAGGGTTCTCCTCTTTTCCCTGTGTTACCTCTCTGAATTTATCATAGTTCACTGGCTTTTTGATAGCATTTTTCATTCCAGCCAATAAGCACTGCATCATAGTGTTTTTATTTCTCCTCACTCCTGCTGTATTATAGTCCCATTTGGGGTACTGATCTGGGACTTCCTGAGCTGAAGGTCCTACATCATTAGGGTTTCAAGTGTGTAATTTTTCTACATGTTTGTGGTCCTCTTTCCAAATTCATTGCTTATCTTCTGGAGAGCAACAGGTGGTAATGATTATATAAAGATCTCTCCAGGACATATCAAATGCAAGGGTTAAGGTTTGGAATTTGCTAGTGAAGCATGAAGGATCCTCAAGGAAGTTTCTTATCTATCTTTGAACTGCTGCAGGTCAGTTATTGAAAAGGGTACAAATACCCAAATAGGGACTACTGACTGCTGCTTCCCTCAGGGGAAGGAGGACAGGAGTGGTGGGGAGATATGAAGCTCTGTTCCAAGTATGCCTCACTAAGTTTCTTTTCAGTTGCTAATTTTGCATATGTTGGAGAATAGAGTGGAGGAGAGGTTGATTCTTCTGAGGTGGGAGCAGAAGCTTCAGAATTCTGGGGCCTACTTGGTTCCCCCTGAGAGACAGGTGGGCATGGTGGTGTGCCTTTTGCTCCCATCTTCAGGCTAAAATTCCTCATCTCCTAATTTATACTGAAGCTAAGCCATATTAAAAAAGAAAATTAGCTTCTTTTTCTCGAGATTTACAGTCAAATTTTTCCCAATTTCTGAAAATGCATCCCAATGGGGATCCTGAGGAAGGAGAGGGTGTGTTACCCATCTTGTCCGTGGCATACCTGGGTAGAGAGTGGAACTTTCTGACTCCATAGAGCCACCCCCCTTTGTTTGCCTAAAGAGTCTTCTAATGGGTTACAGGGCTTCCTCCATTATCCTATCGTTCTAAGCTACCAGACATCTCTGGTGATAAAAAGGCTTGGGTGTGCTGGCCAGCAGAAAACAAAGTAGAGTTACATGGACCGATTGTACCCTCTTTCCTGATATCTAATTAGGAGGCTTTGGTTAAATTGGACATGGCCTACATCATGGAGAGTCCAGGTAATTTGGACTCCTGAAAGGAGTTGTAGGGAGGGTACTATACCAGTCTCTTGAAACATTTCCCAAATCTAAAATAAAAGTTGTTGTTAAAATACCAGAGAGAAAATTGATTAACTTGCCACTGCTCCTCATAATTGATTAACTGGAACTAGTTTCCCCTGCTCCTCATGAGTGCAGACCGGGCAGGAACATTCAAGTTTATCTATTTTAGAAACTTAACCTGGGTTGGGAAGGCATTCAGAAGGATTTTAAAGTGCTCACCAACCTTGAACTGTGTTCAGCCAATGTAGTTGCAGAAGAGACACAATGGGAAGAGGGAAAAATAGAACCAAAATTCAGTGGGTGAAGCAAGTCTTAGGAGGAATGTGGTTGGTTTGTGAATGAGGCTGATGGTACAAGGGGACATAGCAAAGAATGGAGGTGCACCCAACAATCCTTTCTGAGAGTTACAATAGTCCCAAATAGAAAGCATGGTAAATTGACAATGTTATGTTTTACACTTTACAGTGTAACTTGTTGCCTGGATATTGTCTTGTGCCTGCCTGGTTGGGAGCTGGTCTCTAACCTCCATTTATTGCCACATAATCCTCATATGGGAGTCTTTTAAGACACAGGTGCCCTTTTGGTTTTTAACTGTCTAATCCATGCCTGTACAAAAGTGTAAACTTTCTCCAAGGAGTCAGGGTGTCCCATGGCATAGAGGAGACAGAGAGAATGAAAGGCTCCTCCAAACACTGGGGAGAGTAGAAGGTATTGTCTTACCACTCCACCATTTCCACAGAAGATCTACTGGCTGGTTCACCAGATTGATGCAGATGAAGACAGAGTCCAGGTTCTTGGTGGTCATGAACAAAGAATTGGGCTGACCACACAGATATTGTGACCTCTGGCCTGGGAATAGCTCTCTTCCACTGAATGTCTACAGGCTTTATAGGGTTTTACATAAGCTTCTACACTTGCATTTCCCACAACATCCTTGATTGCCCACATGAGGAGGAAACCACAACACCAATTATTATCAGGTATCACAAAATGATCCTTGGAAATCAGATGCTGACTGATGACAGCTGCAGTGTCTCAGGATTTTCTCTTCTATCTCCTGCTTCATTATGTCAACACACAGGATTTGAATCTGTCTTCTTGGGACTTGGCATACACCAGTAAGCCAGATAATTGAAACAATAGAGGCTAGCATGAGATGAAAGAGATCTTTTTTTTTCACTCTATGAATTTTCATTGCACAATCCTTTTAAAAAACTACCTCTGTACCATGACTCTAAGGTCTACAATGCTTCCTTTTAATATTCTGGAACTAAGAATCAAACGGCCTAATGATTTCATGAGTCTCAGCAAGGGAACATGTGAAGCCAGAGCCAGAGACCCTGAGTGACTGAAGCTGTCAGCCACATGACAACCACTCTGGGTTAGGGAGTCCATTCCTGAAGAAGCTCATTTAAATGCAAATACGCTATCATGAGGAGTAACCAAGTATTGAGTATCTCATTAGTGGCCATTAATAATTTAGCAGAGATTAGCTTCTCAGATTTATTGTGCAGAGATGTCAGGGCAATCTGGCCCCAGCATCTGTCACGCACAATGCCAAGCCCCCTGTTCTCATCACTTCACAGGGGTCTTCCTATAGCTAGAAACTTGTTTCACTAGAAAAGTGTTGGTGAACTCCTTTAACTTGACCTTATTAGGAAGCACTTTATCTACCCTTCCATTCTAAATGATAGCTTTGCTGGACAGAGTAATCTTGGATGTAGGTCCTTGCCTTTCATGACTTTGAGTACTTCTTTCCAGCCCCTTCTTGCCCATAAGGTTTCTTTTGAGAAATCAGCTGATAGACTTATGGGAACTCCTTTGCAGGTAACTGTCTCCTTTTCTCTTGCAGCTTTTAAGATTCTCTCCTTATCTTTCATCTTAGGTAATGTAATAATGATGTGCCTTGTTGTGTGTTTCCTTGGGTCCAACTTCTTTGGGACTCTCTGAACTTCCTGGAAGTCTATTTCCTCACCAAGCCTTATTATATGATTTGTTAAAGAGACTTATCTAAGACAAAGAAGAAGATGAAAACAGTAAAATGACAAAAAACTCATAACTATCAACAACAGAACCTAAAAAAAAACCAAACAACTAGAACAGGAACAGAATCACATAAATAGGGATCACATGGAGGGTTATCAGCAGGGAGGGGGAGTGGGAAGATGGGAGAAAAGGTTCAGGGAATAAGCATACTTTTTAGGTACAAAATAGACAAGGGGAGGTTAAGAACAGTATAGGAAATGAGGAAGCAAAAGAACTTATATGAATGACCCATGGAGCTAAGGTAGGGGGTAGGGAATGCTGGTGTGAGGGCTGTGCAGGGCAGAGGGAAATAAAGGAGAGAAAAAGAGGGACAATTGTAATAACATAATCAATAAAATATACTTAAAAAGAGTTGGGCATGTAGTATACAACAGTCAATATTGTTTTATAAAATTTTGACTTATGTGAAAGGTTAAGAGAATTTCTACAATAATAGCACATGTGTGCAGGTGTGTGTCTGTGTGTGTGGTTGTAGCTGGTTGGCTTGGGTTGATTCATTATGCTCTATAGAAATCTTGCAGTTTTACGACAAATGTCTACTCTTTCACTGAAGTCGGAAAGTATATCATGTAAAATGTATACAAATGTAATTCAGAAGTAGCAAAACTATGGTAATAGAAATAGAGTTGCTTTCAAGTAATTATAGATAGGCTAAGATTTCCTGCATTAATATGAAAGCACAGATACAAGAAAACACTCATTTAAAAGTTGTTAAAGGTATTGAATAATATCAGTAGATATAGCAGAAATAGGACAATGAAAGAAGGGGAAGGGGACTACAAACAGAATAAAAACTGATTCTGTAGCCACTGCTAAGAATTCACCTTGTTTGGTAAGTTGGCGTATAATATAAGATTTATAAAATACAGATACTATTCTGTAATTGGAATTGTACATTTCATTGTGAAATGTATTTTCACTTAACTGGCATGCTTAGTAAATGGAATATGATACATTCAACAGTGTGGTGTAAATGATTCTCAGATAAACTTTTTAATCATCATTATTAAGTCATGAAGTAAAACAATCTATTTTGGCCATGAGCTTTATATTTTTTAAGCTCAAATCTTTTAAAGAATCTGATGAAACCAATAAATATTTTCTACAAAAAATACCCTTTAAAGAAAGCTTTCCTATTATAATAATTAGGTTATTAAATAGTACTTATAAAGATTGTGTATTTATAATTCTTCATTTTTTAATGAAAAAGGAATATTCAATTCTTGAAATCTAACTTAGGCTAGTAAAACAAAACACATTTAAATTTGACTAAAAAGTAAATTTCAGTGAACTGTATTTGGTTGATATTTGTTCATTCAGCATATATTAATGGAGTATTCTAGTCACTGGAGATACAAGAGTGAACAAATAAGTGTCTTTCTCGAAACACTTACGTTCCAGTGGAAGAAGATGACCATAACATGTAAATATAGCATGGCAGTTGGTGGAAAGGGCTGTGAAGGTTCAGTATCACAATGCAGCACAGGGGCAGTTATATAGGGTGGTCAAGAGACATATGAGCAGAAATGTGAAAGGAATGTGGGAACAAGCCATATGAATACATTAAGGAAGAAGTGTGGCACATTCATGTAGGTGCATTTATACTTTATGTGTTTCAGAGACTGGAAGGTTTGTTTGTAGTCAAATGATCAAAGGGTGAAACTGTTAGAAGATGAGGTTAGAAAGGCAGATGCGTTAAAAAATTTTTAGGACCATTTAGGCATTGGCTAAAAGAGAGGGTTTGTTTTTTGACATTCTAAACTTGTATTGCCTGTCTGATCTTAGTGGAAATGTGAAGCAGACAACTGATGTACCATTCTGAAAGTCAGGAGAGAGAGAGAGAGATGCCATGGCTCTACATGAAATTGGTGAATCACCATTGTATTTATAGTGTTTAGACCAGGTGAAGTCACTTTGGAAGTAAGTGTAGGGAAATAACAGATGATGTTGGAGGGCTGAGCCAGGGACACTCCAGTGTCTAGAGGATCTGGCAGAGGGTACAGGAAGAAGTGAGTAGGGAGATGAAAAGAACTGTGTCAGAAGCCAAGTGGATAGGTGTTAGAGGGAAGAGGGGGTGGTTATTAGGCCTATACTTCCAGTAGATTAAGATGAAAGCTGATGATTTAGTGTAGGATTTAACATCATAGAGATAACTAATAGCCTTGAAAAGAATAGTTTCTGTGCAGTGGAGAGAAATGAGAGAAAAGAAAATGAAAACATTAAGTAGAGCTACCAGTACCTTTTTGAGCAGTTTTACTCAAGTAAGGAAGAAAGAGCAATGGGACAGTAACTAGAATGGGGTATGGGAACATAAAAAAGTAGTTTTTCTTTTAAGATGGGAGGTGTAATATCTTGAACGCTGATGGCAACATCTAGTAGAGGCCAGATATTGGGAAAGAGGAGACACAAGAGAAGAGAAATCCTTGAATAGGCAAGACGGGAGAGACCTGTGCAGGGTAGAGGGTTTGCCCTTAAACCAAAGGACAAAAATTTCTTCCACCAGAGGAGGAGGGATGGCAGAGCATGTGGTTTCAGATGCACCCAGTTAGATTGGTAGATCTGGTGTTTGGATATCCTGGAGATTGTATTCTAATTCTACCTATATTCTCAGAGAAATGAGGAGCAGCTGAGAATTTAGAGAGGAAGAGGTATGGGAGATGTAGGGAAAAAGAAGTTATGAAATTGTTGCATAGGACAGAGGGAAAGAAAATTTAGTTTTCTAGTAAGCACATAGAGTTAATGATTATGCATTTAAATGAGACCAATTAGCAAAGTTCCTTGTTTTTCCCCAGTTACGTTCAGCTGCTTGGTATAGGTGCTGAGTAGGTATGAAGTTCTATTTCACTAGGGTTGGCATTTTTCATGGCCACTGAAACTGAGAGTGGGGCCAAGGAACATCACAGAATCTATACAAAGGAGAGATTCTCATGATGGCCCATGGATTTTAATAAGGGTAAGCAGGGAACTGAGGCATTAGATCTTGAACACTACACTTGATTTTAACTGTATGTTGGATACCATTTATGAGAAATCCTGACTTACGATGGTATATTGGGAGCAAGCACACTAGAACCCCATCGTCACTCTGTTACACAGGAATTCTCCATGTTTCTTACAGCTGAATTCCTACCTGTGGTTCTTGACTCTTAAATCAATGATATCATCTGGGATGAGGTAGACATTTTTGATAAAGTCTTTCAGAAATGCATTCTGCAAAACTATTTTTTAAAATGTTAAAGTCGTTAGAATAATAAGTGTAACAGAGCTTGCAGTATGTTTTCAAGTGCAATGCTTATAATATTTGCCTTGTTACACCTAACAGATGTACTTCCTTGGCATTGGAATAGGGATAAGAAGCAAAAATTAAACAAACATCTTATCTTAAAAGAACTCTGTGGCACTGTTTTCTTTTTTTCTAATATGGGCCAAATCGCCCCATTCACCCCACTTCACTTTTTTTCTCCGGTGTAACTAGTTTATTGCTGCCGGTTCCCTCACGGTGTATGTGAGGCGTGGTTGCCCCCTTGTGGATTATTATAGAACTACCAACATGAATTTTTTCCTTTTTAGTAGGAAAAAACAAATAAGACTGAAAATGAAGGTGTTGTGGTCAACGGGCATTATTTGTAAAGAAATGTAGAGACTGACCAAAAGAAGTTTGGATATTTAACTCTCTTCTATTATTTTCAAAACTTTGGATTATGGTAGGGAGCACACTATACATTTGAAAGAAGATGATAGTCAAAGTTAAAATTTTGATCTCATTTTTAAATATAAGATTACAGAATTATGAAAGAAAGCTAGCCTCACCTATATTTAATAATAAAACCCTTAATGTTTATAAGTTAACTGAGAAGGGAGAAATAGATTTTCTTAAATTAGTTTAAGTTTAAATGAAAATAAACAAAGGAAAGCTGGCCTTTGGTTAATGTTTACCTGCTTCCTATGGAAGCATACGAGTTATGAGAAAGTCCAGCCTTAAGACTGTGTACATATCAGTGAGCTGACCTATCTTTAAGAGCTTTCTTTACCACACTAGGAAAAAATAACTTCAATGTGCTTACCTAAGCATTTATAATTGGTCCCTTGGGAGCAAAGAATAACTAATAATAATCATTCCTTCTTTATTTATGACTTCATTGAGCAACAACAACAAAAACTACTGAGCCCTTGCTATGTAAGTGGCACTATTTTAGGTTGTGGGAATAAGATCCAGTTTTTTTCTCAAGAATTTCAATCTGATATATAGACAAAAATATTGCAATACAGTGTTAGAAATTTAACTGCAGAAGTTTGTGCATGATAGTTTATATCATGCGCAACATATTTGCCAGCAAAATATTTTCAGTGCATTTTGGAACAGTAGTTCAGGGAAGCTTCATAGAAGAGAGAGCCGGAGTGGTCTGGGAGTCTTTAAAAAGAAGTAGGAGCTGGAATAAGAAGGCAAAAAGCAGTGTAGCCTTAGAAAGCTAATGTGCACAGACATGGTCTTGTGGCTTACTCACCTGTTCTTGGAGGCCTACTAAAGACACCAGCTAATAACTTCACATTCATCCTCCTCCTCCTCCTCATCATCATCACTATCATCATGTTAATAATTAATGAACAAATTCTTATTGCTAAGTAGTAAAATATGTTTTTACCATATACCTTATGAGTTTAATATTATAATTTTTCTGATTTTATACACACAAAAATGAAGGCTCAGAGAGATTAAACAATTTGCTAACATCTGGGTATGTGCACTTTCAACTCCATGCTCTGAAGCTCTGTGCTTTACTGGCTGGGACGGGTGCCCATACAAAGAGCTCAAATATTGGTTGTTCAGCATACCATTACATAAAAGGTAGAGTGAAGTAGTCTACTTTGATGTTTATGATACAATTTGGTGAATAAATATTAAGTGCTAATAGAGGAATAATAAAGATGAGAAATACTCAAAGAATAGAGAATGAAATTTGGTGTTAGGTATGTCTATTGGGAACAAAGAATCTTTTTGAATGTCTAACTTCTTACTATGTAGCAGGATGTCACATACATAAGTCATTGTTCAGCAGCATCAATGGAACACCCCTGGACCATGCCACAGGGCAATGTTACAGATGCCCATTGTAAAAAAGTACATACTATAATCACTCTTTAAGGATGAAACCATTGAGGACTTTTATTTTACTTATCAATTGGTAAATATGAATCATATTAGTCAGATGAGGACTTACTGGTTGATTGGAAATTTTATGTTTGAATGTTTTACTGATTACAGTAAAAAATCCTTTCAGGTTTAAAATATCACATTCAACAAATGAGTTATTATGCTGAAGAAAGTGATCTGTGCAGTAAAGCATTTGGAATCTAAAATATACAAATGAAGGAACTGGCAATAGATGAGATGAGACAAGATAAGACTAGGAGGGAATGAGATGGCAGCTCTATTAAATACAGCAAGTTTTAAATATACTCAGATGATTCATAACAAAAGGAAAATGGTGATTGTAGTGGAGACTACCCATATATTTACAATTTGCACAAATGCACATTGGACTCTGCCTGTTTTTGTACATTGTATTTTTATGTTCATAAACACATACACATTCATACCCACATGCAGTTGGTATTGTACATTTAGTCTTTGCTTTCCCTCCCATCCCAGCATGAGAAAATGAGGAAACATTCCTCTAAACAGTACTATTATTAATGTCAGTACAGGCCATATTTTTTTTCCTTGGACATGAAGGCATGGTTTCACTGGAAACTGGAATAAGCTTTCAAAGTTCAATTCCACATCCACTCTTCTGCAGTGTGCTATGCAATCAGAAGCATGGAAAACAGAATCAGAGATCTGGGTTGAGTCTAAACTTGTTTCCCTTGAGATTTGTTCCTTTGGCAAGTAACTTATCTCTCTAGGTCTCAAATTTTTTCATTTATAAATGAAGATATTAAAAGTATTGATATTCAGGGTTAATAAAAAATGCATATACGTACTTCATCAGGCACTTAAAAAAGTGATCAGTTAACATTGTCTCTGCATATAAGCACATTTTGTTGATTTTATAATTATAAAATATGGAAGTACATTTTACTTTACAGATGAGCTTTAAGATTAATTGTCTAATATTAATAAGACAATTTAAAATGTCTGAATATTATTTAATTGTAATTGCTTAGTACAAATATATGCCTTGTATTCTCTATCATGAATAAAAACCTTTTAATAAAGATGTCAAATGAATAACTAAGACATTTTTGTATTGAAACTTAAATCCTAAAAAGGCTTTTTGGTGTGAGGGATCAAAATTTTATACTGTTTTGGAATGAATGTTATAGCTGTTCCATTTTTATATTTAAAGATTAACTTTCTATTTACTTCCTAATGTACAATTTTTGAATGGTCTGGAGTGAGACAAATTATTCTCTGGGTTGAAAAAATGGACATAGAGGTTCAATGCTGATGAAGGGAGGAAGACCAGGAAGAAGAGGGAAAGCTGGATTAGTCACTCTTTCAAGAGAGAGGCAGGATACTAGAGCTTCATAGGAAAACTGAAACACACCTTTCTTTCTGAGATTTGAAAGAGAGAGATGCCCTACATTTACATATCTGGAGTATATATTCCATTTAAAAATGAACTGAGCTAATGACCTAAGGAGGAAGAATGGAGTAAAAGAGCTTGTGAAGAAGTCTTTTTTGTGGTGTTAAATAAAACTGATTCAAGTTACTATCAACACCTAATGACACGAATGTCCCTTGGAAAAACTGGTCTATCTTTTCCAAAAAAGGAGTAGAGTCCTAGTGAGTTATTTCCATAGAGTAGGGCAGCTTTACAAATGGCCTAAATTATACTTATTTATCTATTTATTCATTTTTAATTTATTTTTTAAAGTTTTTTTATTTTTCAGTTATAGTTAACATACATTATTATATGTTTCAAGTGTACTCCCCAGTGATTAGACATTACATAACTTATTAAATGATTACCTGATAAATCTCATACCCACCTGATACCATACAAGTTATTAGAATAATATGGACTACATTCCCATGGCTATTACATCTCCATGACTACTATAGAGTAACAACCAGTTTGTACTTCTTAATCCTTTCACCTTTTTCACCTATCCTCTCAAGACCCCTCCCATCTGGCAACTGTCAAAATGTTCTCTTTATCTATGAGTATGTTTCTGGGTTTTTTTTGTTTATTTTTTGATTAAATTGTTAGATATGTATTCTTTGCCATTTTATTGTTCATAGTTTTGATATTTTTTCTTCTTTTTAAAGATCCTTTAACATTTCATATAATACTAGTTTGGTGGTGATGAACTCCTTTAGTTTTTTCTTGTCTGGGAAGCTCTTTATGTGTCCTTCAATTCTAAATAATAGCTTTTCTAGGTAATCTCAGTTATAGGTTTTTGCTTTTCATCACCTTGGCTAATACTTGCCAATTCCTTCTGGCCTGTGATGTTCCTATTGAGAAATCAGCTGACAATCTTATGGGAGCTCCCCTGTAGGTAACTAACTGCTTTTCTTCTGCTGCTTTTAATATTTCTCTTTGTCTTTAACCTTTTACATTTTAATTATGATATGTCCTGGTGTGGTCCCCTTTGGGTTCATCTTCTTTGGGACTCTCTGTTCTTCCTGGTCTTGTATGTCTATTTCCTTCCACAAGTTAGGAAGTTTCTGCCATTATTTTTTTCAAATAGGTTTTCAATTTCTTGCTCTCTTCCTTCTTCTGGCAACCCCATGATGCAAATTCTGGCACACTTGAAGTTTTGCCTGAGGATCCTCACACTATCTTTATTTTTTTCTATTCTTTTTACTTTTTGTTGTCTGGGTGTTTTTTGCTTCCTTATATTTCAAATCACTGATTTGATTCTTAGCTACATCTACTCTACTGTTGATTCCCTGTATATTGTTCTTCATTTCAGTTAGTGTATCTTTTATTTCTGACTGGTCCTTTTTATATTTTTGAAGTTCTAAGTTTATTGAGAATCCTTATAACCAGTTTTTGAACTCTGCACATAGTACATTGCTTGTCTCCATTTTGGCTAGTTCTTTTTCTGGAGTTTTTTTTTTTCTGTTCTTTCGTTTGGGATAGATTTCTTTGTCTCCTCATATTAGCAGCCCCCTTGTGTTTATTTCTGTGTATTAGGTTGAGCTGCTACACCCACTGGGCTTGGTATAGTGACTTAATGTAGTACATGTTCTGTAGGGTCCAATGACACAGCCTCCCAATCACCCAAGCTGAGCACTAAAGGTTTGCCCTCCACTGTGTGGGCTGTGTATAGTGTCTTGTTATAGTTGAGACATGACTTACCTCCAGGCCAATCAGCTGCAGGACTGGCTATGAACAGTGACCACCTACCTCTGAACACACTGACCTCCAAACACAACGACTTCCACCAGTATGGAGAATCAGCTTTGCTGGACCCCACCTCACAGAACATGACTTGCTTTAGTAGTTGCTCTAGTGCCTACTGAGTCTATCCCTTGATTGTGTTGCTCATGGAGGTGGTTGGGTAGAACTTCAGTGTGGTCTGAAGCTGTCTCCTGGATGTGCTGGCTCTGAGTCTTCCTTCAAGGTACAAGCCAAGGTCAGCCACTGCCTGTGCACTGTCCAGGGCCACATGGAATGTGAAAAAGCTGTCTGCAGATGCTATCTGTGGTGGGCTTGGAGGTGCCCAGATGAGGCCAAGCTGTTAACCAAGGCCAGCTGCTGCTAGTGCTGAGCCTGGGGCCACTTTATGAGAGTTATGGGGCACACTGAGGCCAGATGATGCTTGTTTTGAGAGATTTTAGGAAAACCTGAAGCATGAGACAAGATAGGACATTCATATGGAAAAGACACTAGAAACAGCTTGGGTGGCCCACAAGCTGGGTGTGTCTGGGTCTCAGGGTTTCAGGGAATCCCAAGGCAAACAGGGATATCCAGGATGTTAGAGTTTCAGATATGGCCTCTGCCTTCCAGCTTGTCTCTGTGGGAGGAAGGCTCATCAAAGAAACAAAGGCCTCTGCCAGCATTTCAGTCTGGAAGAAAGCTACCCTCCATCCCCTTGCTCTTGCTCTGATGCTTGACAATTCAGTTCCTCCCTGTATGTCTCTGGTGCCTTTCAAGCTGCTGCCTCCATGCTGGAACTCAGATGGAGTGAGTCAGAGTAAGTGTGCATGGGCCCTTTATGAAGAACTGTCTGAGACCCCGGAAGTTTCTGTCTTCCTCAGCCTCAATACCTGTTGGTTTTTATAGCCAGAAGTTAGGGGGACTTCTTTTCCCGACACTGAAACCTTGCGCTGGAGGCCTGGTGTAGGGCTTGGACCCTTCACTCTTCAGAGGGGACCTTCACAGCTGAGATAGCCTTCCTGAATTTTATGCATTACACATACATATGGGACCAGCCCCTTCTGCATCTCTGACCCTTCTACCAGTCTTCCTTTGACTTATTCTTTAATTCTCTAACTGTAGGACTTCTGATGAGCCAGATTACAGGCAATTCGGAGTGATAGGTGTTTTGTAGTTTATTCGTAATTTTGATGTGGTTGTGGGAGGAGGCAAGTACTGTGTTTACCTATGCTGCCATCTTTCATCTGACTATCTTTCCTTTATTATGCTATTTCAAAATATGCTTATCTATATTGATATATATATTTGATTTAATTGTATATATCTTAATACATTATGTTTTATTTCTACTTATTCTAATAAGCAGCCACAATATTGTTTAGATGCATACGTGCCTTTACTTTAAGTGCATTGAAAACAAATTTAAATTTAACTTCATGGAGGTTAAATTTCCTTGTAAAACCAAAATAAAACTTTTAGAGAAGAATCCTTACTTTATGTTTAAAAGCTTGTCAGTAGAACAAAAGAGCATCAATGAATCTTTTACAGAACACATACATGCTTTATATTCTGAAGCAATAAGAGAACTCATTACTGTCTGGAAAAATAGATGAATAAAATCTCCTGTTTATTGTTTTTCTGCCAAGTTCACTGGACCAGCAAAGTAAAAAACTATAACAAGTAATTGCACAAATCTTGGTTGATCCAAAGGAAAATAGAGTTTAGTTTTTTAAAAAGATTTCATATTATTTATTTTTAGAGAAGGGAAGGGAGAGAGAAAGAGAGGGAAAGAAACATCAATGTGTGGTTGCTTCTCATGCACCCCCACACTGGGGACCTGGCCAGCAACCCAGGCATGGCCCTAGACTAACTCTTTGGTTTGCAGGCCAGAACTCAATCAACTGAGCCACACCAGCCAAGGTGAGTTTAAACTTTTTATTAAACTTCTTATCATGCTTTTTGATGATCAATAGTCTTATCATAATTTAAATACTTCTTGATGACTTTATGAAATAGATTTTTGAAGTTTTATTGCCTTTATTATAAATAAGAATCTTTTTAAGATACAGAGGAAAGTAATATGGGGTCTCTCCAGAAAAAGCTATGCTATTGTTAATATAACGAGAACAGTTAGTGCGACATCAATGTGACCTGGCAGCCAAGGACAGTGGACTAGAATGCACATGCATGAACAATGGCAACTATACTGTACTAGTCAGTGAGGGTGGTAGATGCCGTTGAGTGAGCATGTGTACTGTGTTGCCTTTCTATCAAAGTTATTGAGCAAGTAGAACAATAGATTTGCATCAAATTTTGCATTAAGCTTGAACATTCCTCCATGGAAACTATTTAGATGATTCAGAAGTCCACAGTTATGGATAACTGGTGATTGGCAAATTCTTCATGACAACATGTCTGCTCATGCATCATGTCTCGAACAGAGTTTTTTGGAGAAACATAAAATCACCCAGGTGACTCAGTCCCCCTACAGCCAAGATTTGGCACCCTGTGACTTCTGGCTTTTCCCAAAACTAAAATCACCTTTGAAAGGGAAGAGATTTCAGACCATCAGTGAGATTCAGGAAACTACAATGGGGTAGCTGATGATGATTGGGAGAACTGTGTGAGGTCCCAAGGTGGCAACTTTGAAGGGGACTGAGGCCTCATTGTCTTGTGTACAATGTTTCTTGTATCTTGTCTTTTCAACAAATGTCTCTATTTTCCATATTACATTGCTGAATACCTTCTGGATGGACTTTGTATATTCACAAATATTAAGATATTTATTAAAAGTATGACTTTGATGATATTGATTTTCCTTCACTATGTTATAGTTTAAAGATACATTGTATTTAATGTTTAGCTACAAGTTTTTTAAAGACTAAGATTTCAAATGTATATATTTCATGAATGTATTAAATATAAATTATATTTCAAATGTTAGTATATAACATAGTTATCAATATTTATTTATAATTTATTATAAAAGAATAAATGTTAAACTAAGTTTGTGAATTTCTTATGTTTCATTTTATGTGGAAAATTTGTCCAAGCACAATTTTGGAAGTATTTGAGGGATTTATCTGATTACAGTTTTTACTTATTATTTCACGATGAATATACATATTAATGAATTTTTTTAAAAATGAAGAACAATACTGAACCTTGGAATAATTGCTTTTAGTGTCTTGACAACCTTAAAACTTTATCATTTTTAAAGTTCTCAGAAACCTAGATGCCTTCCAATTTCTAATGGCTGTCAAACTCCATTGAATAGGCAGTTCTGTTAGTTACTCGTTTTGCAATCTTTCAGGTATTTATACGTGATAGTTAACTTGACTGGTCTAAGGGATGCCCAAGTAGCTGGTAAAACATTATTTCTGGGTGTGTCTGTGAGACTGTTTGCAGAAGGGATCATCCTTTAAATTGGTAGACAGAGTAAAGAAGATTGCCCTTGTCCTTACAAGTGGGCATCATCCAATCCATTGAGCATCTGAATAAAACAAAAGTGTGGGGAAAGTACAATTTTGATTTCTTCTTGGGCTGGGATATTCATCTTCTCTGGCCCTCAGACATTTGTGTTCCTGGTTCCCAGGCTTTTAGACTCATACTGACTCACATTGATCTTCTGGTTCTTGGGCCTTGGGTTTGGACTGGAGCTACCCTACGGATCTCCTGGGCCTCCAGTTGCAGACAGCAGATCCCAGGTTCTCTCAGCCTCCATAATCATGTGAGCCAACCCTTTATCATAACTCTCTTTATGTGTATCTTAGCCAATATCCCATTGGTTCTATTCCCCAGAGACCATGGACTAATACTGATTTTGGTACCAAGAGTGGTTCTAGAGGAATACAAGTTTAAGGATGAATTTTCTGGTTTAGTTTTGGAGTTTCTGGAATTGGCTCTGTAATCTAATTAGATTTAAAGATGCTGATGAGTCTATTTCCACTAGTAAAAACAGCCCCGATAGCCTATGGCTTAAACTCTTTATAGAGATATGAAAATATCTGCATTGGTTACTCCTCATCTACACTTAGCATGGAGCTAAGTACCTCCATATATGATGCTTTTGAACATTTTGGAAAATTAAGAAATAAAATGGCATTGGGTGGTGGCTCTTAAGGCCTCTGGACAAAGTGGTAAAATAAGGATGAACTCAGCTATTTGAATCCCCAGCTTAAGCCACAGAGATGACCTAGGAGCTTCTCTGTGTGCACTGAGTGACACCCTCTTCTCTTACAACCACAGGGCTGACACTGCAGAAAATCCAGTACAGGATCTCATGATTGGCTGAATTACAAGTTGAGCTCCCAGCCTCCTAGGGTGTCTATGTTAAAGTGAGTGCATTGACGGGGGAAAGGGGATTCTTTAAGTTGCATTGGGGATATGTGGGAGGACACTGCTAAAGTTGGGGCCATTGAGTCCTAAATTATGATGAGTCTTCTTTGCCAGTGGAAGAGTTCTCTCTATCACCAGGGGTAGGGGTCTTTTCATTTCTTTCTGAGGGGTACATTTTGCGTTACCAGAGGAAACAGTAATGACCTCTCCTGAGACCATTTCTATGAAAACAATGAAGATGTTCCTCAGAACCCAGCCCCCACCACTTGTCTTTGCTTCTAGACCTTTGATAGACTCAAGTCTCATAGGACTCTTAGGTGAGATACCAAGTGTGACTCATGAAGAGGTGAGCTACAGCCAAAAGAACTATTTGAGTTTTCTAATTTACACAAGCATAAATCTGTGGAATATGTGTGGGCATGTGTGTATGGATAGGGGCCACCTCATTCTTGCTTCCTGTTTAGTTGCCAATATTATCTCCAGCACATAGAAGGTACTCTAATATTCTGGAACAATTGAGTGATTGCTAAAAATAAAATCCATTTTTTCTTGTTGACAAATTGATATGTGTATTGTATGTGTGTATATAAATATTTTTTTTCTTATGTGTTGTTTTTTTAATCCACTTGCCCATGAAGTAAAGTGGGGCACAAAGTGGGGCATGAAGTAAAGAGGAAGTGGTAATTCTTGGAAGTTGTCAGCAACCAAAAAATGAAAAATGCAGTCAGACTCTTTACTCTTAATTACATGTGTTTATTTTTATTATAATTATTTTAGAATCTGTTTTCCTCACTTGACTTACAGCACTAGGAATGGCAAATCCAGCTTCTCTGGTTGTCTGAACACCAAACACCAATTGTAGTATGCAACATGGAACAGATTCTCAATAATATCAAATGAATGAATTAAAACAATTATTTAATAGTCAGAGGTATACACATTCTAATAGCAGAAATGGCTGTAAAGTAATTTTAGAGGAGTTACTTGAATAAGCTAATTCCATGGCAAGTGAAGATTTTTATTATTGAAGAGGAATCTGCTGTGAATACATGAAAAATTTAACCACAGGCCAAGAAACACACATCGATTGATTGTAAAAGAGGTTTTTGTGAAAAGGAAGCCCAGAAAAGTAAAATGTGCTCACTTGGAAATTGAGAGACATAAGAAGATCTGATTCCATTTTTGTCAGTAATTATTTAGCAGCACTAAATAAGTCACTTAATTTCTTGGTTATTGTTTACTTATCTATGAAAGGAAAAGACTGGAATGAATGATTTCTAAAATGTGTTGGAGTTCTTAATTCCTATGAATTTGTCAATTCTTGGGTTTCCCCCTCACTTATATTGGAACAAGTAGAAAGACCTTGAGCTGTTTAAGGCCAGTAAAAGAGGCTTTTACTGCTTTTAAGTATAAGTGGATCTTATCACTGATCCATGTTAAGGCTGCCTCATGGGGCAGAGAGGCTATACACTGGTTTATGAACTTATCCTGTCTGGGCAGATTTACTACTGAGTATTTTATTGATTTTCCAATTCAGTAAACTCACTAAACTAAGTTATTGCCCACTCAGAATTGGATGAACTAAAAAAAAAAAAATCACAGGTTGAAGAGAGACTAAAAGTAATACAAAGTTAGAATGAATAAACCAAAAATTAATGGAAAAAAAGACAAGCTTGATTTAAAAAAACCAAAAAGCTAGCACTCAACTTAAAATTCTCATCATATTAAAATAAACTTTTGAAATTGAATAAATACATATGTATAAAAACACCTACACACATTGTACATATACACACAAATTATAAAGTACAGCTCAATAAAATTTCACAGAATATTATCAGAACCCTAGAGACTTCTGTCATGTTCCATTAAAAGCACTTACTTCTAAATCATAACTGATGTCTTCTTCACCAATGCATATGTATTGAAGATCACTTTACCTTCATTAACATAGCTTTAAAGTATTCATTTTTCTAAAAATAATGGCATACTTAGCAGGTCCTAACATACAACTTTTCATTTCCTGAAGTGTGAATCTACTTCCTAGATAGACTTATTGAGTCTGTTTTTCATTAGTCATTTGTGCAAATTTTACTACTTGGTTCCCCACTCACATCTACAGCATAATGGTAGTTATATAATATTAGAATCAATAAAAATAAGGCAAATCTTTGACCTCTGTTTCTAAATTCCAGTACCAAAGGCTATCCTCTCTTCCCCCTCTGATATAGTATTTAGTGACAATAATAAGGCTCTTTAAATTTCTACATAGGTGACTGGGTTATTTTTTTTAAGGAGCTACTCTTAAAACTAAAACAATCTGACTGCAAAGATAGTGATTAACATTGCTCTTTTAAAGCAATTATACATATTTTAAATAAAATATGACTTCTTGGTTTTAAGGTTTCTGATAAAAATCATTTAGTTTAAAATTGATCATCATCATATTTATAATCATTTATTTTCCTAACATATAGTAATCATAGTATGTACCTTGTGAAACAGACATATTTTTTTCCTCAGGTAGCTTATATGCTATTTACAATTTGAAAAAGACTATGTGAATTTTGGCCTAGAAAGCCATATTGAGTATTTTGTTATTTCATTTTTTGTTTCCTTAATTTTCAGATTTTGCATAAAATTAATCAAAGTTCTATTCCAAGAAAATATGTAAGCATGTAAACCATTTAAAAAATTCATACAGAACACAAAATGTTGCTTTTGAAAAATGGGAAAAATAGTAGTAGTGATGTTCCTAAGCATAGAAAATCTTATTTTATATGAAAGTGCAGTTGTCATCTTGTGGTTTTTCAGTGTTATTCATTTTTAATTAATCAAAATAATTACTTGTTAGTTGATTTGTATCCAGGTTGCCAGGGAAATTCTGGAACTATAGCCTCCTCTTACCTATACTATCAAATGACCAAGCTGAAACCATACCAAATGCTATTTCATCTAGTGAAGCACAATTAAGAATTGAGCATTAGGGGGGTTATATATTTTCTCTTCATGGAAGTGTTTGGAAAAGAGATTCTCCCCTCCTTACAGTTGATAATTTTGTGAAAAAATGTGATGAGACAATCAGAAAAAATATTTTGTATATTACTCAAGGATCACTGTTACTTTAGGTTAAATTTATTGGGACCTTTGAGCTTGTCTTTTCCCTCACCCTGCCCAAACCAATTGGTCAGTATAGAATTCTCATTGTCTCTTTTGGTCTCTCTTTGTGTCCCTTCCCAACTCCTCCTTTCTGTCTGAATTTGTGTTTCTAAGTAGCACTATTTAAAACTTTCTTAGTTGTTTGGAGTATCGCCCTGTGAACCTAATGATGGAGGGTTCAATTCCTGGTCAGGGCGCATGCTTCAGCTGCACTTTCAGTCTCTGGTTGGGGTGTCTGTGAAAGGCAACCATTCAATGTTTCTCTCCCCCTCTCTTTCTCTCTCTTCTTTTTCCTCCTTCTAAAAATCAATAAGCATGTTTTGGAGTGAGGATAAAAAAACAAAAACTTCTGAGATTTTATTACTTGTCTGAGTTTTCTGTCTTTTGAAGTTTGACAAAAGCAGCTTATAATATAAATAAATCAGTTTTTATAACTTGAGGGTGGATGTTATTTAGGTGGACTTTATTCTTATTGATTATGATTTTGATATGAGGTCAATAATATCTAGTCAATGTACACATCGACTGGGTCAAATTGCTTAACTATTAATGAACTGTCACAAGTTGGAAACAAAGCTGTTGTACTCATTCATCACATGACTGTTCATCATTTATTCAACAATCGTATGAATGTATATTCTGTTTATGTTTTAGTAACAAGTAGTTTTGGAAACTCACTGTTCTTTTTTTGTTCTATGGCAATGTGTGTATCGTCAAGACACTACAAGTCTTGCTGCCATAATGCACACACTGTAATCAGTCTGCGTTTCTGCATGTCATTAGTGTTCAGAGTTCCTCCTTTGATACTAACTTACACTGAAAATTGAGAAGATTTTAGCGCAGTTCCAGGATATAAGATCAATATATAAGCAATGTATAAGTGAATATTAAAAAATGCAGAATTGTTTGAAATAGAATGATCAATAGGAAATTCTTAGGGATACATATAACAAAATATATGCAAGAATTTTATGCTAAAAAGTATAAAATATTGCTAAGGTAAATGAAAGATGACAAATACATGGAGAGATGTACCATGTTAATGATAAAATGATACAATATATTAATATGTCAATTTTTCCCAAGTTGATCTATTGATTCAACTCAATCCAAGCAGGCATTTTTCCCCCTAGAAATTGATAGGCATATTCTAAAATGTGTATACAAATGTAAAAGATCTACAATTATAAAAAGAACTTTGTAAAAAAACAGAGTTGTAGTGCTTTTCTTAACTGACTTCAATACATATTAAGTTACAGCAAAAAAGACAGGATAGTATTAACACCAAGTTAGACAAATAGACTCGTGAAATGGAATAGAGGGTCCAAAACCAGACCTGAATATATATGGCTAAATGATGTGTGACAAAGTTTCAAAGACAATGCTATAGAGAAAGGATAATTTTTTCCAAAAAAATCCTTCAGCAAATGTATATCCATACACAATGAACTTTGATTACACAATGATAAGTTGAACAGTGTGCAAAAATTAACTCCAAATGGATCATAAACCCAAGCATAAAACTAAAACTTGTAAAACTTCTAGGACTAAATATAGGAGAAAGTGACCTTAGGTTAGGCAAACATTTCTTAGATAAGATACTAAAAACATAATCCATAAAAGAAAAAAAATATGTAACTTAGCCTACATAAAATTAAAACATTTTGTGGTTTGAAAGATACTGTAAAGAACATAGAAAGATAATCACAGCCTAGAAGAAAATATTTGAAATTATATACAAGGTATGGCATAAATAACACTCATTTTTATTATAAAATCTTTTATTACAAATCATAAACATGTAATTCTGTAACATAATATCACACTCAAGTGCATCATATGACATTTTAGGTGAAATGATCAAATTAAAACTATAAATTATTGCACCTATATTATTACACTGCCAACTACACTCAAGGAGGTGTTACTTCTGCTGGACCCTGTATATTACACAATAGTAATTTTATCATAATATGGACTGGTTATTCATAGTTAAAGTCTATAATGTTATATTACTGTAATGCTAAAGTCTATAATGCTAGTTAAAGTCTCTAATGTTACATTACTGTAAACACAGAATTAGTGAATTCTGAGCCATTGCCTGAAGGTGAAGAAATATAGGGTTAGGTTTTCCCTATGAGACTCCAGTCACAATATATTAATCAACTAATAAATAAAAACCTTCTTTGGAGTGGGTTTCCATTAAACATACCTTATTTAATGTATATTTTTATTTATTAATGTTGAATTAATGGCCAAATAGAACTTATCTTACACACTGTAAGACACATCACAGCCTTTTTGCACAGAAAAGCAACAGAGAGCACTTGAGCACTATCCTTAGGGGTTATTTTAAATTTACAAATTACCAAGGAAAAGCCCCAAAATGTGAAACGTACAACAATCAATAAAAAAAGAAAAAAATAGACTATAAAAAAGACACTTGTTGACAATATGAGCAATGAACCCTTATTTGGCCTTAGACTGAAACATGCAGGGAGTCCCACCAAAGCCCACATGAGGAACAGAACTAACCAGAACTTTCCCTCTGGTGGGACCTCAGCCAGGTGGGAGCTGTGAACACCAATATACCTGCAGGAAGAGAGAACCCACCAACAAAGGAACCACAGAAAGATAATAAAAGACGATGGCGGAGGAGTGAGTGGAAGTCACACTAACCTCATCCCAGGACCAATCTGGAATTATAGCTAAACTGTGGAGAAATTACCCAGAACAAACAATTGAACAATAGTGAGATAGAAGCCTTATAACCTTGGAATAATGGAAGCACCAGCTTCAGCACAACCTGACTGCACCTGCACAACAGTACACAAGATGTGGTGGGCTGAGTGACCCTCAGTCAACCAGCTGGAGGGAACGACCCACCAAAGACCAACCCAACAACAATCAAAACCCAAATACATCCAGAGAGCCAAAATAAATGTCATCACAAGAGCAGCAAGTTCAGGAGAACAAGAGACTGCACCACTGACTCTTACAGGTCCCCTACTATAGAAGTTCACATCACAAACTCAGGGAGTCAGAACAGATCAATTTAAGAAGCAGAGGCTAACAAGGAGAGTCTCACAAACAATGGGAAGACAAAGAAACAAACCTCAAATGAAAGGAAAGCAGGAAGCTTCAGAAAGAATATTAAATGAAATAGAGGCAAATCAACTATCATATAGTGAGTTCAAAGCAGTGGTTATAAGGAAGCTCAATGATTCACTGACAATTACCAAAAACTACAGGGAAACTACAATGAACTCACTGCAAACTACATGAACATGAAAAAGGAAATAGAAACTATCAACAAGAGCTAAGAGGAAATAAATAATACAATTTCTGAATTGAAGAACACAGTAGAAGGAATCAAAAGCATGCTAGATGAAGCAGAGGGTCCAATCAGTAAGCTGAAGGACAAGGTAAGAAAAAACTCCCAGAAAGAGCAAGAAAAGGAAAAAAGACTCAGAAAGAAAGAAGAGGTGGTAAGGGAACTGAAGGAAAATGTGAAATGTAATAATATCCATATAATAGGGATACCAGAAGGAAGAGAAAAAAAGGAAGAGGAAGGGATAGAAAATCTGTTTGATAAAGTAATGATGGAAAACTTCCCTCATTTGATGAGAGAAAAGGTCACACAAATGCAGGAAGCACAGAGAGTTCGAATCAAGAGGAACTCAAGAGGCCCACTCCAAAAGATACCATAATTAAAATGTCAAAAATTCCAAGACAGAGAGAGAATCTTAATGGCATCAAGGGAGAGATAGGAAGTAACATACAAGGGAGTCCTGATAAGGCTAGCAGCTGACTTCTCAATGGAAACACTCCAAGCCAGAAGAAAATGGCAAGAAATATTCCAAGTAATGAAAAGCAAAGACATACAACAAAGACTACTCTATCCAACAAGGCTCTCAGTTAAAATGGAAGGGAAAATGAAGATTTTCCCAGATAAAAGTAGGCTAAAAGAATACACCTCCACCAAACCAGCTCTGCAAAATATGTTAAAGGGACTGCTTTAAGAAAAGGAAGAGCAAGTGAGAGAGAGAGAGAGGAAGATAGGTACAAAGGAAGTAAAATGGCAAAGAATAAGTACCTATCAATATTAACCTAAATGTAAATGGTTTAAGTGCTCCAATCAAAAGACATAAAATAACTAAACGGATAAGAAATCATGACCCACACATATACTGCCTAAAAGAGACCCACATCAGAACAAAAGACCTACACAGACTGAAAGTGAAAACCTGGAAACAAATTTTCCAAGCAAATGGACAGGAAAGAAAAGCCGGGGTAGCAATACTCATATCAGACAAAATAGACTAAAACAAGGGCCATCAAAAGAGACCCAGAAGGACACTTCAGAATACTCAAGGGAAGAATCCATGAAGAGGATATAAACATTGTAAATATATATGCACCCAATATAGGAGCACCCAAATACATAAAATCTTGGAGGACTTCAAGGAAGATATTGAGAGCAACACAATTATAGTGGGGATTTTAACACCCCACTGTCAAAAATGGATAGATCTTCCAAACAAAATATCAACAGAGATATTGTGTCATTGAACAATACCTTAGATAAAATGGACTTAACTGATATATATAGAGCCTTTCATCCCAAAGAAGCAAAATACACATTCTTTTCAAATGTGCAAGGAACATTTTCAATGATAGACCACATGATAGGACAAAAAACAAGCCTTAACAAATTCAAGAAAATTGAAATCATTTCAAGCACTCATCATTTTCTCTGACCACAAGGGACTAAAACTAGAAACCAACCTCAAGGAAAAAACCTCCAAACACTCAAAAACATGGAGATTGAATAGCATGCTATTAAAAAATGAAGGGATTAAGAATGAGATCAAGGAACAAATCAAAAAGTTTCTGGAAACAAACAAAAATTAACTCACAATTATCCAAAACTTATGGGACACAGTGAAGGCAGTGCTGAAAGGGAAGTTCATAGAAATTCAGTCCTACCTAAAAAAGATAGAAACATTTCAAATAAACGACCTAAGCCTACACTGACAAGAACTTGAGGAACATCAACAAAGGCAGCCAAGAGCAAGTAGAAGGAAGGAAATAACCAAGATCCAAGCACTATTAAATGACATAGTGACTAAAAGCACAATTCAAAGGATCAACAAATTCTGGAGCTGGTTCTTTGAAAAGATAAACAAAATTGACAAGCCTTTATGCAGATTCATTAAGAAAAAAAGAGAGAGGACCCAAATACACACAATCAGAAATGAAATAGGAGAGATGACAACTTATACCACAGAAATACAAAGGATTGTAAGAAATTACTATAAAGTACTATGTTCCAAGAAATTTGAAAACCTAGGTGAAATGGACAAATTTCTAGAAAAATATGTCTTCCAAAAGGGGATGAAGAAGAAGCAGGAAGACTGAATAGACCAATAACAACTGATGAAATTGAAGCAGTAATCAAAAAACTCCCAACACGCAAAAGCCCTGGACTTGATGGTTTTCCCAGGAGAATTCTACAAAGCATTTAAGGGAGAGCTAACCCCTATCCTTCACAGACTATTCCAAAAAATCAAAGAAGAAGGAAGACTCCTAAACTCTTTTTATGAAGCTAGCGTCATCCTAATTCCAAAACCAGATAAAGACAAAATAAAGAAAGAAAACTACTGGCCAATATTGCTGATGAACATAGATGCTAAAATCCTCAACAAAATATTGGCAAATTGTATCCAGCAATACATTATAAAGATCATACATGATGATAAAGTGGATTCACCCCAAGGATACAAGGATGGTTCAATATTCACAAATCAACAAACATAATAAATCACATAAACAAAAAAAAGACAAAAATTACACGAGCATATCAATAGATGATGAAAAAGCATTTGATAAGGTACAGCACCCATTTATGATAAAAACACTCAGCAAAGTGGGAATAGAGGAAGCATTCCTCAACATGATAAAGGCCATATACGAAAGACCTATAGTGAACATCATACTCAAGGAACAAATATTAAAAGCTTTCCTATTAAGATCAGGAACAAGACAAAATGTCTGCTTTCATCATTCCTATTCAACATAGTATTGGGAGTCTGAGCCACAGCAATCAGACAAGAAAAAGAAATAAAAGGCATCCAAATTGGAAAGGAGGAAGCAAAATTGTCATTGTTTAATGATTACATGATAGTGTACATAGATAATCCTCTGGGAGTCCACCAAAAAACTACTTGACCTAATAAGTGAATCTGGAAAAACATCAGGATATAAAAGCAATATTCAGAAATCAAAGGTATTTTTGTACATCGACAATGAAATATCAGATACAGAAATCAGAGAAAAAAATCCCATTTGGTATAGCAACAAGAAAAATAAAGTACCTAGGAATAACCATTACCAAGGAGGTAAATGAACTGTATTCAGAAAACTACACAACACTGAAGAAAGAAATTGAGGAAGACACAAACAAATGGAAAAATGTACCATGCTCATGGATTGGAAGAATTAACATCATGAAAATGTCCTTACTACCCAAAGCAACTTATAGATTCAATACAATCCCTATTAAAGTATCTATGACATATTTCACAGACATAGAACAAACAAATAAAGAAATTATATGGAACCATAAATGACCCTGAATAGCTGTATCAATTTGGAGAAAGAAGAATAAAGTAGGAGGGATCACAATACCTGATATCAAAATGTATTACAAGGTCACTATAATCAAAACAGCCTGGTACTGGCATAGGAACAGACACATGGACCAATGGAACAGAATAGAGAGCCCAGAAATGAACCCAAGTCTCTACAGTCAATTAATATTTAACAAAGGGGGAAGGAGCATAAAATGGAGTAAAAATAGCCTCTTCAACAAATGGTGTTGGAAGAGCTGGACAGCTACATCCAAAAAAAATGGAACTCGAACACCAACTTACACCATACCCAAAAATAAATTCAAGGTGGAAAAAAGACTTAAATATAGGTCGTGATACCACAAAAGTCCTAGAGGAAAACATTGGCAGGAAAATCTCAGATATTCCACACAGCAATATATTCACTGATATGTCCCCTAGAGCAAGGTACATAAGGGAAAGAATAAAGAAATGGGGTCTTATCAAATTAAAAACCTTATGCATAGCTAAAGAAAATGGCATTGAAATCAAAAGAGGACCAATCATATGGGAAAACTCATTTTCCAACTCTACCTCGGACAGGGGTTTGATCTCCAAAATATATAAAGAACTCACAGGACTTCACTCTAGGAAGACAAACAACCCAATTAAAAAAACGGGCAAAGGACTTGAACAGACACTTCTCCAAGGAGGCCATCAGAGGGCCTAGAGACATAAGAAAAGATGCTCAGCATCACTAGCCATCAGAGATAGGCAAATTGGAACTACAATAAGTACCACTTCACACTGGTGAGAATAATGTTGGAGAGGATGTTGAGAAAAGAGAACTCTAGTGCACTATTGGTGGGAATGCAGACTGGTACAGCCACTGTGGAAAACAGTATGGAATTTCCTGGAAAAACTAAAAATGGAATTGCCTTTTGACCAGGAAAATCCACTGCTGGGAACCCTGCAACACCAATCCTAAGAACCCTGAAACAGCAATCCAAAAGAACCTATGCACCGCAATGTTTGTTGTAGCACCATTTACAGTGGCCAAATACTGGAAGCAACTTAAATGCTGATCAGTAAGTGAATGGATCAAAAAAGTATGGTACATTTACATGATGTAATACTACACAGCGGAAATTAATAGGAGCTGCTACCTTTTGGGACAGCATGGATGGAACTAGAGAACATTATGCTAAGTGAAATAAGCCAGGCATTGAAAGAAAAATACCATATGATCTCACCTTTAAGTGGAACCTAATCAACAAAAGAAAAAAGCAAGCAAAATATAACCAGAGACATTGAAATTAAGAAAAAACTGACAGTAACCAGAGGGGAGGAAGGAGGGGACAATGGGGGGAAAATGGTGAAGGGTTTACAAGAACAACTATAAAGGACACATGGACAAAACGAAGGTGGGCTGGGATTGGGGTGGGGGGTGGGGATGGCTGGGGTGAGGGACAGTGTGGGGGTGATGGGACAACTGTACTTGAACAACTATAAAAAATAAATAATAAATAATATAAATAAATAAATAAAAGAAACATACATATTCGAGAACTCAAAATGTTCACCCCTCTGCACATGTCCAAAACTGACTGGGAAAGGGCAATGAATATTGATTTTGAGGTTACAAATCAATTAAGTATGTGAATTCACAAATATGTAATCTGTAAATAATGATGATCAATTCCTTTTATCTGTCTATCTCTCTATCTGTATCTATCTATCTATCTACTTACCTATCCTCAAAACTCAATAGTAAGAAAAACAACCTGATTTTAAAAATGGTCAAAGATTGAAGGAGACACTTCACCAAAGAGGGTATATGGATGGCAAAATGCTTGACAAAGATGCTCAGTATCATTATTCATTAGGAAATGCAAATTAAACTACAGTGGAATTCCAGGATACACTTTCTGAACATCTAAAATAAAAACGTGTGGCCATCCAATGGGTTGGCAAGAATATGGATCACCTGAAACTCTCATATACTGCTGTGAAAATGTGAATTGGAGCACCCTCCTTGGAAAACAGTTTGTCAGTTTCTTACAAAGTTAAATATATAATGACCATATAGCTGTATCCATTTCACACATAGGTACTTACCCAAATTTTCATCGATAGGTAAAAGGATAAACAAACTGTGGTATGTCCATAAGATAAAATACTACCAATGGCAATAAAAAGGAACTATAGGTACAAAAATCCTGTGGATATATCACCAAATTATTATGATGAATGGAAGAACTGAGACAACGAAAAGGCTAATAAAATGTCAGAAGGTGCAACCTATGATACTGACTGATACTGACAGAAAGAAGTCATTGTTTGTCTGGAGACCCTCATGTTGAGGCAGTGAAGGGAGGGAAAAAGAGTTACAAAAGGCTGTGAGGAAACTTCTGTAGCTGATTATGTTTCTTACCTGGATTGTGGTAATCTTTTCACAGCTGTACCCATAAGTCAAAACTTGTCACATTTTACCTTTAAAGGAATGCAGATTATATGATGTTAATTATACCTTTACAAAGTTGATAAAAGTATTAGTAGCAGCTATCTCTGTTGATAGAAATATAGGTAATTTAAAAAATTTGCTGCTGGTTTTCTTCTAAAGCTTCTTAAAATTAATATTACTTGCATACTATTATAATAAGCACATTTTAAAGAAAATAAAGATTTATTATTTAATTTCCTTGTCCCTTTCTAAAATCTATTTGGTTTTCTTTCATTAATAAATTTTATTTGAAGACATTTTAAGCAATGCAGAATTTACCAGGATAGTACAAGAGTCAACTGGACACTCTTCATCTACATTCAGTAATTCTTAACATTTTGCCACCGTTGTTTTGCCTCTATCTCCCACTCTCTCTGTCAAAAATATTTTCATTATTAATATTTTGCTGAAACATATGAAAGTTATTTCTATAAATGAATACACATTAAGATAATATGAACCTTTATCACTAAATACTTCAGCACGTGTATTCTCGGAATACGAATATCCTTCTACATCACATTCTGGCAGTTGCAAACTGATGCACTCTTCCATTTAATATATAGTTCAGTTTTTGTTTTTCTCCATTAATGTCCTTATGTAATTTCTTTTATTGAAAATCTAATCAAGGAGTTTTGCATTTAGATGTTATTTCAATTTAATCTTCTATATTCTAGAAGTTTTCCAACATTTTTGTTGTCAGTTAATTTTTAAGACACATATTTTTATAGAGTACAGATGAATTATAAATTTTTATAGAGTATGGGTCAGTTGTTTTACAAACTGTCCCTCAAATATCTATTTGTCTAACGTTTCCCTCATTACTGGATACAGGTTATACATGTTTATCAATAATTCTGCATAGGTGATCTTATGTCCTCTTTCAATGCAATCATAGACATTAAAAAAGAGATATTGGAAGACACACTGTGTCATTTTGTCCCATCACTGGTCTTTCAGTACTCCTCAATAAGGTACTGCATGCAAATCTCAGAGTTCTAAGAAACCAAATTTATGGGAGTCTGTTTACTGTCCTTTTACTACAACCGTCATAGCATTTTTTGTTGATGTTCTAGCTAACTAATTTTGGGAAAACAGAATATCGGGGAGAAGTAATATCCTTTGGCCATGGCTGAGGCAATTAAAATAACACTGTCTTTTTCTTTTGCCTAAGAGGCCATATCTTTGCTTTTTGTTTCACATTTAATTTTTAAAATTAAATCTATTGGTTAATAAAATTCTATGTTTCAAGTGCACAATTCTGTGATACATCATTTGTATATTGTATTGTGTGTTCATCACCCCAAATCAAATCTGTCACTGTATATTTGACCCCTTACCCTTTACTACCCTCCCTATACTCCCCTTTCCCTCTGGTAACCACCATACTATTGTCTGTGTCCATGAGTTTTTGTTTGTTTGCCTTGTTTGTTCATTTGTTGTTTTCAGTTTTCTATCCCACATATCTGTACAACCATATGATTCTTGATTATTTTCTGTGTGACTTACTTCTGTGGTACATATATACAATGGAATACTACTCAGCCACAAGAAAAGATGAAAAACTGCCATGTGTGATAACATGGATAGATCTTGAGAGTATCCTAAGTGAAAGCTATTTATGTTTGAGTTGAGATAACCATGAGGTCTCCTTTACAATTTTTATGGGATGATTTATAATTTATTTTTATTCATTAGATATTAATAAACTACCACCAAGCTAAGTCTTTAAAATATTCTTACTTCTAGATTTCTACTTTTCACTCTTCCTGCAATGCTGGCATGGCTTAAGGTTTCTTCTTCTTCCTTTTCAAACCATCCACCCTTCCTTCCTTTGTGAGCCCTCTGTCACGGGAGAGCTCAGTCTTTCAAGTACATTTAAGTTTTATCTAAGTTATAGCCGAGTTCCAAGTAACATCCAGAGGTTTTCAACTAGGTATAGCAGGCCTAAACAGTGAGTGAGCCCCATCTGTCATGTATGTTTTTTTGCTCATCTGGTGGTTAAAGTAATTAAAGGCCGTGCCTTCCAATTTCAGACAAGTCTGCCTTTGAGTGAATTCTGCAGAGATCTGCCTATGCTCTTGGCACCCTCTTTCAATATGGAATTAGTTGCACTGTTTTTGACAACAATTATTCATACATTATGCTGTAGGGTTAACACTATCTTTTAGTTTTATTTTAAAAAGAAGTATCATGTATTTTTTATTTTTAACATTTTTAATTGACACAAATTAAGAGAATGAAGACATCTTTCTTTAAACACCACTGTGTGGAAATCCCCAAGATTTCAATAATCATTTTATTAATGAAGGCATATTATATATATATATGTACTTATTTGAAGTAGGGGGAGTATATGGTCCTTGTTTTTAGATTTATTGTTTTACATTATTATCCTATGATTTTCTTTTCATCATAATAGATAGAATGCTTCAGCTTCAAAACTAAATTTGCTTTACCATTATTACATTTTGGATTTGAAAGGAACTAGCATCTGTATAACATATTGATATCAATAAGTTAAGTGAGAGTTTGTATTTGTCTTTTATAAAAACATGGTTTTAAGTACATTCAGTCAAGTTTAAATTCCTTCTCTAGGAATCCAAAGCAAAGTTATTTTGTTAGTTGTAGCTTGTATTCTCTAGTTACATTAGGTATCAGATTGTGAACACTCTTTGGATGAATTATGCTCAAATTTATTCTTCGGAGAGTCATGCAAGTTGGCTCTGGTGTTCCAAATCCTAAGTAAAATTGCATAATTTATTCATGCTTGTGTGTGAAAATTTTAGATCATTGCCAATATTAAGCTCTATCCTGACAATTATACACAGATGCTTATATTTGTTTCTAAAAGATTTGTCTTACTTTCAGAGTATTTGTCCGAAGTGTCCTAACTTAAACAATAAGGAACATCACTAGCTGCCACTGCTCTAGCTGCTCTCTTGCTAAAGGCACACATGGGGGGGTCTCTCTCCTATCTCACTGTTTCCTTTCTTATTTATACTGTGTACCAAGCTGATTGTGTACGTTTTTCTGTGTATATTTCTTTGGTCTAGTACTTAATTAATTCACTTTACCTAGTCAATATTAACAACATGCTAACCTGTAACATTTTATCTGAAGAGGAAAAGTGATGTGGCAAGGGCCATGAAAGGATAAGCTGGCCTCTTGGAGTCCCCATACCTGCAACCAGGCAATTCAATCATTTACATTTTCTCAACCGCAATTTCATAATCCATAAAACTGGAAGATCATATAATCTCTAATAATCATTGTAGCTCTATCGTCCATACTTTTGTAGTAATTTTCATGATCTGTTCTTGTTGGATTCTTACATGAAAACAACTGAAGATTATTTATGACCCAGTGAGTAAGGAACAGAGAATTGAATAGAAAATCATTCTCCTGCTAAGAAATCCTTTATACCTCTATTTTCACCTTATACCTCATGTGTAAATGATATCCCTTATTTAAAATCTCATATGCAGAGACCATCTGGTCTTCATAAATGCTGTTTCTGCTTTACCAAATATTGATAAATTGTGCAGCTTTGTGCTTCCAAATACTTAGGCCTCTTTGTCATGGCCTCATACCAAATTCAAAATGAATATTGAAGATAATTATTTAGGGATGAAAGAATAATAGTAAATAAAGCCATATGCTTACTATTAAAGCATTTTATTTGAATAACTCTTAGTAGCATATTTTCAAAACTTGGTCCACTTGTAATGCTGGAAGAGTCCCATTTTCATCTGATTCCCGAAATGATAACTTTTGGGCAATAAGCCCATCTGTATTAATGGTCCAGACTGAACTGAGCTTGATTAGGATTTGAAATTGATTCTGTCCAGATACCAGATGGTCTAAGTTAGTATTTTATTTGTCACTTTCAAAGGAAAAGTATTTCTTTTTTAGGGGGAATGAACGGATTGAAGATTATAACTGTTCTCCCTCAGGTTTACAAACAAGCATTGAGTATTAATGCCTATATAGATGGTACCAACAAAACTCACAATTAACTAATGACTCTGCTCCAGATATTTACAGACTGTATTTTTCTCTCAGTACCCTAGCTCTCAGTAGATTTCACATTTGATTCCTAACCCTTTTGAAAAGTCTAGTTTCTTAACTACAGTTCTGCAGCAAGGGTAGATGGCACACTTTGACTTCTGGAATTGCACAATGAATGTGTTAATAACCTGTGTTTTAGAGGAAACAGTGAAGAGTTGGCTGGTATTGAATGGAGTGGAGGATTTATGAAATGGAGAGTAGGATGTAAGATGGGAGAATAATGACAAGTTTTTAAGGCAGCTAGATTTTTTTAATGTAGGAAATAGCAATTCTAAAAAACCCGTCAGGAAAGTGTGCGAGAAGAGCTAAACTAAAGCCAGGGTAGAGAGACATTAGTGTTGAGCCAGGTAGGAGATGATGAGGATTTGTGTTTGGCAGGTGCTGGGGCAAAGCGGGGGTAAGGGACAAGTAGGAGATCCTTCGAAATAAGAATTCATGGCAGATGGGATGAATCTGATGAGGGGGCTGCACTGCCATCTTGGCTCCTCTGCTTTTCATTGTCTGACAAGAATAAAGACCGCTTGGGAGAGATCTGCTGACCCCCTTCTCCACAAGCCCCTGCAGGCATTTTGAAGGTAGTGTGGGCAACTCTTAACAATGAAAGTTGAAACTAAGAGTTGTTTTTCTTCTTACTCAAGATAAAAAAAATGCAAGTGGGAGCAGAGAGCTGACTTTTCCTCTCAGGGGTCACTGGAGTGTGTCTGTGTATCGGGGCAAGTTACACGAGCTAAGCACTGGCTCTCAAAACAGGAGACATTCAGGTTCATGATTTACCAAGCAATGCCTTTTTGTTTCATTTTATAAACTTTTAAAATCCTTTAAAAAATAAAATGGTAAAGTAAAATAAAATACACAAATGAGGAAATGTGTTTGGCTGTACTTTGAAAAAATTGCAGGACACACATTTTGCCTTTCCCAACACTCCCTCACTCTGATGAAATGCTGTCGCTCAGGGCATGGGGTCTGCTTTCCCCAGGGGTCACACAAAGGGGCCTACAGGACAGGTCACGAACCACGGCCAACACTGGCCGATGAGATAAAGGACACAAGGTAGAGGTTTTCCTCTTTTTGGTGGAAAAGTTTCCACGACATGGTAAATCCTCAGTTAATATTAAATATTGTTATTTTTCAGACTCTCCCTTTCCACTCTTGCTAGATTTATCTTCCTAAAATAGGTAGATCAACATTAATTTCCTCTTAAATAGTAACAATAAATGTTTTCTATAACCACCTCCATTATATACTCCATTAAGTAGTTATCTCAAAAATATTGAAAACAGGTAGTGGGTTTGTGTGTGTGTGTGTGCTTGCGTGGCCATAACTGCTGCTTTATTAAGATAGAGCAACAAAGAATAGGACTACATTGTAGCAGGAAAGGGTTGGATGAAGTCAACATTGAGGAGAGTTGTGGAGAATTTCACTTTCATGAAGTTTGTAAATGAAAGCCTGATTGTTCAGATATATAACTCAAACAAGGCAGACTTCTTTAACCTCAATTTTCATTGAGAACAGGGAAAGACAAATTGCCATTAGTCCAAGTGTTTTACCGCCCTCTAGTGGTTACATATGGTATATGTGCACAGAGAGGGCAAGCCTCCTACTTGAGAGCCTACTTAGAGAATTAATCAGGAGCTAGGTCTTCTGGAGTTCCATAGGCAGTTACTCCAAAGGAAGGTCTTGAATGATGTTCTAGATTTAGGGAAAAACAGTTTTAACTTTACATTTTTGCGGTGATTAATGAGTTAATGTATGTTTCCTCAACCATCTTGAAATCTTCAGGAGACAAGGTACAATGATACTTTAATCACTGCTGTTCTAATAGAATCTAGATATGGATATGGATAAGATTACAGAAGTGAATAGTGAATGAAGAGAGTTAGTAGATAGTGTGGGACTCAAGTTTTATGAAACAGCAATAGTTCAAACTCAATTATGAATGTCAGTAAAATATGTCATTGACACCTGGCAATTATTGTGATAAAAGGAGCATGACAACAGAAATAATATTGTCACCCAATTTTATAGATAAATACTTAGATGCATAGAAAGCTAAAATAATTTGTTTAAGGTCATGTAGCAACTAAGAGGCTAACTCGGGACTTGGCCAAGGAGACTTTGCTGTAACCACTACCTTATGCTGCCTCTGAACAAAATTTTTAGAGACATGCGGTGAATGGGAGGTGAGGTGGACATAAGATTTGTGGAGTATTATCAAAATATTTCAATGAAAAGAAAAGAGGTGTAAGGGGGTGGTAGTTAGAAATAGACACAAAGATAATTATTTTAAAGGAAAACAGTTTAATATGCATGTTAGTGAAAGTGAAAAAACAGCTGGAGTGAAATTATTAGACAATTAATTTGATATAAATAATTTAGAATTAGTTATTGATAGAAGAAAATCTGGATGAAAGGATAGATTTAAAGACATAAAGTAGAATTTTAAAGTGGACAATGGAGACAAAAGAAAAAGGTGAAATGATATAAATATGTAGATTTGTAGAAGGTAGAGGGGATGTTTAAGGTTGATCACACTTATTTTCTCAGTAAAATCTGAAGAAAAAATAAAATGCATGTTTATTTCTTAAATTTTGACATTTTTGGCCTTGAGTAGAAATAGTTATTGACATGCTCCTATGTGACTCTAATTGATTATAATATTAGAAAAACTCTCCTGAGAATAGATTATTGTTACCTTCTTTCCTAGTCCTTTTTAAAATGTTCATTGGGATTTTCCATTTGACTATACAGTTTCATCTCTAGTTCACTTTAGCACCTGGAATAAAGAGAGTATTAAGTTGATTTGCCCATGTGTAACTAGCCTCCTTTTTCCCAATCATGGCTTTAATTATGTAATTATTCATTAATTCATGATGCCTACTTTGTCATAATTTAAATATTTGAATATACTGAAAACAATTTCTAGAATGTGCATGCTTTTCTCCTTATATTTACTATAAAATACTTAAAGATTAGAGATTAAACTATAAAGGACAGCCCAGAGAATATTTGAGTGTCTATTGCAAATCTTAATTTATTAAGACTCCTCCATTCCATTTTATTTTTTATCCTCACCAGAGGATTTTTTTTCTCATAGCTTTCAAGAGAGAGAGAATGAGAAATATTAATGTGAGAGAAGCATTGGTTGGTTGCCTTCTGCATTCACCCTGACTGGGGCTCGAACTCACAACCTAGGTATGTGCCCTGACTGGGGATTAGACAGGCAACTTTCCAGTTTACAGGACGGCAGTCCAACCAACTGAGCCATACTGGCCAGGCTCTCATCCTTCATTTCATTCTCCAGTTTCTTCTCCTATTGCAGCTACTGTTGTTGAAAACAAGCCTAAACTTAGTGGTATGGACAACAGCTATTTTATATTGTTTATGGATTGTATATATCAGACATTGGGAAAAGGGCTCAGTGGGGACGCCTTATCTCCATTTGTGAAATCTGGAGCCTCAGCTGAGAAGACATGAAGCCTGGAGGTGACTTGATGGCTGGAGGCTGGAATTGTTTGAAGGCTGTTTGCTCACATGTCTGGAGGTTAATGCTGGCTGTCAGCTGAGACCTCAGCTGGGGGTCTGTGATGCATTAGGTCTCTCAAGTAACTATTTGGGCTTCTTTTCAGATGGCGACAGGGTTGCAAGAGCAAGTATCCTCAAAGCACAGGCAGAAGTGCATGGCACTTGCATTGATCTAACCTCAGAGGTCAAATAGAATCAGTTCTACTGTACTCTATTGGTTGAGGGAGCCACCAAGGTCCACCTGGGTTCATGGTGAAAGGACATAGACCAACTGTCAATGAGAGAAATGACAAGGTCACAGTATAAGAAGAACTTGTGGGATGGGAAGTATTATTGTGGTCATTATTGAAATATACAATATGTCATGGTATCACTACTTTTGTTTTAATATTAAAGATTTCATGAATTTTATTTTTTTACTATATATGCACAAAGAAATAAAAGTATAATGCTGTTTTATGTGTTATAAAAATTATGCAAATGATATACTTAAAATTTCCCAATGCTGTTTTTAAGACTGATCCAGATTAATATACATAGCTATAGTTCTTTCATTTGAACATTAGTATATCTTTCTGTATGATTATACCCCTACTGATTTGTTCCTACTCTTGCTAATAGATGCTTAGCTATAGCTATGTTGGATACCACATATTTTACTAAATATTATGAAATTGATCTCCAAAACTACTCACAAATGTGAGAATTCAGTGGCGTTTTTTTGTGTTTGAAACTAAAAAAATGATTATAGGCAACATAGGCAGAAATGTATTTATTAGAAAATTACTGAATAACTCATAAAACAGAAGGAAAAGCCAAATAACCAAGTCTAAGGAAGGACAGAAACCAGGGTTTTGTGTCAGAACCAGGAATTAATGATTATGAGTTTTTCTTGATAACTGTTTTATTGTGGTAAAGACATAAAACGTAAACTTTATCCTTTAAACCACTTTAGAGTATATGACCAGTGGCATTTGCACTGTTTTTCAACCATCACCATTACCTAGTTTCAAACATTGTCTCAAAAGGAAACCCTTACCCATTAAGCACTAATCCCCATATCTCATCCTTTCCCCACCAGCTTCTGCCAACTCCTAACCTGTTTTCTGTCTTTGCAAATTGGCCTGTTCTGTATATTTAGTACAAATGACTACAAATGGAGTCATACAATATGTAGCCTTTTGTATCTGGCTTCTTTCATTTAAGATAATGTTTTCAAGGCTCATCAATGTTTTTTTGTTTATTTTAAAGATTGTTTTATTTTTAGAGAGAGGGAAAGGGAGGGAGAAAGAGAGGGAGAGAAACATTGATGGGAGAGAGAACCATCAATTGGTTGCCTCTGATATACACCCCTTCTGGGGACCGAACCCACAATCCATCACGTGCCTGACTGGGAATTAAACTAGCTACTTTTCGTTTTGCAGGATGATGCCCAATCACCCGAACCACACTAGTCCAGGCTCAAGCATATTTCATGTATCACTATTTCATTCTCTTTTTTAAAATAGTTGAAAGTTATTCTATTTTATGGATATAGCACATTTGTTTATTCATTTATCAGATTTAGTTTGTTACCATAGTTTTCTTTTTAAAATCTTGCCATTAGTCAGTCACCTCCATCTAAAAGCACATTTTCATGTCTAGTTTACATTCTTCAGACAGTCAATCTCACTGGCCTACCTTAGCTCTGTCACTGTAAAGTGACATTCTGGGAGTGACAACCTTGTCAGATTTACATGAAGTTGAGATGGTGGATTTGTTATATTCCTTAAAAAGTACAAAGCAAAACGAATCAAAATCAATGCTCATTTTGACTCCCTTCAACATTTATCTAGCAGAATTTTCTAGCATATTGATGGTGCTTTAACATCATATGTTATTTCAGGATGATCATTTGCTCACTATATACTCTGTGGAGATCTTGGGCGTGGGAGAGAGTGCTGCTCAGATTATTATGTATTCAAAAGCTATGATCTAACTATTTACAGAAAACAGTGATAATGTGTGAACTACCTCTGTCTAGAAAAGGATCAGCCACAAAATGAGCCTGGAAACCAATTGGGAAGATAAAGATCTTCTTTTAGAAACAAGAACACTTGCAGCTAACTTCAAAACTGTGAATAATCAGCTGAAAAATATTGATGTCTATGTAGTTACTGTGGGACAAAGCAGCTGTGGGACTTCACGGGGGAAGAATTTGGCTATGTATAAGGAAGAAACGTCTTTGATAACCAGACCTGACCAGCAAAGGAGTGAGCTGACTACAGCAGGAAGTGTGCAATGAGCGCCCATGAAGATCTATCACAATAATACAGATTTCTTCATTTATTGGGAGTTATGTGTCCCTCAGATACCTACCAGCTCAATAATTGCAGGTTTCAGATGAAAGTTAGTTAGGCTTTCCTTGCCTATTTACTGGTCTTTTAAAATGATACATCAAGTTTTGTGTAGGAAAATAGCATAAAAATCCACAGGACCAAAGGTGACAGCTTATGTTTGTTTTAGGTATTTAGTGCTAAACTGATGAAAATTTGTAATTCCATTTCCTTTCTAGACAACTGATAAAATAATTTTATTTTTGTAAAATTTTAAAATTAGATATATCAAAATCATTATAAAATATATTTAATAAGTGTTTCATTCTTTTCAAATAAAATGCAGTGTTTTAGGAGCTTACAATAAAATATCATGGTTACTTCAGCATGTTGAGCACCTATCACTTGCAGGCATGTGATAAGCACATGGGCTGTGCCTCTGCCCTGCTCACTGGAACGTTCATCGACATGAGGAATCACCACACTAGTAGGTAGTCCAAGGAGGGATGAGTGGACTGTATAAAGACTTCCCAGGGGAAACAGTTATTTAAATGGGTATAGAAGAATAAGTTATCCCAAAGAACTAGGACAGATAATGTCATACCAGATAGAAAAAAATGTTCAAAATAATTAATGTGGCGTGTTTTGAGGGTTGTATGAAATTTGAAAATGTTGCAGTAAAAATGTGAAAGGGGAACAGTGGGAGGTGAAGCTGATAGGGGCCATATCCAGAAAAGCTTTGTATGCCATATTAATAAGATTAAATTTGGTTTGCTAACACATTGTGGAGCCAAAGAAGTATTCATGATTACATCACTACCAAGGTTGTAACAATCAGGAACAAGGAGGTTGGCAAGTTAGGTAACAATGAAGAAACTCTGTAAAAAAGCAAGGATACTGTTCAGAACAAGGAAAGGATGGCAGCCTGAAGAATCGAGGAAGGTTCATACCCAGCCACCACGCATTGAGGTCAGAGAATATAATATGTGTATTATGAAATAAAAATATTGGCTTCTGGTGAAGATGGCAACACAGGCAGACAGGGCTTGCCTCTTCACACAACCACATCAAAATTACAACTAAAATATAGAACAACCATCACTTAGGAATGTCAGAAATCAAGTTGAAAGGAAGTCTGACAACTACGAAATCGAGTTGAATGGAAGTCTGATGACTACGGAATTGAAGGAACCACATCCATCCAGACTACTAGGAGGGGCAAGGATGTGGAATGGGCTGGCCCCACACCCACATGAATAAAAATTTGGAAGGGATATCTTGGAGTCCTAGACTCACACCAGGCCTCCCAGTCCAGGATTCCAGTGCTGGGAAGATAAATCCCCACAACTTCTGGCTGGGAAAACCAGCAGGGATTGAGTTGGTGGAGGAGGCTGCTGGACCCCTAAGCAGCTCCTCTTGGGGAACACACACACAGACTCACCTATTCAGATGTACTCCCTCTGAGCTCCAGCACTGGGGGTGGCAGCTTGAAGGGCACCAGTGGTGTGTAAGGAGAGACTGAAGTGTCTGGCATTGGGGCAAGCAGAGGCCATTGTCCCCTTACTGAGCCCTCCCCCTACAGAGCTGGTAGGCTGGTGTCATATCTGAAACTCCATCAGTCTAGCTCACACTGTGTGATCCACCTTGGAGATCCACAGAGGCACTACCTACCCAATTTATGGGACCACTCAAGCTGCTTTTTCATAAGAATGGGTGGTCTTGGCTCCTAAATCCTATTAAAAAAAAAAGCAACAGCTGGCTTCAGTGAGCCCTAGAACCAGCCAGATTAGATTCACAGCTTGGCTTCACCTGGGAATTGCCAAGCCCAGCACAAGTAGTAGCCATCTCAGATTGCTTTACAGCTCAGGTAGGATGCCCTGGGAAAAACATAGGTAGGGGCTGACCTTGGCCTGCACTACTCAGGAAATCCCAGGGCCCACACACCCAGTGGACAGCTACAGACCACACTGGAGCACCACGACTCTGCCCCTGCACGACTTATCCTCCATGGTGGGTGGAGGTTGGTGGTCATTGGTGACAGCCAGTCCTTGCAGCTTATGGGCCTGGGTAAATCCTTCCCATTGATCCACCAACAGCAACCGAGGCTCAGCTAAAATAGGAGGGTGTATTCAGCCCACAGAAAGGACGCACCTCGAGTACCCAGCTTGGGTGATAAGGGAGGATGTGTCACGGGATCTTATAGGACATCTACTATATTATACCACATTACCAAGACACAGAGTCAAAGCAGCTCTACCTAATACATAGAAACAAATGCAGGGAGCCTACCAAAATGAGGAGATAAAGATACATAGCCCAAATGAAAGAATAAATCAAAACTCTAGAAAAAGAGCTAAATGAAATGGAGATAAGCAATCTATCAGATGCAGAGTTGAAAATACTGTTTATAAGGATGCTCAAGGAACTTAGTGAGGACCTCAGCAGCATATAAAAGACCTAGTCAGAAATAAAGGATATACTAATTGAAAAAAAAGACATTTTACAGGGAAACAACAGTAGAATGGATGAAATTGAAAATCAAATCAATGATTTGGAACATAAGGAAGCAAAAATCAACCAATCAGAACAAGAAGGAAAAAGAATCCAAAAAAATGAGGATAGTATAAACAGACTCTGGGTCAACTTTAAGAGGTCCAACATTCATCTCATAGGGGTGCATGAAGGAGAAGAGAAAACAAGAAATTGGAAATCTATCTGACAAATAGCGAAAGAAAGCTTCCCTAATTTGGTGAAGGAAATAGGCACGCAAGTCCAGGATACACAAAAAGTCCCAATTATGATGGACAGAAAGAGATCCACTCCAAGACACATCATAATTAAAAGGCCAAATGTTAAAGATAAAAACTCTTAAAAGCAGCAAGAGAAAATAAGTTAGTTATGAGAAGGTTGCCAGATGGGAGGGAGGTAGGGTGAGAATTTGTGAAGAGGTGAGGGGATTAAGAAGTACAAATAGGTAGTTACAGAATAGCCATGTGGATGTAAAGTACGGTGTAGAAAATGGAGCAGCCAAAGAACTTATATGTCATGACCCATGGACATGAACTGTGGGGGGATTGCCTGAGGGAGTAGGGGTTGCTGGGCAGAGGGGGCAAAGGGGAAAACATCAGGATAACTATAATAGCATAATCAATAAAATATAATTAAAAAATACACACAGGTGAAGAAATAGCACAGTTAAAAAATAAATAAAAATATTAACCATCCTGACTAGTGTCATAATAGAAAATAACACTCTTCCTTAATTATCTTCAGGTAGGGTTAGAGAAAATTTAGGCATAGAAAGGGGATGTATGATGTATAGAGGAATATACTGGAGAATGAATATTACAGAGCACCCAAATTATAGATTTTTTTCATGTCAAAGAAAATAGATACTCCATTCATTACTGTGAAAATGGTAGCAAACATTAAAAAAAATTATTTTGTTGTTGTTCCATTACAGTTGTCTGCATTTCCTCCCTGATGCGGATCCTGGCCCTTGGCAGGACCCATGTGTTGTGGCTGCAATGGACATATTCACACGGACTACCAAGTCCTGTGGAGGAAAAGGGACAGCACCGCCACTCTCTCAAGAGGAGAGTGCCTGAACCCTTGCCTTTCCAGGCTTTTATTGCTTTACTGGGCACATTACATTGAGGATGGTCCTCATTTACTATGCACAGGTTACTTTGCATGGTCACACAAAACACAGGAGAGGGTGTTGCTAGTTACATCAAAAAGGAAGGATATTTGCAAATGTAAAGGGAATAGTGGTTAAGCTGGTTACACTCTCCTTGGAAGGTTTAGCATAGATTTTAGGAAGTTACATTAAAGATATGCAGTAAACGTTTGCTGCCTCAATTCAGGGTGAGAGTTTTAGCAAAAAGCAAGTCTCAAAGCGGCCTAGGTACAATGAGGGCCTGACTCCCCACGGGAGAACCTATCTGTGGGCGTGGGTCCTGTGTGCCGGACCTTGCTTTCCACTGGCCTTTCTGAGTGGGAGCTGGGCCCACGCCACACAGAACAGCCTCTTATACCTCCCCCTAACCCCCACCCCCACCCCAGCCAAACGGTATCAAACACTTTGGTTATGGTTTCTATGTAATGAATTTATAGTATAAATGGTCAACTTACTATATTCCAATTTACATTTTCTGACAGATTCCTAGCAAATTCATAGAATCTTTAGATTAAGTTTAAACTTTATAGGTATTATGCAAAAAGTCCTAAAAAAAGCAGAATAGGAAATTGGAATTTGCTATATTTAGGTTATATGTCTGTCTGTATGCATTTCGTGTATATTAATCCATCAAAAAGATAATGGAGAAAATCAGTGATTATTTTGACAGTAGAAATAAAACAGAATATTTTATAGAATTAGTTAATAGGTTATAGAAATAGCACTGTAGAAATATAGATCTATTTTCTGAAGTAAAAATTTGCTGAATTTAGTAATTAAAAAATCTTAAAAATTTAATATGAGTATTAGGGGAACAAAACATTCTTGAATAATGTCACTTAAAGAGGCAGTCAAATGAAATAAAATAGCCTCAGAGTTGTGATTTTGCTCTGACTGTCCCCACTTTATCAAACAATGAACTGTCTTTGCTGGGAACAGTTAGAAATTTTGCTTTCATCACAGCTGGGAGATATGTTTTCATTACTAGCAGCAGGGAATAAAATGAAAAACTAATTTCGTGAAAATTATTTTTACAACAACTACATTTTAAACAGAGAAAAAGAATAGTTTATCTTTTAAAAAGAGAAATTAATATTAAATTATACACAATTCTTAATTGCAACTTGTCAAAGAAATAAAAATATGCATGTCTTTTTTTTTAATAAAAAAGAAGTTCTTTAGATTTGGAAGGACCAAGTAAGGATTGTTTTAAAAGAGTACAAAAGGGAAATACGTGTATTTCTTGAAGGAAGTATAAATGAAGCCTTTTGTATTTTGCTCTTTTCTTTCCAACAACACTTTTTTCGTATTTAGGGTTCTACCCCAGCCCTGGGTTGGTCTGACCTGGACTAACTCCTCCCAGTTCCATGGTTCTGCTCCTGGAGACTGATTCCTTCAGGTGGTGGCATAAGTCAGGCCTTCTGTTGAGGGATTCTGGTAGGTTCGCACAGGGAGAGTCATTGGCCAGAAATTGGAAGACAGCCAGGAGAGAAAGAAATGGAGGAGAAGCCTCAGGTGTCGCATTTCTGGCTAGAGCGTGCCTACACTGCTCCAGCCCCTCCTGGATAGGAATGACATGGTTCCACCCTCTATCCAGGGACACCGTCCCTGGCTTCTTCACACTGTCTCGTATATTTGCATCTCCACCTACGGATTCGTACTGGCTTCCCATTACTATCAGTCTTTGAGTTTCTTCACTCTTCACTTTCATAACATGTGAATTAACTTTTATGAATTAAATACTTTGTGTTAGAATCATTGGACTCTTTTCTTAGACATCAACTGAATCAGAAACTCACATACTCCATTCTCTTATAAATTTCTTTCTCTTCCACAAAACTACATAATGAATTAAAATCAGGAGATGACAACGATGTTGGAATGGAGAGAAACCGTCTTAGCATGTGAGGTGGATAGAATTATGATGAGATGGCATTTAAATATTTGAATATTGTACAACATCTGACATTGAAATAGCCTTGTCCTGCCTGAAGGAGGTTGAAGGTGGTCCCAGGAATCCTTTTCATCTCCAATGACATTGGCTCTCAAGCTTCCTCCCTTACACAGGGGCTTTTGAGAATTTTATCAGCACAGAAGCCATGTACAAAGGGCTTTTGATAACTTCCTCCAGTACAAGGGGCTTTTGGTGCTATTACAGAAAGGAAGGTTTAAGGACTCTTTTTCCCTGGGACAATGTTAAAGATAATGATCTATATTGAGCACCTTTGCAGGGGCCAAATGAGGGCAGCTTGTGCCTAAAACCAAGTTGGGATTAGCACTGTGATGCTATTGAAAGAATGCTGGAGGCCAGGTCCCCAAAGGAGATGCCAGGGACTTTAAAAAAGAAAAAATTATTACTATTTCCACATGTAAGATCTGCCTTTTAACCTATGAGCTTGGTTTCATAGGTACAGAGAACAGATTGGTGGTTGCCAGAGCTGGAGGGTGGGGGTGAGCGAGTGAAATGGGTAAAGGGGCTCAAAAGGTACAACCTTCCAGTTATAAAATAAATATGTCCTTGGAATGCATGTACAGCATGGTGACGGTAGGTAACAATACTGTATCGCCTATTGGAATGTTGTTAGGAGAGTAAATATTAAAAGTTTTCATCACAAGAAAAAAACTCAATAACTTGTGTATAGGGACAAATGTTAACTAGAATTATTATGGTGATCACTTTGCAATATATACAAATATTGAATCATTTTGTTATACACCTGAAAGTAAACTAATATATTTCAATTATACCTCAATAAAAAAGAAAACTCATTCATAATTTTCTTCTTGATGTCAAACCATAACAAAATAATATGTTATATGACTGAATAGAATTCCTTTTGTAATGGGAATTAATTTTTAAAAATATGTCTCTAAGACAAGAAAAAGAGAAGAAAGCAATTCAGTCTCCTTTATTAGAACTGAAGTTGATGATGGTGTTTGTATTTTTGATAATTCTAAAGGTGTGGACATGCTGCATACAGGTGCTCAGTGTAGGCAGGATGGGAAGAGAACACCGTAAGAACAAAGGCAGTTAAAAACCAGTTCAGTAGTTTTATTTTTTCCCTGCCTGTGGTTTTTCCAGTAAATAAGAAAAGCTGAAGTAAGCATGACCTATGCATAGGGTAATTTCCCATCCAATACCTGACATGAAATTAATAGGGCTCCTTGTTTTATGCAGTGAAGGAAAGAGAGAGAGAAGTAGGCAGGATTTTGAGGGTAGTGGGAAGAAATCAGATTTAGGCATCAGCAGGCATGACTGAGGGACCATGGTTTTTTTTCATCACATGAGAAACCTCTAATAATTCAGACAATTAAACAGACTGAGAAAGTAGATGAATAATGAACATGTTGTGTCCTCATTGATAAATTTGTAAAAGAAGGCTAAAAATGGACATAATATGAGCTTAGGGATAGTAATACAAATCTAACACAAATAGAAGAACAAGGTAAACTTTGTTGAGACTTCTAATAAAACATCTTTTTGCAATTTTTGGATGTACTTTGTGATGATGATTTCAAGTACTGAGTCACCTGAGATTGATTTGTACTTCAATTTCATCTGGGTATGAAGTCCTTATGTATTTATTAGCTAGTTCTTCTAGTGCATTGCTTTGCTATATTCTTTCTATTATCATTTGTTCTAGTCCCATTGCTAAAATAGCATGTTCTTTTCTTGACATATCTTAACACTAGGTGTTGAGACTTCTGAGGTGCTTTGCTGTAGTATCTTCCCTGCTACCCTATGACACCATAGAGTAATTAAGTAAAGCTAAGATGTTGCTATGATTGGTTTAAAATACTCTTAGAGCTTTAGGGTATGGCTTTGTAACTTCAGAACCTGAATATTTTACTGACTCCAAATTCACCAAACTGTAATTTCACAGTTGCTTAAAAATTTAAGGTACATCTTATTTCAGTCAATAAGCTACTTATGTAGATATAAGAGCTATGATTTGTTGGTTGAAGGGTTTCAGTTATAGTAAAAGTAATTGTATTTCATTCTGAAATAAACTTTCACTCTCTGGATAATTAGATTTTGAATGAAAAGAAAATATCAAAACCCTGGATTACCCTGGTGATGTACTTTTCCCGGTACTTTGTTATTCTGGCCTCATGATGGCACCAAAGTGTAAGAAATTATTTTTTGAATTCCCATTTACTTACTGAATTGCAATAAAAAATAAATAAAATGAGTAAAGGACAGCTGAGTTTTCTAAGCTTTCCCTATAAAAAAGGTTGGAACGCTTTTTTTTGCCTATGTCCCGTTTGGTATAGATGGGTCTAGGTGCCTCCTAGACACTTTTTCTTTTTCCTCAAATTATTTTTGTCCTCTTTCCATGATCCCTTCTCCCAGTTCATTTCCTTTGTTGTAGCAAGGCAGGTGCTGAAGACAAAATAAAAAATAAAATTTGGCTTGATTTAATCAGAACATAAACTGTATCCGAATACCTTTGAAAGACACACAATTAGCGGATGGCCAATAAGGATACTAATGTGAAAGGAAATATACCAAATAAAATATAACAAAATGCCCTTTCTGATGGTATCTTACTCATTTTCTAATTCTTTAGAGAATCAAAATTTTAAATATAATTTGACACCATAATACCTCTTACTTAAGATTAATGGCAGCAATCTTGGCTCTTGTTGTCTATCTCTTATTGGTAGATGAGACGTAGTGAATGTGCGTGCTCATGTGCTCCTTCATATATCACACCTGAGCTCTAGGTTTCTGTTACACACTGAGAGGAAATGAAATAGATATAAGATGTGTCCCTTTTCCCTTCAAAGATGCTTATAACCCAGCTCCCATGAGAAAACATGTGTATGTTTGAAAATAACTAGTAATAACTGTTGGTAACAATTGGAAGGTCTTGAATATTTGGAAATAAAAATAGTACAAAATGACTTTTGATTAAGAAAAAACTTAAAAGGCTATATAATGGATTTTTCCTCCAAATGTAAAACAAAAACATCTTTAATTTGGATAAATTATGTTTGGTTACACAGCCTTCCTCAATCTATGGAATATAAAGATTTTTTACATGTGTTTTCTATGTTTCCTCAGTTATCATAATCTTTTGGGGTGGTACAAAGCATTATAAAAATAGTTTTTGTATAGCACCCAATCTTTTTTTTTTCTATTCTCTTTGGGATTTGGGGCCTTCACACCATATTATGTGCAGTGATTGCTGGTATCTTCTTCTACCTCCCATCACAGTCACTTTTTCCAACAACCAACTCTTGTGAGAAGTACTTTCCTGCTTCCACAAAGACCCACAGACCAGCTAGCTTAAATGGTGTTCCCTGCTTTTATGTAATGAGTATCACTCTCCAAAGTCACCACAGTAAACAAAACATGTATTGCTGACATTGGTGTAAAATGACATAGTTCTTTGATCCTGCTTTCTTATCAAATCTTGCATTTGAAAACATACATATTTTCTCCCCTGCTAAAATCCCTGAGATCCTTGAGGTTGGGCAATTTGAGAAGCATGACTTGAGTCACTGTCTTTGATTGACTTGATCTTTTAAGTAGTTTTGCCTTTTAAGGAAAGTTCCTTCACTTTTGGGCACTGTGTCTAGATGGCTAATGGATGGACTTTGTCCCTCAATAGTTTGGATACCTTCGTTTCAGAGGTTTTTGTATGTTAGCTCTTAGTATCTAAATTACCATGTTTATGAGGGTTATTAGAATTCTCTTTAAAGTAAATCCTTAGTAGGATCAGCTTGCCAGACAAATATATATATATATATGTATATTTTATATATATATATATATTTATTCTTATATATTATTCTTAGTGAGTTCATCTAGCTTAGTCCTTTACTCTGCATTTTCTGTTTCATTGGAAATAATTTAGAGTTTCAGATTATTAGTACAATAACACAACACAATAACAATTTTACACATTAAAATAGTTTCTTTTTTAAGGTCACTCTCATTTTAACAAGAAATGTAAAAGAATTTTTTGAAGACCTTTTTATAGTGGGCTGACTTTTGACATAGACATGAAGATATATTCTTGCAAAATATTTGTTTCATAACATGTTTTTAACAAATATCTTTTAAGTTCAAAGCCCTCATGATCTGTAAGCATGGAATAACCGTGATATACGTGATAATTGCATTGGACTGAATTGCATAGCAAGCAATACATTCAGTGTTAGATGTTGAAAAGGCACCTAAAAAAAGGTAGTGTTTCCATGAAAACAGAATAATCCTGGAATTTTTTCAAGGGTACCCCCAGCCCAGAGGCAAGGACTTTGAGTGACCTTGTCTAATTTTCTGCTTTAAATGACTTCCATCATCTCCAGCATGCTTATAATCATGTCAATTCAGGAAATTTAAACCTATAAAAGGGTAATGTAGGTATAGATAGAAGATTACTACAATTTTATTTAGTCACTTCCATCTTTATCAGCTTCTGAAAATGGAAAGTTTTTGCTGGGATTACGTGAAAATTAAGTTACATAACTGTATTGTAGAAACTGATAGACATGGTTCTTAAAATTCATTTGAATAGACTGTCTTCCAGACGGGCAAAATCATACATGGATTTTGAAATTTGAAACTGAAATTATACTATTAGTTGGATTGGGACCCCTCATTTTCAGTTAAAGAAATTGAGGGACAGAAAGGTTAATTACTTGTATCAAGACTAGAATCTAAGACTTTTAGGTAATTGTTGAGTATTTTTTGTTTTTGTCTGCATTTTTTTCTGCAGAAAAATTAAACCAACATTTTTATCTGCTGGATGAAAAGAAGGAGGGCTTTGAGTTCAGAAACATAAAATCTCATTTTGTATTATTTTAAGTATATGAATTTTTTCTTCTAAAATCTCCATTTCTTCCTCAAAGATGGAAAATACTAAGATATACTGTTTTTTTATTGTTTAGCAGCCTGCACCTTTATCTATTATAGAAGTGAAAAAGTATATTAGCAATTTATTGATGCATTTATAAGTGACAGAATACTATTTACTTCATTTCTCCAACATGATATTTATAGGAGCAAAACAAGTACATATGTGTATGTACATATATACACATACACACATATACATATATGAAAACATAGTCACACATACATACATACACATGCACACACACGATATAAGGTACATACAAAATATGCACACACATGAAATCTCTATTGTTAGCAGCATTACATGTATATTTAGAACTTATATCCTTGAGGATCCCAAAACAATATCTGGCATATTATAACATTACATACTACTTCCTTTTTGCAATCATGATGTAGCCTATAATCAAACTATATTTCAGATCCATGAAGAACAATACAAACACATAGGCCTATTGTGCTTTTAAAAATATATATTTATTTTCTATTCAAAAGGATAAAAATATCTCCACCATGGCTAGAACATTTCTGAAAACATTTCATGTCTACCAGTCAGTAAATAATAAGTGCTAACTGAGAGGTATGGAAAATAGGTCTTGTGGAAGTTTGGAAGAAGGAAAGATTGCTTCCAGATGAAATGGTCAGGGAATGCTTTACAGGAGGTAGGGTTTGCGCTGCACTTTGAAAAATGGGCAGGATTTGGATAAACAGAGCAAGGAAGGTTGGGTTGAGAGGTGTTATAACAGGAGGAAAATGGAAAGGCAGAACTTAATGTTCATCTTTCTCTGCCTTGGGGTTGATAAAGGAGATAAATATACTTACACATGAAGCAAAAAGGGAAAGCTCCTTTGTCTCTTTTAGTGACTTTTGAACTCACTTTCACTATTACTGTGCATGTCAAAACAATGATCCCTGGAAGTCTCCTTTCTGTTATGCTCTTTTGGATACTGATATATACATATCTGTTGTGAACAAAATAAAGTATTTTCATAATTATGATACTATTTTGTCTTTACAATGTCAAAACGAAAGCAAGTAAGTGTGTATGTGTGTGTGGGGGCTGTTCTTTAAAGCCTGGGTGTCTCAAGTTCATAAAGAAACAAGAAAACTGGGGTCTCTTCTCTCCAGAGTAGGGAGAAACATATTGTCCCTACACCAGCAAAATAACAATTGAAGTACATACAGCTGAGCATTGGAAGAAGCAGAGCATGCCATGTTTAATAAAATTCATGAAAATCAGGCCACTTGATGAAAATCAGGCTGTCGTGTGTTCAGGTAGTTTAAAGCCACTTTTGTCATAGGTCTTACAATAGCTAGGACTTTTAAAGTTTAGCTAAAATTTAGCTTTATTATTTAAATGATCTTAAATATGCTTTATGCTGTATGTCTATTAATTAGGGTGGCTATGAAGACATTTGTCCCCTCAGAAAACAAAGCTCTACTCACCATCCTCAAATAGCTCTGTTACCCTTATGACCTTAACTGGCAAGAGACACACTCTCGTGTATATTGGCTAATATATGTGACAATGTAATCGTTAGTAAGGTGTATATTCACAGAATCTTAACCTAAGGAAAATGAAATTAGGAATGGATATCTGCTGGGAAAAAGATCTAAATGCACATCCAAGCTGAAAAGAAACGATTTGGGGATTTTGTGCTGCTCAGGATTATCTGCATCAGTGAGCTTTTCTATTTCTTATAACCGTGGATTGACTTAGTTTGTCTGCTAGAAGCTTACCCCAGCTGTAAGGATATTTAATAATTATGATAGATTTAGGTTATCTGTCAATGCAAATCCCTGAATCAGATATGTATACAAATAAAACTATTTTATTTCTTTATTTTATTTGGTCAAAGTGGCTTTGAAACATACTCAAGGTGAATTTGGAGTTAATATATAAAGAGAATGCTTTAGCAAATACCAGATTGGTGAAAATTAGCTGGATTTCATTTTCTCTAAATAATGTAGCCTCCTCTGTTAATATACACCAGTTCAATCTACAATATTTATTACACCCTTTTTGTGAGCAAAGTCCTGTGATTGCATCACCTGAGGAGTTATTTAGACGTGATTAAAGGCTAGGATTTCAGCTGGACAAGCCCACAATGCTTGTGGCTCCACTTTGCACCTTAAAACTTGCATTTGCACCTGCAAGAGGCTAAAATGAATCACAAGTCAGCACATGTGTGTTCCATTATTCATTTTTTTTATGAGCAGATGTGGGTGATGTGGGCAAAACTAGATGCATCTTTAATTGAGAAAACCTGTGGAAAAGCTATCCCTAAATCTCTCCCAGGGAATTGATTTAGAACACGACAACTGTGATTTGGAAACTACGAGTCAGACCCAAATGTTGACCAGACAACCTAAGCTTGAACATAGGCTGTCAGAAATGAATATTAAGGACATTAATCCTCACGATTTCCTTTCTTTCAAAATTTCTCTTTGAATAATGCTGTGTCCATTGGTTTTTTTTAATGTTCACTCTAAAAATAATATAAACCATCAGGATTAAAGACATAAAACTCAGTGGCATTTATATATAAAAAAATAAATTGGGTCCTAAACTTACTTTTCCATGCTTCATTCACACAGAAAAAAATCTTAGAACTGTATAATTAAAAGATAGTTTGTTTCATTTACACTAATTAACACATATTTGAATATTTATTCTATAGAAGATACTGTACTACTCTAGTTGCTAGTTATGAGCAGTGAAGGTAAAATGGAATGAGATACATACCTTAACTTAAAGAAATATATATTTCAGAAGGACCAGAGAGGAGAAATCTTTAAAAAATATTTTTGTGTACAACTTTGGGAGTGGCATGATAATAGGATAAAAATGGAGGAAGTAGTAAGAATGACATATTTACAAATTGGTCATGGACAGTGGGGCTGGGGAGTATGGGAATGCAAAGCATAGATAAAAAGCCAAACAAAATTGTGTTGAGCATTATGGTGGAACACAAGGAAAACCTTATCAGAATCATTATCGGTTTAATGATGCAAGACTGAGCATTGTCTCCTGCCATTAAGCATGCTCTCTGAGCTTAAGACTTCAAGAATTATTCCAACATAGAAGTGGGGCAACATCATAGACCAAACGTTCAACTCTGTAGTTGGTTGGAGTCTTACTTGACTTCTCTCATCTCTCATCTTTTAACTACTTATTACCCTTTCTATCACCTGAATATATTACATTATCCTACATCCTGTTCACATGATTATGTATTTATCTGTAGATTCCTTTATGTGTGGAGAACAACTTCTTAGTGATTGGGTATAACTTCTTTCTATCTTCCTAACATTTCATATGGAGTCATGCATGGAAAAGACATTTGAAAACTGTTAAATATATAGTAGAAAAAAATGTGATATGATAATTTTATGGCACTTTGTAAGGAGGATGGATTCACATGACAAATGGGAGGATATTTTATTTGCTGCCTTTTTGTCAACTTGTAGACAATATAAATAATGACTGTGGAATATGATATACTAGAAGAGATAAATTAATCCACATTTGAAAAGAAAGAAAGAAGTAAATGGGCCAAGGTGAAAGTACAGCATATTGAGGGAAGGGGATGAGAAGCACCAGGGACTTTAACAGAGAGAGAGGAGCTGTGGACTGAACTTGTAAGGAAAACATAGGATTTTGAAGTAAATTTTTATGCCCTGAGTTATAGAAAGATATCGTACTAATTCTTTTAAGAATATATAATAAAATATTCATTCTTCTGAGGAATCTAGTAGAGGTTTGTTGAAATTGTGGGGAGTGAGGAGGAGGGCTGAGTCCTGGTCATGGAGGCAAGAACAGAAACTTCCTATAGGGTGCAACTGCCTAGGGTTAGAAAGGAATGCTAGAAAGGAATATGGTGACAATAACAAGAAAGAAAACAGGTGTTTTATCACTGTGGCAAAACACCAGTGTAGCAAGATAAGGAAGAGAAACCATCACCAAGGCAAGTCAGAGCAGGGACAAGGCTCAGAAGTGTCATGGAGAAAGCCACAGAGCTCTGGTTCATCATTCAAACTCTATGAGAATCAGTGTATCTAAAATGTAAAATTTGGAAACAGAGAACCAAGATGGCAGCGTAGGTAGACACACTGCGCCTCCTCGCACAACCAGAACTGACAGAGAATCAAACAGCAAGGGGGACCAACACCAAGAAAATAGAAAATAACCATTCATCCAGACTGGTAGGAGGGGCGGAGACGGGCACCGGGGTGGAGAGGACTCGCGTGGCTGTGGCGGGACTGAGACTGGCGGAGTGTGGGACAAATGGCGCAGGCAGTCTGAGCACTAGCAGACCCTGCGGCCCCACATTTGCACAGATAAACCCAGAGGGCCGGATTCAGAGTGGCGGAGAGCGGGGCAGGCAGAGCAGCGGGTAGCACCCCGGGGCACCACATTCGCCCACAGATAAACCGGACAAACGGCATGGAGCGAAGCAGACCGTGTAACCCAGGGCTCCAGCTCAGGGAAATAAAGCCTCAAACCTCTGATTGAAAACGCCCCTGGGGGTTGAGGCGGCAGCAGGAGAGACTCCCAGCCTCACAGGAGAGGTCGTTGGAGAGACCCACAGGGGCCTAGAGTGTGCACAGGCCCACTTACTCGGGAACCAGCACCAGAGTGGCCCAGTTTGATTGTGGGTACCAGAGTGAAAGATTGAAAGCCGGAGGAGAGTGAGGCCAGTGCCATTGCTCCCACTTGGCCCCTCCCCCACGTACAGCGTCACAGTGCTGTGACCAGCATTACCCCGCCCTGGTGAACACCTAAGGCTCCGCCCCTTAAAGTAACAGATGCACCAAGACAAAAAAAAAAAAATGGCCCAAATGACAGAACACTTCAAAGCTCCAGAAAAAATACAACTAAGCGAGGAAGAGATAGCCAACCTATCAGATGCACAGTTCAAAGCACTGGTTATCAATATGCTCACAGACTTGGTTGAATCTATTCGAAAAACAGATGAAAAAATGAAGCCTATGCTAAGAGAAACAAAGGAAAATGTACAGGGAACCAACAGTGATGCGAAGGAAACTGGGACTCAAATCAATGGTGTGGACCAGAAGGAAGAAAGAAACATCCAACCAGAAAAGAATGAAGAAACAAGAACTTGGAAAAATGAGGAGAGGCTTAGGAACCTCCCGGACGCCTTGAAATGTTCCAACATCCGAATTATAGGGGTGCCAGAAGGAGAAGAGGAAGAACAAAAAATTGAAAACCTCTTTGAACAAATAATGAAGGAGAACTTCCCCAATCTGGCAAAGGAAATAGACTTCCGGGAAGTCCAGGAAGCTCAGAGAGTCCCAAAGAAGCTGGACCCAAGGAGGAACACGCCAAGGCACATCATAATTACATTACCCAAGATTAAACGCAAGGACCTACATCCAAGATTACTGTATCCAGCAAAGCTATCACTTAGAATGGAAGGGAAGATAAAGTGCTTCTCAGATAAGGTCAAGTTAAAGAAGTTCATCATCACCAAGCCCTTATTATATGAAATGTTAAAGGGAGTTACCTAAGAAAAAGAAGATCAAAAATTGGAACAGTAAAATGACAGCAAACTCACAGTTATTAACGGCCACACATAAAACAAAAACGAGAGCAAACTAGGCAAACAACTAGAACATGAGGGTTGTCATTAAGGGAGTGGGAGGGGGAGAGAGCGGGAAAGGTACAGAGAATAAGTAGCATAGATGATAGGTGGAAAATAGACAGGGGGAGGGTAAGAATAGTGTAGGAAATGTAGAAGCCAAAGAACTTATAAGTATGACCTATGGACATGAACTATAGGGGGGGAATGTGGGAGGGAGGGGGGTGGGCAGGATGGAGTGGAGTGGGGAGGGAAATGGGACAACTGTAATAGCATAATCAATAAATATATTAAAAAAAGAAAAAACAAGTATCTAAATATAAATAAATAATCGAATTTAAAAAATTAAAAAAAAATAAAATGTAAAATTTGACTGCAGGGATTATACCCTAAGAAGCCTGAAACACCTATTCAAAAGAACCAATGCACCCAATTGTCATAGCAGCACAATTTACAATAGCCAAGTGCTGGAAGCAACCTAAGTGCCCACCAGTAAATGAGTGGATAAAAAAAACTGTGTTACATTTACACAATGGAATACCACACAGCAAAAAGGAAGAAGGAGCTCCTACCCTTCAGGACAGCATGGATGGAACTGGAGAGCACCTTGCTAAGTGAAATAAGCCAGGCAGTGAAAAGACAAATACCATGTGATCTCACCTGTAAGTGGAACCTAATGAACAAAACAAGCAAGCAAGCAAAATATAACTAGAGACACTGAAATAAAGAACAAACTGACATTAACCAGAGGGGACGGGAGAGGGGAATAATGGGGAAAAGAGGGGGAAGGGTCATCAAGGAATATGTATAAAGGTTCCATGGACAAAGCCAAAGGGGAGAAGGATTGAGGGTGGGACTAGGGAAAGTGGTGGTGGGAATATGGGGACAACTGTACTTGAACAACAATAAAAAACATTAAAAAATAGAATGTAAAATTTGAGATACTAACTAAAAGGTTACATATGTTAATATATGTGAAAATACAAAACATAGGTGCTTAGAACATAGTAGATGCTCAAATGTTTATTTTTCTCCTGAAGCTTCATCTCTTCAGATAGTTGCTGGAAATTTTATTCATGTCTGAACAGTGAGACGGTAAAGAGCTACTGCAAAACTAACTTTTAAAATGGAAAATTGTTTTTTAATATGAGAATATTGGGGACCATGTGAAAAGGGTTGTATCATCTTAAAGTTCCTAGTTGTTAGTGAATGGAAATGCTTGTTACAATCAGACATGTGCCTGAAGTATTGTAAAAGAAGGGTTTGAATTCTCCAAAGTGAGGTAGTTCTTAGGCAACAAAAGCCTGTGGAAAGGGTCATGGTACTAGACCACCACCACCAACACCAACACCATCATGATCATGATCATGGTCATCATCCTATTGCTGTTTGGCTATGTCTTTAAAATTATCAGCTCTCCCAACTCTGACTTGTCTCTTGGATTTTAGGATGGTAGAAGGTTGTTCCAATACTGTCTTGATTATTTTAACTATACTGAGTGACATGGTGGCTACAGTTTCCCAAATGCACAACGTATTACTGTTCCCATCAACTTTGCCATCATTAAAGATCACCTTTGCTGAAATTATCTGTCACTAAATCCCTCTTTGCTGACCACAAGGAAGTAGCCATTGTCAGAGACTGGAGTGCCGTCACAAGGCCAGGACATGTCAGCATCACTTTAATGGTCCTTTTATCTATCTTCCCTAGGACTAATAGCATTAGAAAGTAGACTGAACACCACAGAGCTCATCCCACCCACACAGTTTCTTCCAGGAAAATGCTTTATTCCTCTTTCCAGACAGTCACAGTTGCATAAGATTATTTCACTTAAGTCATATCATCTCTAAGCTTCCACCTACCCTAACAGACTTGATCCCACTGTTGACCTGCTAAAAGGGAGGATGAGTTAAGAAGGCTGGGAGACTCCCAGAAATAATTTCAGACCGATCAAATGAAAAAGAAAACAAGGGAGATAATATATAGAAATAGCTGCACAGGGAGCAATTTACTAAGACATAATTCTAAAAGGATTGGTAGGAAGATGGACTGGATAACATTAAGCTAAGGCTGTACATTAGAGTGACATTAGGATGAATGTTACAGTAACAAAGAACAATATAAGATGCACCATGAGAATTGCAATGAGAAAAATATATAGACAACAAAAAAGGTGTAGAACAACAAATGCATAGACACCAAAAAGGCTTTTTTAGTTTTCTGTTTTTGTTATTTTGTTCAAGACATGACTATGCAGTGAAGCCAGAGATGAAATGCTGAGTTGATGAAAGTAGATGTGCTCAACATTTTCTTTTTTTCCCACATCAAAGGGGATAAGTTTTAGATGAGGAAGTTTAGAATAAGAAATTTCAGCCCTGGGTGGCATGGCTCAGTTGGTTGGACATTATCCCATGAGCTGAAAGATTGCTAGTAGGTAGCTGATTTAATTCCTGGTCAGGGCACATGCCTGGGTTGGGGGCTCTGTGCTCCATCCCTGGTTAGAAAGCAACCAGCAACCAGCAGAAAGGCAACCAGCAGATGTTTCTGTCTCACATTGATGTTTCTCTCCCTCTCTTTTGTCCTCCCTTCCCTCTTTCTAAAACTAAAATTAAAAAAAAAATATTAGAATAAGAACTATCAAATGACAGTTGAGTGAAAAAAGAGACTACTTAGCAGCTCTTCCACCTAAGAGACTAAACAATTGAAGCTCAGCTACTATAAAGACTTACATACGCACTCGAAATTTTCTCAGTGATCTCTGATCAACTAAAACTACGGAAATAGATGAAACAGGCACCTGCTGTCCCCATTTTCAAGGGAGAGCTGGAGTCTGCAATATGTAAATCAATAAGCATGGTTTCAGTGCTGGGCAAAATTCTAGGATGATTTATCATATAGGATATTTTCAGAACGTTAAGATTTAGAGCACTGCTTGCCTGAATTCATCATGTGCTATGTTCTGTGTTAGCCTCAATATTTTGATACATTATATAGATGATATTCAATAAGTATATATACATAGTTTTTGGATGTTAACAAGGAATTTGAATAAGTTTCTTATTATAGTCTTTGGAAGAAAATGGAGAATGATGGCTCATAATAGGAAATAACATGATAAATATGTACTTTCTTGAAACATTTATATAGAATGGGCTGGGTCACAATTGTCTTGAGGACAGGGAGTATCTTTTATTTACCTTGATACACAAGCATGGACCACACAGTATATGCTCCAAAATGTTAATTTCTGACTGAATAAGAGAATAAATGTTGAAAAGATTCATTCATTATTGGTTGGTTTTCTGAGCATTTTTGGTTTTTTTATTTTCTATTATTTTTTAATGCTCTCTTGACATTTTTCATTGCTGAGAGAGAGAGAGAGAGAGGGAGAGAGGAGAAACATAGATGTGAGAAACATTGACTGGTTGCCTTTGCCTTCTCATATGCACCCCAACTAGGGATCAAACACCCAGCCTGGGTATATGCCCTGACTGGGAATCAAACCTGCAACCATTCAGTCTATTGGATGACACACCAACCAACTGAACCACACTGGCCAGGGATATCTGAATATGTTTAAATAGAAACTGCTAACAGAAACCTTGCAAGGTGGCTTTGGTTAAGGGTCCATGGATGCTTCTGGATTAACTAATTGCTGGCAGTGATTAGGTTGGCACCAATCTACTTTTTATTTTGAAACACACTAATGATTATTATCAGTTGGACTGAGACATTTGTGTCAATATTGTAGGTAATTATATCTATAAGGCACAGGAAGTAGAAGCTAAATGATTGTTATGCTCTTTTAAAATATTTTTAATATGCCCAGGTTTCTTGCAGAACTGCCTTACCTCACAAAAAGCTAAAAGTTTTTGAGATACTGTCTCTACAATAGCCATTATCTTCTGTATGTGATATGGTGACTAACTTGAGGTTGCATATTTAATGAGCTTGAAATACTTTAACTTAATATATCTAGTTTCATTTTGCAATGAGCAAGGAAACTTTGACCTTACAATGAATAGGTCAGGGTTGGCAAGAATTGTGCATGGTGGTTTGGGGATGCAGATTTCAGCTAATGGACCATGTAATTAAGATGACCAATTGCTAAAGCAGTTGGAGAAATTCCAAGAACTCTGATACAAAGCCTACCAATTACAGTGCGTTTCCCACTACTATCCAAGAGGATTAATAATGCTTTTCATTGGCTTTATTGAAATTCTTCAACAAATTTAAGAATATTTCAATTCATAATGGAAGAAATAGTATTACATCTACTTGTACAGTAAAGTACAGGAAATGAGAGCTACATAGCTCATCTCTAAATATGTATAAATAGTTCTATCTGGTACTTCTTTATGTAATAGTACTTTCATAATTTTATTTTATCTTGATGATATTAAGTGCATAGAAATTAATTCACAATATATTGATCTTTTTGTCAAGGATTAAAAATATAAATAGAGGTGAAAGGCAGGGGATAACATACATAGATGAGTTCATTTTTTTAGATGCACAGTTTCAGTAAGTAATAAAGATATTTTCTCATAATTAGAACATTTTCTTCCCCTTTATTTTCATTGTTAGATCTTTCCTAGGTGCTCTATAGATGTTTTTGGAACTAGATTGAATCATCAATAAAACAGTCATAGTAAAATTTCATTTTGTTAGGCGAAGTTCCAATATTGACCTAAAATAGAAGTGTTTGAAATCTCCAGTGCTAGGCATTGTATATAGTATTTAATTTTGAATCAATGTGTGATCATTGAAAGAATAAATAAATCCTCTACTCTTCAATTAACTATAATTTGAAGATATTTCTTTTGACAACATTGTAAACTCTAAAAGAAGATTAAAACACATTTAGAAGAATGTCAAGATTTATAGTATCTGGGTGGTCAGAACTTAATATTTATATTTTCTTTTCTTTTATATTATTGTCTTTATTTTTCTATATGTTTAAAGTATGTAGAGACTTCTAAAATATTTATTATGTCTTATTTTTGTATTATTTGTAAATATGAACCATTCTGTAGTATTTGTTAAATAAATATCTTTGTGTTCATACAGTACTAAGTGGTGGGAACATAGATATGTGCAAAAGCATACACAGGTTGATTTCCTTCAAGTTTTTCCTCTGAAAAACTTATGGGCATCAACCAAAATAAAATAAACATATTTAAAAATTCATAGCTGAATTCTCAAGAGAGTAAAGGACATCTTTGAGTTCTGCCTCTTTCCCTTAAAATACAGAGGATTTAAACGTGAAATCAAAATTGAAAGACAATATGAAATTGGGAGCATTTCTTGGGGCACACAGAGGGAACACCTGATGAGGCACCCACCTGGAATTTGGGGGAGTAATAGATAGATGGGGATCAAGATGTTAGGTCTTGGGCCTGCAAACTAGGGGAAGTCAGGAGAATTTTCATAAAATCTTGCTTCTCCAAGAGGATATACCCTCAGTGATAGGGCAGGATGGAAAAATCTGCTGGCCAGATATGGAAACACATGAAAATCTGTCTGTTTTTGGCTACCACAGAGATAGATAGGATAGTAAAGTGGATCCTTGGATATGTGCCATAGGCTTGCCTCACTCCACCCTTATCTTTGCCTTCTGCTTTATATTACCTGAGTGGTCAGGGAATCTGGAAGTGGAGAGGTTAAGTCATAGTGCTCTCAACTTGTTGAGCTGTCTTGTCTGTGGCAATAGACTACAAACTTCCTCTCTGGAGGGAATCTTCCTTAACCCAGACCCCTCATATTCTTCTATAGACTAAATTCAACCAAATACAAGCAAAAAATCAAATACATACAGTAGAAAACAACAACTAACACATTTAAACCCCAAGGACATCAGGTATTGAAATCATTGCTTATAGAACATAAAGTAAGAAAGGATAAAATATACATTTAAAAAAGTGATCAAGGATAAGAAGATATAAAAAATCAAATAGAGCTGGAAAAGAATGAATTGGAAATTTTTATTAGTCTGGGACTAATAATTTCTGTTAGACTTATCTGTGCCGTAGCAAAATGCAACACTGAAAACAAATGTTCCTTTTGCTCACTGAAAGTCAGCCAAGAGTCAGTTGACTTTCTACGGTAACTGTCTTCAATGAAGCAACTTAGACTAGATATCCAGGCGGATTGAATGCCATGCTCTGCTATCTCAACATAAGGTCCTCTTTTTGGCTAAGGCTAAGGGCCAGCTGAGGCATCTCAAACAAGCCCATCTGAAATTCTTCTTGAAAGTGACTCACATCATGTGGGCTGAGAAATGTAGGGGAACACAGAATATATTCCTTCTCTACATTCCTAGCAAAGAAAAATATAAAATCATTTAAATCATTTAAATGTAAAATCATGTAAATCAAAAACCTCATTTGATGGGATAAATATAAGACTTAGCAGGAGAGATAAATCATAAGCTGAAAGATCGATTATAAATTAATGTGTTAATTTATTAATATATTAAATAATATATTACCATGTATAAATTAATAATAAGGTAAATTAAGTAAATGTACCATAGAGATGCTACCCTCTTAACAACTTAACATACAGCAGTGTTAGCTGTAGTCATCATATTATACATCATATCCCTTGCACTTAGAACTGAAAATTTGTATCTTGATCTTTAATTTTCTCCCCCAACTACATAGGCCTTGCACTTGTAGTAACCACAAATTTGATTTCTTGTTCTGAATTTGGGATTTTGTTTTTTAAATTCCATATATATGTTAGATCATATAGTATTTCTCCTCCTTGGTCTGACTTATTTTACTTAGTGTAATGCTTTCAAGGCCTAGCCATGTCGTTACAAATGGCAGGATTTTCTTGCTATTTTATGGCTAAATAATATTCCATTACCCAAATTCTTTACCCATTCATCCACTGATGGTTACTTAGATTGTTCTCATGTCTTGGCTATTATAAATAATACTGCTATGACATAGGAGTGTACATCTTTTCAAGTTAGTGTTTTTGTTCCTTTGTATATAGTCCCAGAAATGGAATTGTTGGATCATATATAGTTCTGTTTTTTGTTTTGAATATTTATTACTTATTTTTAGTGTAACTTATTTAATTTTAAGTTTGTATAATTTATTTTTAAATGATATTTTATCGGTTATGCTATTACAGTTGTCCCAATTACTCCATCCACCCAGTCCCTAACACTCCTTCAGGCAATCCCCACAACGCGTCATCCATGTCCATGGGTCATGTGTATGTGTTCTTTGACTACTCTATTTCCTCTGTTGTCCTTCGAACCTCCATGACTATTGTGTAACTACCATTCTGTACCTCTTAGTCCTTCACCTTTTTCACCCTTCCCCCCAATACCCCTCCCATCTGGAAACCATAAAAATGTTCTCTGTATCTATGATTGTTTCTGTTCTGCTTGTTTGTTTATTTTGTTTTTTAGATTCAGTTGTTGAGAGATACATATTGTTGCCATTGTATTGTTCATATTTTTGATCTTCTACTTTTCTTAAAGAAGATCCTTTAACATTTCATATAATGCTAGTTTGGTAATGATGAACTCCTTTAGTTTTTTGTCTGGGAAGCACTTTATCTACCATCCATTCTAAATGATAGCTTTACTGCATGGAGTAATTTTGGTTGTAGGTCCTTGATTTTCATCTCTTTGAATATTTATTGCCAATTCCTTCTGGCCTGCAATGTTTCTTTTGAGAAATCAGCTGACAGACATACGGGGGCTCCTTTGCAGGTAATAACTGCTTTTCTCTTGCTGCTGTTAAGATTCCCTCCTTGTCTTTAACTTTTGACATTTTAATTATGATGTGTCTGTGTGTGGGCCTCTTTGGGTTCATCTTGTTTGGAACTCTCTGCACTTCCTGGACTTGCATGTCTACTTGCATTACCAAGTTAGGGAAGTTTTCTGTCATTATATTTTCAAATAGATTTCCAATTTCTTTTTCTGTCTCTTCTTCTGGACCCTCATGATGCCATGTTAACATGCTTGAAGTTGTCCCAGAAGCTCCTTATACTATACTCATTGTTTTGGATTGTTTTTTCTTCTTTCTGTTCTGATTGGGTATTTTTTGATTTCTTGTATTCCAAAACACTAATTTGATTCTTGGCTTTGTTCACTTTACTTTTTATTCCCTGTAAATAGTTCTTTATTTTAATTAGTGTATCCTTCATTTCTGACTGGTACTTTTTTATGGTTCTTATACCCTTTTTCATGCTGTTGAAGTTCTCACTAAGTTCACTGGGCATCCTTATAACCAGTGTTTTAAACTCTGCATCTAGTAGCTTGCTTGTGTTGTCTCCATTTTGTTTTAGTTCTTTTTTCTGTTCTTTCATTTTGGCCATATTTCTTTGTCTCCTCATTTTGACAGTCTCCTTTTGTTTGTTTCTATGTATTAAGTAGAGCTCATATCTCCCAGACTTTGCAGAGTGGCCTAATGTAGTAGGTGTCCTGTAGGGTCCAGTGGCACAACCTCCCCTATCACCCAAGCTGGGTACTCTAGTTGCTCCCACTGTGTGTGCTGTGTGTACCCTCCTCTTGTAGTTGAACCTTGTGTGCTGTTGGCACATCCACAGTCATCCACCACCAGTGTTGTGTCTGGGGTCACACAATGTAAACCACAAATATATTTGCAGTGATCTGCAAATGGCTGCTACTTGTACTGGGCTTGGAGGTGCCCAGGTGAGGTCAAGTTGTGGAACAAGGCCAGCTGCTGCTGTTTCCAGGTTTGGGGCAACTTAGTGAGAGGTACAAGGCTCACTGATACCAGATGCTGCTTGTTTGAGATAATTTAGGAAAATCTGAAGCATAGGCCAAGACAAGCCATTCATGTGAAAAAGCCACTGGAAACAGCTGGGGTGGTCCCCAAAGTTGGGTGGGACAGCGCCTCAGGGAATCACCTGGGTGGGGCAAACAGTGTGAGCAATGCTCTTGGAGTCTCAGATATGGTCCCCGCCTGCCCACTCTGTGTCTCTGTGGGTGGGGGACTCAGAAAAGGAACAGTGACTTCTGCTAACAATTCTCTCTGGTAGAAAGCTGTCCTCCAAGACTTGCCCTGATGCTGGACAATTCAGTTCCTCCCCATATGTCTCTGATGCCTTTTAATCTGCTGCCTCATGCTGGAGCGCAGAGGTAGTAAGTCTGAGTAAGTTTGTGTATGGGCCCTTTAAGAGGAACTGCCAGGAAGTCCAGCAATTTTTGTCTTCCACAGCCTAAATACCTGCTGGTTTTTACAGCCAGAATGTATGGAGACTTCTCTTCCTGGTACTGGAACCCTGGGCTGGGGGTTTGGTGTGGAGCTGAGACCCTTTGCTCCTTAGGTTCCCCTCTCAATTTTTACGTGCCACACATGGGTGTGGGGCCAGCCTGTTCCACCACTGCCCCCTCAGACCTACCAGTAATGATGTAGTTTCTTTTTTAATTCCATAGTTGTAGGATTTCCATTCAGCTAGGGTTCTAATATTTCTGAATAATGGCTGTTCTATAGTTTAGTTGTAATTTTGATGTGGTCGTGCAAGGAAGTGAGCTGTGTTTACCTACATCACCATCTTGACCCCTCTCTAAGTTCATATAGCTGTAGTTCTATTTTTTAATTTTTTGAGGATCCTCCATGCTGTTTTCCATAGTGGCTGCACTTACTTATCACCTCACCAACATTGCAGAAGTGTTTCCTTTCCTTCACATCCTTTCCAATATTTGTTAGTTGTTATCTTTTTGATGATGGTCATTCTCACAGGTACAAGATGATATCTCATTGTGGTTTAAATTTATGTTTCCATAATGACTAGTGATGTTGAACATCTTTTCATGTAATGTTGTCCATTCATATATCTTTGGAGAAATGTTTATTTAGATCCTTTGCCCATTTTTAGTTGGGGTATTTCATTATATATTTTTCCTATATATGATTCGTTATATATGCTGGATTTAGCTCTTTATCTGATCTATGGCTTGTATTTTTTCCCTATTCCATAGGCTGTCTGTTTACTTTGTTTATGGTTTCTTTTGCTAAACAGAAGCTCTTTATTTGATCTAGTCCTACTTTTTTATTTTTTATTTTGTTGGGAAGGTTTATCAATTCCACTATGATAGCAAGGCAAAAGGTACAATATTTTGTGGGGTTAAGATGTAGGAGGGTTATTTTGAGAAGTTGAGAAAGTTTTTACCTGATGGTTCTTATCTGCTGCATGAAGTGGGTGAGTTTCTTTGCTGCATCTGAGAGGGGAAGAGGGAAAGGATAGGGGCATGAAAAGAGGGTAAGGGATTGAAACAACTGTGGCGAGGAATGAATGAAGCACCTTAAAATAAACACATGCACAACCCAAATTATTCTTACAACAACCCTTCTGACAAAACTGTCTTCCCAAGGTACTGCCCATCTTTATACTTTCCTTCAAAATCAAGTTCCTGGAAAGAAAAGACTGCACATTTTGCTCTGTTTTCTGTCTTCTCTTTCCTTTCTCATCTATTTCACCAAACCTTCCTTATTGAGCCATGACTGACCTCTTTAGCCAAAATAGCAATGGACTCACTTCAGTTTTTACATTAAATGTCACTGTTACACTCTGTTCTTTGAACTCATCCTACTCTTTTGTTTCAAAGAGTGCTCTTCTTTGCTAATCTTGTTTCTTTAGTCACTGATTCTTACTTCTTTTTAATTACTTGCATTTAAAATATTGATTGGTGGCAATGTTCTGCTCTGAGACTTTCCTCTTCTGTCCTTACCTCTTATCCCCTAGTCCTCCCCTCCCCTCTCTGTGTTGGGTATTTTTAAAAGTGTACTTATAAAAATTGGAGAATTCCTTTTTTTAATTTTCTTGATTCTTTAAAGCCTTATGAATGAAAACATAGAAAATAATTTTATGATTTGAAATTTCTTCTCATAAAATGAACTTTTGCTGAAAATGAATCTCTTATTGTCGAGAGCTTGTAAATTACTGGGCACTTCCAATGTTCTTGTTTTTGTGCTCTCTTCTTCCTTGCTTTACAAATATTTCAATTAATTTAAATTGGCCCTGGTTGGTGTGGCTCAGTAGATTGACCACCGGCCTGCAAACCAAGAGGTTGCTGTTTCAATTTCCAGTCAGGGTACATGCCTGGGGTTGCAGGCCAGGTCCCCAGTGAGGGGTGCATGAGAGGCAACCACACATTAACATTTCTCTCCCTCTCTTTCTCCCTTCCTCCTCCCTCTCTAAAAATAAAATCTTTAAAAAATTAATTTAAATTGTTAGAATGAGTTACTTATCACATCTATTGTGCTAAGTACATTTTTATTGTCCTTTTCTCCCCTCCCCTTACTGAAATGACTATCACCACCTAACTCTACCATCCTCAAAACAGGTCTTCCAAAATACTGCCTTGCTGAAAGCCACAATGTCTGGGAATCCTCATGAGAATTGCTGCTCTTTGCCTCACAAATGCTCTCTTTAGACTCCAAACATTTTCTTCTTTTTATTAGCTCATACCTTCACTAATGTTTTAGCTACTTATTGAGGTAATTGAATTTCAAATTGTTTTATTAGGTTCTGTAATACTATGGGAAGGTACTGTAAATACTGTAATAATTATTAATATTAATAACTGGTGATGCTTCACAGGTCAGTTGCTGAATTAAGCCCAGTTATGGGTTCATAAATGTAAAATGATCAAATACTGCACAGTGGGAGATCCTGGTTTCCTTTCTCTGCTCCTTATTGAGTAAGTTGACAGATCTTCATATTGTTTCTTTCAAATTATGAACTAGATGCTTTACATTTATTTAGATCTCAGCTACATCTAAAGAGAATGGCCTTCCAAAATTACAATGGTATAGAATTACTTAGTAATATGTGTCTTAATAGTTCAACTTGTCCTGACAATGTGCAATGAAAACTTTCCTTTGGCAGCAATGAGTTGAAGATGGTGGCTGAGTAAGTGGAATCTGAGTCCACCTGCTCTTGCCCCAACCTGGATTCTTGGCTGATCTTAGCTGATATAAAGTTTTGGAGCCAAGGTGTGCAGAGGACCCGCCACAACATGTGGTAAGGATATTTTATAAGTTGAAGGGGAAGTGCCCTGTGCATGGTGCTTGCAGCAGTGGAGAGACTAGTCAGAAATCACATCATTGTGACTCCCTTCCCTCCCAGGGCATGGGGCTCCATTTCCATGCAGGGAACCCCCATACCCTGGCTGGGAGTTACTTGGGAGGATATGTGGATTTGGGGAGATCCAAACTACACACACAGAGTGCACAGCATTTCCATACCTTTAGCACCAAATGTCAGCTGGGAGACTGACAGTGAGAGAGAGGGACTTTGTTCCCCAAAATGATCAAGAGCCACATCTGTGTCAGGTGGAGGCAGGCTTCGGCCAGTGATGACCATGAGAAACACTTGACTTTTTGGAGAGGTGGTGTGCATGGAGAACTGGACAGTGACTTGGTATTGTACTGCAGTGGGAGTGCCACAGAGAGACTTTTTAAAAAGTGAGCTGATGTGTGCTGGGCAGGGACCCCATGTGCAGCTGCCCTGCCAGCGAAAGGACAAGAATGAAAGTGCAGTTTGCTCCCACTGAATACAGCTGGGCAGGGAGATCAGAAAGCTACACAGCAGAGAAATTTCTGGACCCCAGCCCAGCACAGTTAACAAGCCAGGGACTGTGTAAAATGGAGAATTTAGGACTTCGTCTTCTGTGAGGACTATGGACTGGGAATTAGACAGGCAAGAGTTGAGCACCGAGATTATTTACAGCCAGGCTGAACCCCCTTCCCCAGCAGAGTTCAAACCTCTGGGAAGGGAAAGATGTACACAGTCCTCACCTCCTTCAGGACGGCAAGTCCTGCATCCAATAGGGAAGCTCTGCAAAACAATCAGAACAGGCTCAAGAATGTCCTGCAGGGCACGTGTCTGCAGGAGAAAGAAAGGAAGCAAAACTCCAAAAGGATTATTTTGAATTTCTCTCAGGGAGACAAAATATACTGGTTCTTAGGCTCCTATTCTACTGAGGCCACTAAGGCAGGGAGATCAGAAATTGATGCAGTAAGAGGTAATCAGGGGCCCACCCAGCCTTGGCTAGCACACAGAGCTGCCCTCAATACCAGTCAGGAAAAGGAGATTGAAATGGACAGCTAGTTCATCAGAAACTATATGTTATTGGAAATAAGCTGAGACAGATCAAGATGGGTGATGCAGGGGCAGGGGAATATACCTGCAATTTTCCCAGAAGACTGAAGAGCACCTTTTGGGGAAAACCAGGTGTCCCATCCTCCCTGTTGCAATAGAAGCCCCTTTTATAGGCAGGTGAAGGTGGTACATGCAAGTGCTGCCAGAAGTTGGATGACCCACCCCTGGACCTTGAGCTGAAAAATAGCCAGAGGTGGATTCAGAGGGGGGAGACAAAAGGCAAACACCAAACTGTGCTGAGATAAATTCCACTTTGTTCTTCTCCAGTCCATGCATTATTTTTTCTCTCATATAGCCTTTGAACATTTTTTTCTTTTTCTTCAATTGTATTCCAACTAATTCACTATTTTTGTCTTTTATTTTTATTTATATTTTAACATGTTATTTCATTTTTATTTTAAATCTCACATTGTACCATTTCCTTGTCTTACTCCATTTTGCCTCCTTCCCACCCTTTCTTATTTTAATTTTAAGTATTACTTCCCCCTTTCTATACCTTGTTCCTGTTCCTTATTATTTATCCTCCCTCTACTCTCTCAAAATCATTTTTCTTTCCTTTAGTCATCTCATACTCTTTTTTCCTATTTTCTGATATTCTCAATCCCTTTCCACCTTTACTAATCTTTGCTCATTTGCTGTTGATATTGCTGATGTAGTCAGAGGTATTTTGCTGGCATGGGCTTGGTTTTCTGGGTAGTTCTGCTTTGTTCGGTCAGCACCTGTACTATAGCATACAAGACATAGTGGGGTGATAACTCTCACTCAGCCAGCTGGAGAAGAGAACCCAACAATGAATAAGCCATCAATAATAAAAGCCCCAGTACAATAACAGAGCCCACATAAACTTAATAAAGGGCATTCGTTAAGCATCCAGCTGAAGAGATCAAAGATACTGCACCACTGAGTCCCACATAACTCCTACCACAGAAGGCCACCTAACAAAAACATAGTGTCACAGCAGAACAATCTGATATGCAGAAATAAACAAAAATGTCACCTAAAATGGAGAGACAAAGAAACAATCAAAAAAAGTAAAGGAAGAATCCCCAGAAATGGAGCTAAATGAAATTGAAGCAAGCAATCTATCAGACATAGAGTTGAAAATAATGTTATAAGGATGTTCAAGGAACTACAAGGAAGCTTAAGAGAGCTACAAGGAATGTAGTGGGAACTACATCAGCATGAAAATAAAAACATAGAAACTATGAATAAGAACCAGGTGGAAATGAAGAATATAATATCTGAAATGAAGGTTATACTGGAAAGAATTAAAAGCAGGCTAGATAAAGCAGAGAACCAAATGAGTGATCTGGAACACGAAGTAGAAAAAAACACTCTGTCAGAACAAAACAAACAAAAAAAGACTGAAGAAGAAAAAGGAGAGTTTAAGGGAGGTACAGGTTAATGTGAAACATAACAACAATTGCATCATAAGGATACCAGAAAGAGAATAAAAAGAGCAAGGGATAGAAAACTGGTTTGAAAAATTAATGTCAAAAACTTCCCTAACTTGGTGAGGGAAACAGTCAAGCACACTCAGGAAGCATGGAGTGTCTCAATAAAGATGAACCCAAATAGGCCCACTCCAAGATATATCACAATTAAAATGGCAGAATTTAAAGACAGGGAAATCTTAAAAGCAGCAAGGGAGAAACCACTGGCAATGTATAAGAGAGCTCTGATAAAGCTGATTTCTCAACAGAAACACTACAAGCCAGAATGGACTGGAATGTAATATTCCAAGTAATGAAAAGCAAAGGCCTACAACCAAGACTATCCAGCAAGCTTCTCATTTAAAATAGAAGGAGAAACAAAGAGCTTCCCATACACACACACACACAAGCCTAAAAGAGTACATCTCCATCAAACCAGAATTGCAAGAGATGATAAAGGTACTGCTTTAAAGAAGAAGAAAGAAGGAAGAAGGAAGAAAGAAGAAGAAAGAAGGAGAAGGAGGGGGAAAAAGTTACAGAGAGAGAGAGAGAGAGAGAGAGAGAGAGAGAGAGAGAGAAATGAAGATACAAAGGGAAAAATGCCAATGATTAAGTGCCTATTAACATAACCTTCAGTGTGAATTGATTAAATGCTCCAATCAAAAGTCATAAGATAGCTGAGTCAATAAGATAACACAATCCACACATATGCTGTCTACAATAGACTGATCTCAGAACAAAAGATCTACAAAGGCTGACAGTGTAGGGAAAGAAAAATATTCCAAGCAAATGGATTAAAAACAAACAAACAAAGAAGCAAAAAACAAAAACAACTTTTGGTAGATATATTTACATCAAACAAAATAGACTTCAAAACAAAGGCCATAACAAGAAACAAAGAAGGTCACTACGTAATACTTAAGGGTTCACCACAAGAGGTTATAACCCTTGTAAGCATGTATGCACCCAACACAGGAGCACCTAAATACATAAGGAAAATCTGGGAGGACTTCAAGAAGGAGATTGACAGCAGTACAGTCATTGTAGGGGATTTTAACACTCCACTGTCAACAACGGATATATCTTCCAAACAAAGATTCAACAAGAATATTGTGGCATTGAATGACACACTAGATCAAATAGACTTAGTTAATATTTGCAGAACATTTCACCTCAAAGAAACAAAGTATGAATTCTTTCCAAATGCACAGAGACAATTTTCAACATTAAATCACATGATAGGACACAAAACAAGCCTTAACAAATTCAAGAAAATTGAAATCATATACAGCATCTTCTCAGATCACAATGGCTTAAAATTAGAAACCAATCCAAGGAATAAATTCAAAAATATTCAAATGCATGGAGACTGAATAACATGTTATTAAATAATGAACAAGTTAACAATGAGATCAAGAAAGAAATCAAAAAGTACCTGGAAATGAATGAATATGAACCCACAACAACCCAAAACCTATGGGACACAGAGAAAATAGTCCTGAGAGGGAAGTTCATAGTAATATAGGCTTACCTAAAAAAGATAGAAAAATCTCAAATAAACAACTTAACCCTATATCTAAAGAACCAGAGGAACAACAAACAAAGCCCAGAGTAAGTAGAAGGAAGGAAATAATCAAGATCAGGGCAGAATTAAGTAACAAAGAGACTAAAGAACAATTTAAAAAATCAATGAATTCAGGAGCTGGTTCTTAGAAAATATAAACAAAATTGACAAACCTTTAACCAGACTCATCAAAAAAAGGGGGACATAAGACCCAAATAAATAAAATCAGAAATGACAGAGAATAAGTAACAACTGATACCACAGAAATACAAAGAACTGTAAGAAATTACTATGAACAACTATATGCCAAGAGATTGGAAAACCTACGTAAAATCAACAAATTTCTAGAAGAATACAATCACCCAAAACTGAATCAAGAAGGAACAGAAAGCCTGAATAGACCAATAACAACTAGTGAAATTGAAGCAGTAAACAAAAAACTCCCAACACACAAAAGCCCTGGGTTGAATGGCTTCATATGTGAATTTTAACAAATATTCAAACAAGAGTTAACACCTATCCTCCTCAAACTATTTCAAAAAATGCAAGAAGAGGGAAGAATCCCAAACTCTTTTTATGAGGCCAGAATTAATATAATTCCAAAACCAGGTAAAGATGCAACAAGAAAGAAAATTACAGGCCAATATCTCTGATGAAGAGAGATGCTAAAATCCTCAACAAAATATTGGCTATCCATATCCAGCAATGTATTAAACAGATCATATACCAGAGCCAAGTGGGATTTTTCTGAGAGATGCAAGGATGGTATAACATTTGCTAATCAATAAACATAATACATCACATAAATACAAGGGAAGACAAAAACCTCATGATCACAGGGAATGCAGACTGATAAAATCTAGCCCCCATTTACAATAAAAAAAACCTCAGCAAAGTGGGAATAGAGGGAGCATACCTTAACATAATAAAGACTATATACAAGAAACCTACTGCTAACATCATATACAACAGGCAAAAATTAAAAGTGTTTCCCTTAAGATCAGGAACAAGACAAGCATGCCCACTATCACCACTCTTGCCATAATTATTACCCCCCCCCCACACACAAAGAAATAAAAGGCATCCAAATTGGATAGGAAGAAGGAAAACTGTCATTCTCAGACAAATGATAGTATACATAGAACACCCTATAGTCTCCACCAAAAAAGCTACTTGAAATAAGAGTGAATTTGGCAAAGTAGCAGGATACAAAGGCAATATTCAGAAATTTATGGCATTTTTGAACACCAACAATGAATTATCAGAAAAAAACTAAGAAAAAAATCCCATTTACTCTAGCAACAAGAAAAATAAAGTACCTGGGAATAAAATTTAACCAAGGATGTAAAACACCTGTAATTTAAAAATTATAGAACAATGAAGAAAGAAATTGAGGAAGATACAAATAAATGGAAGCTAAATTGCATTCATAGATTGGAAGAATTAACATAATTAAAATGTCCATACAATCCAAAGCAATTTATAGACTCAGCGCAATTCCTATTAAAATACCAACAGCATATCTCACATAGCTAGAACAAATATTCCAAAAATTTATATGGAGCCAAAAAAGACCCAGAATAGCCTCAGAAATCCTGAGAAAGAAGAACAAAGTTAGAGGGAATCACAATACCTGATATTAAAGGTATCTTGTATATATATCAGGTATACATGATATACTCCAAGGCCACTGAAATCAAGACAGTCTGGTAGTGTTACAAGAACAGACATATATGAACCTTACAAAGTGATCTCCACAAAAAGTCCACTATCCATCTGTCATGATACAAAGTTATTGTGACATTAACAATCCTTACGTTGTCCTTTACATCCCCATGACTATGTACATTGTACCTTCTAATCCCCTTAGCCTTTTGTCCATACCCCCACCGCCCACTGGAGGCTGGACAACAGCGAATGTGGCTCAGGAAGGGAGAAAAGCAAAACCAATCCCTCCCAAGCCTGACTTAGACAGGAAGACCAGCAGAACTGACCTGACCGGTTTAAAGCCAGCAGAAGTCTTTTTTTTTTTTTTTTATTCCTTCTTCCTTTCTGTCTTCTTTCTTTTTTAAATTTATTCCTACTTCCATCCTTCCTTCCTTTCCTTTTAATCCTTTCTTCCTGCCCTCTTTAATTTATTTTTTAAATTTTAATTAAAAAAATTCCTTCTTCCTTTCCTTCCTTCTTTCTTTTTTTATTCCTTCCTCCTTCCTTCCTTTCCTTTTTTTACTCCTTTTTCCTTCCTTTCCTTTTTATTTTAATTTTTTAAAATTCCTTCTACCCTTCTATCCTTCCATCCTTTTTTATTCCTTCTTCCTTCCTTTCCTTTTTATATTCCTTCTTCCTGCCTTCTTTTATTTATTTTTTTAATTTTATTTTTTAAAATTCCTTCTTCCTTTCCTTCTTTCTTTTTTATACCTTCCTCCTTCTTTCCTTTCCTTTTTTATTTATTTTAATTTTTAAAAATTCTTCTTCCTTTTCTTCCTCCTATCTTTTTTATTCCTTCTTCTTTCTGTCCTTCCTTTCCTTTTTAATTCCTTCTTCCTTCCCATTTTCTTTTTTTTTAATTTTCCCACAGGTGAGACAATAAAACTTGAAGCTGTGAAAAGACCAGAGTTAGACCCAAACAGGGGTCATCCTAACAACAGAGAGAGTGAGACAAATTTCACTTCCCTACTCCAGAGGACTTGCAAGGTGGGAGCAGTAAACACCACTACACCTGCTAGAAGAGAAAACCCATCAACAAAGGAACTACCAACAGATAACATGGAAGAAGGTGAAGGAGGGAGTGGAAACCACGCTAACCTCAATCCAGGACTGATCTGGAAATACAATTAGATATTGGAGAAATTACTCAGAACAAACAACAGAACAAGAGGGAGAGAGAAGCCTTAAAACCTTGTACACACAGAAGAATCAGCTTCAGCACAATCTGTCCACACCTGCACAACAGAATACAAGATGTGGTGGATGGAGTGACACTCAGTTAACCAGCTGGAGGGAACAACCCACCAAAGAATGACCCAACAACAATCAAAACACAAAGACATACAGAGAGCCAACATAAATGACAACCCAACATCAGTGAACTTGAGAGATCAAGGAGACCATATCACCAGATCCCACAGGCATTCTAACATAGAAGTTCACAGCAGAAACCCAGGGAGTCAGAACAGATCAACTTAAGAAGCAGAGGCTAACAAGAAGAGTCTCACAAACAAGGGGAAGACAAAGAAACAATCCCCAAATGAAAGGAAAGGAAGAAGCCTCAGAAAGAATGCTAACTGAAATAGAGGCAAGTCAACTAGCAGACACTGAGCTCAAACTAATGGTTATCAGGAAGCTCAATGGGCTCACAGAGAATTCCCCCAAACTATAAGGAAACTACAATGAACTCACTGCAAACTGTATCAACATGAAAAAGGAAATAGGGACTATCAAAAGGGCAAGAGGAAATGAAAAATACAATTTCTGAATTGAAGAACACAGTAGAAGGAATCAAAAGCAGGCTCGGTGAAGCAGAGGATTGGATCAGAGAGCTGAAGGACAAGGTAGAAAAAAACATCCAGAAAGAGCAAGAACAGGAAAAGAAGCTCAGAAAGAATGAAGAGGGATTAAGGGAAATGCAAGACAACAGGAAACATAATAACATCCATATAATAGAGATACCAGAAGGAGAAGAAGAACAGCAAGGGATAGAAAACCTGTGTGAAAAAGTAATGATGGAAAATTTCCCTAATCCGATGAGAGAAAAAGTCACACAAATCCAAGAAACACAGAGAGTCCCAAGAAAGAGGAATCCAAAGAGGCCCGATTCATGACACATCATAATTAAAATGGCAAAATTCCAAGACAAAGAGAGAATTTTAAAGGCAGCATGGGAGAAACAGGAAGTAACATACAAGGGAGTCCTGATCCTTATCAACTGATAGGTAGCAACTGACCTATCAATGGAAATGCTCTAAGCCAGAAGAGAATGGCAAAAAATATTCCAAGTAATGAGAACCAGAGGCCTGCAACCAAGGCTACTTTACCCAGCAAGGCTCTCAATCAAGATAGAAGGCCAAAAAAGGAGCGTCTAGACAAAAGAAGTCTACAAGAATACACCTCCACAAAAGCAGCTCTGCAAAATATGTTAAAGGGACTGCTTTAAAGAAAAGAAGGAAAAGAGAGAGACAGAGAGGAACATAGGTGAGAAAAAAATGGCAATGAATAAGTACCTATGAATAATAACCTTAAAAGTAAATGGATTAAATGCTCCAATCAAAAGACAGAATAGCTGAATGGATAAGAAAGCATGACCCACACATATACGGCCAACAAGAGAACCACTTCAGAACAAAAGACCTACACAGACTGAAAGTGAAGGGCTGGAAACAAATTTTCCAAGCAAACGGACAGGGAAGAAAAGCTGGGGTAGCTATACTCATCAGACAAAATAGACTTCAAATAAAGGGCCATAAAGAGAGACCCAGAAGGACACTTCATAATACTCAAAGGAAGATTCCACCAAGAAGACATAAACATTGTAAATATATATGCACCCAACATAGGAGAACCCAAATACATAAAGAAAATCTTGGAGGACTTCAAGAAAGATATTGACAGCAACACAATTATAGTAGGGAACTTTAACACACCACTGTCAAAAATGGACAGGTCTTCCAAACAAAATATCAACAAAGATATTGTGGCACTCAACAATGCCCTAGATGAAAGGGACTTTATTGATATACATAGAGCCTCTCATCCCAAAGAAGCATTATACACATTCTTTTCAAATGCAAGTAGAACATTTTCAAGGATAAACCACGCGATAGGACACAAAGCAAGTCTCAGCAAATTCAAGAAAATTGAAATCATATGAAGCATTTTCTCTGACCAGAAGGGACTGACACCAGAAACCAACCCCAAAGAAAACCCCCAAAACACTCAAATTCATGGAGATTGAATAGCATGCTATTAAACAATGAATGGGTCAATAATAAAATTAGGGAAGAAGTCAAAAAGTTTCTGGAAACAGATGAAAAAGAACTCACAACAACCCAAAACTTATTGGACACAGCAAAGGCAGTCCTGAGAGGGAAGTTCATAGAAATTCAGTCCTACCTAAAACATATAGGAAGATTTCAAACAAACAACCTAACCCTAGCCTATAAGAGCTGGGCAAACAACAACAAAGACAGCCCAGAGCAAGTAGAAGGAAGGAACTAACCAAGATCAGAGCAGAATTAAATGATATAGAGACTAAAAGCACAATTCTAGGGATTAATGAATCCAGGAGCTGTTTCTTTGTAAAGATAAACAAAATCAACAAGCCTTTAAGCAGGCTCATCTAGAAAAAAAGAGAGAGGATCCAAATAAACACAATTAGAAATGAAAGAGGAGAGATTACAACTGATACCACCTTAATATAAAGGATTGTAAGAAATTACTATGAAGAACAGTATGCCAAGAAATGTGAAAACCTAGATGAAATGGACAAATTTCTAGAAAAATATAACCTTCCAAAACTTAATGGAGAAGAAGGAGAAAGGCTGAACAAACCAATAACAGCAGACAAAATTGACACAGTAATAAAAAAAAAAACTCGTGACACTCAAAAGCCCTGGACCAGATGGTTGCACAGGAGAATTCTACAAAGCATTTAAGGAAGAGCTAACCCCTATCCTTCACAGACTATTCGAAAAAATTCAAAATGATGGAAGACTCCCAAACTCTTTTTAAGAAGCCAGCATCATCCTAATCCCAAAACCAGATAAAGACAAAACAAAGAAAGAAAACTTCAGACCAATATCGCTGATGAACATAGATGCTAAAATCCTCAACAAAATATTGGCAAACTGTACCCAGCAATACATTAAAAAGATCATACACTATGACCAAGTGGGATTCATCCCAGGGATGCAAGGATGATGCAATATTTGCAAATCCATAAATGTAATACATCACATGAACAAGAACAAAGACAAAAATCACATGATCATAGCAATCTATGTGAAAAAAGCACTTGATAAGATACAGCACCCATTTCTGATAAAAACACTCAGCAAAGTGTGAATAGAGGGAGCATTCCTCAACATAATAAATGCCATATATGAGAGACCTACAGCCAACATCATACTCAATGGACAAAAACTAAAATCTTTCCCATAAAGAAAATGGAGGTTGTCCACTTTCACCACTTCTATTCAACATAGTATTGGAAGTCCTAGCCATAGCAGTCATACAAGAAAAGGAAATAAAAGGCATCCAAACATCCTTGGAATGGAGAAAACACAACTGTCATTGTTTGCAGATGACATGATAGTGTACATAGAAAATCCTATAGACTTTGCCAAAAAACTACTCAACCTAATAAATGAATTTGGCAAAACAGCCAGAAATGAAGTCAATACTCAGAAATCAAAGGCATTCCTGTATACCAACAATGAAACAGCAGAAACAGAAATCAGGGAAAAAATCCCATTTGATATAGCAACAAGAAAAATAAAGTACCTAGGAATAAACCTAACCAAGGAGGTAAAAGAACTGAACTGAGTAAGCTAAACAGCATTGAAGAAAGAAATTAAGGAAGACACAAACAAATGGATGCATGTACCATGCTCATGGATTGGAAGAATTAACATCATCAAAATGGCCATACTACCCAAAGCGATTTATAGATTCAATGCAATCCCTATTAAAGTACCCATGACATATTTCACAGATATAGAAGAAACAGTTCACAAATTTATATGGAACCATAAACAATCCCAAATAGCTAGTGCAATTTTGAGAAAGAAGAGCAAAGTAGGAGGGATCACAATACCTGATACTAAAGTGTATTATAAGGCCACTGTAATCAAAACAGCCTGGTACTGGCAAAGAAACAGACAGACAGACCAATGGAACAGAACAGAGAGCCCAGAAATAAACCCAAGTCTAAATGGTCAATTAATTTTCTACAAAGGGACAGCAGTATAAAATGGAGTAAAAATAGCCTCTTCAAGAAATGGTGTTTGGAGAGCTGGACAGCTACATGCAATAAAACAAAACTCGAGCACCAACTTACACCATACCCCAAAATAAATTCAAGGTGGATAAAAGACTTAAATATGTCATGACACCACTGAAGTCATAGAGGAGAACATAGGCAGGAAAATCTCAGATATTTCATGCAGTAGTATTTTCACCGATACGTCTCCTAGAGCAAGGGACATAAAGGAAAAAATAAACAAATGGGACCTCATCAAAATAAAAAGCTTCTGCATATCTAAAGAAAACAGTATTAAAATAAAAAGAGAACCAACTATCTGGGAAAACATATTTGCCAATGATACCTCCTCACACAAGAGTATAATCTCCAAAATATATAAAGAACTCACATGACTCCATTCTAAGAAGACAAGCAACCCAATTAAAAAATGGGCAAAAGATTTGAACAGACCCTTCTCCAAGGAGCACATACAGAGGGTTCAGAGGCTTATGAAAAATGCTCAGTATCACTAGCTATCAGAGAGAGATGCAAATTAAAAACACAATGAGATACCACTTCACACCGGTCAGAATAGCCATCATAACCAAAGCAACAAACAATAAGTGTTGGAGATGTTGTGGAGAAAGGGGAACCCTAGTGCACTGTTGGTGGGATTGCAGACTGTTGCAACCACTATGGAAACAGTATGGAATTTCCTCAGAAAACTAAAAATGGATCTGCCTTTTGAACTGGCAATTCCACTGCTAGGATTATATCCTAACAACCCTGAAACACCAATCCAAAAGAACCTATGCACCCCAATGTTCATAGCAGCACAACTTACAGTAGCCAAGTGCTGGAAGCAACCTTGGTGCCCATCAGTAAATGAATGGATCAAAAAACTATGGTATATTTACACAATGGAATTCTACATGGCAGAAAGAAAGAACAAGCTCCTACACTTTGCGACTGCGTGGATGGAACTGGAAAGGATTATGCTAAGCAAAATAAGCCTTTTGGTGAAAGACAAATACTGTATGATCTCGCTTTAACAGTAACCTAATCAACAAAACAAACAAACAAGCAAGATATAACCAAAGACACTGAAATTGAGAAAAGGCTGACAGTGACCAGAGGGGAGAGGGGAGGGAATTTCAGGGGCAAAGGGTGAAGGGTTTGTAGGAACAATTAGAAAGGACACATGGACAATAACAGGATGGGTAGTGGAAATAGGAGGGAGGTGGGGAGGGCTGGGGGTTTGGCTGGGGTGGGCAGAAAGGCAGAGAATTGTACTTGAACTACAATAAAATTAAGAGGAAAAATAAAAAAGAACAGACACATAGATCAATGGAACAGAATAGAGAACCCAGAAATAAACGCATTTCTCTATGGTCAATTAATATTCAACAAAGGGGGAAGAAGCATAAAATGGAGTAAAAATAGCTTCTGCAACAAATGGTGTTGGGAGAGCTGGACAGCTACATGCAATAAAACAAAACGTGATCACCAACTTACACCATGCACAAAAATAAATTCAAAGTGGATAAGATTTAAATATAAGTCATGACACCATAAAAGTCCTAGAAGAAAACATAGTCAGGAAAGTCTCAGATATTCCATGAAGCAATATTTTCACCAATATGTCCCATAGAGAAGGGGACATAAAGGAAAGTGTAAACAAATGGGACTTCATCAAAATAAAAAGCTTCTAAACAGCTAAAGAAACTATTATCAAAATGAAAAGGGAACCAATTGTGTGGGAGAACATATTTTCCAATAATACATTGGACAAGGGTTTAATATCCAAAATATAGAAAGAACACACATGACTCCACTCCAGGAAGACAAACAACTCAATTTGAAGAATGGGCAAAAGACCTGAACAGACACACAGAGGGCCCAGAGACATGAAAAGATACTCAACATCACTAGCCATGAGAGAGATGCAAATTAAAAGTACAATGAGAGTAAATTATAAATCACATCACACCTCTCAGGATGGCCATCATTAATAAATCAATAAACAACCAGTCCTGGCAAGGATGAAGAGAAAATGGAATCCTAGTGCACTGTTGGTGGGAACGCAGACTGGTGCAGCCACTGTGGAAAAACAGTATGGAATTTCCTCAAAAAATTAAAAACTGAACTACCTTTTGACTGAGCAATTCCAGTACTGGGATTATACCCTAAGAGTCCTGAAACACCAGTTCAAAGGAACTTATGCACTCCTATGTTCATAGCAGCGCTATTTACAATAGCCAAGTATTGAAAACAGCCCAAATGCCTGTCAGAAGATGAGTGGATTAAAAACTGGTAAATTTATACAATGAAATAGTATGCAGCAGAGAGAAAGAATGAAGTCGTATCTTTTGTGACAGCATGGATGGAACCAGAGAGAATTATGCTAAGTGAAACAAACCAGTCAGAAAAAGACAACTATCATATGATCTCACTTATAACTGGAATCTAGTGAACAATATAAACTAATGAGAAAAATAAAATCAGACATTGACATATGGAACAGACTGATAGCAATAGGAGGGAATGGTGGAGGCAAGGAGAAGGGATTAGTCAAAAAACATGTATGAATGACTCATGGGCACAGACAACAGAGAGGGGATTAACTGTAGGAGAGAGGGATGTATTAGGTGGAGGGGGCAAAAGGGAAATAATTGGGGCAACTGTAATAAAATAAATAATAAAAATAAAGTATGAAAAAGGCAATGAAAATAAAAAAACCTCCAAGAAACAAAAAACAAACCAAAACTTTTCTTTGGCATTACAGTGAAAAACCCCAGTTGCTTCTAAAGAAGTTTAGCTAACACATAATGAGAAGAATAACTCAAGTAAATGGGACGGAGTTTCATAGAGGAAAGGAAAATAAAAGCAAAAAAAAATTTTAACAAGGAAATTAGTTGTTACTATATTTCAGTTTTTATAATCTTATTTATTAGATCATCTTTTTATTATTCCCAATTAAAGCATTATTATTATTACTTTATTTGTTAGGGAAAGGGACATTAAATTTCTTTTATGAAACCACCCCCCCAAATTATCCTTCTTTTCTAGAATAAGTATAACCGATATCAGATATTACTTTGTTTTAAAGGGAATATATGATATCACTGATACTATATTCCACTAATATTATGGAAGAATTTTGAACAAGGTTAATCAAAGAAAAGGTTTATTTTTATATATTTATATGTAAATATGTATGTGAGATCTATCCAGAAAGTATCCAGCCATGTGATCTGTAAAATAGAGACATATATTGAAGAAGACACAAGATACAACAAACGTTGTACAGAGAACAATGATGCCTCAGTCCCCTTCAAATCAGGCACCTTGAGACCTCACACAATTATCCCAATCTCCATCAGCTGTCGCACTGTATTTTACTGGATCTCATTTATGGCTTGAAATCTCTTCCCTTTCAAAGGCAATTTTAGTTTGGAGAAAAGCCAGAAGTCACAGAGTGCCAAATCTAGGCTATAGGGGGGCTGCGTCATCTGGGTGATTTGATGTTTCACCAAAAATCTCTGCAGGAGATGTGAAGCATGAGCAGGTGCATTGTTGTGATGAAGCTGCCAGTCACCAGTTGCCCATAGCCATAGCCATTTTCATCATATTACAATCTCTCAACTGACAAAGAACAGCAAGGTAGTAGTCCTTATTGTTGGGAGGGTTTTACCTGTGATGGAAAGCACAGTTAACATGGTTTTGATCTTGCTGCAACTTTGCTGAACCTATTCTGGGTGTGGAGAACCAGGGAACTTCCGTTGGAATGACTGGGGCTTTGTTTCTGGAGCATAGATGCAGAGCCACAATTCATGTCTGGTTATAACTTTTTAAGGGAATATGGTTCTATGGTAGCAGTTTGAGCCAAGTCATTAGTAACTGCAGTACAATGTTCCTCCTGCTCTGGTAGCAGAAGTCGTGAAGTGAGTTTTACCATGACATGTTTCATGTCAAGATCCCGTGTCAAAATCTTGGACACAGTAGTTTTTGGAATCTTCAAGTCAGCTTCCAGTTCTTGCACTGTCGCCAACCTTTGTTGATTGCAGCCTGTACACATTCAACATTCTCAGGTGTTCTGCTTGTTGCAGGCCTTCCAGGACATGGATCACTTTCAACAAGTTCTTGACCATCTTTGAAGTGTTTGTGCCACACTTTTATTTGTGCTGCACTTACTGCATCACCCCCCTAATCCCTCTGAATCATCTGAATCGTTTCTGTGGAGGAATGTTCAAGCTTAACACAAAATTTTATGCAGGTTCATTGCTCTACTCAGTCATTTTGAATGTGACAGCCACACATTGTACGTGCTCACTCAATGGCATCTTCTGCTCCCATTGAATTGAATGCTCTCACCTGCTCATTTCAGTCCACTCTTCTTGTCTTCCAGGTTACGTCTATGTTGTGCAAACCATTCTCATTATATTAACAATGGCTGGACTTTTTCTAGATGGATCTCATATAAATAAATAAATAAATAAATAAATATTTATACATATTTACTTATATATTTTTATTCATAAATATATATTTATATTAAATATAAATATAGTTTTATATATTTATAATATACAATATATGTTATATATATTTAATTAAATATGCACACACATATTGACATTGTTATATTCCCTATATCTGATTATTATGTGTACTTTTTCTAATCATGTAGAAAGAAAAGTCATTTTGTTTTGTATAAGCTAGAATGTAAAATATTGTTATAGCCCATGTAAACTATTTTCTGTTTACTGTTATTCAAATGTCTATAGACTGTTTAGTCTCTATCATTGATTCTAAATTCTAAGATATTCATTTCTCCTTTTTACATTTAACATCTCTGAAATAAGAATGAATGTTATACTAAGTGACCTATCATAATTCAGTTGTTAACATTTTTTTTCTTTCTAGGTTGTTCAAAATATCATTATACTGTGAGGGTCAAAAGTTCTTTCAGAGTCTTTTGTTTCTTAATAAGCAGCTGAAAATAAATATCTTAAAAGGCATGTTTAGGGGTGGCAAAACTTTGGTCCCCCTCAATGCTAATACACCTTTCACAACTCATAGTGACAGATGCAGTGAACTATTGAGTGCTGAGGCCACCTCTCAGACGGCAGCATACGTTGGCTGAGACTGCCTGCTACCCTGTTTTCCCTTTTTTCAAAATTTTGGGTAGACCTAGAGCTACAAAGCTACATTTTGCCAGACCACCTTACTGTATTGATTTACTGGGGTTGCTGTAAGGAAATACTACAAACTGAGCTGTTTGAAAAGCACTTCCTTGTTTCACAGCTTTCATGGCTAGATGTCCAAGAAGAGAGTGTCATATGGGCCATGATTACACTGAAAGTGCCAAAAAGATCTTCTCCAGGCCTTTCCCCTAGCACCTGCTAGTTTCTTGGCTTATGGTGACTTAATTCTAATTGTCACTTGGCCTTGCTCTCCCAAGACTCTCACCTGTCTCTGCATGGTATGCATAGGACTTTGGCCATATGGAACCAGGGGCCCATTCTTCTCAGTGCAACTGCATTTTAACTAATTACACCTTTAAGGGCCCTATTTCTAAATAAGATTATATTATAAGGTATGGAGGATTAGAAATCAACATATGAATTTTGAGGGACACAATTTAACCCATGACAGTGACTACATTTGTTACAGGTACAGTTTGTGTACCCAGTACCTCAAAAAAAAAAATCAATACTTAATACATTAGAGTTTGGAGTAAAGAAAGGTTTATTTTATTGACTGAGAAGACCCAGCCTAAGAAGATGGGGTGCCTTATGACCTCTGCAAAGTCATGTTAAGAGAGGCCAGAGTTCTTTTATTGACAAGGGAAGAGACATGAGGTGGGTGTGGGCACAGACAACTAGACAGCTAGGTATCAAAAGAGATCCAAAGAACAGCTCAAACTTTCTAAATCTCTTTCTTGTGGTCAGTCTGTAGACCCTTGCTGAGTGTGGTTCTGGAAACTCCTGTAAATCTTTGAAAAACAGCCATTACTTTGTGCATATTTCCCCATCTCTTTGGGAAAGGTGCCCTCTGACAAGGGGCTGCTGGAGCCCCACACGAAATCCCTCTAACAAGCTAATTAGTGTACTGAAGCAGAAGCTATTAGTCTGAAGGCCATGGGAGAAATTCAGGCTAGAATTAAGATAGAGTGAGCATTTCACTCTGTTGCATGTTTTGGTCAATGAGAAGTCAGCAAATGTAGCACCTTACAGTGCTTTCCTTAAGACACAGTCTTTATGGATTCTGACTATTCTTCCATCATGCTCCCTGGAAGATAGATATTGCCTTTGAGTGTGATGATAAAGATGACCGCCCAAGTGTGTTAGAGCAGTGACCTGGATGGAGCGTGGGTTCCTAAAAGCTTTGTAGAGAACAGCTTTCTTGCAGCCTTGGATTTAAGTCACTATCATGATGAAGTTTTCTGCTTTTCTTAGCCAAATTTAAATTGATTTGCTATAATATATGAACTTTTCCAAGATCAGTTAGAATCTTTGCTTTACCACTTGCTAGCTATGGGCCATTCACATGTGTCTTGAACTTTATATAAGCCTCATTTTCCCATTTGTAACAAGAAATGAATCATATAAACTTTAATATTGGTATTAAAATTTCTACTGTATGCATAGCACTTACCATAGTACTGACACATACTAGGTAGCTGTTCTTGAGATTTTCATTTGAATAGAAGATTAGAATATTTATTAAGGACCTCTCTATTCCTTATATTTATTATTTTATTGAAATAACATTGTAAGTGCTGGAAATGAATAGATGTCACCAACTTCAAGAGCATTCACATATTTATTTGTTCATTCAACAAAGCTTTATTCCATAATTTCCATGTATCAGCACTGTATTAGGCAATGGATATGGAACAATGAACATGCACAGAATAGTCCCCATTTTCACCCTCAGGAGGCTCACACTCTAGTTGAGTATAAAAGTGACAAAAGAAAAGTAATATTGGTGATGGTGGTGATGTTAAACATATGACCTCATGTATCTTGGAATGTGTTACATCATGTAAATGTGGAGCTGTGAGGGAAAAGGCAACCTGCTTGAGAGAATCCACCTGGGCCATGGGTGTGGTGGTACGGAAGAGCCTCAGACCCACTGTCACTCAATGAACGGGGCTTGCCAGTACACCTCACATTGAGCCTAGTGTACTTAAGTTTGCAGTTGCTCTGATTTTTTTGACCCCATTAATTTAATGACACTTATAACAATAAAAAAGCCAGTGAAGCACATACCACTTATATCAGTAAATAATGTTCCAATATTTTAACTTAAAAAAGAAAGTTTTTAATTATTACTGAAACCAACAGTTACAGTATTTTTGACTTTTTATCAGTGTTTTCTTTTGAATTATATTCCATCATTGCTGTATATAAGTAGTTGTCTATGTTATCTTTGAATAAATAGCTATCTGTCTCTAACTAAACGCTCATTATTTTTGCTATTTGACTTTTCCTTGCAGTAGAGATTTTTACTTGTCTTGTGTTTTATCTGCAGAAATACTATTTTAAATGGGTTTCTGTTTATACATTCTGCCTCTGGAACTGACATGATTATATTTGTGTCTTTAATGGGATAATTATTAAAAGGAAGGTTTCATTTTGATAAAACTAGACCTTGTTTTTGACCATAAAACTCCAATAGATTTGTCATAAGAGATATTATTTTAGAAAGAAATAGTCAAATTGACCATATTAAAGTAATTCCTAGTTAGTAAAACTGAAATTGGCTCTTTCAGGACAGCCTGTGGAACAGCGAATACCCTTGGCTTTGCTGATACATAGTGTCTAATAACACACAAAGAGTAATACAATAACATAACTTCCATGCTTATATTTATGTCTTCTCCAGTTTATCTGAGGCTAGAGCTCATCATCTGGATTGGGTTCTGCTCTTCTCAGTTGTCTGTCAGAGAGTAAATAATTATAGAATGTAAATATTATAAATGCACTGTATTAATAGCTAAACTTGTACTACCAAGATAGAGGACATTTAGATAATATAAAAGTATGCATTTATTTTTTGTGCCAAGATTTTTATAATTCATAACTACTTGCAATAAATGTACTTTCAAAGTTAACTGATTATTATATAATACTCATGTATTATGTAAGCTTAATGATAACCACAAAGTAAAATCTTATAGTAAATGCTCAAAAAGATAAAAAGGAAGGAGTTTAAGCATGTCACTAATGAAAGTCACCAAACCACAAAAGAGGACAGCAAGAGGAGAAAAAGAGAGGAACTACAAAAACAGCCAGAAAACAATGAACAAAATGGCAATAAGGCCATACCTATCAATAATTACTTTAAATGTAAATAGACTAAATTCTCCAATCAAAAGACATAGAATGGCTGGTTGGATTACAAAAACAAGACCCATGTATATGCTGCCTACAATAGATTAATTTCATATATAAAGACACACAGACTAAAAGTAGAGGGATAGAAAAAGTTATCCCATTCAAATGAAAATCAAAAGAAAGCTGGAGTACCTATACTTATATCAGAAAAAAAACCCAGATTCTAAAACAGGCTGTAATAAAGATAAGAGCATTACATAATGATAAAAGGGTCAATCCAACAAGAAGATATAATGTTTATAAATATTTATGCAGTTAAAATAAGAGCAGCCAAATATGTACAACAAATATTAACAAACATGAAAGTAGAAGTAGACAAGAATTAGAATGACATTAGGGAACTTCAATAACCACTTACATCAATGAGTAGGTTATCTAGACTGAGCATCATTAAGGAAACTTTGGACTTAAATGACACGTAAGGCCACATGGACATATTTACAGAACATTCATTCCAAAAGCAAGAGAATACACATCCTTTTTAGGTGCACATGGAAAATTTTCCAAGGTAGATCATATGTTAGGCCACAAAACAAGTCTCAATAAATTTAAGATGATTAAAATCATATCAAGCATAATTTCCAAACACAATGGTATTAATTACATGAAGAAAACTAGAAAATTCACAAATCTGTGGACACTAAACAACCTACTACTGAATAACCAATGAATCAAAAAAGAAATAAAAAGAGAAATAAAAATACCTTGGTACAAATGATAATGGAAATGTAACATATCAAAATTTGTGGGATATAGCAAAATTTGTTCTGAAAGGAAGTTCATAATGGTAAATGCCTACCTCAAGAAACAAGAAAAGTCTTCCTAACTTTACACCTCAAGTAACTACAAAAAAAATACCAAATGAAGCCCAAAGGTAGTAGAAGAAAGGAAATAAAAATGTGAGCAAAAATAAAAGTGAGTCTAAAAAGACAGAAGATCAGACTTCCTGCTAAGATGGAGGCATAGGTACACACGCTGTGCCTCCTCGCACAACCAAAAGAAGGACAACAACAAATTTAAAAACAAAAAACAACCAGAACTGACAGAAAATTGAACGGTATGGAAATCTGACAACCAAGGAGTGAAAGAAGAAATATTCATCCAGACAGGTAGGAGGGGCAGAGATGGGCACCCAGGTGGAGAGGACTCATGGCAAGGCAGCAGCTTGCAGACTGGGCAGTCCCACATTCGCATGCAGATAAAGCGAGAGAAACAACTGGGGAATGAGATAGAGTTCCAACCCAGAGTTCCAGCTTGGGAAGATAAAGCCTCAAAGCCTCTGACTGAAAACACCTGTCGGGGTTGAGGTGGCAGCAGGAGAAACTCCCAGCCTCACAGGAGAGTTTGTTGGAGAGACCCACAGGGTTCTAGAATGTACACAAACTCACCCACCCAGGAATCAGCACCAGAGGGGCACAATTTGATTGTGGGTAGTGGCAGGTAGTGACTGAAAACCGGCAGGGAGTGGAGCAAAGGGTACTCTTCCCTCTTGGACCCCTCCCCCACATACAGCATCACAATGCAGTGGAGTGGTTGCCCTGCCCTGGTGAACACTTAAGGCTCTACCCCTTACTACATAACAGGCGTGATGAGACCAAAAAAAAAAAAAAAAAGGCCCAAATAAAAGAACAGATCAAAGCTCCAGAAAAAATACAACTAAGTGATGAAGAGATACCCAGCCTATCAGATGCACAGTTCAAAACACTGGTAATCAGGATGCTCACAGAACTGGTTGAATATGGTCACAAATTAGAGGAAAAAAATGAAGGCAAAGCTAAGTGAAATAAAGGAAAATGTACAGGGAAACAACAGTGATGGGAAGGAAACCAGGACTCAAATCAACGGTTTGGAGCTGAAGGAAGAAAGAAACATTCAACCAGAACAAAATGAAGAAACAAGAATTCAAAAATTGAGGAGAGGTTCAGGACCCTCCAGGACATCATTAAACGTTCTAACATCCAAATCATAGGGGTACCAGAAGGAGAAGAGGAAGAACAAAAAATTGAAAACTTATTTGAAAAAATAATGAAGGAGAACTTCCCTAATCTGGCAAAGGAAATAGACTTCCAGGAAGTCCAGGAAGCTCAGAGAGTCCCAAAGAAGCTGGACCCAAGGAGCAACACACCAAGGCACATCATAATTACATTACCCAAGATTAAACAGGAGAGAATCTTAGAAGCAGCAAGACAAAAGGACACAGTTACCTACAAAAGAAGTGCCCATTAGACTATCAGCTGATTTCTCAAAAGAAACTTTGCAGGCAAGAAGGGGCTGGAAAGAAGTATTCCAAGTCATGAAAGGCAAGGACCTACATCCAAGATTCCTCTATCCAGGAAAGCTATCATTTAGAATGGAAGGGCAGATAAAGTGCTTCCCAGATAAGGTCAAGTTAAAGGAGTTCATCATCACTCAGCCCTTATTATATTAAATGTTAAAGGGACTTATCAAAGAAAATGAACATAAAAATATGAACAGTAAAATAATAACAAACTCACAGTTATTAACAACTGAACCTAAAACCAAAAACAAACTAAGCAAATAACAAGAACAGGAATAGAATCACAGAAATGGAGATCACATGTGGGTTAGCAGTGGGGGAGTGAGAGGGGGAGAGAGGGGTAAAAGATACAGAGAATAAGGAGCATAAATGATAGGTAGGAAATAGACAGGGGGAGGGTAAGAATAGTTTAGGAAATGTAGAAGCCAAAGAACTTATGTGTATGACCCATGGACATGAACTAAAGGGGGGGAATGTAGGTGGGAGGGGTTGTGCAGGATGGAGAGGATTAAAGGGGGGAGGGAAATAGGACAACTGTAATAGCATAATAAATAAAATATATTAAAAAAAGAAAAGAAATGAAACTCAGATCTGTGGGGTTTTTTTAAGATAAACAAAATTGGCAAATCTTTACTTAGACTCACTAAGAAAAACAGAGAAGGGACTCAAAAAAAATCAGAAATGAAAGAAGAGATGTTTTCACTGATACCCCAGAAATTTAAAAAATCATGAGACGTAAGTAATTATACACCAACAAATTAAACAACCTAGAAGAAATGGAGAATTCCTAGAAATGAATCATGATAAAGTCTGAATAAACAATAGTAAGGATAATGAATGAAAAACTTCCCAACAAACGAAAGTCCAGAACCAGACAGCTTCACTGGTGAATTCTACCATTCAAAGAGGAATTAATACCAGTCCTTCTCAAAGTCTTCCAAAAAATAGAAGAGGGAACACTTTCAAAATATTTCATGAAGCCCTGGTGCCAAAACCAGACAAGGGCCCCAGGAAAAGAAAATTGCAGGCCAATATCTATGGTGAACATAGATGCAAAAATTCCCAAGAAATTATTAGCAAACTGAATACAATGATACATTAAAAGGATCATATATCTTGGTCAAATGGGCTTTACTCTATTCTAGAGTAGGGATGCTGAGTATATTGGTATAGATGAAGAAAAAAGTAATAGTTTTGTTGATAGGCAAATGAGGATCTCACTCCTGTTTGTATTTTTTCCTCCTTCGTTTCCTGTTTTATTCCAACTCAGGTAGGGGGAGAAACATTTTGAGTTTGTTCATCATGTGGTGCCGATGATTTCCAAACTTTGAAATATACTAAATAAAGTTTTTCCCAGGAGTAAGAATTTCATTTTAATGAAAATACTGACATACTGACATACTGAGTAAAACTCATATTTTGATTTCATTGAGATAAATAAATAATAGGCATACATACAAGGATGGACAAAAGTAAGTTTACAATTGTTCTATGGGAAAAGATATGCAGGTTGTGATTATTACAATAGCTTTATTAACTCAAAAGAATGTCACTCACAACTGTAAACCTACTTTGTTCCACCCCTGCATATCAAAACTTCAAAAGGTTTAACTATCTTTAAAAATTTTTTAATTTTATTAGCTCTATTTTTAGACTAAAATTCTGAGTGCAGAACTTATTAATTTATTGATTGAACTCTTTATAACAAGAGGAATACCTACATCAGGATAGAATTATTGAAATAGCATAGCCACAATTCTTTTAAGATATGAAATTGTGAGGTTAAACTGAATAAAATTGAATTATATTTTCAAAATATATATTTGGTCAGAACTCCCTGAATATAATCAAGTTTCTTGTTCATAATTAAATATTACAATAGTCTTCTATAATTTTATCTCAATGAAATGTAGGCAGTCATGTTAAGCAAATAGGGCACAGAGAAAACAAATTAATTGATTATTAATTTAGATCCTGTGTTACGTTTATTGCACTCTTATATTATTGTGTATTTTGCATGATTTGTAATCAATAACAGCAAAAAATCTGTATGGTATACTTTTGTTTTACCTATGCATATGTTCAGCTGTGTTTACTTTTTTTCAGTATAAGGAATGTCTAAAATATTTTCTGACACTTTATGCCTTAGGGAAAGAAGGAAAAGAATTTTAGAATTGTGCTTTACATTAGATGTTAAAGCATTAGTCAAATTTGACTTATAATGAACTCTATTGTAGTTCTGTACCTCCTTTGATCTTCACTTGAAACAATTTCTAAATCTACACACCGTCTGGGTAACCGCCATGGGTGCACTTGAGCCACTGAAGCATCCAGTTACTGGCCCTTGGGATGGCTGTGCTAATGCACTGTGGTAAGGAACCTTTAATTCATTTCCAACCTTTCTCATAGTCACAACTGAAATGAATTTCATGCTTTAATCATGTGCCTTAGTTGATTCAAATTAATTTTTATCATCAGAGTTGGAAAGAAGATTGCATAAATTTGAGTTCTCACAAAGTGACTTTAAACTGTTGATAGATACCATTGCGAGAGAAGTAGCCAGCAACCTCCTACAACATTTTTCCTTTCTGAACATTGTCATATATAGGCATTTGAGAGTCCTGTGAGTGATCAAAAATATGATGGAGGATCCTGTGTGGGGTTCTCTGTGTCATCATAGGGACAGAGAATCAAAGGGCAGATAGGGAGATAGCAAGGTAGACTCAGGATGGCTTGGGCTCATGGACACCACATAACTTTACTAGATTTGCACTCTTAGGAAATGTATCTGTCCCCCTAAGCCTCAATTTCTTTGCACAGCAATTATGGTAGAAATAAGAGATGACACAGTCTTTTTTTCTTTTATTAATGCAGAAACAGCAAGATGTTGCCAAACACAACTACAGTATAATTGTTTCTTTCAAAATTTTAAGACACACTTGGGAAGTGGGCAGGGAAGAAAATACAAATCTTATTTTTTGCCTTACTATGAATTAATTGAATTAAATTGCTGGCTTTCTCTTATTACTTATGCAAAGGCACTTGAAATGAGTGATTATTAAAGCGAGTGACTGTTTTGAAGAATGGGTCTGTCTGAAAGATGGAAGGTAGAACATTGCAATGAAAGGGCACACAGGCACTGGGTCTATGGAAGGAGGAGAGTGGACGGATGGAGAGATATGAGCAGCAACAGCACATTTTCCCTCATTTGCAACATTACTTGGGACTGACACTGTTAATTTTTCCAAAGGAACTGTATGTCCTTCTTTCATTTAATGAATACATATTAAGTAGCTACTATGTTCTGAGTATTTCATGTGCCTCAAGACTGTGATAAAGAAGAGAGTTCGTGGAGCTGCCTCATAGAGCCTACATGCTGTTAGGAGGAGAAAGATTAAACAAGTTAACAAAATAATTGAATATAGTAAGTTCAGATTGTGATTGGTAAAATAAAGGAAATTAGCAATGAGACATGATAGAAAGCAATGAAGTGTTCTTACTTTGGATACTCAAGGAAAACTTCATCTAAAGAGATGAAAATAGTGACTATTATAAGAAACATGGACAGTTTATGAATGGAGATTTTAAATTAAGGGAACTTTTTAGTAAGAATGAGAGTTACTAGTCATACTTTTAAAAATAGAATGAGATGTACTAAGGTATACTTATGTATTTTGGATAACAATCAAATGTAAAGGGAGAATCTGATGAGGCCAAAGGAGAATAATTTCAAGAGGAATCCTGAGTAGTGAACAGGATGGAGTCCTCAGCCCTAAGAGAACCACAGCCTTGGGATGGAACTGACATTCCTTTCCTCCCAGAGGAGAGATGCTGAGTATGTAAGACAGATGCAGATAACTTAGTAGTTCTGTTCACAAGCAAAATAAAAAGCCCCCCCTTTTCCCCTATGTTTCCTGTTTAGTTCCACCCAGGTAGGGAATTATTTAAATTGTTCACCATGATGTGCTACTTAAATCCAAATTTCTAAATACACTAAGTAAAGCATTTCCCATGGGTCAGATTTCATTTTAATGTAAATGCTGACATACTGAGTAGAGTTTATATTTTAATTTCAAAGTGTGAAGAATAATGTCTTGTATAAACTATTAATTCTATAAGGAGGAACGCACCCAACACTGAGCAATTTCATGAATCGTTGGTCTCTGCTGTCGCACATGAGAAAGTTTTTTAGATTATATCTAAAGTGCTGTTCTGTAGCATTCGAGTCATGTTTGTATGCCCACAGGGAAGCATTACATTTTTATAAACAAAATGTCTTAACACATGAAAAGAACACAAAAATTACTTTAAGAAGGACATAAATGCAAAATTAGCAAAAATGTTTTTTTATTTTGAAAAATCATGTTCTTGAAAATGTCAATCTCATCTTTTCTTAGTACAAACTTCTGATATACAGGAAAAGAAAACTTGAATTTCAGTGCCATTTTTATTTGATTAATATGATACATATTCTGAGAGGTCTGCATCTCATATGTCATTTGAATGAATTATGATGCTAATTAGTGTAGAAATAATAAAATTCAGTACACTAATGAATTCTTATATCCTGTTTCTTCAATACTTAAGTACAGAATTTTAATTTAATTTTAGTTTCTAACTTTCCCTAGTGAGGCAGGAGATAGAATAGAAAATCCTGAGACACTGCAGCTGTCATCAGTCAGCATCTGATTTCCAAGAATCGCCTTGTGACACCTGATAATAATTAACATTGTGGTTTCCTCCCCAAGTGGACAATCAAGGGAGATTGTGGGAAATCTCAGGTTTAGAAGCTTAAGGAAAAAGCCTATAAAGCCTGTAACCCTTCAATAGAAGAGAGAGTTATTCCCTGGCCAGAGACGACCTGCTCCTATGTCTTGGGAAGAGTACTTTCCTTAACAAATTTCCCACTTGCTTTGTTCTACAATATCTGTGTGGTCAGTCCAATGCTTTGTATGTGATCACCATGAGCCTGGACCCCATCTCCAGCTGCAATGCTAGGACTCAGGTAACTTGAAATATACTTCTTCACCTACCCATGCTTTACTGTTTGCTAACTTCCTTCATATAACATTTTACATACCAAAATTTTTGAAGATTTTATTTATTTTTAGAGAGGGGAAGGGAGGGAGAAAGAGACGGAAAGAAAAAATTGATGTGTGGTTTCTTCTTGGGTGTGCTGGGGACCTGGCCTGCAACCCAGCCATGTGCCCTAGACTGGGAATTGAACAGGTGACCCTTTCGTTTGCAGGCCACCACTCAGTCTACTGAGCAATACCAGCCAGGGCTGCATGCCAAATGTTAAACAAACCGTCACCAGGAAAAATTTTTGATAAACACATCAATTCAAACTCTCCAGCTTCCATTCCTTAATTAATTTATCAGTCTCATTAGTTAGGTTTTCTCTCCTTTATTCATTATTAAATAAGTTATTCAGCAAATATTGATCTTTAATATGATAGCATTAGATATACAGCAGAAAATAAGACAGCAGAGGCCATGACCTAATGAACCTATTGTTTAATGGAGGAAATAGACATCTAACTAATAAGTTCAAGGATGTTGAGTGCAAATAAACAGGGAAACACAGGTTTTGTGGAAGTACAAGCCTAGTCTGGATTTCATGGCCCAGAGGAAGGATGGAAACAATCAGATGGCAAAAACATAATCATTGTCCAACCAATCTTTGATCTTAATTTTCAAACATAACTTTTTACATTCTTGGCTGGGAAATACACTTGTATAATTTTATAAAATGATGGTACTCTGGATCATGGGCCTGAGTAGATGAACTTAAGTTCATAGAGCAAAAATCATCCCGATTTCTATACAATTACAGCATATTTAGTTCAGTCTGACAATGAAACTCTATCTACAGTTGTCCAAATATCTTAGGTCTAGAAATAGCTGTAGGTCTCCAAACAAATCACTTCTAATTTTTATGTGCTAAATGTAATGACAACTTGAGAACCCAGTTCTAAATGAATAATGTCAGAAAATATATCGGTGTTTCTAATTTGTACTCTTTTTTCATTTGGCAGATAAACATTTTTAATGAAGACTATGAAATCAGTGGAGACAAGGCTGCTTTTATTTAAAAAGAGGAATAAAAAGCAAGTTTTTAAACCAGTGATTGGCAAACAAAGTCAGGATTTAAAAGATCTGGCTGTAGCCCGACTGATTTAAAGGTATAGATATCTAGAACTTGGAAGACTTACTTTTAAACTATTTTTTTAAAATATGATATCCCTTTAATCAGTTATCAAGATACATGAAACTTTTTCACCATTCCACATCACAATAAAATTCTTCATGTGGCCTCTGCAGAATGAGGAACATTGTATAAAACTTTGCATTTATAATGAACTAATATGAATAGTTAGATCTCCTATACATGATATAAGAATCCCTTTTTAAATTCATTTTAAAAACTCAATTTACAAAATTGCAGTACAGCTAAGCTTTCTGCTTTATTTACTAAAAGTAAATAGTTAAGGTCCTGTGAAACTATAATAAATTGGGATGGATTTTTAGTTGACTTCAAGTATACCTCTTCTAAATCAAGCATACCGCTTCTAAATCACTCTCTGCCTGTTTAGTAAGTTCTGTATACAAGAAAATTTAAAGTTTTTAGTTAACTAAAGTTGATCTGTGTGTGTGTAAATTATATTTGTAGATTAGGTGGCAATGACAGGGATAAAAAGAGTGTGCATTTAATAAAAAGTACAGATAAATTATCTTGCTATAATCAAATAAAGTTAGAACTCTCTGTGGCAGAGAAAATGTCATCTGAAGTTGGCAGTTAGGGACTGAGACTGAGAGAGGGCATACTATGCCAAAAATGATGTGAGAGAGAAATAGAAGTTGGATGCAGACCCAGGCTTTATTATTTATTTATCTATCTATTTATTCATAAAGCATTTATGTTTTGAGTGTCTGTTAGGTGCTAAGCACTGTTCATGGAATCTAAAGAACAAAGATGGATGTCTGCTGCAGGGCTCAACTCTTTGCCCAGGATTCTAGTGCTTCCAGGCATCCCTGTTTGAAAACCCTTCACCTTCTCTATAAAACATCAAGGTAATGGGAAGGTGACAGAGAAGAAAATAAGATATGGAATAATATTAATTTGGAAAATCTATAAAGAAATAGAACAAAAAAGACAGATAAACCAGATAGGGAGCCAATTGGAAAGCCAATTCGAGAAATATCAATATTTGAATACTACAAGTTCCAGAAGGTCAGAGCGTAGAAAGACTACAAGGAGGACTCAGAGAAGTAGTTTTCTAATTCTTCAGGTCCTTTCTTACATTGGGATACTGGCTTGAAAGCCACTGTTTCCTTACATGCCAAATATAAAAGCAAGTAAAAACAAACAAGCAAACAAATGAAAGTATTTAAAAAACCAACTCTTTTCTCCCTCATCCATGTTAATTTTCTTCTACCTAAAATTACTTCCTAGAAGTGATTTTTATGTTTTAGAGACTTTTATACTTATATCCATGGAAGTATAGACCAAACTGTTTTTTCCAGGTAGCATACACTTTGTGTTTGAACAATTATTTATTTTCACATTCACTCAAGGGTTTATCCATTCTCCTAGATGTGCATTTTTCCTGTGCACTTGCGCATCTTTGGAAGATAAATTCTGCTATTGACAGTGGTAGCCTGGTCATTTAGTCACAGAAAGTTATTATTTCCACAATTTTTCAGTAATGTGCAGATTCTGTGGGGGTGTAATATTAAGATGTAGGTATGTTTTTCTATACTCAAGCTACACCCCCCTGGTCATAGAAATTGATTTGTGATGCGGGTTGCTGACTTTTCAAAATCTATGTACATATAAGCCATTGTGATCGTATATAATATTGGTCTGAAAAGCATACTGTGAAATGTTGCTTTTATTGAAATTCCCTCTAATATCATAGTACAGATAGCTTCACGATTTAACTTCTTTATTGCCCTCTGCTGGTGGGCTCTTCAAACTACACATTTAGAGGTGTGAGGGCATATTTTCAAGGAGCTAAGTAGATACTCAACTTCTCAGAACAGACTAAGGAGTAGGTGATGGAAAACAGATTTGTTGAAACGACTAAAGAGGTCAATAATTTGACTTTTAGAGTTTTCAAAGAGATGATATATTTACTCTTTCTTGTCAAACAATCATATTTCATGGAAAGAGGATATAATTCCTTGTTTTCTTTGGAATAAAATAACAATAATTGAAGATTTTCTTCATTTGTACAAAATACCTTCCCTGAAAAAATAAAGTAGTAGTGGCACTTTCCAACAGATTCTTGTAAAAATAAAACTCTGCAAATAATTTCAAATTTTAATTTATTAATAATTTCACCTTAAATTTAAGTATCTTTGTCTATGTTGACTTAAAGTTTGTGCACTGTAGTTTCAGATGACACCCTAATTCATAGGTTCTCCTCCCTTCAATATATAAAGTACATACTGAGGGCCTAACATCAGTTAGGGAGTGATATGTGCAATTGTGATGCTGGTAAATCTTGATCTTGACTGAGAAGAACGTGCTGCTACCAATGTATCGATGTATTTTTCTAGGGTGTGTGGAAGATGGTGGTGGATGGGGAGCAGTCAGGCTTATCTCTGTGCTCCCCAATTTTCTCTGTCAGCTCTCAGCGTCCAACATTAGAAATACCTTCCTTTGTCTGGAAGGGTTTTGAGTCATTTAAAGTTTTCTATTAAAAGGCAAGGGTTTTCAAAGTCTGTGAAAGATAGGACATTATATGCTTCCTTAGTGTAAGCTGAATTTCAACAGAGCAAACTGGGGACACTAGGTATGTGTGCATGTGTGTGTGTGTGCATGTATGTGTAGGCCCACCAAGGCTATAAAGGAGACCCTGGACAGGAGAGAGCAGTGGCATAGGAGAGGGGATAGAGTAGAAAAGACAAATTTCACCTACTTAATTTGCCCCTCAGCCTGTGGGTCATCCTAATTTTCTACCATCCTTTGCTGATCTATTTACTAAATGCCCAGTGTCCCTACATACCTCTGAAAGTTTTACGAGCCCATCACTATCCCATGCTCAGGGGATAGAACCTTATAATTTTGTCCATGTTGTTTTCTTTTCCCTCAGAGTTTTTCTCTGAGCCATGTAGTGAAGTAGATGCTTTGGTGAAAATCTGTATTTATCTGTTAAATACAGGGTGGAACAAAAGAAGGTTTACAGTTGCTTGTATGAAAAATAATACAATAATTAATAAATAATACAAGAATAAACTCTGCTTTACATACTCACAAACCTACTTTTGCCCCACCCTTTAGAAGCCAATTTAACTGTTTAAACAAAGAGTATTTTGAGTCAATTTTATGATACCTCCAGCTTCTACATGACAAAGATACTTTGGGACTAGTAGGTCCTTTAATATCCTCGTGAGTCAGAGCATGAAGCTATTGAGCAATTCTGAGACCAACATTACAGATACAAAATGGGGGAAGAGATAGCCTGGGTTTGGTCAGGATCTGCTTATCCCCTTACAGATACCAAACAGCCCTTATTCTGAAGTCAAAAGAAAGAATAATACTGGAACAAGGTGTATGTTTAAAGTCCATGTCTAATTTGTATCCTCCCTGGCATAGGGTGGGTAACTAACTGTTCATTCTTCTCCTGATAAATTTTGAAAGTCCCGAAGATGCTTCATTTATAGAGGTCTTACAATTTCCACTTTTGTTTTGGTGTAGGGGTTGATGATGATGAACAGTTAGGACACTCCTGGTTCCTGTCCATGTTCATTTTTCTGATTTGAGGACAGCAGAGAATAGCACTCAGATGGAAAAAATCTACCAAGAGGTGCAGAAGTTGAAAAAAAACACTTGTGCCATTTTTTCTTAGAATGTTGTTTATTGGTTTTTAGCATCTAACTTGGAAGAGCTGCCTGGAGGCTGCCCAGAACCTGCCACAGGCCTCACAGGTGTGTAGACCCACCCCATCCCCACAGAGGGGACAGAGTGGCCCAGCAGGGCTGGTTCAGCCCCACACTCTCTGCCGGTCTGGGTGCCACTCAGAGCAGTGCTTCCCTCCACTAGCCTCACCCTGCTGCACTTGACTGTTTTCTCCAGCTTTATAGACACATAATTGACATATGACATGGGGTCATTTTAGTGCACTGTGTGGTTACTTGATACATGTATATATTGCAAAATTATGAACAAAATGTAGTTAACACGTCTATCACCACATGTAATTACCTTTTTTGTGTGCATGGTGAGACAATATAAACACTGTCTTAGTAACATTCAATTATACAGCACCTATGTATCATTAACTAAAGTCACCATGTTGTACATTAGCTCCTCAGAATTTACTCTGCTTATAACTGGAAGTTCGTGCATTTTGACCAACGTTTCCCCATTCCCCCCACCCTCTGGCCTCTGGCATCCACCCTTCTACTCTTTTTGTTTCTTTGAGTTATCTCACTTAAGATGTCACATACAAGTGAGATCATACAGTATTCGTCTTTGTCTGCCTTATTTCATTCAGCATAATACCCTCAGATTTCACCAATGTTGTCACAAATGGCTGGATTTCCCTCTTTTTAATGACTAAATAATATTCCATTTTATATATGTAAAAATTATATTTTCTTTTTCCACTCATCCATCCATTGATGGGCACTATAATAATAGTGACTCAGTCAGTTCCTATAAGGGACTAAGAAACAATAGACAAGATCTGGCTGTTGTTACCATGTAGAAAAATTTCTGATGGTAGAGTAGATGCTGGCTGTATATTAGGTTACTCCCCACAGGCAGAAAGGACATATTTTGGAAGTAGCTGCTTTGAATATGCACCAAGTAAATCAAATAATTGATTCATGTGGCTAGGACACAGTGTACTCATATGTTTTAGGTGTTACACCATAGATATCAGTGGGATGAGTGGGAAAAGAGTCCTCTGAAGGCAAACAGTCATTATAATTCCATTTTTTATTATTCTGTGGAAGGAAGAATATGCAATCGTACCTTCAGAACCTGAAACAAACAATGACATCTAGCAGCCTCCAAAGGATGTAATTACAGCAAAAAAACCACAAGCAGAAAGCAGAGAAGAAAGAAGTTTAATTTAGTATTGGAATAAATAGCTTAAAATACTGCCAAAACCTCTGAAAAATTAGCCTAGATTTCAATATTAATTAACATTAATAATTAATATTTAATATTAATGTTCATAAGCCTCGTCTTAAGAAAAAATAAAACTACCTTTTGCTTTCTTTCAGAAAGTGATAGAAGGTAAGTAACTATTTTTGAGGAACTTGAATAAATATAAAGATTTAGTGCACTTAAATATTTGGTCTAATAATTTAAAAAATATTTTTTATAGAATACATCTTCTTTTGATGAAATAAAGGGAAAATAAAGTGCTAAGGGGTGAAAAGGGTATGAGTTATACAAATCTGACTATTTTTCCTTATTTTACCTGAACATATTTTTCCAAGCCTAAAGTAGTAAAATTGTGTATCTAAGTTTGAACGACAGGTTTCATAGACACATTTAACATATATACATGCAATCTGATGTCCATAGAGTTATTTGGATTGCTGACAAGTTTGCTTGCTTAAGCTGAGATGCTCCCACATCTGAACAAAGCCCTTAAAGAAACTAACCACTGTGTACACTAGCTCGTTTATTCTGTAACTTTGCCCCAAGAGTAGACTAAACCCTTCTTTTAACCTCAATGTTTGTAATTATGCTTAATTGGGAATCACCATTCCTGAAAATAGAGAAAGGGTGAGGGAGGGGTGCGTGCCTGGGAAATTGAACAAGAAAAAGGATCTAATTAGGGTCTCTTTGTGGAATCTCAAATATTGGCTGGCAGGTTCATTTTCAATGGCTGTAAAGCATGGGTGTCCAACCTTTTGGCATCTCTGGGACATACTGGAAGAAGAGTTGTCTGGGGCCACACATTCAATACACAAATACTAATGAAAGCTGATGAGCATAAAAAAAGGGCCGTTTATAATTTTTGTGATATCTGCCACCACAGAGAAGCAAAAACATAATAAGACATCACTGATTTTGAAAAATATTTTATTATAAAAGTAAAAGAAAAGAGAGCAACATAAAAGTAGTGGGATGTTTGACATTGTATTTGAGAAACTAGTGCATCAGTATCTGGTTTCATAGAAGTAGTTGTGATTCTTAGGGAGTTGTCAAGGTGCTCATCAGATACTTTGGTTCTAATTTTTCTCAATGTGTTCCATTCTTGAAAATAGTTGCTCGCAAATGTAGGTGCTGCCAAATAGCAATGACATGAGTAAGGCATGATTGTGAAGCAAGGGATGTGTGTCTCTGGGAAGATAGGACCTATAAAAGTCCAGCAAAGAGACAGTATCAAATTTTTCTGTTAAGTTGAATGTCAGATTGCAGGTCTATGTATTCCATATGAATATTGGCAGGTAACATTTATGTCAACTGAGAATGGAGTCACAAATATAGCAAAATATTTTCTGAGATATTTTGAAATCTGTTTTCAAATTCTTGTATCAAGTCAAAAAGCAAGGCTGCATATTTTTCTCTGTTCACAGGACTGTGTTTAGCCAATGTGCCAAATGCATAAAATCATTTGCCTTAATTTGAGCTTACTGTAATTTCAGTTTCATTTGGAACACTGGTATGGTTTGAAACACAGTATTGATAAATTGGTTTTCACCTTGAAGACACATGTTTAACTCATTTAAATGAGTGGTTAAATCCACTAAAAATGCTAAATCTGTAAGCCGGTTTTCATTGTCAAGTTCTGGCACAAATTTGTTCTTTGATACCATAAAACACTTGATAACATGCCATAAATCATAAAATATTTTTGACATTTGAGCTTGGCTTAGCCATCTTACTTCTGAAAAGTAAATGATGTTGCCATAGTCAGCATCAATACTTTTAAGGAATTCCTGGAACTGGCAATGATTCAATCCCTCAGCTGTTATGAAATTCACAGTCCTGATGATTTGCATGACGTTATCCATTTTTAAAGCTTTTGTGCATAAGTTGTCTTGACGTACTATGCAACGATACTTCATCAGACATGCTGAGCATACAATTTTGGGCAGCAATTTCAATATCTTCTGTTACATTTACAAGTCCCTTTCTTTTAGCTACCATCACCAGGGCACCATCAATAACTATACCAGATATGTTTACAGTAGACAAATCAAGTCACTTTAATGTATTTTTTAATGCTTTGTATAAATCTCTTGATTTAATTGTGTCTTTTAATGACACTAAATAAGCCATTTATTAAATGACATTATATTTGTCATCAATACCTCTAATAAAAATGGCAAGTTGAGCCATATCTGTAGAATCAGTGCTATCATCCATTGCCAACGCATAAAATTTAAAATTAGCAGCTTTACTCTCCAAACTTCTTTCAATAGATTTTCCAATTTCTTAAATTTTCCTGCCTATAGTCTGGTGAGACAAATTGATTTTAGAAATATCCCCCTTTTTGCAGGGCAAATTATATCTGCCATACTTTCTATACATTGCTTAATAAACTCACTGTCAGTAAATTGTTTTGAGTTTTTTGCTATTAAATATACTACCACATAACTAGCTTTTACAATGGAATCCACTTGAGTTGTACTTTTTGAAAAAATTTTTGTTGAGAAGACAGACTTTTTTTCAGTTCCATTATTTTGTCCTTATGACACAGTCCTTCATACACATTGAATTTGGCAGCATGTTTTTGCATATAATGTCTTTTCAAAACATAGTCTGGAAACTTGCACAAATTCCCTACAAGTTAAGCAGAGTGCTTACTATTTGCCTCAAGAGAAAAAAGTAGTCATCTGTCCACTTTTCACTGAACAATCTGCCTTCATCCATAATTTTTTCTTTTGGTGGTTCTTTTTTCTTTTGAGATATTGTAGAAACCATGCTGGGATTAAAAAATATAATAATTGATGAGGGAATTTCTTTACTTTTATTATTAAAATTAATTGACAGGAAAATGGAAAGCAAGGTTTGGGCCCTTCTATAGCCCTCTCAGCTGCCGATGAAGGGCGAAGGTGGACAGCTGATTGTAAAGCATGGCAGGGGAGGTGTGAGTTGATGCCAAGGTGTGGAATTACTTTTAATAATCAAATAAGAATGCTTACCTGACTTCTAAATAATATTAAATACCTAACACTGCAATGGTAGGTTGAAATATTATTTATAATCACTGCCTCACTAAGTCACCAGGAACACCTACAACATCTGATGGTGTCTGTGCTTGGAAGATAACACACTGGAAGCCGCACACCCATAGCCGTCTGCAGGCCACAGGTGGGACACCCCTGCTTTAAAGAGAGAAGAGAAGCTAGGGTTTTCTCATCCACTTTCAAGTTCTAATTCCAGTGCTGGTGATGTCTGAATCCTAGTCCACCCTGAGTGAGTCACTGAAGGGTCATTTCTTAACATGTAGCAGTGGTTTTCTAATTTTAATCTTTCTTTTCTAATTTTAAATAAAATTTTTTCTTTAATCTTTTCTAATTTTGTCCAAGTGAAGTAACTTTAATGAGGGATTTAAAAAATGTTAAATTGTGCTAAAGTTAAATCAGAAAAGTTGGTGTTCATGCTACCTGTCATTACCAGAACCAATAAGTAGAAAAAGGATTGAATCTTTATGGGTGCTTTATTCCGATGGCTGATGATCTGAGAAGACAGTGGGTTTCATAGCCTTAAAACCTGTCTTAATATCTCATTTCAATCTGACCATAAGGAGAAGAAAAGGTAGGTAAGGTGTTGGAAAACAAGGTTAATTGGATAAGAATCACAGGTCAGTGGCAATTTTCCTATTAATCCTTTATCTTTTCATCAACAGTTCTTGGATATTCACTTCCTGGGTCACAATGGCTCAGATATCATCTCCATTACTTGCAGACCCTGGGCACAAAGGGTGAATCACGTGTAGACCTCCTGGAGTCACATGGTTATATACTCCAACATGCATTAATCACTAAGTCTATCAACTAAGGCTAAAGTCTTTTTAAGATTTTTATTTATTTATTTTTAGAGAGAAGGGAAGGGAAGGAGAAAGAGAGGGAGAGAAACATCAACATGTGGTTGCCTCTTGTGTACCCCCTACTGGGAACCTGGCACACAACCCAGTCATGTGCCCTGACTGGGAATCCAACCAGCAACACTTTGGTTCACAGGCCAATGCTCAATCCACTGAGCTACACCAGCCAGGGCTAAAAATCTTTACTTCTTGAGTTCCCCTTAAAAAGGACTTGATTTTGTAATAATATCAAAGTGTGGAAAATAAAGGAAGGAGAGATTGGTGAATTCTTAACAAATTATAATAATTCTAATTGAGTGTTTCATAGGGAGAAATGGACTGGATCATTTAGGAACTTGATTGAATACTTTGTATTTCATCTATTTCTGTTAAAAATACAGGTTAGGTGAGCCAAAAAATTTAGTTATAAAATACTCTTTTTGTAATAAAATTTGTTTTAACCCTTCTTTCAATTATAAATTTAAATAGTGACCAGTTTACAAGTACCTGTTTATAATCAGCGGATTGGCCAATGGCTTTGGGATAATTAATTTCTTAGTCTAGGATTTCCAGTACTACCTCTATTCTCTTATTTATACTCTATTTCACATATTTTATTATTAGTAGTAGTAATGGTAGTATCATTATTATTTAGTTAAGATAGGGTTGTTTCTATAACTTCTTATGGTCAAAGATACACCAAGCAACAGAAATTTTGAAAGCACTTGTGTTGGGGATGGGGACACCAAAAGTAAATTCAGTGTCAATAATTCTGTTTGCTGCCCTTAAAGGAAAGTATGATGTAGTTGGAAAGGAGTGACCTGTAGAAGAATCTGGGGGAATAAGTAAATAAATGTGGCTAGAACAGAGGTGCCTAAGAGTGTGTGGTGTGTGGAAGAAACAAACTACAAAGAACACATTTCTTTCTTCTTTTTTTATTGTTTCAACATTTTTATTCTTTTCTATAACATCAATGCATTCTTTCTATTATTGTCTGCTATCTATGATAATTTTTTTTATTTTATGTGGGACTATGATTTTATTTTATTTTATTTATTTATTTTTAATTTTTAAATAGATTTATTGATTATGCTATTACAGTTGTCCCATTTCCCCCCCTCACTCCAATCCATCCTGCCCACCCCCTCCCTCCCACATTCCCCCCCTATAGTTCATGTCCATGGGTCATACTTATAAGTTCTTTGGCTTCTACATTTCCTACACTATTGTTACCCTCCCCCTGTCTATTTTCCACCTATCATTTATGCTACTTATTCTCTGTACCTTTCCCCCCTCTCTCCCCCTCCCACTCCCCTGTTGATAACCCTCCATGTGAGCTCCATTTCTGTGGTTTGTTCCTGTTCTAGTTGTTGGCTTAGTTTGCTTTTGTTTTTGTTTTAGGTGTGGTTGTTAATAACTGTGAGTTTGCTGTCATTTTTACTGTTCCTATTTTTCATCTTCTTTTTCTTAGATTAATCCCTTTAACATTTCATATAATAAGGGCTTGGTGATGATGAACTCTTTTAACCTAACTTTATCTGGGAAGTACTTTATCTGCCCTTCCATTCTAAATGATAGCTTTGCTGGATAGAGCAATCTTGGATGTAGGTCCTTGCCTTTCATGACTTGGAATACTTCTTGCCAGCCCCTTCTTGCCTGTAAGGTCTCTTTGGAGAAATCAGCTGAAAGTCTTATGGGAACCCCTTTGTAGGTAACTGTGTTCTTTTCTCTTGCTGCTTCTAAGATTCTCTCCTTATCTTTAATCTTGGGTAATGTAATTATGATGTGCCTTGGTGTGTTCCTCCTTGGGTCCAGCTTCTTTGGGACTCTCTGAACTTCCTGGACTTCCCGGAAGTCTATTTCCTTTGCCATATTAAGGAAGTTCTCCTTCATTATTTGTTCAAATAAGTTTTCAAGTTTTTGTTCTTCCTCTTCTCCTTCTGGCACCCCTATAATTCGGATGTTGGAACATTTCAAGATGTCCTGGAGGTTACTAAGCCTCTCCTCATTTTTCCGAATTCTTGTTTCTTCATTCTTTTCTGGTTGGAGGTTTCTTTCTTCCTTCTGGTCCACACCATTGACTTGAGTCCCAGTTTCCTTCGCATCACTATTGGTTCCCTGTATATTTTCCTTTGTTTCTCTTAGCATAGGCTTCATTTTCTCATCTAGTTTTTGAACAAATTCACCAATTCTGTGAGCGTCTTAATAACCAGTGTTTTGAACTGTGCATCTGATAGGCTGGCATTCTCTTCCTCGCTTAGTTGTATTTTTTCTGGAGCTTTGAAGTGTTCTGTCATTTGGGCCCTTTTTTTTTTTTTTTTTGTCTTGGCACATCTGTTACTTTAAGGGGAGGAGCCTTAGATGTTCTGGGGCGGGGCGGGGTAACGCTGGTTGCTGCTCTGTGATGCTGTATGTGGGGGAGGGGCCGAGAGGGAGCAATGGCGCCTTCTCCACTCTCCACTGGACTTCGCCACCCCCTCTACTACCCACAATCAAACTGGGCCCATCTGGTGCTGGCTCCCAAGTGGATGGGCTTGTGCACACTCTAGGCCCCTGTGGGTCTCTCCAACGACCTCTCCTGTGAGGCTGGGAGTCTCTCCTGCTGCTGCCCCAACCCCCACGGTGTTTTCAGTCAGAGGTCTGAGGCTTTATTTCCCCACTCTGGAGCCCTGGGCTAGGCAGTCTGCTTCGCTCCCTGCCATTCATCCTGGTTTATCTGTGCACGCATGTGGGGCTGCAGGGTGCTACCCGCTGCTCTGCCTGCCCCGTTCTCTGCCACTCTGAGTCCAGCCCTCTTGGTTTCTCTGTGCGTGAATGTAGGGCCACAGGATCTGCTAGTGGTCAGACTGCCTATCTTTCCCGTCCCACACTCCGCCAGTCTGGGTCCTGCCACGGCCACACGAGTCCTCTCTGCCTCGGTGCCCATCTCTACCCCTCCTACCAGTCTGGATGAATGTTTATTTTTTATTTCCTTGGTGTTGGACTTCGTTGCCATTAGATTTTCCATCAGTTCTGGTTGTGCGAGGAGGCGCAGTGTGTCTACCTACGCCACCATCTTAGTTCTCTTCTTCAAAGAACACATTTCAAATCCTGGCATTCATGATTCATAGATCTGCTTACAGCCCACATTTTCATGACAGTACAGGCAGCAAACAAGACTAGAGGACACACTTCTTGACCCAGATTCAATATCATTTTTGCTTAGATGATTACTTCTAGGCTTTGAGTATATAATTCAGAAGCTAACTAAATAACAAATTTACTTCTGAAAATGCAAAAAGAAATTTGCTGCAATAGTATTCATAACAGTAACAATTGTTTTTTGGAAAAATTGCATTTTTTAAAATCTTATATTAACATTACAGCATCTGCCCTTGACCTAGGATCAGAGTTCATTCTTTGTTGTGTTTGTCTTACTAAGACTGATGAACTTTTTTATTGTTCTTTTTAATTTTACCATGAAAGGCCTCAGAGCAATCTGGGTGTCAGAGTTCTAAACTTGGATAGGGAGACAGAATTGTGATTAAAACCATTGGCCACAGAGGAAGGACTCTTACATAGAATGGCTTTCTACCTTTTGAGAGCACAGAAGAGCAAATTTCAATCCAACTGCTTTATAAAGCAATGTTTTAGTACAGAAAATTTCAAAAATGTGCAGAAAGGAGAAACCTTCATCAGTTGGTCTCATCAAATATCAACTGCTGGCCAATGTATTTTCTTTATACTGTCTTACATGCCAACCATGATAATTCCGGCATTTTGAAGCAAATTCCAGATTGCTTTTTCTCAGTAAAAAATTTAGTATGTATATTTCTAAAATTTAAGAACTGTCCTTTTAAACCCAACTATAGTAATCATCACACAACTCAAAATAACAGTGATTTCTTACCATCAACGAATATCCAGTCAGTTCATATTTCCTTGATTGTCCTATAAATGTACTTTTATTTTAATAACCATGATTTACTTTAGTAATGATCCTAACACAATTTCTTTTAAACTATATGTTTAAAAGATTCCATGTATTCTTATTTTCTTGTTATTTACTTGTTATTAAATCCAAATAATTTTTTCTGTAGGGTTCACAAATGTCTGTTATGTTTATTAAATTCCCTCATTCCTCCACATTTGTCATCCTCCTTTGACCCATGTATTTACTGTGATTTATAGATAGATGTAGAGGTCTGACAAAATTTAAGTTTGATTTTTTTTTTTTTGCAAGTCTTCTTTGTAGGTTCTTAATTAATTCCAAGAGGAGTTATAAAGTGTCTGCTGGTCTTATTGTGATGTTGCACCCATTACTGATCAGTGTCTACACCCGTTAATGTATTACTGGTACCAAGTAGTGATATTCTCCTAATTGTAATTTTATTAATCATTTATTAGCTGGAATATCCTTCTCATCAAATATTTGGTTGCCCTGAGTTACAGTCTAATTAGGGAAGGCAGAATAAATGCATCTTTTATTTTATTTACCAGTTTTACAGGGGGGGAAACTAGAAAAAGAAGACTCCAGAATATCTTCCCCAAATGATCAGTTATGGATTTTATTTGTTGTTGTTTTTAGTGAGATTACTACAGTTATTAGAATACACATTGTCCCCTCTCAAGTCTGTGGATCCATTTCAAGTTGGGTTCTGATCTTTTTGACACATTGCTGTAGTCTTTGATAGTCTTCCCAGCTCTCTGGTATGACAAGATGGAACAAGAACATTTTGATCATTTCCTACACAGGATCTGAAATTAGCCATTTCTCCACGGAGACAGTACACACTGTTTTTTTCAAACCTGTGTTCCTTCTAGTTTTACCTTTATTCAATAATTTATTTATTTTTGTTTTTATTTATTATTTCGGTCTTGTTCAGGTAACACCAATTTCTTTTACGATTATTTTATTATTGTTCAGGTACAGTAGTCTGCAATTACCCCCTCCCCCAGCCATCCCTATCTCCCTCCCCTGCTTCCACTCCCCCTTGGTTTTGTCCATGTGTCCTTTATAGTTGTTCCTAAAACCCTTTTCCCTTTCTCCCCTGTTATCCCCTCCCACCTCCATCTGGCTACTGTCAGATTGTTCTTAATTTCAATATCTCTGGTTATATTTTGCTTGCTTGTTAGTTTTGTTGATTAGGTTCCACTTAAAGGTGAGATCATATGGTATTTGTCCATCACTGCCTGCATTATTTCACTTAGCATAATTATCTATAGATCCATCTGCACTGTTGCAAAGGGTAGGAGCTCCTTCTTTCTGCTGCATAGTATTTCATTGTGTAAATGTACCATAGTTTTTTGGTCCATTCATTTACTGATGGGCATTTAGGTTGCTTGCAGCAGTTGGCTATTGTAAATTGTGTTGCTATGAACACTGGGGGGCACATGTTTTTTTGGATTGATGTTTCACAGATGTAGAACAAACACTTCAAAAATTTATATGTAACCATAAATGACCCTGAATAGCTGCAGCAATTTTGAGAAAGAATAACAAAGTAGGAAAGATCACAATACCTGATATCAAACTGTATTACAAGGCCACTTTAATCAAAACAGCCTAGTACTGGCACAAGAACAGACACATAGACCAGTGGAACAGAATAGAGAGCCCAGAAATAAACTCATGTCTCTGTGTTAAATTAAAATTCAACAAAGGAAGCAGAAGCATAAAGCAGGAGTAAAATAGCCTCTTCAACAAATGGTGTTGGGCAATCTGGACAGCTACATGCAAAAAAAAAAATGAAACTCAATCCCCAAATTACACCATACACAAAAATAAATTCAAGGTGGAGAAAAGGCTTAAAAATAAGTCATGACACCATAAAAGTCCTAGAGGAAAGCATGGGCAGGAAAATCTCAGACATTCCATGCAGCAATATTTTCACTGATATGTCACCTAGAGCAAGGGACATAAAGGAAAGAATAAACAAATGGGACCTCATCAAATTAAAAAGATTCTGTACTGCTGAATAAACCATTAGCAAAGTGAAAAGGGAATAAACTGTAGGGGAAAATATATTTGCCAATGATACCTCAGACAAGAATTTGATCTCCAAAATATATGAAGAATTCACAGGACTCCACTCCAGGATGACAAACAATCCAGTTAAAAAATGGGCAAAAGAATTGAACAGACACTTCTCCAAGGAGGACATACAGAGGGTCCAGAGACATATGAAGGAATGCTCAGCATCACTAGCCATCAGAGAGTTGCAAATTAAAACCACAATAAGATACCACTTCACACTGGTGAGAATGTCCATCATAAACAAATCAACAAACAACCAGTATAGGGGAGGATGTGGAGAAAAGGGAACCATAGTGCATTGTTGGTGGGAATGCAGACTGGTGCAGCCACTGAGGAAATCAGTATGGAATATCCTCAGAAAACTAAAAATGGAACTTCCTTTTGACCCAGCAACACCACTGCTGGGATTATATCCAGTAATTGATTTTTTTAAACAAATTATTTCTTCGGTTTTTTCACCTTTTCAAATCTTCCCATTCTTTAATCATTTCTGATTTTTTAAAATTATCTTTTAAGAAAGCTTTTTATCACTTTTACATTCCTTTTGCTGTTTTTAAAAATATCAGGCAACAGTTTTGGTTTGTTTTGTGGACATATTTTTCTGTCAGGCTTTCAGAATCTGCTGGGACTCTCTTCCATTATTTATTTTCCTACTAAATTTCCATAGGGTTTGGCAGGAATACTTTCATGTTGCTCATATTTAATGAGGTAAGTTTCTCTTTTATGAGGGAAGTGTAGATCAGAATATATTTTCCATCTTCTCATCTTCAAAGTTCCTCTGCCTTCCCACTTCCATTTATGGGGGTGTCATTCCTCTTGTCCCTGCTGAGTATGTGGATTTGTTCTGGAAGGGTGCCTTGACTTCCTAGTTGCCAGGGTTTCATAGGCTCAGAGCATGACAGCCTCCAAGCATCTCCAAGTGCTTGAACTCATCTGAGAATTAGAGCCTGCAGTGTGCAGTGTCTGCTGTTCTCTGTGTGTTTTGATGCCAGTCATAGGAATCTTTGGCTCTCCCCAAAGATAAAGTCACCTTTCTTTCCCTCGACTTCCTCCCACACACACTTTTAGATACATGATGTAGGTCTTTTTGCTGCTGCTGATTTGTCCCGAACTGGCTGCATGTGCAATTCACCTGGACACCTTGTTGTAGATGTATGTCTGTGAGTTTTGGGGCTTGTTATCCTGGATGCTTTTCCCTGTGTGTGTGTGTGTGTGTGTGTGTGTGTGTGTGTGTGTGTGTCTTTGGTGGGGGTGGGGCGGGGTATTCAGAGAAAAAACATGTGTAGTTGCCACCATTTTCCTAGACGTCTCTGCCATTTACAAAACAAATTTGTAAGAGTCATTACCCTAATCATCATTACATGTGTCTGTCTCCTTTTCCAGGCTTCAAGGTACCAACAGCTCCCACTTTAGCGTGCTGAGACAATTAGGCAATACTTAGTTTGGGGGTTCTCTCTGTGCTACTTCCTCCTATCCATGGCACTTTTATACCCTGTATGCAGTCTTCTTCACTAATAGGGAATTTAGAAAATGAAGGAGAGTATGGGCTCAATGGTTCAAAGTGGATTAGTACATTATATTTCTATAATATAAAAAATGTCCTAAGAAACTTTAGGTCAAAGTTTTGAAATGAAATCTCAAATATCCTGGAATTATATTGCAAAGGTGAATGCCCATGTACAAAACATTAAGAGTTCAATCCAAGGAGCAAAACATTTTTAGAACCTCCAAATTTACCTTAGTACAATTCTGTATTCTTTTTAAGGTAACTGAATAAAATAATTTTATGATAAAATAACATTGATTTTATTAAATATAATTATTTTGAAATATATGAACATATACATTTAATAAAAGTGTTAAGACTCTATCAGCTTTCATTTATTTTCTGGAATCTGGGATCAATTAAGGGTAAATATAGTAAAAATGGGAAGAAAATGCAACAGTGAAGATAGTTGTATCTATTGCTATTAGTGAACTGCTCCTAAACTTGGTTGTTTAAAAGGCAGCATTTTATCTCCTCACAATTTAAGTCCTCATCTCAGAATATTGGATTGGGGCTGGTTGCTTTCCTGTCTGGCAATTGATGTGGGCTGTGGCTGGGCCAGGTGTCTCCAGTAGGCCAGCCAGGCTTCTTCATGTCTCCGTGTGACAGGTTTCCCTGATGCACAAGTATTGTACAATACTTTCCAAGCCACAGCTCCTGATATACTATTGGGCAAAAGCCAGTCACTTGACCACCCGCAGTCAATATGGAAGGGATGGATGTACACATGGCCAGAAAACAGGCATTGGGGCCAATGGTTTCACAACCTACAACAGTAATTATATTAAGAAACACCTCCATGGGCAGCTGATGAAAAAATAAACATGGGCAGTAGGGTTGGTGTGGGAGCAAGGGATGATAATCAAGGTTACAGGTTACAGGTTATGCCCTGACCAGTATGACTCAGTTTGTTGGGCATCCTACTGCAAAACAAAAGGTCACTGTTTGGATTCCAGGTCGGGCACATTCCTGAGTTGCAAGATGAGGCCCCAGTCTGGGTGCATATGAGAGGTGACCCATCAATGTTTCTCTCCTTTTCTTTCTCCCTTCCTCCCATAGCTCTGAAATAAATATATAAAATTTAAAAAAATAATCAATATTAACAAAGTCTGAAGATTCTGGTATTTTTGGAAAAAACACTGGAATGAAAGTAGTTATACAATCATGTTCTGACACCAGAAGAAAGTTTCCTGTAAAACATCAGGGAAGTCCATCACTCTTCTTCAATCTCATCAATTTCCATGTTCCTTCAACTCAGTAGCATAGTTATAGAATAAATCAGAACTTTCTCTCTAAAAACTCTTTACTTTAGCTTTCCAAAGAAATTTTGACCCCCTCCTATCTGCTACCCATAGAAAAGAGTTTCCTGTATAAAACCTGTTAAATCTCTCACTAGGTGAAATCCTATATACCCTTTATAAGTAAAAGGTATTAAGAATCACATATACTCAAAGTTTAAATAATATTCCTCCTCCTCTAAAACTTAAAATAGGATTCCTGCTGATTCCTAACAGGTTATTTTCTTCTACAACAAGAGATTAGGCCATTTCTTACCCATGGAATCTATGCATAGAGATCTGTATATGCCTGCCCTCTGACCTTCACTTGCATTGTCTTCCGAGGATGTGACAGGTGGGAGCACCCATGACTCAGCCATCAATATTGCTCCTGATAAATGTTATCCGCCATTTCCAATCTGAAGCAACACATTGCTGACATCTTGGGTTTTCTATCAAGATATTCCAAGCAATTTCATTGTTTATACAATATAAAAACACTGATAGGAAGCTTAGAAAAGCATTTCATTTAAAGACCCATGAATACTAGTCTACAAAACTGCTTAAAATTTTTGAAGGATTGCATTAATTAACTATTGTAAGTTACTCTAATATAAATTTAGCTAGTATAAGTAAAATAATAGTTACCAAGCTATCAGTTACCTTAGAAGCAGTGGCCACTGACAAGCTCAGAGTAGTTTCTTGAATTCAGTAGTAGGAACAATTGTTGGCTGCCAACTTAAAGAAGCTTATTCCTTTGATGCTGATTCACTTTTGTTTACATCCATTTTTTTTCACATTTAAAAAATTTTTTCAAGTACAGTTGTCTCCATTTTATCCCCACCACTCCCCCCAACCCCAGCCATCCCCACATATCCCCTTGATACTACCCACCTTTGGTTTTGTCCATGTGTCCTTTAAGCATGTTCCTGAAAACCCTTTACCCTTTTCCCCTGATTATCCCCTTCCACCTCCCCTCTGGTTACTGTCAGTTTGCTCTCAATTTCAATGTATCTGATTATATTTCGCTTGCTTGTTTGTTTTGTAGATTAAGTTCCACTTATAGGTGAGATCATATGGTATTTGTTTTTCACCACCTGGCTCATTTCACTTAGCATAATGCTCTCCAGTTTCATCCCTGCTGTCGCAAAGGGTAGAGGCTCCTTCATCCTGCTGCATAGTATTCCATTGTGTAAATATACCATAGTTTTTTGATTCATTCATTTATTGATGGGCATTTAGGTTGCTTCTAGCACTTGGCTATTGTAAATTGTGTACTATGAACATTGCGGTGCATAGGTTACTTTCAATTTGTGTTTCAGGGCTCTTAGGGTATAATCCCAGCAGTGGTGTTGCTGGGTCAAAAGAAAGTTCTATTTTTAGTTTTCTGAGGATATTCCATACTGTTTTCCTCAGTGGCTGCACCAGTCTGCATTCCCACCAACAATGCACTATGGTTCCCTTTTCTCCACATCCTCCCCTATACTGGTTGTTTGTTGATTTGTTTATGATGGACATTCTCACCAGTGTGAAGTGGTATCTTATTGTGGTTTTAATTTGCAACTCTTTGATGGCTAGAGATGCTGAGCATCTTTTCATATATCTCTAGGCCCTCTGTATGTCCTCCTTGCAGAAGTGTCTGTTCAAGTCCTTTGCCCATTTTTTTAATTGAGTTGTTTGTCTTCCTGGGGTGGAGTCATGTGAGTTGTTTATATATTTTGGAGATCAAACCCTTGTCTGAGGTATCATTGACAAATATGTTTTCCCAGATAGTTGGTTCTCTTTTCATTTTAATGCTGTTTTCTTTAGCTGTGCAGAATCTTTTTAATTTGATGAGGTCCCATTTGTTTATTCTTTCCTTTATGTCCCTTGCTCTAGGTGACATATCAGTGAAAATATTGCTGCATGGAATGTCTGAGATTTTCCTGCCCATGCTTTCCTCTAGGACTTTTATGGTGTCATGACTTATTTTTAAGCCTTTTCTCCACCTTGAATTTATTTTTGTGTATGGTGTAATTTGGGGATTGAGTTTCATTTTTTTTTTTGCATGTAGCTGTCCAGATTGCCCAACACCATTTGTTGAAGAGGCTATTTTACTCCTGCTTTATGCTTCTGCTTCCTTTGTTGAATTTTAATTTAACACAGAGACATGAGTTTATTTCTGGGCTCTCTATTCTGTTCCACTGGTCTATGTGTCTGTTCTTGTGCCAGAACCAGGCTTTTTGATTACCGTGGCCTTGTAATGGTAATTACAGGTGTTGTGATCTTTCCTACTTTGTTCTTCTTTCTCAAAATTGCTGCAGCTATTCAGGATCATTTATGGTTACATATAAACTTTTGAAATGTTTGTTCTGTATCTTTGAAATATGCCATTGGTGTTTTAATAGGGATTGTGTTGAATGTATAAATTGTTTTGGGTAGTATGGATATTTTGATGATGTTAATGCTTTCAATTCAAGAGCAGGTACATGCTTCCATTTGTTTGTGCCTTCCTTAATTTCTTTGTTTAGTGTTGTGTACTCTCCTGAGTATACGTCTTTTACATCTTTGGTTAGGTTTAATCCTAAGTACTTTATTTTTCTTGTTGCTATATCAGTGGAATTTTTTTTCCTGGTTTCTTTTCTAATATTTCATTGTCAGGGAATGGAAATACCTTCAATTTATGAATATTGACTTTGTATCCTGCTGTGTTGCCAAACCCACTTATTATTAGGTCGAGTAGTTTGGTGGAGTCTATAGGATTTTCCGTGTACATTATCATGTCATCTGCCAACAGTGACAGTTTTGCTTCCTCCTTTCTAATTTGCATGCTTTTTATTTCTTCTCCTTGTCATATTGTTGTAGCTAGGACTTCCAATACTATATTGAAGAGAAATGGTGAAAGCGAACATCCTTTTCTTTTTTTTAATAACATTTTTTTATTTTTATTCAATTACAGTTGTATGCCTTTTCTCCCCATCCCTCCACCCCACCCCAGCTGAACCCACCTCCCTCCTCCTTGATTTTGTCCATGTGTCCTTTATAGTAAGTAGTTCTTGTAATCCCCTCTCCCCACTGTCCCCTCCCCACTCCCCCCTGAGTATTGTTAGATTGATCTTAACTTCAATGTCTCTGGTTATATTTTGTTTGCTTTTTGCTTCTGTTGATTATGTTCCAGTTAAAGGTGAGATCATATGGTATTTGTCCCTCACCACCTGGCTTATTTCACTTAGTATAATGCTCTCCAGTACCATCCCTGCTGTTGCAAAGGGTATAAGCTTTTTCTTTCTCTCTGCTGCATAGAATTCCATTGTGTAGATATACCATAGTTTTTGGTCCACTCATTTGCTGATGGGCACTTAGGTTGCTTCCAGTACTTGCCTATTGTAAATTGTGCTGCTATGAACATTGGGATGCATAGGTTCTTTTGGATTAGTGTTTCAGGGTTCTTAGGGTATAATCCCAGCAGTGGAATTTCTGGGTCAAAGGGCAGTTCCATTTTTAGTTTTCTGTATCCTTTCCTTGTTAACTGATCTTACCAGGAAAGTTTTTTTTTTTTTTTCCCCATTGAGTATGATGTTGGCTATAGATTTCTCCCATATGGCCTTTGCTATGTTGAGGTAACCTCCTTCTATTTCCTTTGCTGAGTGTTTTTATCATAAATGGGTGCTGTAACTTATTGAATGCTTTTTCCACATTTATTGATATGATCATGTGATTTTTGTCTTTCTTTTTGTTTATGTGATGTTGATTTGTGAATATTGAACCATCCTTGTATCCTTGGGGTGAATCCACTTTATCATGGTGTATGATCTTTTTAATGTATTGCTGGATGCAGTTTGCCAATATTTTGTTGAAGGATTTTAGCATCTATGTTCATCAGCGTTATTGCCTGTAGTTTTCTTTCTTTGTTGTGTCTTTATCTACTTTTGGGATTAGGATGATGCTGGCTTCATAAAAAGTGTTTGAAAGTCTTCCATCTTCTTGAATTTTTTGGAATGGTCTGTGAAGGATAGGGGTTAGCTCTTCCTTAAATGCTTTCTAAAATTCTCCTGTGAAACTGTCTGGTCCAAGGCTTTTGTGTGTTGGGAGTTTTTTGATTACTTCTTCAATTTCATCAGCTTTATTGGTCTGTTCGGGCTTTCTGCTTCTTCTTAACTCCCTTTTGGAAGATTATATTTTTCTACAAAGTTTTCCACTACACCGAGGTTTTCAAATTTCTTGGCATACAGTTCTTTGTAGTAATTTCTTATAATCCTTTGTATTTCTGTGGTATCAGTTGTAATCTTTCCTCTTTCATTTCTGATTGTGTGTATTTGGGTCCTCTCTCTTTTTTTCTTGATGAGCCTGCTTAAAGGCTTGTCAATTTTGTTTATCTTTTCTACGAGCCAGCTTCTGGATTTATTGATCTTTAGAATTGTTCTTTTAGTCTCTATGTCATTTAATTATTCTATGATCTTGGTTATTCCCTTCCTTCTGCTTGCTCTGGGCTGTGTTTGCTGTTGTTGGTCCCGTTCTTGTAGGTGTATGGTGAGGTTGTTTATTTGAAATGTTTCTATCTTTTTTAGGTAGTCCTGCATTGCTATGAACTTCCCTGTCAGTACTGCCTTCACTGTGTCCCATAAGTTTTGGATTGTTGTGAGTTCATTTTCATTTGTTTCCAGAAACTTTTTGATTTGTTCCTTGATCTCTTTCTTAACCCATTCATTGTTTAGTAGCATGCTATTCAATCTCCATGAGTTTGAGTGTTTTTGAGTTTTTTCCTTGAGGTTTGTTTGTAGTTTCAGTCCCTTGTGGTCAGAGAAAATGCTTGATATGATTTCAATTTTCTTGAATTTGTCGAGGCTTGCTTTGTGTCCTATCATGTGGTTTATCTTTGAAAATGTTCCATGTGCATTTGAAAAGAATATGTATTTTGCTTCTTTGGGATGAAAGGTTCTATGTATATCAATTAAGCCATTTCATCTAGCACATCGTTCAATGCTGCAATATCTTTTTTAATATTTTGTTTGGAAGATCTTTCCATTTTTGACAGTGAGGTGTTAAAATCCCCTATTATAATTGTGTTGCTCTCAATATCTTTCTTGAAATCCTCCAAGATTTTCATTATATATTTGGGCATTCCTATGTTGGATGCATATGTATTTACAATGTTTTGTGTTCTTGATGGATTCTTCCCTTGAGTATTATGAAGTGACCTTCTGTGTCCTTTTTATGGCCTTTTTTTTTTAAAGTCTATTTTGTCTGACACTAGTGTCACTAACCCAGCTTTTTTTCCCAACCATTTGCTTAGAAAATTTGTTTCCAACCCTTCCCTTTCAGTCTGTGTAGGTCGTTTGTTCTGAGGTGGGTCTCTTGTAGGTACCATATGAGTAAGTCATGATTTCTTATCCATTGAGCTACTCTATGTCTTTTGATTGAAGCATTTAATCCAGTTACATTTAAGGTTATTATTTACAGGTACTTATTCCTTGCCATTTTACTTCCTTAGTACCTGTCTTCCTCTCTTTCTTCCTTTTCTTAAAGAAGTCCCTTTAGCACATCTTGCAGTGCTGGTTTTGTAGAGGTATTCTTTTAGTCTACTTTTGTCTGGAAAACTCTTATTTTGCCTTCCATTTTAACTGAGAGCCTTGGTGGGTAGATTTTTCTTGGTTGTGGGCCTTTGGTTTTCATTACTTGGAATATTTCTTGCCATTTCCTTCTGGCTTGTATCATTTCCATTAAGAAGTCAGCTGCTAGCCTTATTCAGGGGTCCCTTGTATGTTACTTCTTTTTTCTCCCTTGCTGCTTTTAAGATTCTCTCTTTGTCTTGGAATTTTACCATTTTAATTATGATGTGTCTTGAAGTGGGCCTCTTTGGGTTCCTCTTGATTGGGACCTTCTGTGCTTCCTGGATTAGTGTGACTTTTTCTCTCATCAAATTATGGACATGTTCTATCATTACTCTTTCAAACAGTTTTCCTATCACTTGCTCCTCTTCTTCTCCTTCTGGTATTTCTATTATATGGATATTATTACATTTCATGTTGTCCTGCAGTTCCCTTAACCCCTCTTCATTCTTTTTCAGTCTTTTTTCCTTTTCTTGCTCTTTCTGGGAGTTTTTTTGTACCTTGTCCTCCAGCTTGCTGATTCAATCTGCTTCATCTGCTGTGCTTTTGATTCCTTCTACTGTGTTCTTCAACTCAGAAATTGTATTCTTCATTTCCTCTTGGCTCTTGTTGTAAGTTTCTATTTCCTTTTTCATTTTGATGTAGTTTGCAGTATATTCCTCATAGTTTCCCTTTTGTTTTGGGTAATTCGTAGTGAGCTCTTTGTGCTTGCTTTCTTATAACCATTGCTTTGAACTCAATATCTCATAATTGACTTGCATGTATTTCATTTAGCATTCTTTCTGAGCCCTCCATCTTTGCCTTCATTTGAGGTTTATTTCTTTGTCTTCCCATTGTTTGTAAAAGTCTCCTTGTTTGCCTCTGCTTCTTAAATTGATCTGTTCTGATTCTCTGAGTTTGTGGTGTGAACTTCTGTGGTAGGAGACATGTGAGATTCAGTGGTGCAGTCTCCTTGATCTCCTGAACTTGCTGCTCTGGGGACAGTGTTTATGTTGGCTCTCTGGATATATTTGGGTTTGATTGTCATTGGGTTGTTCTTTGGTGGTCTTTTCTCCAGCTGGTTGACTGAGGGCCACTCCACCCACCATGTCTTATATGCTGTTATGCAGGTGCTGTCAAAAGAAAACCACAAAGCACAGGGGACAAACCCACATACACAAAAATATCTCCCCTCTGCAGTCTCAGTATCAACAGCAAATGAACCAGTATTAATAAAGGTGTAAAGAGACTAAGACTTTATAAAAAAGGAGAGAAATAAACTAGTGCAAAACAATATAAAATCTAGTGACTTAATATGCACAAACTTAATAGCCAAGAAATGAATGTTAAAAAGCTATGCAGGAAAGAAAATATCACAAATCATGGAGAAAACCACAGTGGGTGTCATTTTGGTAGCCTCTAGTATTTACCACAATTTTTTCTTTCTTCATCTGCCTCTGGTGATGTCAGATGTTGACCCCATCTGACCTTAGGCAGCTAGTTGGATACTTCAAGGGGTCTACTATCTGTTGCTATCTCCTTTAGTTGTTAATATAGTCACTATGCACTCTGCATCAGGCTTAAGCACCATAGGGCTTTTTCCCTTAGGCTGCTGCTCAGAGGGGAGTGGTCTGCCTGAGCAGTATGGATGCTTCGGTATGGGTGATGACTCAGTGCAGGGATCCCAGCTGCCGATCTCTCAGTTCTCTCCCTCAATCCTCTGTCCCCAGTCTCTCCTCAAGCATCTCTAGTCCACTCTGTTCCCACTTTGCCAGGGATCTATGTTTGTGGCTGTCTCCTTCAGGCATTAATCTTGTCATTCTGTACTGAGCAGTCAGGCTTAAGGGAGCTGGGGCAGAGTCTCTCTTGGGGACGGAGCTGTTGTTTCCCCTCTGGCTTCTGCTGCTCTGAGAGGAGTGGTCTGCCTGTGTGTGATGGCTGCCCCTGTTTGAAGTATGACTCAGCACCAGGATCCCTGCAGCTACTCTCTCCACTTTCCCCAAAGCTTCTGTCCCTAGTCTCTCCTCAGGTGTCTCCAGCCCTCTCTGCTCTTGCCTTTGCCAGAACCCTGGGTAGTGACAGCAAATGAAAATTTGTGTGTTAGCCGTTTAAATGGATCTTTGCATCTCCAGCTGTCTGTCTCTGGCAGAGAACAACCCTGACACTTTTCACAGCTGGTTGTTATCTGTGTACTTTTTGGGCTCCGGTGCTCTAGGCTGGAGATCCCAGCTTGGGTTTAGCTTTCTCAGGGGGATCCAATCTGCCGCTTAATTATCCATCCAGTGCTGCTGCCTGTGGGTGCCCAGCCAGCCCTCTGGATTCTCCATTGCAGAATCTCTACTCCTTACTAGGCCGGTTGTGCTGAAGGTTATTCTACTGTTTGTCTGAGGTTATAAGGCTTCTCTCTTGCTATTGTTCAGTTGTTTGTTCTGGGAAATTTCTCCACAGTTTAGTTGTAATTCCAGATTGGTCCTGGGAGGAGGTTAGTGTGGCTTCCACTCACTACTCCACCATCTTGCCAAATCCTGATTCACTTTAATGAACATGTAGAAACTATTATTGGTTCTTCATTTCCATATTCAATGTTGCTTAAGTTCTGGATATCTGTTGCTGCTACTGTTGGCTGGAAACTGGGATGAGGAAGATTATAAACTGAAAAGACAAACAAATATCAAAATTTTTTTAACATACAACTGAGACTCTTTTATCTACTACAACATTAAAGAATAATAATTAAAACTATTTCTAACTTGGTCAGTAAGAACTTGGGCAAAATTTGGAAACAACTTTTTCATGTAGGTATTTCAGGAGCTGGATATTTTCTCATCACCTGGAACAGGGTGACCTTCTGTTACTTTTTTCCTGGGCAATTTCAGTTTTTTTTCATATTAGAAACTTGTAAAACTTATGTTCAGGTGTATAAGGCAGAGGAAGGATAGGAGATCATGAGAAAATACTGTTTTGTAAAGCCCACAAGACAGAAATGACATTCTCCAGTTGCATTTGCCTGACCATCCACTTCCTTTGTGGAAAGCGTCAGTACTCTGACCTATCTCTGCACCCCTTAAGTGGACAGGGCACCTCAGTGGTGTTCTTAGGGAGCATTGTTGATCACTCTGGAAACTATGGTGGGAGCTTGTGCAGCCCAGGTGTGCAGGAAAGAAAGCAATATACTTAATGTAGTATACTTACTTTGTTCTTCTTAATTAACATTTATTCTCTGTAAGAGGTTAATTTCTGCTTTGGAAGGGATTAATCTAACTCTGTATCTGCCCAAACCATAAAAGTCAAGGTTAACATATCTTGCTGGTAGAATTGTATGAGATGTCAAGTTATTTTTTAAGTGCTACTGTTTAGAATGTCTGAAGCCCATTTGCTGAACTAGTTAAAGCACAGTATTAATGAAGTTTTTTTTTCCTGCCACAGCATGAATTATCACTCCAAGTGTTCCCCTGTTCTAAGAATACAGGCAGGTGAAAACTGTCATTTTGTCACCACTAAGCCATAAGACAACTACAAGTATTTCTCTCCAGAGTTAACATTGATGAGATTGAGATTCTTTGCATAAAAGAGCCTCCTGTTTCTATAGAAATAAAATAAAATACAAGTCATGGTCTCTCCAATTCCACTACTAGAAAAATAATTTCACAGTCAATCCCAGCATTTTATTGGTTTTCTAATAACATATGTAGTATCGACAATAAGGAATAAAATATAGGAGATTTTTGATACAGTGTTTCAAGAAGTATTTTCTAAAGGCAGAATTCACTCCCAACTTTAGGAAAGGCATGCCTTGAGATCAAATTATCAGTTAAGTTTTCCTTTCATATTAGTTTCCTAAAGACACATTGTATTCTCTTGGTGTCAGGAATAACTGTATGGTGCCTGTCGGGGGGCTTTAACGCAGCCCACCCCCCCCCCCCCCCCCGTCCGCCTCGGATGAAGAATAAGACTACCAAGACAAGATCTGCTTGGGGAGGAAAGGTGGCCAATCTCTCAAAGGAGAAGGGCCTTGAGCCTTTCCCACCATGGGCTTTTATTAGGTTCATTCGCATAGGAATGCAGATAAAGCTCATCAATCATTGTCAGCCAGTAAGGGTTAAACAATACAGGATTTACAGAGAACTTGAGGGCTTAGTCTGAGCTACAGCCAATCAGCTAGAGGGCCATAAAACTTTAGGCACCAGACTCATCTCAGGTCTGGACCCTTATCTTTTAAGCTGAGGGTACAGATTAAGTAGGTTTCACAGGAATGTATGTATTTTCCTTAGGCCTGATTCCCTGGGGAATCCACCCCTCCCAGCACAGGACTGCACTGCCCTCTGTTATTGCTTCAGGCTCAAGTCAGACAGGGAAGTAAAGCAGCCAAGAGATTAGGAGACTTCTTGCAGACAGAATGAGGACTCAGGCTATTTCAAAGCCGAGGGGCGAGGGTCCATCACCCCCTTTTTCCACAGTTCCCCAAGTCCTTCCCTGCGAGCTTATCCCTGGTGACCAGAGCCTGTGTTAGGTTGATCCTCCCTTGAGGATTCTTACCCGTCATTGGCTAACTGGCCAAGCTCAGGGCCAAGCAGGGTGAAGTGGGCAGAGGTGGCACTTCTGCCAGGGAGATAAGCTTTGTCTCCTTCATGGCTTATGGTCCCAACTCTGACTCAGCCTTAACCATGGGGGGTTACAGCCTCTTTAACCAGGCAGGGCGGTTCCCAACAGGTGCCCACTTGAGGAAGAAGTGGCTCTTAGATAAGTGTCTATTTGACCTTATCATTTGTGATAAAATATCTTTTGGTTTCAGGCATTGTCACAGGTTTCCTCCAAATGAAAAAAATCTTAATAAACTTTCCTTACCAATGAGTTCATCTGAAAGTACCTTTACAGATACTTTTGAAACAATCTGGTTAAGTAATTACTGGTCACTGCTTTTCCAGATTTATATGGCTTCGTGAAGAACAAATTCCTACACTTAGAAAAATCAATACCACCATTCTTTGCTCCTTAACTACTTCATAGTGACATTTCTTAAGGAAAGAGGTCATATTCTTTAGGGGAAACTTCACACTATGAGCTAAAACTTCATTAAAACTAGGTCTTTGTCTAATGTCAGTGTGATGCAGACTTCCCAGACAGTGTGGGAATGGGATGCTGTGGTCTAGAAAGGGCTGCAGCTCAGGAGGATTGCACTATGTTTGTGTCACTGGGGGATTTTATTTGAATGGTGTTTTATATCCTGTACTGTGAGAACCCAGAATCATTCTTCTACTAATTATTAACCAATTAAATGCTACCCTCTGTTTCCTGGCCTCTGTGGACCAATAGCCTCCTCTCTCCTGAGACCTTGGCCTACATTCCCATGCAGCTTCAGGTCGAGGCTAGATTTCTCATTTCTGAAGTCAGAGAGATATCTTCAAGCCAGGTTTCATCATGTACCATTTAGCTTCTGATAGGTTCACAACAGAGCTGGCAATTGTGGTCATTTGGCTTTTTATTTTTCCAGGGTTCTTGGTATTTTCACAGAGGATCATAGCCATTGAGGTAGAGTAGGGATGGGTGGAAAGGAAGAGCAGGAAAACACGTGTCTAGGAAGGTCTGAAATGCAAATTCCATGCAGGTAACTGCTTGAGATAAAATACCTGAGTGTTGGCAGTAAAGAGAGATGGAAGAAAACAAGTAAATTGACCACTAAATATGTCGTTCTTTAGAAGGGTGGAATATATAAGGAAGTCTCTGCCATGAAATGAATTTGTTTTCCTAAAAGAAGACGTTTGAAAAGTAGTAGCAAATACCCACTTTTTAAGAACCTGCAATGTTAGTACCTGCTGCATCTGCAGTGTTCTGTGTTAAGTGTAATGAACATTACTCACAGGAGAAAAGTGATGCTCAAAGACCATATGTAAGAGATGGATTCCGGAGCCTTTGCCGGGTCTTCTGGACCCATGACCTCCCCTTGCTCGTGCTTCTCATCCAGCAAGGCCCTGAAGTACCAGAATGAAAAATTCTCTTTCAAGTTGCTGTTGAACATCCATTAGATAATAAACAAGTACACACCTGAAAAACAGAACAGAGGGCTTCACTTAAAACAGAAACAGAACAAATGCTCATCTAGTATCATTTAAATCACCTTTAAATTACCTTTTTTGAATCAACATGCTTATATTTGGGGGGAACTTTTGTTCTAGTTACTTTCACATTTACCACCTTCCTTTTTCTCTTTTTCCATCTGAATTGTTTGTGGTCTCAAAAGTCATTACTTCTTAAAGAAAGTTTTCATGGATACTAAATGCTACCTAATGGAAGCCATAAGCATCGAGTCTGCTAACGTTTAGAATGGTAGAATACATGTGCCAGGTTGAATCAAGTGGGAAAGAAGGTTATTCATTCTTTTAAACTGGCAGTATTGCTGGAGGTGGATTCATAAGCTTTGTGAATTCCATATGTGCTGTGAAGCTCCATGATCACAAACACTATGTTCATTGTTTAGGACTGAATTAAAGGCATCTCCTGTGGTCAGCTGGACCAACCCCCCTAATCTCTCTGGCAAAATTAGGTGATAAGTTTCTCATTTCAATATGTAATATATAAGGTATTTTTGGGAAAAGTCCAGCCATTGTTAATATAATGAGAATGATTTATAAGACATCAGTGTAACCTGTCAGCCAAAGATAGTGGAGTGAAATGTGCATGCATGAACAATGATGACTTCACTGTACTAGTCAGTGGGGGCAGTACATGCCACTGAGTGAGCATATGTACTGTGTGGGTGTCACATTCAAAATGGTTGAGCAAGTAGAGAAGTGAATCTGCATCAAATTTCGCATTAAGCTTGAACATTTCTCCACAGAAACTATTCAGATGATTCAGAAGGCCATAGCTATGGGCAACTGGTGATTGGCTGCTTCATCATGATAATGCTCCCACTTATGCACTACGTCTCCTGCAGACTTTCTTGGTGAAACATCAAATCACCCAGGTGACTCAGCCCCTCCCCCCATTCCAGCCCAGATTTAGCATCCTGTGATTTCTGGCTTTTCCCAAAACTAAATTCACCTTTGAAAGGGAAGAGATTTCAGACCATTGGTGAGATTCAGGAAAATACGATGGGGCAGCTGATGGAGACTGGGCAAACTGTGAGGTCCCAACATGCCCACTTTGAAGAGGACTGAGGCGTCATTGTCCTAAGTACAATGTTTCTTTTATTTTGTATCTTCTTCAGTGAATGTCTCTATTTGCCATATTAAATGGCTGGATACCTTCTGGACATACCTTGTATGTTAGAGAAAGTGTTGATGATACTAAAGTCTCATGTGGGTACCAGAAAATGGAAGTCTCTCTACTGGTGATTAATCATAATTTTTTCCATTGTCAATCTAGTCCTTACCCTATGTGATGCAAGAACACTGTAAAGGAGAGTATTTGTGTGCTTATGGACCCTGGAGTGCTTGTAACCTGTCAACTCACTGGCACAGCAGGCTTTGTCCGGGTACCAAAGTACACAATATGAAATTGGCACCAGCCAGCCTCTGCATTGCATGGGATATCCCTATTTACATTTGACAAACAGAACATTTGACAACTTGAAATTTGTTTCATCTGGTTTTCTTTAGTTTCTTCATTGGAAATGAAAGCTTTGGTTTAAAAAAATCTGGACATCTGATGGTGAGACTTAACCATATCTATCAAGTCATCAATCAGCAAACATTGACTGAAGCTTAAGACTCCCTCGGATGTTGGAGTCTCAGACACATCCCAGAGAGAAGCCCTTCTTATCATTGTACTTACTTTTTTCCTGAATGTATCCAGAGCTCAGGTTAAATATAAAAAAGACATAAATTTGAGTCTGCAGTAAACAAAACTGATAGAGCTGATCCCTTCACTTCCCAGAATTATTTTGTCCCAAGTAGTAATCACAGCTTCATGGGACCAAGTTTTGTCATCTTTCTGTTAATATAATACTTATCATGATAGTTGTTGCTCTTTGACTTTTACTGAGGAACTTAGGATAGGCACTGGAATATGTCTAGGTTCTATGGGTATGTGCAGAAAATGATGTGAATACAGTTCAAGAGCCAAAGTGAAAAAGGTAGTTCTAAAGAGATACAGTAGGGTAGAGGGTATTTAAAAAAAATAGATAGAAAAGATTGAAATTGGTACAATAAGGAACGGAGAGCTTTGGGGATTTTTCAGTAGGTGAAAGTTTGATTTTTGTTTTTAAAGAACATGTCCAGCAGTTGTATGCCAGGTAGAATTATAAGGAGAGTGACTGTATGCATGAGGTCCAGTGAGAACACTAACATTGTACACCACCGATCATGTTTCAAGTGCAGCCTCTATAGTACTAGAAATTAAGTTAGGAAAGAAAGACTAATCTGAAGTCATTTTAAATGAAAAGTTCACAAAATATTGGTTCTAGAATGAATCTTTACTTACTTAGCCTATATTTGTTGAGCACCTACTATGTACAAACACTGTATTTATGGGCTAGAGATAATAGAAAAAATTAAACCTAGAGGAATTCAAAAGATAGTGAAAGAGATACATAAACAACACATTACGATCAAGAAGAGATATGCTATTAAATAATTACAACATAACTTTGCACAACAGAACTTGGAGCAAATAACCCTGCCTGGGAATATTGAAGAGGTTGTCAAAATGAGGAAGCCTCTGAATAGGGCTCTGAATAGTAGGAGTTTTCCAGATGGGGGAAATCTCAGAGACATACAAAGCAGAAAGAACACCTTGGACATGAGACAAAGACAACGTGTTTAAGAGATTGTAAAATATTATATATATTTTGACTACAGCAAAGGGTATAAGTTGCCAAATGGTGGAAAATAAAATGTAAAATGTAGGTTGAAATAAAAGTATAAAGTGTCTTATTTTTCCTATAAAGAAATATAGGCATTTCCTCTTCAAATGGGTTATTTATAAATGATAAATGTTTTAAAATGGAGGCTGTTGTGTAAGGCTGAAAAACACAAAATTAGAGTATTACTGAGCACATGGATGATTGGTGAAATTTTCTGTATATTTTTTCCAGTTTAGACACTTACAATTCTTTATTTTTTTTCCTAAGTAAAGACATCTGGTGAAAATGTGTGATCCATTTTATCCTCAAAATTTTGCCTTAACTCTTTTTCTATTTAAAATGCAAAGTCTAATCATTGAATATGAACTTTGGGTGCTTCAATACCAGTTTATATTATTTCTTTGATGTAATGGAATTAATCAGAAAGTCTTCTCTAATTTTGAGAGGTAGAATGATTGCTCTCTCATGTTGGTCATTCACACAGATGGACCAACTTTAGCTTCATTGCATAAGAATCATTGAGTGACTTTTTAAACTTAATCCACACAGATTCTGATTTAGTAGGAATGAGGTGATATCTAAGAATATTTATACAAAACAGGACATTCCAGTGATTCTAGTAAGCAGCTACAAGTAGAAACTGTAGTTCTACATTCTGCCAGGGATGAAAAGGGACCATGGTTACCACATATGGGGACTGGGAAAAAAGATTCCTGGTAATTCAGATCTTAAGAGTGGATAAAACATTTTGGAATTCAAAGAGATTTCAGAGTTCCAATTAAAGTTCTTTTTATTTATTAATTTGTTCAATGAATTATTCGCCTACCTGTTTAGTATTTCTGAAAAGTCTAATATGTTTCAGGAATAGTGCTAAATTGTGATGTCACAGAAATGAATATGGCATTATCCCTGTCATTAGATAGGAAAGAAGAGAATAATAATTGAATGTGTTAAGTACTATATAGAGATAAGCAATAGAAATTTGTAGTAAACGAAAACAGATAAAGATCATTCACAACCTTTCAGAAGATCTTATTGTCTCTCAAAGTCTAAATTGTTAACTACATGCTATTATCAAATCTATATCCAACTTTTTTTTGTACTTTAGATCTAAATATAAAATTTCTTACTGAATACTTCTTGGATTCTCCCAGGTACATCAAAAATAACATAAACAGTAAATCAAACTCATTATGTTTACCCTCAAACCAATTATTTTCCCAGTGTCTCCCATTTCAGTAAATGGCATCACAATACCCCAATTGACCAAACAAGAATCTGAGGGTTTTTCTTCACTCTACTCTCCTCCCTAAAACTCTGCATGCAACCATCCCCAGAATCTGTCATAATTACACTATATATACACATATGGACACATATATAATCCATGTATATGCACATGTGTATATACCACATGCATACACACCACATATATACATACATACCTACACCATATATACATATATGCACATACATATGTGTATATATATGAGGTCTGTCCAGAATGTATCCAGCCATGTAATGTGGAAAATAGAGGCATTTATTGAAGAAGATACAAGAAACATTGCACTTAACAATGACACCTCTATCCCCTTCAATGTAGGCACCTTGGGACCTCACACAGTTCTCCTAATAGCCATCAGCTGGCCCATCGTATTTTCCTGAATCTCATCAATGGTCTGAAATCTCTTTCCTTTCAAAGGTGAATTCAGTTCTGGGAAGTGAGAAGTCACAGGTCACCAAATCTGGGCTGCAGGGAGGTGTCTGAGTCTGAAGTTTTGCCAAAAAACTGCACAAGACATGATGCATGAGTGGGCATGTTGTGATGTAGCTGCCAATCAGCTGACCATAGCTGTAGCCTTCTGAATCATCCATATAGATTTCATGTTCAAGCTTAAACCAAATTTCATGCAGATTCACTGTTCTACTCACTCAGTCATTATGAATGTGATAGCCACACAGTACATGTGCTCATTCAATGTTGTCTACCACCCCCTCTGACTAGTACAGTGAAGTTACCATTGTTCATGCATGCACACTTCAGTCCACTCTCCTTGGTTGCCAGGTTACATTGATGTCCTGCAAATCATTCTCACTATATTAACAATGGCTGGACTTTTTCCAGACAGGTCTGTGTCACACACACATATACATGTACATATACATATACATATACATATACATATACATATACAAGCACACACACATATACATACACACATATACATGCTTACACACACATATATACACACATATATACATACATATATTTGTTTACACTTCTCTATGTCCATTGTCATACTCTCTACCTTTCTAACTCAAATGTAATGGCCCATTTACTTTCTCCCTGACTCCAGTATTATTTTCTCATTCATTCTCTACATTGCAACCTGAATTTCACTCTATTTCTTAGAGCTCTGCAATAGTTCCTCCTTAATTTTGGGAAAAGGCCCTCAATTGTTGTGTTCCTGCCTACTACTCCATCCTCATTTGGTACCCCTATCCTTACTTTCTCCTTCCATAAATTTTCAGCAACACTTGATAGTCTTCAAGCCTTCAGTTTTTAAAATGTCCTCTTCTACCTCTGAACTTTCTCCAGGTTATGCCATCAATTTGGATCATTTTTTAACTACTCAACTCTTGGCTAATGCATTCTCATTATTTAAGTTTCAAAATACAGTAGTACCCCTTATCCTTGGATACATTCTAAAACTCCAGTAGATGGCTAAAACTGTGGATAACACCACACCCTATATATACACGTGGGTTTTTTAAATATATACATACATACTTATGATAAAATGTGATTTATAATTAGGCACAGTGAGAGATTAATGACAGTAAATAAAATAGAACAATTTTAACTATACATTAATAAAAGTTAGTTAATGTGGTTTCTCCTTTTCAAAATACCTTAATGTACTGTATGTACAATTATGGGTGTGCTGAACAAAGGGTTAATTTATTTCCTGGGCAAAGTTTTTGCTGAAAAATCTGCTGATAGTCTTATGTGGTTTCTCTTCTATGTAACAAGTAGTTTTCCTCTTGCTGCTTTTAAGATTTTCTGATTGTCCTTTGCCATTTCAAATGTGTCTTAGTGTGGATCTCTTGGGGTTCATCTTATTTGGAACTATCAAGTTTCCTGTATATGTATATCTGTTTCCTTCCCCATGTTAGGGAAGTTTTCACCCATTATTTCTTCAAATAATGTTTCTTCCTTTTTATCTCTCTTTTTCTGGGACCCTTTTAATGCAAATTTTATTCAACTTGATGTTGTCTCATAGGTCCCGTAAATATTATTTTTTAAATATTATCCCATTGTCTTAACATACTCAAGGTTATTTATCTACAAATCCACTGAAGAATATCTTGCTTTGATTGCTTTCAAATTTTAGCAATTATGAATAAAGATACTATAAACATGCTCATGCAGATTTTTGTGTGGACATAAGTTTTCAGTTTATTCGGATAAATACTGAAGGAGGTAATTGATGGATCACATGGTAAAAGTATCACACATTTTATAAGAAACTGTCAAACTGTCTCCCAGAGTGACTGTACCACTTTTATTTTTATCAGCAATGAATAAGATTTCCCATTGCTCTGTATCTTCACCAACATTCAGTATTGTCAGTTTTTAAGACTTCAGTGAATCTAATAGGAATGTAGTGATATCTCATTGTTTTAAATTTCAAATCCATAATTTCACATGAGGTGAACATCTTTTAACATACTTACTTGTCATTTTTATATCTTGTATGCTGAAATGTCTTTTAAGATTTTCAGCTCATTTTTTAATTGGGTTGTTTTCTTTTTTTAATTTATTTTTTAATCACTTTATTATTGTTCAATTACAGTTGTCTGCATTTTCTCCCCACCACTCCCCCCCACCCCATCCAAACCCTCCTCCTTCCCTTGCTTCCACCCTCCCCCTTTGTTTTGTCTATGTGTCCTTTATAGTAGTTTCTGAAAACCCTTCTCCCCCCTGTCCCTGCCCCCTCCCCTCTGGCTATTGTAAGATTGTTCTTAATTTCAATGTCTCCGGTTATATTTTGTTTGCATTTTTCTTTTGTTGATTATGTTCCAGTTAAAAGTGAGATGATATGGGTATTTGTCCCTCACTGCCTGGCATATTTCACTTAGCATAATGCCCTCCAGTTCCATCCATGCTGTCAAAAAGGGTAGGAGCTCCTACTTTCTGCTACATAGAATTACATTGTGTAAATGTACCACAGTTTTTTGATCCACTCATTTGCAGATGGGCATTTAGGATGCTTCCAGCACTTGGCTATTGTAAATTGTGTTGCTGTGAACATTGGGGTGCATAGGTTCTTTTGGATTGGTGTTTCAGAGCTCTTAGGGTATAATCCCAGCAGCAGAACTGTCAGGTTAAAAGGCGGTTAAGTTTTTAGTTACCTAAAGAGATTCCATACTGTTTTCCACAGTGGCTGAACCACTCCGCATTCCCACCAACAATGCACTAGTGTTCCCTTTTCCCACATCCCCTCCAACACTTGTTTGTTGATTTGTTTATGATGGACATTCTCACCAGTGTGAAGAGGTATCTCATTGTGGTTTTAATATGCGTCTTTCTGACAGCTAGTGATGCTCAGCATCTTTTCATATGTCTCTGACCCTCTGTATGTCTTCCTTGGAGAAGTATCTGTTCAAGTCTTTTGCCCATTTTTTAATTGGCTTTTTTGTCTTCCTGGAGTGGAGTCCTGTGAGTTCTTTATATATTTTTGAGACCAAACCTTGTCTGAGGTATCATTGGCAAATATATTTTCCCAGATAGTTGGTTCTCTTTTCATTTTAATGCTGTTTTCTTTAGTCATGCAGAAGCTTTTTAATTTGATGAGGTCCCATTTGTTTATTCTTTCCTTTATGTCCCTTGCTTTAGGGGACATATCAGTGAGGATGTTGCTGCGTGAAATGTCTCAGATTTTCCTGCCTATATTTTCCTCTAGGACTTTTATGGTGTCACAGCTTATTTTTAAGCCTTTTAACCACCTTGATTTTATTTTCGTGTATGGTGTAATTTAGGGATTGAGTTTCATTTTTTTTGCATGTAGCTGTCCAGATCTCCCAACTCCATTTGTTGAAGAGGCTATTTTTACCCCAATTTATGGTTCTTCCCCCTTTGTCAAATTTTTAAAATATATTTATTGATTATGCTATTACAGTTGTCCCATTCCCCTCCTCACTCCACTCCCTTCTGCCCACCCCCTGCCTCCCACATTCTCCCCTATTGTTCATGTCCATGGGTCATACTTACAAGTTCTTTGGCTTCTACATTTCCTATACTATTCTTACCCTCCCCCTGTCTATTTTCCACCTATCGTCTATGCTGCTTATTCTCTGTACCTTTCCCCTCCTCTCCTCCTCCCACTCCCCTATTGACAACCCTCCATGTGATCTCCATCTCTATGGTTCTGTTCCTGTTCTAGTTGTTTGCCTAGTTTGCTCTTGTTTTTGTTTTAAGTGTGGTCATTAATAACTGTGAGTTTGCTGTCATATTTACTGTTCATATTTTTTATCTTCTTTTTCTTAGGTAACTCCCTTTAACATTTCATATAATAAGGGCTTGGTGATGATGAACTTCTTTAACTTGACCTTATCTGAGAAGCACTTGATCTTCCCTTCCATTCTAAATGATAGCTTTGCTGGATACAGTAATCTTGGATGTAGGTCCTTGCGTTTAATCTTGGGTAATGTAATTATGATGTGCCTTGGTGTGTTCCTCCTTGGGTCCAACTTCTTTGAGACTCTCTGAGCTTCCTGGACTTCCTGGAAGTCTATTTCCTTTGCCAGATGAGGGAAGTTCTCCTCATTATTTGTTCAAATAAGTTTTCAAGTTTTTGTTCTTCCTCTTCTCCTTCTGGCACCCCTATAATTCGGATGTTGGAACATTTCAAGACGTCCTGGAAGTTCCTAAGCCTCTCCTCATTTTTCTGAATTCTTGTTTCTTCATTCTTTTCTGGTTGGTTGTCTCTTTCTTCCTTCTGGTCCACACCATTGATTTGAGTCCCAGTTTCCTTCGAATCACTATTGGTTCCCTGTACATTTTCCTTTGTTTCTCTTAGCATAGGCTTCATGTTTTCATCTGGTTTTCGAACAAATTCAACCAATTCTGTGAGTGTCTTGATAACCAGTGTTTTGAACTGTGCATCTGATAGGTTTGCTATCTCGTCCTCGCTTAGTTGTATTTTTTCTGGAGCTTTGAAGTGTTCTGTCATTTGGGCCTTATTTATTTATTTTTTTTTGTCTTGGCACGTCTGTTACTTTAAGGGGCGAGGCCTTAGGTGTTCCCCGGGGCGGGGTAACACTGGTCCTGCGCAGTGTCACTGTAAGTAGGGGAGGGGCCGAGAGGGAGCAATGGTGCCAGCTCCACTCTCCACTGGACCCCAGTCTTTCACTCTGCTACCACAATCAAACTGGGCCCCTGTGGTGCTGGTTCCCGAGTGGGTGGGCTTGTGCACACCCTAGTCCCCTGTGGGTCTCTCCAAGGATCTCTCCTGTGAGGCTGGGAGTCTCTCCTGCTGCTGCTCCAACCCCCAGGGGTGTTTTCAGTCAGAGGTTTGAGGCCTTATTTACTTGCGCTGGAGCCCTAGGTTGCGCTGTATGCTTCTCTCCCCGCTGTTTGTCCGGTTTATTGGTGCTCGAATGTGTGGCCGCAGGGTGCTACCCACTGCTCTGCCTGCCCTGCTCTCTGCCACTCCGGCCCTCTTGGTTTATCTGTGCGGGAATGTGAGGCCTCAGAGTCTGCTAGTGGTCAGACTGCCTGCGCTGGTCTTCCCACAGTCCGCCAGTGTCTGTCCCACCACGGCAACGTGAGTCCTCTCCGCCATGGTGCCCGTCTCCGCCCCTCCTGGATGGTGTGGATGAATGTTTATTTTTTATTTCCTTGGTGTTGGACCTCCTTGCCATTCAATTTTTCTGTCAGTTCTGGTTGTGCGAGGAGGCGCAGTGTGTCTACCTACGCCACCATCTTGGTTCTTGTCAAATATTAATTGACTGTAGAGACTTGGGTTTACTTATGGACTCCCTCTTCTGTTCCATTGGTCTATGTGACTGTTTTTGTGTCAGTACCAGGCTGTTTTTATTACAGTGGCCTTCTAACACAGTTTGGTATGAGGTGTTGTGATTCCTCCTTCTTTGTTCTTCTTTCTCAAAATTGTTGCAGCTATGCGAGGTCATTTATGGTTCCATATGAATTTCTGAAATGTTTGTTCTATATCTGTGAAATATGTCATGGGTACTCTAATAGGGATTGCATTGAATCTATAAATCACTTTGGGTAGTATGGCCATTTTGATGATGTTAATTCTTCCAATCCATGAGCATGGTACATGCTTCCATTTGTTTGTGTCTTTCTTAATTTCTTTCTTCAGTGTTGTATAGTTTTCTGAGTACAGGTCTTTTATCTCCTTGGTTAGGTTTACTTTTATGTATTTTATTTTTGTTGTTGCTATATCAAATGGGATTTTTTCCTGATTTCAGTTTCATATATTTCATTCCTGGTGTACAAAAATGCCTTTGATTTCTGAGTATTGACTTTGTATCTGGCTGTTTTGACAATATCATTTATTAGGGCAAGTATTTTTTTTTGGTGGAGTCTATATGATTTTCCATGTACACTATCATGTCGTCCGCAAACAATGACAGTTTCATTTCCTCCTTTCCACTTTGGATGCCTTTTATTTCTTTGTCTTGTCTGATTGCTGTGGCTAGGACCTCCAGTACTATGTCGAATAGGAGTGGTAAAAGCAGGCATCCTTGTCTTGCTGCTGATCTCAGTGTGAAAGCTCTAAGTTTTTGTCCATTGAGTCTGATGTTGGCTGTAGGTCTCTCATATATGACCTTTATTATGTTGAGGAATGTTACCTCTATTCCCATTTTGCTGAGTGTTTTAATCATAAATCAGTGATGTACCTTATCAGATGCTTTTTCTGCATCTGTTGATATGATCATATTGTTTTTGTCTTTCATTTTGTTTATGTGATGTATTATGTTTATTGATTTGTGAATATTGTATCATCCTTGCATCCCCGGGATGAATCCCACTTGGTCAAGGTGTATGATCTTTTTAAATGTATTGCTGGATGCGGTTTGCTGATATTTTGTTGAGGATTTTAGCATACGTTCATCAATGATATTGGCCTAAAGTTTTCTTTCATTGTTATGTCTTTATCTGGTTTTGTATTAGGATGATGCTGGCTTCATAAAAAGAGTTTGGAAGTCTTCCATCTTCTTGAATTTTTTTGAAATAATCTGTGGAGGATGGGGGTTAGCTCTCCCTTAATTGCTTTGTAAAATTCTCCTGTGAAACCATCTGGTCCAGGGCTTCTGTTTGCTGGGAGTTTTTTGATTACTGTTTCAGTTTCATAAGGTGCTATTGGTCTGTTCAGGCTTTCTGCTTCCTCTTCATTAAGTTTTGGAAGGTTATATTTTTCTAGAAATTTGTCCATTTCACCTAGGTTTTCACATTTCTTGGCACATAGTTCTTTGTAGTAATTTCTTACAGTCCTTTGTATTTCTGTGGTATCAGTTGCAGTCTCTACTCTTTCATTTCTATTGTGTTTATTTGGGTCCTCTCTCTTTTTTTCTTGATGAGCCTACTTAAAGGCTTGTTGATTTTGTTTATCTTTTCAGAGAACCAGCTCCTGGATTCATGGATCCTTAGAATTGTGCTTTTAGGTTCTATGTCATTTAATTCTGTGCTTATCTTGGTTATTTTTTTTCCTTCTACTTGCTCTGGGCTGTCTTTGTTGTTGTTCCTCTAGTTCTTGTAGGTGTAAGGTTAGGTTGTTTATTTGAAATGTTTCTATCTTTTTTAGGTAGTCCTACATTGTTTTGAACTTCCCTCTCAGGACTGCCTTCACTGTGCCCCATAAGTTTTGGATTGTTATGAGTTCATTTTCATTTGTTTCCAGAAACTTTTTGATTTCTTCCCTAATCACATTCTTGACCCATTCATTGTTTAATAGCATGCTATTCAATCTCCATGAATTTGAGTGTTTTGGGTTTTTTTTTCTTGAGGTTTGTTTCTTGTTTCATTCCCTTGTGGTCAGAGGAAGTGCTTGATATGATTTCAATTTTCTTGAATTTGTTGAGGTTAGTTTTGTGTCCTATCATGTGGTCTATTTTTGAAAATGTTCCATGTACATTTGAAAAGTATGTGTATATTTTGCTTCTTTGGGATGAAAAGCTCTATATATGTCAGTTAAGTCCATTTCACGTAGGGCATTGTTGAGTGCCACAATATCTTTGTTGGTATTTTGTTTGGAAGATCTGTCCATTTTTGACAGTGGGTGTTAAAATCCCCTACTATAATTGTGTTGCTGTCAATATCTTTCTTGAAATCCTCCAAGATTTTCATTATATATTTGAGTGCTCCTATGCTGGTTGCATATATATTGACAATGTTTATGTCTTCCTGATGGATTCTTCCCTTGTGTATTATGGAGTGATCTTCTGGGCCTCTTTTTATGGCTCTTTTTTTGAAGTGTATTTTGTCTGATATGATATTGCTACCCTGGCTTTTTTTTTTTTTTCCTGACCATGTGCTTGGAATATTTGTTTGCAGCGCTTCACTTTCAGTCTGTGTAGGTCTTTTGTTCTTCGGTGGGTCTCTTGTTAAGCACCTTATGTCTAGATCGTGTTTTCTTATCCATTCTGCCATTCTTTGTCTTTTGATTGGGGCATTTAATCCATTTACATTTAAGGTTATTATTGATAGGTAGTTACTCATTACCATTTTTTTTTCGTACCTATGTTCCTCTCTCTTTCACTCTCTTTCTTCCTGTTCTTAAAGCAAACCCTTTAGCATCTCTTGCACAGCTAGTTTGGGGGAAGTATATGCTTTGAGGCTATTTTGTCCTGGAAGCTCCTTATTTGGCCTTCCATTTTAATTGAGAGCCTTGCTGGATAAAGTCGTCTTGGTTGTAGGCCTCTGGTTCTCATTACTTGGAATATTTCTTGCCATTCCCTTCCGGCTGGGAGGGTTTCCTTTGAGAAGTCAGCTCCTGGACTTATTGGGGTTCACTTGTATATTACTTCTTATTTTTCCTTTGGTGAATTTAAGATTCTGTCTTTATCTTGGTATTTTACCATTTTAATTATGATGTGTCTTCCTGTGGGCTTCTTTGTGTTTCCCTTCACTGGGGTTCTCTGTGTTTCCTGGATTTGTGTGACTTTTTCTCTCATCAAATTAGGGAAATTTTCCATCATTACTTTTTCAAACAGGTTTTCTATCCCTTGCTCTTCTTCTTCTTCTTCTGGTATCCCTATTATATGGATATTACATTTCATGGTGTCCTGCATTTCCCTTAACCCCTCTTCTTTTTGTCTGAGCCTCTTTTCCTTTTCTTGCTTATTCTGGGTGCTTTTCTCTACCTTGTCCTCCAGCTCACTAATCTGATCCTCTGCTTCATTGAGCCTGTTTTTGGTTCCTTATACTGTGTTCTCCAGTTCAGAAGTTGTATTCTTCATATCCTCTTGGCCCTTGTTGATAGTTTCTATTTCCTTTTTCATGTTGATATAGTTTGCAGTGAGTTCATTGTAGTTTCCCTGTAGTTTTTGTTAACTCTCTGTGAGCTCATTGAGCTTCCTGATAACCATTGCTTTGAACTCAGTATCTGATAGTTGACTTGCCTCTATTTCATTTAGCATTCTTTCTGAGAGTTCTTCCTTTCCTTTCATTTGGGGATTGTCTTCCCATTGTTTGTGAGACTCTTCTTGTTAGCCTCTGCTTCTTAAATTGATCTGTTCTGACTCCCTAGGTTTCTAGTGTGAACTTCTATGGTAGGAATCCTGTGAGATTCAGTGGTGCATTCTCCTTGATCTCCTGACCTTGCTGGTCTTGGGCTGTCATTTATGTTGGCTCTCTGTATGTCTCTGAGTTTTGATTGTTGGGTTGTTCTTTGGTGGGTCCTTCCCTCCAGCTGGTTAACTGAGGGTCACTCCATCCACCACCTGTTGTATTCTGTTGTGCATTTGTGGGCAGGTTGTTTTGAAGCTGGTTCTTCCATGTGTGAAAGGTTTGAGGATTCTCCCTTGATCTTGTTCAGTTGTTTGTTCTGAATAATTTCTACACCATTTGTATTTTCAAATAGGTCCTGGGTTGAGTTAGTGTGGCTTCCATTCCTTCACTTTCTTCTCTTGTTATCTGTTGGTGGTTCTTTTGTTGTTGGGTTTTCTCTTCCAGCAGGTATCCTGGTATTCACATCTGCCACAAGTTCTCTGGAGTAGCAAAGTGAAATTTGTCTTACTGTCTCAGCTGTTGCAATGACCCCTCTTTGTGTCCAACTTTGCTCTTTCCCAATAATTTTATTTTTAAAACAATTATTTTCTTTTTGGTGCTCTGATTGTGAGTTCTATTGCTTTGTGTTTCTGCTAGCTGATCCACTATTCTATTTCATTCATTCTACTGTTGAATCCCATTAGTGTATTTTTTATTCAGTCATTGCATTACTCGGCTCTGTGACTTCTGTTTGGTATGTTTTTTGTGTTTTCTATTTTTTGAATTAATCATTGTCTTGATCCATTTTTTTCCTATTTGTTGAAGATCTTTATTACCATTACTTTGAATTCTTTATCAGGTAGATTACTTATCTTAATATCAGTAAGATGTTTTTGTGAGATTTTTTTGGGACACATTTTCTTGTTTTTTATTTATTTTTTTATTTTTTGACTCTCTGTGTTTGCTTCTACACATTAGGCAAGACAGTTAACTCTCTCAGTCTTGAAGGAGTAGCTTTATGTAGGATTTTTAGTCAACCTTGGGCAAGCTTTTGGTTTTCTTTCTAACTTTGTGATTGTCTAAACAACCTCATTATTCTTAATAGGTCTCTTTACTGAGGGTGCAGAGAGACTTGTCAGTGTTCCTAGGGGAGGAATCTCAGCACCTAGTATTAGGCTGATTGGTAGCCAGACCCTCAAGCAGCAATTTGAAAGTATGCAAATATATAAAGTCCTGTGTGTCCACCATTTCAAACCCTGCTGGTCTCTAGACAAAAAAATCTGGAAGTCTCTCATGGATAACAGTTACAAAAATGAGGGCTCCAGATGAATGCATAAACATCTTTCTGAGAGGTTTCCCTGAGCTATAGCAAGGCCAAAGTGGTATGTAAGAGTGGGTGTGTCCCTGCTTATCTTCACTGGCAGCATCTTCAGAATCTCTAGATGTGTGATGTAAGAAACCTGAAGCCTGTCCCTCAGGCTGAAGCTCCAGCATAAGTAAATAACGTGGTTGTTGTTTTTTAATAGGAAGTATGGAGTTTCAGTTTTCTCTTTCTGCAATGACCTGGTGGTGGTATTCTGCCAATACCTGTCTTTGCAGTTGTTAATATCTCATAGAACTCAGAAGTGCCATCCTCCTTGGCTACCAGGGCTAGGTGATCCAGGGGCAATCCCTGTGTGGATTGTATATGCCTGCTGGTTTTATTGAGGCAGTTGTAGTGTGTAGGGATAGGGCATTCTTGCCATCTTCGGTAAGGCAGCAGAGAAATGCCTTGACCATGCACACCTGCAGGATTCAGTGGTGCAGAAGGAGAGTCTTATTTCTGCATGTGCACACACTGGCTTTAAAGAGAAAGCTGGAGAGTACTGTGAGCATTTGTACTTGCCTGTGCCAGCCAGGGAGCTGGGCGGTGCTATACTGACCCACACTCCTAGTTTCAGCATCTCAGTGGGACAGTGGCACAGCTGCTTGCCTCCACCTGTTCCAGGAAGGCAGCAGGAAGGGACACATTGAGCTTTCCTACCTGTGCTAGCAGTACAGGCAGTGAGTACCAAGAAAGGGTGCTTGCCAGAGCCTCCATCCCAAGGAGAGTTTCAACTGTCTTCTGTACCTCCAGCAGATGCTTTAAAATTAACTGACTATCCTTTATATATAGGATAGGTGCTTTTTAAACTTCTGTTTTTGTGCTGGGCCCCAAGGCAAGTGAGACCATATATGAGCCCTTTAAGAGGAAACATTTATTTCCCTAGAACCCCATGGATGTCAGCGCCATGGGTTTTTGAAGCTAGATGTCTAAGGAGCTTGTCTCTCCAGTTCAGATCCCAAAAGTTGGGTGATTACTGTGGGGCACAAACACCTCACTCTTCCAGGAAAAGTATTGGACTGGTGAGATTCCTCCCTACTGTGTGTCACTATGCAGGGACAGGGGGAGGTGTTCATTTTTTGTATGTATGTGTGCATACATGCATGCATGTATATATTTGCAACACCATGTGTCTGCAGCTCCTATCTGTCTCAATGTATTCCTTCTACTTTATGTAGTGGAGGAGCAGCTCCTCTGGTTCTTAGATCTATTTTTTAGAGGGAAATGATTCATGTGTAGCTATAGTTTTGGTGGGTCTGTGGGAGGCTTTGAGTGCAGGGTCTTCCTAGACTGCCCTCTTGGATTCCTTTCTCTACTCCCTTGACTTTTTAAAAACCATGTTTCTATTTTGCTTGAGTTTATTTTACTAGAAAATAGTCTTAGGATTATAGAAGGAATGTGGTTTTTTACATTCCTAAAATTGTTCACAAAGTGACTGAATAACTAGCACCACTTTCCTAACATTAGATTCACCTTGGACGATAATTAGAATAAACTCAACATTTTGGGAAACTTTATAAACCTATACCATACTTGACAGCTTAATCAATCCTCAAAAGAAAGGGTTCTCTTTTCTTTGAATATTTTTCCTACTGGAGGGTTTTGTGTCTGAAGGCTGAGCCACCTAAGGCCCCCATTGTTAACATTTGTAGTTTTGTCTACCAAGTTGGGGTCTTGTTTTTATATTTAACAAGGATGTCATACTGCTTTCATGTAGTTTCTTTATTTTCTTCTCAATTTTAAGGTCATCCTCCTCAGTTTCTTTGCTTTTTCCTGCAGTCTCCCTTTGTGACTGAATGTGGCGTTATAGGCCTACACAGTGGAGATGAAGTAATAGTAAAAAGTAGAATACTTGTGGTAGATATGTCCTTTAGAGAATTTTTCTTTCTAAGTAAATACTTTTTTCACTTGTAAAATATTCCTTATTTTCCTCTTCAGATCTTAAGAAAATATCCATGATGCCTGTCATTTAAACCTGCTCCTGGGACAGATTACAAAATATAAAAGTATTATGAAAAAAATTTGAAATACAAGGGAATGTGTAGAAATACACAAAGCAAGTGGCAGAAAAACTCAGAGGGTTTGGATGCTCAGTGAAACACCCCAATGACGGCTTCTTTTTAGCATGTCTTTTGATCTGAAAAGTCAAATTATATCTCTCACCAAAAAACACATTTTGAAAAGAAATTACTGGTTTGGGCTAAGTTAGAAGGAGTCATGGGAATTGGCCCACCACAATTTAATTGTGATTTGGCTTGTGGATAACATTCAAAAAAAGGCAAAACAAAGGAAATGTAGCACTTTATGCATAATAAGATGGCATAATAACTGTTGTTACAAAATTCACTGCAAGTTACAAATAATGCTTTTATTTGGGGAAACTTTAAAAATAATGTTCCCTTTTCAGTTTTCACCTCTGTTCTCTTTAGTAACTTTTAAAAGTTAAAAAGACAACTGAAGTTGAAAAAATAGAAAAAAATCTACCTATTTCCAATCCACAACAAATCTTCAGCATCAAAAACAATTGTTCAAATGTTCCTTTGACTTTGGCCCAGATTGAGATACACAGAAATTTGTGGTATGGTAAAATGAAGGAGCATAGGCTTTATACATGGAATGACTTGGGCTTCATTTCTGGTTTAGCTATCCCAGTGTTATATTCTGAGTCTCAATTTCTTCATCTGAAAAATGGGGATAATTATAATATAAAGGTCATATGAAAATTACAGAAAATGATATCCAAGACCTGCAGCCCAGTACCTGGCTTAGCTGATACAGCAATAGCTTCTTTAATATATTTGAGGCTATTATTAATCTGAGAATTGTGGTGATGTTGAGTTAGTAAAATAAGAAATTAAATTCACAATTATTGAACAGTATTCTTCTGTACATGCAAAAAAAATCTTGCTGTGTAGAGACAGGTAAGCACTTGTTAGAATATTTTAATTTTCTCTAGAAGAATAGGGAAAAAATTACCACAAAAGAAGAGTAGATGTAAAATCTCTTTTTCAAAATTTTTAATTATTTATCTTATCAGTAATACTTTTTTTAGTTCAAGAGTTGATTAAGGAGCTTGAGTGAAGGAAAGATCAAATGGAGGAGGAATAAAATGATAAAATATAGAAAAGTATGATATATTATAATGATTATGTTATATTTTGAGCACTAAAAGTAATCATTATATCTTTTAAGTCAAGAAGCTGCTAATTTAAAATTACTTCTAAACCTATGAATATATTTGATTAATAATTGGTTTATATGAAATATGAGAAATGTTTTCCATTCTAAAGAAATTACATTTTCAGCTATGAGGTTAGAACTGGCCCAAAGAATATTACTGAAATGGAAAAATTGTTTCCAAGGGAAAATAAAACTTCTCAATAATAGTTAAACTAATATAAACATTTATGATTAAAAACAAAGTACTAAATGAAACAGTTTAAATATCGAAGTAGCTAGCTAATCTGGAGACATATAAATCATATACAAGGTAAATATATTTCTCAGAATAACACATAATGGATCCAGTTCAATAACAAAAACAAAGTAAACAACTGAAATAATATGAATTTTAAACTGTTGGGAACTGCCCTGCCTGGTTTCAGAAGATATAACCCTCCATGGCTAAGACTGAGTTAAAAGACCTTGGGTCTGGCCAAGATGGAGGCATAGGTAGACACACTGTGCCTCCTCGCACAACCAAAAGAAGGACAACAACAATTTAAAAACAAAAAACAACCAGAAATGAAAGAAAATCTAACTGTACGGAAGTCTGACAACCAAGGAGATAAAGAAGAAACATTCATCCAGACCCGTAGGAGGGGCAGAGAAGGGCAGCTGGGGTGAAGAGGACTCACGGAAAGGCCACGGCTGGTGGACCCAGTGAGATGGTGGATTGTGGAACAGGGCAGGCTAGGCTGCAGCTAGCAGACCCCACGGCCCCACATTTGCACATAGATAAACCCAGAGGAACAGCGGGGGAGTGAAGCAGACTGCGCAATCCAGGGCTCCAGCACAGGGAAATAAAGTCTCAAACCTCTGACTGAAAACACCTGTGGGGGTTGATGTGGCAGCAGGAGAAACTCCCAGCCTCACAGGAGAGGTTGTTGGAGAGACCCACAGGGGCCTAGAGTGTGCAAAGCCCACCCACCCACTTGGGAATCAGCACCAAAAGGGCCCAGTTTGATTATGGGTAGCGGAGGGAGTGATTGGAATCCGGAAGAGAGTGGAGCAAGCACCATTGCTCCCTATCGGCCCCTCCCCTATGTACAGAGACACAGGGCAGTGACCAGCATTATCCCACCCTGGTGAACACCTATGGCTCCACCCCGTTTACTTAGCAGGCGCTCCAAGACAAAAAAAAAAATGACCCAAATGAAAGAACAGATCAAAGCTCCAGAAAAAATACAACTAAGCAGTGAAGAGATAGCCAACCTATCAGATGCACAGTTCAAAACATTGGTAATCTGGAAGTTCACAGAACTGGTTGAATTTGGTTGCAAATTAGATGAAAAAATGAAGGCTATGCTAAGAGAAACAAAGGAAAATGTACAGGGAACCAATAGTGATGCGAAGGAAACTGGGACTCAAATCAATGATGTGGACCAGAAGGAAGGAAGAAACATCCAACCAGAAAAGAATGAAGAAACAAGAATTTGGAAAAATGAGGAGAGGCTTAGGAACCTCCAGGACATCTTGAAATGTTGCAACATCCGAATTATAGGGGTGCCAGAAGGAGAAGAGGAAGAACAAAAAATTGAAAACTTATTTGAACAAATAATGAAGGAGAACTTCCCTAATCTGGCAAAGGAAATAGACTTCCAGGAAGTCCAGGAAGCTCAGAGAGTCCCAAAGAAGTTGGACCCAAGGAGGAATGCACCAAGGCACATCATAATTACATTACCCAAGATGAAACAGAAGCAGAGAATCTTAGAAGCAGCAAGAGAAAAGGACACAGTTACCTACAAAAGGAGTGCCCATTAGACTGTCAGCTGATTTCTCCAAAGAGACCTTACAGGCAAGAAGGGGCTGGCAAGAAGTATTCCAAGTCATGAAAGGCAAGGACCTACATCCAAGATTACTGTATCCAGCAAAGCTTTCATTTAGAATGGAAGGGAAGATAAAGTGCTTCTCAGATAAGGTCAAGTTAAAGGAGTTCATCATCACCAAGCCATTATTATGTGAAATGTTAAAGGGATTTATCTAAGCAAAAGAAGATAAAAAATAGGAACAATAAAAATGACAGCAAACTCACAGTTATTAAAAACCACACCTAAAACAAAAACAAAAGCAAACTAAGCCAACAACTAGAACAGGAACAGAACCACAGAAATGGAGATCACATGGAGGGTTATCAACAGGGAAGTGGGAGGAGGAAAGAGGAGGGAAAGGTACAAAGAATAAGCAGCATAAATCTTAGGTAGAAAATAGACAGGGAGAGGGTAAGAATAGTGTAGGAAATGTAGAAGCTAAAGAACTTATAAGTATGACCCATGGACATGAACTATAGAGGGGGAATGTGGGAGGGAGTGGGTGGGCAGGATGGATTGGAGTGAGGGGGGGAAATGGGACAACTGTAATAGAATAGTCAATAAATATATTTAGAAAAAAGACCTTGGGACCATAAGCCACTAAGGAGACAAAACTGATCCTCCCGGCAGAGGTGCAGCCTCTTTCCCCTTTACTTCACCTGCTTGGCCCCTGGAGGATGGCTGGATAGTCAATGATGGGTAAGATTCCTCAGGGGAGGGACAACCTAAGACAGGCAGAGTTGAGAAGGGGCCATCAGGGAAGGACTTAGGGGACTATAGATAAAGGTTTGATGGACCCTCCCCACTCAGCTTTGTCATAGCCTGAGTCCTCATTCTATCTGTAAAAGGTCTCCTAATCTCTTGGCTGCCCGAATCCCCTACCTGATTCAGGCCTGAAATAATGCCAGAGGGTCATGTAGCCCTGTGCTGGAAAAGGTGGTTCCCCACAGAGCGGCAATCAGGCCTAAGAAAAATGCATAAAATCCTGTGAAACCTGCTTTGATAAGAATGTCCTCAATTTAAATGATAAGGGTCCTAGCATAAAACAAGTTTGTTTCCCAAAGTTTTATGGCTTTTTGACATCACTCATCTATCTGACCCTGACTCACAATAAGGTCTCATAGTTCTCTGAATGTTATCTATTGTTTGATCATTACTGCCTGACAATGACTGATGTGCTTTACATATATGCCCTGTATTCCTATGCAAACTAAATCCAGTAAAAACCCATTGAGAAACAGGCTCAAGGCCTTTGTCCTCTGAGAGACTGGTCAGCCTTTTCTCCCCAAGCAGATTATGTCTTGGTAGACTTATTCTTATCTGTGATGGCTGGCAGAGCTTTGCTGGATGAAGTTCCCCCATATTAAACATACCAAGGAGAGGCACTATATATATATAGCAATTCATAATTGAAAGTGGCATAATACTCTTGAAGATAAATCTATGTAGATATAAAAAAAAGACAGTGTTATGTTTGGTATGTGACTACATTATGCAAATAACTCTCAAAGTTGTTCTATTTGTTTCAAAGTTCATGAGGTAGAACAGAATGTGACTGACTGCAGATTGAGAAGCAATCTTTTCTACACTTGTTCTTTAAAAAATCTACTATGTGGTGGGTATTGTACAGAATTGGAGTTCCAGAAAATCAGATTCTGTTCTTAACTAGCTACTCTTTTCAAAGGACAAAGCAAGGCCAAGGGAGACTTTACACTCATGTAGGGGTATGGGTCTGAATGGGAAGCAAAGATAACACCCCAGAATATGCCTTTTTGGAATGTTGATTAATTTAAGCTGGTTATTTAAAAAAAAAAAAAACACAGGCACACATGAAGCTCAGAAAACTGAGAAGAAATTATCCATTTTTAGAAACATTTATATCTGTAAAGTAAATGTCCATTTGTAAGAGTGCTCCCCTCTCTTTACCAGAAAGAGAAGGATGTCTCTGAATCTCTAGAACTCATACAATTGCAGAAGGCAATGACTTAAATCTCTAACAACCTTACCCTGTTTACTGAGCTTTTCCTGGTAACCACCCATAACTGGATGTCCCCCCTCAACTCTAGCATCTTTTGTTTTTAGCTGGAGATGCCATTTAAGGTGATGACTTGAGCCAGTTTGGGGAATTGCTCTGTTCTCCTGGGTGTCTCTCATGTATGCAGGAGGTATATGTGTTATTAAACTTCTTTTTATCTCCTGTTAGTCTGTTTTTTCTTTTTTTAATTACAGGGGTATCTCAGCCTAGAATCCCAAAGAGTAGAATAAAAATTACCTTATTTTCCCCAAAGCTTAGAGTCCTAGGAAAGAATGACAGTGGACATGACTGGCCTGGTATATGGACCTTTTTGTCTAGAGAATTTTGATATAAAGAGCTTAGGAAAAGGCTAGCCAAAAGCTTCATTCACTCTGCCTACTTATACCGCAAAGGCTAAAAACTTAATTTTTGTACATTACTATTTTAAAAGTTAGGGACTATCAGTAGGTTCCTAGTTATGATTAAAGCACAGTGAAAGAACAGCATGTTTGTATATATCTGTGTGTGTACATGTGTGTGTTGGAGGCAGGTAGGGAAGAGACAGAGAGCACGTGAGCTGGATATCTACCTATTTGCCCACACAGAAATGTATCACATGCTTCCTTACTTCTCTGCTTTTTTAGAAATTGGGAATTGCAAAAGACAGGCATAATAACACCTTAGCTATGTGGTTTAACTAAATATTCTTGCCCTGATCAAATATTTCTTCCTTTTCCGAGTAAGGCAAGAAAGAAATAGGAGAGATGACTGAGCTTCTTCAAGAGGTAGATTTTTCATTTCTGTTTACAAGTGAGAAAGCCAATAGTTTTATAATTTCCCTTAGCTACTACACCCAAATCTCTGCATTGGTTTTTATTCTTAGGTTCTGTTATGGTTTGAATGCTTGCCATCCCCTATCCCCAAATTCTTATGTTGAAATTTGATCCCCAGTGTATTTGGAGGTGGGGACTTTGAGCGGTAATTAGGTCATGTGGATGAAACTCTCATGAATGGAGTTGGTGCTCTTAGAAGAAGAAACCAAAGAGCTAACTGGATCTGTTTTTCCATGTGAGGACACAGAGAAAAGTCAGCCTTCTGCAGCCTAGAAGAGGAATGAATAATCAGGAACGTACCATGCTGGCACTGTGTTGGTGGGCTTCAGACTCCAGAACTGTGAGTAGTAGTTTCTGTTGTTTGTGAACAGCCCAGGCTGTGATACTTTGCCATAGCAGCTCAAACTATTTCCTAAAGAATTTCCTCATATTAAGGTTTTAAAAAAAATTTTTTATGTGTGGAAATAGAATAGATTGACAAAAATAGAAATTTTTGGAGGTTTTATTCAACAAATATTTTTTACATGACTACAATGTGTCAGATACAGTTTTAGGCCTGGGACAATGTTGAGCAATAATTCTTTGTGGATTTTTGTGTTTCTGCATATTTTGTAAGCAGAGGTACTGATAGATTTTGTTTCAGATTATCTTTTCATGAATGTTTATATAGCTAATAGCCTGGGAAAATACATAGATAGCATCTCCCTCCAGACAAAGGGAAAGTTTGTTGTATAACAAAAGTAATGATTCCCTCCAGGGAAAAGGGTAGGTTTGCTTACAGCTCATTATAAAGATTTAAATTCTTAATCTTGAGGTTTCTCATCTTGGGGTTTTTGAGTGTGAGCTGCAACTAACCCTGTGCACAGCATCTACCTGAGCCACATTGCGTTGTACCTGTGACATTTGAGTGGCAGGGATGATTGATATGAACATGAGCTTAGGATTTTTTCTATGCAGTGAGTAATAGAGTTCAGTGTCTTTGAACTAGGAATCTTGTGTCTTCTGTCAACTTCCATGAATTTGTGGCAGGCTACCTTGTTCTACACCAGATAGGGTAAAATCTCAGATCTTCCATGATTCTTTTCAGATGGAAGAGTAAATAAGATGGCTCCTCTTCCAGTAGCTATAGCAAAAGCCATAGGCAAGACCAACAATGGAGAGGAATGTAATTTTTTGGAGAAAAAAAGAAGTTGAGAGAGGATTTTTTTTTAATCCTCACCCAGGGATATGTTTTACTGATTTTTGAGACAGAGGACAAGGACAGAAGAGAGAGAGAAAGAAAAAGAGAGAAAAACATTGATTGGTTTTCTCCCATATGCACCTTGACCAGGGATCTAACCAGCAATTTTTTTGGTGCATGGCATGATGCTCCAACCAACTGAGCCACCCAGCCAGGGCAAAAAGAACTTGTTTTGAATGGAGGTTTGTTGGAGAAAAGTGGGAATTCAGAGAGATGATTGTCATTGGCTGAGTGGCTGGGGTGTTGATTTCTTGTAGGAGATGCTAGAGATATCTTTTTATTTTGGGGCCTGAGATTGGTAATTCTTTTCTGTTGATGATTATTCTGTTGGAGTCTGTAATTGACAATTCTGAAAACTGGTCCTTCAATCAATATGATCCCAGGATTTCACTTCCCCAAAGTAGGAGCTTGGGAGCTAAGGGAGCTACTACCTGTTGACCCCATTGAGGGGGGCTTGTGCCTCCTCTTACAGCAGGGCATAATCTTCATATTTTTAATTTAATATACCATCTGAGAGTCCCCCAACACACAGCCTGACCACATGCTGGATGGATTTTGATGTGTTTTAATTCCCCACTAGCCTGCAAAATTATCCACACAAAACAATCACATGCTCAAGATGTGATCCAGAGGACACATTATTCTTGTCACTAGAAAGCCTGCCTTTAACAGCCTTTGCTGGTTCACTCTAGTCCCAAAATGCAACCCTTGTGTGGCCCTGCCTAGAGTGTGGTGTCCTCCTCTAGTGGGCTGTGTGTTTGTCTGACCAGTAACTACTGTCAGTCTCATCTGTCCAGTGTTGAGTGTCATGTGCTAACCACTTCGTACTGTTGATGGAGAGGATTCATCCTTCACCACTCACAACAATCACCATCTATGAATGTTTTATCTACTACAAGCTTCCTCCTCCCACCCTACAGTGTGCTCTTAAGACTACAATCAGGGTGTTAAAACAATATATTGAATGTCCTCTGCTATCATCCATCCGGTGGCTTCCTATCTCATGTAGAGTAACAAAGCCCAAGTCCAAACAAAGCTTACAAAGCCCTAATATTTTAGCCATGCTATTGTTCTTTGACCCCACACCTGTTATTCTTGTTCTCATTGAACCTGATCCAGACACACTTGCCCCCCACTGGTCCTTCCTGGTACGCTCCCGCAGAGAGGCATACAGAAGGTGGGCTGGAGGCAGCAGTCCACTGGCTCAGTAGAAACCATAGCAATAGTTTAGAACTTAGATCAATAGTTAATATTCTCTGGGAGGAATATTTTATCATTGATATTGTTTACACTTGTCAATGCAGGGTGAGAATATAATTATAATCAGTTTTATTGTTGTTTTGGCATTGTCTATAGACAATGCAAGCCTTGGTGCCTACATCCGTGGTGAGCGATTCCCACTGACCACTGCCTCCCCTGCTGCCATTACATCTTAGGGAGCATGTACCATCTGTTCCCTTTATCGAAAAGGCGCTTTCCTCTGGGTCTCAGGTGGCTTTTATCCTCACTTCTTTCAGGAATTTACTCAGATATCACTTTCTCTTTAAGGCTTCTATAACTATATTATTTTAAAATTGTGATCTTCTATTCTCTATGTGAATGAATAGAAAGGATTTCAACATGAAAATAAAATATTTTATAAATATTTATGTTTTCTCTCAAAATTAAATTTAATTTTATACTACATGCATTTTTATATCCACTTTTGAGAAATCATGAAAGACAATATTTTTCTTAAAACATTTGTGTTAAATGCAAATGACTATCAGTTTAATTGCATACATCATTACATACAAGTTCCTTCAGGCCTTTAACTTTGGAAGTAAAGCCGAAATGAGGTTATCTGAGGAATAAACTGTGCTTTGTCTCTATTCAAAGATTTTCGATGTCGCTACCTATATGGAAATATCCATAATAATAATCCATAATGATAATAATAATTATAATGCTAATAACTTATTTGGTTACCACAGACTTTTATCTACTTTTGTAAACATTTTATATAGTTTGTTATAATAATCTCATGCAGTTGGCATTATTATGTCTGCCTTATAGATGTAAAAAGTGAGACCAGAGTAGATAAGTCATTTGACCAAGGTCACCCAGCTGGTGACTGGCCATCAAGGTTTTTGTTTAGGTTACTGCCATTGGAAGCCTTACACTTAATTAGAGCACTATGCATTCCCTCTGTGGAAGTGACATGCCATGGGACCAAATGGTGTGTGGCAAGTAATTATAGTGTAATATTATGGAATAAATGAAAACACATCTATATTCAGTTAAGATAAGAAAAGATGCAAAATCTTTTGTTTGTAGATTTGGTATGAGCAGTGCAGGGGTCCATAAACCACAGTCTATTTATTGATGACATGACCTACAAACGTTAGTCATTTGACAGGTAGAAATACAGCTCATGATCCAATGTTAATGTAATAAATCTAAATGCTATTAAATGTTACTTTGGTAACTGCAAACCAAAGGTGCAGTCATTTGCATGAAATGTATAAATAAGGCTTTTGACTTACATGTCGCAGGCATAAATTCAGTTTACATTTTCTAAAAGGCAGAACTTGGCTATGAACAGTAAAGATGACTTGTATGACCATGTTAATCTTTCCACCTCGTATTTCAATTTTTATGGAAACTTTATTACTAAATAATATATCTCCGTGCTCTCCTTTTGGAGCTTTGCTGCCCATTACCTGCCTAAACTACGTTCTGTCATTACTTGTAGCAGTTTTATGCCTCATATACTGCACAGTCCATGATGGCTGTCTTCCTAATAAATTCTTCATCGCTTTCAATTTAATCATTTGCATTGCAGCTCGATTAATATCCTTTCATTCAAAGAACCAGGTAAGCATCATCCTGCTGAGTAAAAGGCTTTAAGAAAAGTAGGCCACAGGAGACTGCTTCTGGGCTTTAGTCCATGTCACAAAATAATACAGTTACTAACATAATACTGCTGGCTGTTGAGTAACAGATTAATTAGGAACATCCTTACATGGAGGAGTAAATAGAGTATTCATGACATGATTTTCACTACAACAATAAAACACAAAAGCTCAATACTCAATCAAGTTTAAAACGAACTTTGTTCCCTTGATATGTGCAGGTTTCTGACACTCAGAAACATTCACTGTAGAGTAGTCCCAAAGACTGTCTCGTCCCACTCATGCCAGAACCTCCCATATCAAATGATCCCACCTCCCCGTGCTCTATCTATATTACCTATTAAGGTAATGCTCTCAAGAGTTTTGCCTTATATCCCAGATGCCCTGCTTTACCATGGTTTTTGTCTGGGGTAGAATCTACTAGATTGTGTTTCAGCTCACATTCAACACTGCCTTTTCCTTTTCTTTCAGAGAGTATCTCTGTTGTTTGAAGACGATGCCAAAGCTACCATAATCTAGGAGGTGAATACTCTGAAATTATGACTGTCATATGTGGGAAGGTGAAGTATCTTCAGGTATAAATTGGAAAATACTTAGAGGGAAAAAAACCTCTTAGGAAATGAAAACAGGAGTGGCAAACTATATGTAATAATGTTTGGGGATGAGCTTAAATGGACCAAATGATGAAGGAAATTTTTCATTAAAAAAGTTGATGCATTTTATAGACACATACTGAATTTTAATATCTAAATGGTGACTAGGTAAGAAAAATTTCATTTAAATTTTGTAAGGCTTAACTAAGATTTAAATAAGAATTTTAAATTTTAAATATTACGCAAATAAGATTTACATAAGAATTTTAGTGAATTAGAATATTATGTAATTTTAATATGTGAATGTGACAGAGCAGTAATTTTGGTAAGCAGATTGTGATATAATTCTTCACTGGAATACTATACAGCAATGAGAATGAACAAACTATCTCTACACAAAATTATGAAGACCACAAATGTAATGCTGACCAAAAGAAGCCAGACCTAAAAAGAGATATGTCATATCACTCCAGGCAAAACTGATTGACTCCCCCAACTCCAGGTCCTGGGAACACTTACTTGATTTTAAGCCCTATAGTTTTGTCTTTTGTAAACTATCATAAAACAGAATTACATAGTATGTAGATTTTTTTGTATCTGGCTTCTTTTACCATAGTGGACAGTAGTTGAGCTCTATTTATTGGTGTTTTCTCATTGCCGAGAATCTCCTTATATGAATGTATCATAGCTTTTTTTATAACTTACCTGTTGATAGATGTCTGTCTGGCTTCTTTCTAGCTTTTGGCTATTATGGATAAATCTGCTATAAACATTTATGTAGGAGTTTTTGTGTGGGCCAGTATTTTCAGTTCTATTGTATCAATACCCAGGACTGTGTGTCTAACTTTAGAAGAAATGGTCAAACTATGTGGCAAAGTGCTGTAACATTTTGCATTCCCACCAGCTATGTATATCAGTTCCAGCTGCACTGCACCTTTGTAAGCTCTTCACAGCATTTGTTTTTTGTTTGATTTTATGCCATTCCAGGAGCTATGTAGTAGTATCTCACTGTGGTTTCAATTTACATTTTCTTTCTTTCTTTTTTAATCGAGCATTTATTTATTTATTTTAATTGAATTTATTGGGATGACATTGGTTAGTAAAATAATGTAGGCTTCAGACATATAATTCTATAATACATCATCTGTATATTGTATTGTATTATAGTGAATTGTGGGGCCACCCCAAGTCTCCTTTCATCATGATTTATTTCCCCTTTACCCTCTTCTACATCTTCCCACCCCCCTTTCCCTCTGGTAATCAACATACTGTTGTCTGTGTCTATAGGTTTATCTTTCTTTTTTTCTTTTTTGCTTAATCCCTTGTCTTTTACACCCAGACCCACAACCCCCTCCCCTCTGACAGCTATCAGTTTGTTCTCTGTATCTGTGAGTCTGTTTCTATTTTGTTTGTCAGTTTATTTATTCATTATATTCCACATATAAGTGAAATCATATTTCTTAGTGAATATCATCATCATAAACATCTTTTCATACTTTTCTTCTTTTGTAAAATATTTATTGAAATATTTTCCCACTTTAACAATTATGTTGTTTATTTATGTATTAGTGAGTGGTAAATTTATAGTCTGTGGCTTGTCTTTTCCCCCCTTTTTAAAGATTTTATTTGTTTATTTTTAGAGAGAAGGGAAGGAAGAGGAAAGGGAGAGAAACAGCCATGTGCGGGAGAAACTTTGATCAGCTATCTCTTGCACATGCCCCCATCGGGGACCAGATCTGTAACCCAGGCATGTGCCTGGACTAGGAATCTAACAGGTGACCTTGCTCTTTGTGGTTTATCTTTTCACTTTGTATATAGTGGTCTTTCAAAACTTTTACATTTTAAGTCCAATGTACCACTCTATATATGTTATTTATGATTAAGTCTATAATCTGTTTCAAGTTAACTCTTATATGGTGAAAGGTAAGGGGTGACAGTTTGCATATGGGTGTCCAATTGTTCCAACATGATTTACTGAAAAGACTATCCTTGTTCTATTCCATTATCTTAATACCTTTGTCAAAATCAATTTATTATACATGTATGGGTCTACTTAGAAAATTTATTATGTTTCATTGGTTAATATATAAAAATATATATCGATCAATATTGATCAATACATATTAATCTTTATATAATATATTAATTAATACATATTAATATCTACATATTATATATACATAATCTTCCTTACTGCATTTTCTTGATTATTGTAATTGCATGATTTGAGATCAGTTATGGTATGTACTCCAACTCTGTTCTCTCTCTTCTTTTAAAGATTTTATTTATGTTTAGAGAGAGGGGAAGGGAGAAAGAGAGGGAGCAAAACATCGCCTGCAACCCAGGCTCGTGCCCTAACAGGGAATTAAACTGGTGATCTTTTGGTTTGCAGGCCAGCCTTCAATCCACTGAGCCACCAGACAGGACAGACTGTGCTCTGTTTAAAAATTATTTTGCTTATTGTAAATCTTTTCACTTAAAAATGTATTTTAATATCATCTTACCAATTTCTACCAAAAAAATGTTATTTGGGGCTTTAATTGACATTCCTTTGAATTCATCATCCATACTCTTGAGAAGTATTAATATGTAAACAATGAACTCAGTATATCTCTCTAGGTCTTCTTTAGTTACTATCATCAATGTTTTGTAGTTTTTGCATAAAATTTGTACATGTATCATTAGATTTATCCCCATTTTAAGTATTTGTTGGTACTATACATAGTATTTTTAATTGAAATGACAAATTTTTCATAGCTAGGGTACAGATATACAGTTGATCTTTTGTGTATGTTGACTTTGTATCCTGTTATTTCTAAACCACTTAGTAATTCTAGTAGATGTCTTTATAGATTTTTTGGCATTTTTTATGTAGATGATAATATCATATTTGAAGAAAGGCAGTTCTGTTTCTTTCTTTCCAATTCCTATGCCTATTATTTTTATCTTTTTCTTGTTTATTGCACTGTCTAGTACCTGTACAGTAAAATGGTGAACAGGTGTGATAAAATGGACATCATTTGCCTTTTTCCTGATATTAAGGGAAAGACATTTTCTTGTTTACCTATAAATAAATAGTAATAATTACAGCTGCTTTAATGCTACAACTTTAGAGTAGAGTTGTTGCAACAGGGACCCTACACGCCTAAAATATTTACCATGTGGCACATTGCAGAACAAGCGTGCTGACTTAAGTTGTTGAACTCATAGGCACGGAGCTATTCACAGTAATTACTTTTTGATACCTCAGTGGGATCAGTCTTGAGTCCCCACTTTCCTGATAGTGGTAATCAGCATCTTATTTACATCTCTCTTTGTCAGTCTCTCTAGGGGTTTATCAATTAAAATTTATTTTAAAAGTCAACATTTTATTTTATGGATTTTCAATTTTATTGATTTGTACTCTTGTTATTATTTCATTTTTCAGCTTGCTTTGGGTTTAATTTGCCTCTCTTTATCTTCAAATATTTGAGAATATTTCAGTTATCTTTGTTATTGAGTTCTTATTAAATTATTTTATAATCAGAAAATCTGATTGCTTTGAGTTCGATTGTTATAAAGTTGTTTTCTGGCTGAGAATATGTCAATGTAAGAAACATCCAAACCTATAAGAATTTTTATGAGTTTATTTGAGCCAAATTGATGATGATTGCTGGGAAGCAAAACCTCAACAGGTTGAAAAAATGCTCTGGAAAATGGCATTTTTTTAACCTTATTTTATACATTACAATCAAAGGAGGAAGAATAAAGGGGTTACATGAAATACACTGGTGACAGATTATGAAGGTGGGAGAAAGCAAAGCAGGGAAAACCTTGAGACTGATTAAAAAAGGTAAAATGATAGACACATACTTTTTTTTACATAAGTGGATACAGGATACTTAACAGCCAACAATTAACATGATAACAATAACAGTAAAGGGATTTGTAGTCTCTACTCTGGTGTTGTTTTTGTACCCCAGGGCTTTGGAAAAAAGGGAAGTCACCTGACATTCCAATGGTATGTTATGATAGATGGAAAAAGAAAATAGCTGGATTAAGGTAAAGATTGACTTTTTTGTCAAGGAAGATTCTAGTTTAGGGCAATGACTGTCCCTCATGACCTACTCTTAGTTAATAAGTTTTAATTCCAAACAATCCTTTGAGTTTGTAACGTTGTCATACAGGCCTCCCTGAACTTGTCAGGTTTCACATGTGGCCCCTTTTTGTCCACAGGTATAGTCTATCTTGGCCAATGTTCCATGTGTGTTATGTGTATTATGTTTTTCTTGGGTTGTTGCCTTATAAATGTCAGTTGGTTCAGTTTGATCAATTGCGGTGTTCACATCTTTTAACCCTTGCTGATTTTGTGTACTTTGTATATCAATTACTAAGAATAGTGAGTTTTCCAACTAATATTGTGGATTTGCCTTTTAGAGCTGTCAGTTTTTGTTTTATACATTTAAGAGCTCTTTTGATAGACACATACTCAGTATAGTTATGTGTTTTTGATAGATTATCCCCTTTGTTGTCCTGTGATGTCATCTTTATATTGGGCAACATCCATGGTTTTAAAGTATATTTTCTGTCATATAAATATAGCCAGAGAGCAACTCTAGCTATATATTTTTTGGTATATCTTTTAGTATACCTTATTAATGCATGTGGAAAGCTGTTATTCCAGGAACTGGAATGCATGACCCTTGACAAGCAATTCAACTTTTGTGCCCAGAGGGTCTGCAAGCAATTGAGATGGTGTCTGATCTGAGCCATTGTGTTCCAGGAAGGGAGTGTCAGTGACTCTGACAAGGCATTGTTGATTAGCATATTACTGGATCTCAGTTCTTCATACTAACACAGTAAAGAATTACAGATCAGCAAGACAAAAGTGGATGAGTGAGAAATAAGAGTTTTATTAGCATATCAAGGGAAAGAAAGGGTCTGCTGAGAGTGGTGAGAAAGGTACGAGTCTGCTGCCTTAAGTACAAGTGTGATTGTATTAGCATAGGGTCGGGTTCTATATTAATTGACAGACACTTTGGTCATATAACTTTATTCTCTTCTTGCATGCCCTTATCCATAATTCTCCTTGACTGTCCACATGGGTGTATAGGTGAGGAGTAAAAGTGCAATGAAATTTTGCTATTTCACAACAAGAGCGGTTAACTGAAACTATTTCAGCTATTTGCCTTGGGTCAACAAGGACAGCAGTCCACCCTTCCTCCTGCTGATCATTTTTAACTGCTGCCTAACATTCCCCCCTCAAGCAATAACAACCCAAATCTTTGTGGACTACTGGGGTGATGACAGGTCTGGCTTCTTCCTGCTGGAGAGGGGAGTCGGTCATAATCTTGGGTTCCCGTGCTTGCTAACTGTTAGTGGGAAGAGATGAAGGGAGGTGTCCATCCAACGGTTCATGATAGATGGTCAAAGACTGTAGTCCCAGAGGCTGGTATTCTTCTGTAACAATCATTTGTAATTTTATGGCTTTTATTCTGGAAGAAATGAATTTATTTAATAGATTATCATTGGTCCAAATATTAGTATATTAGGATGATCAGTAGGGGAGCCAAAAAAGGGAGGAAAAGAGATATGAGCCATGATCCTGAAACCCAAATGAAGTTGACGTTTTAGTTTTGGATGTGATTCAGGGATATCTTGAATGTTCTGTAGTACTTGTCCTGTTGTAATTTGTGGACACAGAAATAATACTGCTCTTTGAGAGGTAGACACATGCCTCTTTCTGAGGCACTGATGAGATCTAATGCACTTCAACTCTGGAGGGCAACCCCTGCTAGAGAATTTGATCCTGGAGGAATGCTAAGGTCTCCCCTGTTTTAGCTAGTGCTCAGTAATGTCCTGTGATAGATGGTGGATGCATAAGGAGGATCTCCCTACTACCTTTCCTATAGCCAAGAGAGTGCCTATAAGTGATATTAGGGGAGTGAGGACATCAGTACTCTTAGGTGTCTTTTTGCCATTAGTGGGAATGGGACAGTGGCATTTTCCTAGGCAATGGAAACATAAGGAAGGATGTAACCAAGGGAGAAAATTTCCCTTCACTGTGAAATTGGGGGAGTCCAATATACCTTAGACCCACAAATCCAGTGTACCCCTGATGGTAGTTCTGCTGCCAGGGTATTGTCAACAAGTTTAATTGGCTGGGTTTCAGAAGTATATCTGCCTAACTAGTTGTTGGATTTTTGAAGATTTAGTGCCCCACTACTGGACCCCTTGGGCCACTAAAGAGGCTGCTACTAGAAGATCAATGGTAGGGTTGTGGAACTGGGTACTGTTTATGAATTCAGTAAAGATAGAATCCCCTTTTGAACCAAATTGTCTAACTACTAGGGAATTGCAAAAGAGAGTGGTAGAGGGTCTGTTTCTCATGGAAGAAAGTGGTTGACTTGAAAGGAGGGTATGCTATGACAATAAGCCTTTTTTTTTTTGGTGACTAAGGGCAGATTAGGAATGATGGCTTCAGAAAGCAGATATGTAAGAAGTTTGTCTGATCTCCTGGATTGGGAATTCCTCCAGAGATGTATGGTATTGCAGTTAGAGAAATTCCATGAATAGTATTAGTACAAGAAGGATCTGGGATTGGGAAACTGTAGACACTGACTGTCAGAAAGCCCTCCTACAGGTGTGCTCCCTGAGGCATTACTAATTATGTAACAGTGATAGCTGACCTGGAAATGGTTGATTATGTGAGAAAATAGGGCCCCTGGAGGGAAGCACTAACAGCTGGTAGAGAAAGTCTTGGGTAATTGTTTAATGAGATTTTGGGTTGTGAAAACACCCCTGAATTGGAGTATAGAGTTCTCTGATCAAGAATGGTAGAAATATTTCCCCATTGATCCAGGGCTACATGTTAACCATAACCCCTGCTGTGGTTGGAAAGGCAGAGCCTGCAAGAAGTATTTGGCCTTAGGAGTTGGACTATGTGGTTTGACAGATCATAGTCTCAGGTTGGGAATGGGTAGGGGTAAATAAGAAAAAAGAGAAAAGAGAGAAGGCTACTTACTGAGCTAAGGAGGATGCTTTCAAAGGAGGATTTTGAGATCTTCTAGCAGCTCACAGGAATATGTGGAATGATTTTGTCATTCTGCTAGCTTGGCTGGCTCTTTCCATGGCTTAACTTAGGAATGGTTAGGAGCTTGATGGCTGTTGGAAAGGACATAAGAACAGGGAGAGACCATTTTCATGAGGGCTGTAGTTGGGAATTGGGGGAGCCATCTTTCCAAACCTTTATTAAAGCCTGTGCTCCTGGAGGGTACAATGGGGTAGCTGAGTCCAGGCTAGGCTTTTGCCACAGGCCAAATTCCTTAAGGGTGGTTTGAAACTGAGCTACCGTTTGCACATAGGCTTCTAAGAAGGAAGTCTCCATGTCTAGTAGGAGTTCTGAATGTAGGAAGAGTAAGCCATATAAGTCCTCAAAGGGACTGAACATCAGCTGAGGCATGGGGGCTACTCTAGTCTGGAGTAAGGCAATTGGTAGAGCCTCCTTCCAATTGAGAGAAGTTTCCTGAGTAATCTTTCTTTACAAATTCAAATCTTCTGCAAACTTCTACAACCTTCACAAACCTTTCTGCAACTTTCACAAGCTTTTCTATCTATTCAGAAATAACCATCTTTAAAATAACTCACTGTTAATCTCTGTCCTTCAAAATTGCATCTCCATGCCTTATGCCTTCTATTAATAAAACCATACAATATCTTTCCAACTTAATTTGAAATTTTAACTGTTAGAAAACCTCAGTTTCTAAAGATGACCAAAAAGTAGCAACCTGCATTCCCCAGATTGACTTTTATAAACACATTTCATGACCTTTAGAAATACAAGTTTCTCTTCTGGCAACACAATCTCATTTTCATAAAACCTCCAATAAAGAACAAGACATTTATCGACAGCTTCAAATCCACTCTACAGCCTCTTTGTAATAAAAAAACAAAAAACAGGTGAACTTGAGACTTATTCAGCACTTCATATTTCATGTTATTTCAATATATCTAGATATCAATAACTTTTTACCAAAATTGACTAGTTAGAAAGGAATAACTGATATGAATTATACTTAGTTTCTCAGATATAGCTAGGGATTTTCCTCTTTTGTTAAGAATTATGTCCCAAAATTTGTATTTTATTAAACTGATAAGAACAGATACTACACTTGATCTTAGCCAAAAGGCCGAGAAGCGATCCAAAATTTGTATTTTAATAGATGGCTTAGACAAGAGTTCTTGGAGAAAACCAAGTATTTGCATTTCACAAATGTAGAGAACGAAAAGCTAGCTTCTTCCAGAAGGACTTTGGTTTTATAAAGTCAATTACTTATAAGTGTTTTGAAATGAATAGAGGAGGTTTTGGAAAAACAAAAGGATTTGGTGAGCTTTGGTATTCTGGAGCCACACCTCTGTCCTTGCAAAGAATTCATTTGTAAAACAAAGTTATTGTTAATACTGGAATAGTTGGGTTACCACTCAAATATTTGTAAAGGGCTTGGCCAGGAACCCCATTATCTCATACTGCTGGATCGTTGGCATTCCCATGAAGGACTAAGGTATCTGGGAAATCTCTAGCCTGCACTATGAACATTTGAAGTGGGGACCTTGATGTTGGGCTGCCCATTATAATTAGTCTAATTCCTAATAATTGAAGGAGGTCTTTTCTGAGTAGAGGGGTAGGACACTCAAGAAAAGAATTAGTGAAGTAATACCCATCCTGGGACAACCCAAAGGAAGGATGTAGGTTTTGGTTGTCAGCTTTTAGGCTACCCCTAGAACAGTACAGGATTGTGAGAAGGGTCCAGAAAAGAAAGTAAGGACAGAGTAGGTGGCCCCAGTATCTGATAAGAAAGTCACTGTCCTATCTGCCACATCCATATGTGCCCTAGGCTCCAGTCCAGTAATGGTGACCTCTTGAGGCGGGATTGGCTGGATTTCACAACTTTAGTCCATCAGCAAGGCAGCTGTGGACTTGGGCCCAAGAGTTCTCTGACTCAAGGGACAGAGAACCACCCAGTGGCTTGGCTTTTTGCACTTGTAACATGGCACTTGGGGTGGCTTGTCACGATTTGGACATTCCTTGGCCCAGTGCCCTGCCTTCTGGCACATGACACTTAGTGTTCTTTGAGGTGGACCAGGAGGGGCTTATGGAGTGTGCTCCTGATTGTCCTGCAAAAGTAGCTAGAAATTGGGCATGGCTAGAAATTGGTCATGCTTAGTCTCCTTCATCTTCTCCTTCTCCTGAGTCATAGCCTCCTTCTGCTGGCCCCATTTGTAAAATACTGCATTGGTTGTAGTTAACATTTCATCCAAGAGAACTCCAGACTCCTGAATGAGCTTTTGTAAATTTCTCCTAGTGTCAGAGGCTGATAGAGTCAAAAACTTCAGTATTGCCTGGCCCTCATATGATTCTAAATCTAGATTGGTGTGCTTGATGAGTGACTCTCTTAGCCTTTCTGGAAATGTGGTGGGGTTTTCATCTGGACCTTGACTAACAGTAGAGACCTTGGAATAGTTCATGGTCTTCTGATAGTCGGCCCGAGGTCCTGCTTTAATGCAGAGTAGGAAATGATCCTTTTCCCACTTCTGGGGAGAGCCTTCATAGTCCCATTCAGGATCTGTTGGTGGGACTGCTGTTTCTCCTATAGGGTATTCACAATCTGATAAATGTAAGTTGTTAACAAATTTTATGACCTCCTTTATTACTTTATCCTTCTGCATATCTGATAGAGTCTACCCCAAGACAATCATAATATCCTTCTAATTTAGCTCATAAGCCAAGCTGAGGTGTCGAAAGAATCTATATATTTATCTGGGTTGTCAGAATAGTTTCCTGAGTCAGTTTTAATTTGCTCAACAAGAAAAAAGGGTTTGTGGATTAACTGGGGGCCAAACTCTCCCACAGTTTCTACTAGAGGTAAGAGCTTTATGGGTGAGGAATTGTTAGGAGTAGAGGAAGCAGGGGCTATTGGTTGGGCTACAGGCCCCAGATATGGGTGCAGTAAAGAAGAGGGTGGGAGGGTTTTTTTCCCTAGTTTCTACAGCTGGAGTAGGCTCTGCAGGGGCCTGGGAATTAAAGGAAAAGTCATCAGGTAAAATAGTAGTGGAAGTAAGCTTACATTTATGACATAAATCTTGACTCCTTAGATAAAAGAACTCCTGTACATATGATATTTCAGACCATTTACGAAGACATTTGCAAAAAAAAAAGGTCAAGATGAAAGAGCGTATTGTAATTTAAGGTCCCATTTAGTGGCCAAACTGAAACCAGAAAAGCTGGCATTCCTGCTGCCTATCACCTACCAGAACCAATAAGCAGAGACAGGGAATGCATCTTCATGGGCACTTTATTCAGATGGCCAGTGATCTGAGAAGACAGCAGGTTTGTACCCTAACAGACTGGCTTATGTATCCTCTCAAGCCAGCCTTTTTATAACACAGAACAAAGTGTGGTAAGGGGTTTTAAAATTCAGAGAAATTAGATTTAAAAAACCTGTAGCATTCTTGCCATGGGTGGTTAGCTGTCCCTGGGGGCGGGGCAGTCCTCTCTCTCTCCCTGGAACACAATGGCTCTGATGTCTCCAGCTGTGCCACAGACAGTGGTCTTTAGCTGTATCCTGGGCAGTGGTCATCTCACTCTGGAGTACAATGGCTCAGATACCATCTTGAATTGCTTGCAGTCCTCCTGAGGCACAAAGGGAATGCTTATGGCATCCTGGAGCCAGGGTGGGTCATGCTTTCAGTTCCTGGAACAACAGCTTTTATGTGCATTGGTTACTAAGCTTATTGGCTATTACTTAAACTAAAATTTTCCAACTTTCGAGTCCCCCATCAAAACCTCCCCATCTTCTAGCCAATATTTAGGCCAGACAGTGTCGCAGAAAAACATGTTGACTTTTCTTCAGGGTTTGGGGATCAAACTGAGGCCAACTGCAAAGGATACATACTGGAGGGGTGCCAGCAGGAATGGATTATTGGCTTCCCATTTGGAAGAGAGAGATACCATGACGTTATAGAGCCCAGCATCCTGGGGTCTAAACCTGGGGGTTTTAGTATCCAAAAATCTGGGGATCTTGGCCTCAGTGTCCTGAGACCCTGGGTAACAAAACAGACATTTCCATCATGGATAGAGTGGAGGCAGAGGCAAGCTGTTCTTCCCCTCCCCGAGAAATTGCTTACCATTCATAGGAAGAGTCTTGGGAGTTCCAGCACTCTTCTGGGAGCTGAAAAGCCTTGACCAGAGGTGAGAGCTAAAGAGGTTCAGCTAGTGAATGAGGAGAAAATTATACAGGGCTAAGGTGAAAATAGGAAGAGTGGAGACATGCAGAGCCTAAGTATGAGCATAGTGGAGATGAAAACTTTGGTCCCATTGAATTTGGCCTGCTTGCTGAAGGGATTTTATGAGCTAGATTCCTGCTAAAAGCTGTAAAGCTGGGACCAAGTGAGTCTTTAACCACATGTCCTAACAGATTATAGGCCTAAACTGAATTGACTAATCCAGTAACAATGACCCTCAAAATGGGGAAATACTATTCAGGACCAATGCTCTGGACTGACCCAGTCTTGGGGGTCCTCAGGCCTTAAACAAAGGATATGTCTGAGAAAAAGGGAGGTTCCTCTCTCAATAAAGAATCAGAGGGACAGGTTGTAAATTTGTCCCTTGTGCCTCTCAAAGGCACACAGAGAAGAGGTTTGTACCAACTTTTTTGCACTTTCAAGTTACTTTTGGAAATAGACATGATTAAAAAAGTGTGCAAGGGGCCCCTGAGGAAGTAAAATGCACAGCCTGAGGTGTGGCCATTGATTGGTAAGAGAGCAGATGCAATAGCTGCCCTGCCTGCAAGATAAGCAGAGAGGATAGAAGTATAAGTAGAGTGGCCAAAAGGCAGCAGGAGAAGCTAGATCTAAAAAAAAACAAAGATGAAGACTTATGAGCAAGGCTAATTGAACAAGAAAGCATGGTGATAAGAAAGGGGCATAGAAAGGCCATAGTTTTCTGCTGAAGGTTATATACTTGCCTCCTCTTCTCCAGAATTAAAACCTAAATAGGAAAAGCACCACAGGGGTGGGAGTGTGATTGCTTTTACAACGTTCCTTGTTGCATGGATGTTTGCTTGTGGTTAGCAGGGACCTACTGTCCCTTCCCTAGTCCATGATAAGCTTATCCTTTCATGGGAGTCTTCTACCAGTAAGCCTCCTAGTGGCTTTTAAACACTTGACCCATGCTTGCAGGGTGCAGCAATTTTTTGAGAGGAAGATAGCAGGATATTCTCAGCAAACCCCAAAATGGTAGGCCTGCCATCTGGCCATGAAGAAGGCCAGGAAACATAAAAGAGCATGAAAAGATCAAGGCTACATGGCAACATGGTGAAAGAAAAGTTGTGGAGGAGACTTACCCTACCCAGTGATCTGAGTTACAGTACCAAAAGATGTTACACGAGTTTGGTTATTCCTACTCACACAGTAAAGAACTTCAGATCAGCAAGACAAAAGTGGATGTGTAAGAAGAGTTTTACTAGTATGTCCTTAAGGGAGAGAATGGGTCTGCAGTGAGTGTTGAGAAAGGCATGAGTCTCCTGAGTCTGTTGCCTAATGTACATGCATGATTGTATTATCACAGGGGAAGGGTTCTATACTGAGTGACAGATACTTTGGTCATATACCTTTAGTCTCTTCTGTGCATGCCCTTTCCCATATTTCTCCTTGACTGCCCACATGGGGAGTTGGGAGGAGGAATAAAACCTCAATGGAAATTTTGCTATTTTACTACAAGGGTGGTTAACTGAAACTATTTCAACTATTTGGCCTGGGTCAACAAGGGTGGTTCTCCCCCTTCCTCCTTCCTCCTGTGGCTCATTTCTAATGGCTGCCTAACAAGCAGATAAAGAAATACCAGGAAATGAAAATGGCCATCATAAACAAATCAACAAACAACAAGTGTTGGAGAGGTTGTCGAGCAAAGGGAACCCTAGTACAGTGTTGGCGGGGATGCAGACTGTTTTCCACTATAGCCACTGTGGAAAACAGTATGGAATTTCCTCAAAAAACTAAAAATAGAACTGCCTTTTGACCTGGAAATTTCAATGCTGGGACTATGCCCTAAGAATTCTGAAACACCATTTCAAAAGAACTTATGCACACCTATGTTCATAGCAGTGCTATTTACAATAGCCAAGTATTAAAAACAGCCCAACTGCCTGTCAATAGATGAGTGGATTAAAAAACTGTGGTACATTTACACAATGGAATACTACACAGCAGAAAGAAAGAAGGAGCTCCTACCCTTCACCACAACATGGATGGATCTAGAAAGCATTATGCTAAGTGAAATAAGCCAGGAAGTAAAAGGCAAATACCATATGATCTCACCTTTAACTGGAACCTAATCAACAAAGCAAACAAGCAAGCAAAATACAAACAGAGACATGGAAATAAAGAACAATCTGACAGTAATGAGAAAGGAGGAGGGAGAGAGATAATAGGAGACAATAGGGGGGCCATCAAAGAACATGTGTGAAGGACACATGGACAAAGCCAAAGGGGGTGGGTTTGATGGTTAGAGGCAGGGATGGGGGGGGAGGTGAGGGAGGCATGATGCAGTGGAAACGGAGACAATTGAACAACAATAAAAAGAAAAAAAGAAATACCAGGGAAATCACTTCTGGACTGCAACTCTTATCTGATTAACCTCTTACCTACCCTTTCCTTCTCCCTATGAAAGGTCAGCTTGAGATGAAACATTAAGATGGATTTCAGGGTATAATCTGCCATCGTCTCATCACCAGCATCTGAATAAAACAACCATAAGGTCCAATCCTTGTCTTTATTTATTGGTTCTAGTAGTGACAGGTGACACAAATGACAACTTTTCCAGTTTTATACCTATTTTTTCTTTTACAGTTATTGTACTTACATCTTCATGTTTACATTGCATTTCTTGTAGTTTGCAAAGAGTTGGGTCTTGACATGGCAGTCTCTGGTTTTAAATTAGGATGCTTCAACCTTTACATTTTATACATTATCCCTATGTTTCTATTTGAGTTTATCATTTTATTATTTTCTGTATCTTCTATCTGTTTTTTGTTAATTTTTGCCTTCTCTCTTTCATATTTTGAATTAAGCATTTTTAAAATTATTTTATTTTATTTTTATTATTGTTGTTCAAGTACAGTTGTCTCCATTTCCCCCCCTCCAATCCCTCTGCCCCACCCATCTCCTCCTCCCACCCTCAATCCTACCCCCTTTGGATTTGTCCTTGTGTTCTTTATATATGTTCCTTGATAACCCTTCCCCTATTTTACCCATTATCTCTCTCCCCAGGGAGAGTATTATGCTAAGTGAAATTATTTTAATTTTATGTTCATTACTGGTTCATTGTCTAGTCCTTGTAATTTTTTAAATTTTATTATGCTTGAATTGTGCCCCTTGTTCAGCAATTGTATGTAATGTTTTATACAATCTGTCATTTAACCTGTAAAGATTTAATTAATTATACTTTTAGGGCCTAGAAATATAAGTTGGTTCCTTTTCAAATTTGCCTGATCTTTATTTGATAGTATTCATTTAACAAAGTTGCCTAATATGCCAGGTACTTCTTAGGCACTTGGGATATATTAATGAAAAACAAACAATAACAAAATCTTTGTCCATGTGAATCCTAATAGGATAAAACAGGGAGTAAACAACAGACATACAATAATAAGTAATTCCACTGGCATTAAGAAGTGTTACATGAATAAAATGCATGATGGAGCTTGAGCATCATATGGGATATTGACAGTGTTGAGGTTGGAAGTTAGTTACCATTCTAAGAAGGGTGGTTAAGGAAGGCATCACTGAAAGGGTGGTATTTGGGCAAGATTCTAAAGTTCTGAGGAGGTGATGTATGTAGTTATCTAGGAGAAGACAGTTCCAAGCACAAGTGTTAACCAATGTAAAGTTACTAAAGTGAGCTCAGAGAAAATAAGGAAGGCAGATCTTCTGCCTGGAGCAGTACATGAGGAGGAAGAGAAGGGAGGGGTGGGAATGATGCTGAGATTATGTTGGGATCATGTCAGGTTTGTGGGCCGTGTGAGGACTTGAGTTTTATTCTGAGAGAGATGGGAGCCATCCCAGGGCTCAAGCAGAAGAATCACCACATCTGACACATATTAAAATGATGGTTCAAGAGTCTGTGTTCAGAATCGATTATAGGAGGTCAAGGATGAAGCGTATCCTATTCTTTGTTTCTGTTGTTATTTGTATGTTTTACTTTCTATGCAGTTTAGACATAAATGTGTGTATGTGTATGTATATTATATTCTTCATCCAACAAAAGAATATCTGAAGTTATTGTTGCTGCAGTGATGCTGATTATTAATTTGCTGACCCTTGCTTATACAGCTTTATTTTATTGATAGTTTGTAATTTTGAATTATAAACTCATTGCAGGGAAGGGATGTAATCTGTTGACATATTAAGAGATCTACACTAGTGAGTGTCCCTCTATAAAGATTTACTAACCTGGGACAAATTTAATTTTTTTTAGTTTGGGGTTTCTTCAGTCGCACTGGTAGTGTGTTATTTGGCCTTGTTGCAAAGCAAAAGCAGTTGTTGAAGTTCTAGTCCCTGTTTCTCAGAGGGTTCAGACTGTGTGTGAGTCCACATTTTGATAGCACACATGAAATAGGCCTGAGACTGTCTTCTGTGCTTTTTAATGTTCAATCCTTTTGGTTTCAGGAATCAATAGTTCTATCCCCAAGAAACACATAGTTCAGTTTCACATCTGGTTTCTATTCCCTTTTCATTTTTCTATGCCCAAGGGATTTTCCTTATTTTTATGCCAGAGTAGCAATGCTATTTATTTATTTATTATTCAAACACTTTTATTATAAATGGGAAGTTATATTTTATTTGTAATATAAAAATATAATCAGTTTAAAGGATGTTTGCTCCATTTCTTTTTAATTGTTATAAAGAAGTCTCCTTAGATATTTAGTTTGCTATACTGGAAAAACACAATTATTATAAAAACTAAAAAAACAGAAACTTCACTTAAAACAGAGTGGGGAGTCTGAAAGACAACTCTCACCCATGTATCACTTAAACATGCTACTAAACCAGACAGGAAATTAGGTACCTGCATCTTTGGCAGGAAGTGGTATTACTTTACTACCTTAGTAGGAGAAATGAGAGTCCTCTCTGTCCAGTAATAGCTCAGCCAATGAGAAGTCACCATACTTCGAACTTTAGTTTCCTCCAATGGAATGGAGGAAATGGACACTTCATTTACAACAAAGAGCTCCTCCCAAGATCATAAAAGGGCATTCCTGGCCCTGGCTGGGGGAGCTCAGTTGGTTAGAGTGTAGTCTGGATACGCCAAGGTTGTGGGTTGGATCCCTAGTGAGGGTACATTTAAGAATCAACCAATGAATGCATAAACAAGTGAAACAACAAATGGAGGTCTCTGTCTCTCTCTCTTCCCCCCTTTCTCTCTAAAATCAATAAATAAAATTTTTTTTTAAAGGGAGCCTTCCTCTCTTCTGTTTCTCTGCACTTGCAGTGTTTTGCCATTAGATCACTTTCCCAAGTTGTGATTCTTTGTTGTTCCCAAATAAATCCATTTTGCTAGAGAAATATCTGGATGTCTATCTTTTACAGGTAAATACCATAAAAACTAGTTTAAGTGTTAAAGAGAGATAAAAAATATAATAAACTCATTTTAACATAAAAATTAAGTAGAAAATAAAACCCAAAATGCTTGGCATAGCAATGGTAAAACAAAAACTGAAGACTAAAAATGGGTTTTTGTTAGTGAAATTCAAAGAAGTAAAATATTTATATAAATTCAACAAAACAAAATGTCAGAAGGGTAAAAATAAATGTGTAATAATATATGTGGAATTAAATCTTAAGTATTAAATTTGAAAAATATTATTTTAGTATGGAAAAGGCAACATTGTTATAAGATAAAATAATATATAAAATAATGTTATCTATAATGTAACTAACAATTCCTTCCAAATTTATAGTTTAAGAATGCTGGAGTTAGAGGGCCTGAATTTAAATACCTACTCTATCATATTTCTATGTGAACTTTAAAATATACTTAATTATTCTTTGGCTCAGTCTCCTCATAGGAATAATAATAATTGTAATATTAACCTCCTGATTTGTTTAGGAGAATGACTGAGAAAATATATATAAAGAAAACAGTGTAATTTGTGACATTTAGTAACTGTTAGCTATTGGTTTTGTTATGAATGAACTTAGGAAATGAGAAAGCAGTTGATACTGATGGTACAGTCCAGGGTTTCACACTTCTATGTGGGGTTAGACACATAGCAGCACGTCTGAGACAAGAGCAGATAACCAGCTGGCTCTCTGTTCTAATCTCCCAGTTGAACAGGTCCTGCTGGCAGATCCTGAGGTTTATCAATGGAGACAGGCAGCCCAATAGAATGCTTCAGTGGTATGATCCGATTTTATCTTTAAAGTCTGACAGGCCTGAAAGTTCTTGAGGATGTTATAAAATCCTTTGTTCCCTTTATTTCCAGTACTCTGTTGATCTTGTTTACTTCTCTGGAACAAAGCCAGTGAGATAAGGGGCATTTGCTATCCTTCCTTGTGTTGAAATACTTGTTTAGTGGCAGGGGAGCTTCAGATATACTTTGGCAAACTATTCAAAAAGCACACACATTGCAATGACTTCTAGTTGAACTAATGATGCTCCTTGGTCGGTCAGCTGCATTTGTCGATTCCTCCATTCATTACGCTGGATAAGCAGTAAGCATTTCTATGGTCGTGTAAATGTGATGACAAGTCTTTTTGTGTGCCTTCAATTTTAGTGACTCTCTTCCCAGTCAGTTATGCAAGTGAACATTGTCCCTTTGTCCTCTTTTCAGTTCTTGTCATGAATTCTCCTGTTATTATCTAAACCCTTGTAGATTTCTAGCATTATTTTAAGATGGCCCTTGAACTGTGTTGGAGTGATAGTTTGCCTCAAAAGCAGTTATTTACTCTAGCTTACATTTCCACAGAATAGCAATTTGATCAATGAACAACGCTGTCAAGAAGAAATAGAAAAACAAAAACAAAATAATAAGTATATCTTCTTAAGTTCACTTTACAATATTTTCTTACGGTATCTCATGCTAATCTATGTATTTAAATGCAACTGCCACCTGCTGTGGAAATCTTTTATCAATATAACTATTAATGGAATAACAGTTAATAAGAAATAAAAGCAAAACTTTATGAAGAAATATAACATCATTATGAACTCAAGGTCAACAGTCTAGGCTGATAAAATTTTAAAATACACTAAGATGCAAAAACTAAATTGGATACTCTGATTATAATACTAATTGTACATAAAGTGCTTCAGTTTAAAATGGAGTTCAGAAAGTACCTTTACAGAGAATATATATTTTTAAATAATATTCCTATGACAATTTACTACAATGTAATTGTTAATAGAGTTTACTGAAAATGCAAATTCGATGCTTTTCATACACTGGGAGTTTCTCATTAAAAAAATCATCCCTTCCTCCCTCCCCCAATGAAGTCTCCTCTTTTTCTCCCTAGCTGTTTTAGTGAACAGAAGTGGGGTAACTTCTGCTCACCCTCGAACACAGGCATAAGACAAAGTTTTGTGAGGAAGGTAAAAGGTCTTTATTAAAATGTTGCATAATTAGCGGGGGACAGCTCCAGGCCATTCTCACACAGACAAAACACAGTTGCCTCTGGAACTAGAAACAATGTCCAGAAATGCCACTCCACCCTTATCTGTAGCCTGAGGCTGCTAAGCGGATGGTTCTCCAGCTTCAGTCTTCCTTCGTGGAATCCACATGTGTAGGGCAAGTGCCGCCATCACCACACTGCGTCTTCCCACTCCTGGGGACTGGGACCACTGCCAACCTCTACAGTTGGCTGTGCAGAGGCTTTGTCTGTGGGTTGCAGTGCCCAAGGCTGTCCCACTTTCCAGGTCCAGTGAATTCTCTGGCCCACATGTCCATGCATAGATGCCAGAGGGGGAGAAGTTGTAACAGGTGGACCCCAGCACACTGGAAATGGGGGAGGGGTTGGGAAGCGCCAAGGACAATGCATAAGCAGCAGCCACAGGCAACCAGGGTGAACTTAGCTGGCCTTAGAGGAGATTCTATGAGGGGGTGGAAGGAAGCCTTTAGAACGGTGAGCACATGCTTGGATTCTCCCCTCTTTCTCAGTTGCCAGGGGCTGGAGTCTCTGGGCCCCAGGCCTTGGGGACTGCATGGTTTGGGAATATTCCTGGGTCCCCTCCCCCAGCTCTCCAGGATCTGCTTGGAGCACAGCAGACACTAGGATGGTAAGAGGGGAAGGGAGGAGGCTCAGGATGGCAGGCTTGGGGAGCATGGCTGGGCAGCAAGGCCACCGCCCCTCCACTGCATGGGAAGCCACAGTGGTAGCCATCCACCCTACCCCGGTGTAGATCTCTCAGCTGCAGTGTCCTGCTGCCACTGCTGCTCTTCTTGATCCAGTCTGGGCAGGGCCTCAGACTCAACATGCAAGGAGGAGCTTCCTCTCTAACATCGGAAAAGCCAGAGAGGCAACTGCCCACCCACTGCCCATGCCTCCAGGTTGGACCTGTCAGAGGCAATTTCCTATCTCTGTGACTCTGCCTGCTCCAGCCTAAGTAGGCTTAACGGACCAGTCGATGTTGGTCCTGGAGGTAGTGCAGTGACAAGAGAGGTATTAAAAGGGAGGAGGCCTGGGCCTGTGGACCCTGTGTGCTGTGCAGCAGGGCGACAAACCCCATACCCCTCCTCCCACACAGGAAGCCACAGTAGCAACTGGAACTGAGCTGTGTGGGACACACCTGAGGGCAGCAGCCAGAGAAAGAGGACAGCACACCGCAGCAGGATGCCTGAACACACAGACTGAAAGATCCCTGAAGCCAGACAGTGACTGGAAACCAGCTAAGCCACCTACATTTCTTATAAAAACAATACTTTTGGGTAGGAGAAGAGGTTTCTGGCACAACCCTTAACTGAGCTAGCAGAGGGTGGCAGTGTGATTTCCTTAGGGTGTTTTACAGGAAATGGTATTTGAGGCAGAAACTTGCTATTATTTCAAACTGTGTAGACTTTGAATAAAAGATTCCTTTTCCTTTCCACTGAACTTGCCTCCAGAGTTTTTACCTGTTGGTGACAAGCAGTAGGACCCCACTGGTTTTTCTGGTGGCAAAGGGGTGAGTCTCGGCCCTGCCTCCATTTAAATCTCTTCACCGAAACTTCCATTTGCTCCTGACGTGTCCAGCTCCCCAGCCAATCCTCTCCTTTTCCCAGGCTTGAACATCAGGTCTGCACCTTCTTCTGGTGCCATGTTAACCTTTGGGTACATGTGTCTCTGTGACCTCTGGTTTCCTCTTCAATCAAGAACCAGAAAGGGGTGGGAGGGCTTTTACCTTTGTCCATCATATTCTGGCCTTGTGTAGACTCCATGCAAGGCTTCCTCCTGCCATATCTCTTCCCAGGGCAGGGAATCTGTCATTGGGTGCCACACTAGTTTTGTTGCCAAGGCAACGTGACACTACCACACTAGCTTGTTTACGCTTTACCCAGGAAATGCAGCCTTTTCCGTGCCACCTTTGGGCCCTTCCATGAACCACCCAGCAATCTGGCCAGATCTCCCTGTATCAGCCCTCTCCCTAGACAGTCCTTTTCCTTCCCAATGAAATGTGTTAACGTGATTAGCTACCCTGTGGTTTTTCATTTGTTTCCTCAATTTCTTTTCCTTACTTTATTAACTCATATCTGGTTTCTTTTCTATTATTCCAGCAGAATAGCTTTTGCTGTGGTCACTGATAACCTCCAGGTCACTAATTCCTTGGGCCATTTTTGTAAGTTTTATCTCATGTAACCTCTCAGCATTCAACACTTTTGACACTCCCTTCTTGAGAGATTATTTGGCTTCCATGACACCAAACTCTCAAATTTTTCTTCTCTCTGACCATTCCTTTTGTATACTTTTCCTATCTCCTTTAGATGCATCTTATTCTGAGCCAGAAATGTATGGAATTCTATTGGTAGATAACTTTATATTTGTCTTTTCAGCCTAGATTTCTTCTCTGTGCTCTAAATTATGTATTACATAATAGTTCCTTGAAATTGTCCATAGATATTTCAAAGGCATTATAAACTCATCACATTCAGAATACATTTATAATCTTTTTATCCTATCTCGAGGACTTTTCTTATTGTTTATTTATTTATTTATTTATTTTTGAGAGAGAGAGAGAGAGAGAGAGAGAGAGACAGACAGAGAAACACTGATTGGTTGCCTTCTAATATGCACCCTGACAAGGGATTGAACCTGCAACCTTGGTATGTGCCTGACTGAGAATCGCACCCATGATGCTTCAATATATGGGGAAATGCTCCAAACAATTGAGCCACACCAGCCAGGGCCATTATATTTTTTATTGCTTTCAAGCTGATTTTTTTCTACTGACCCCATCTTGATGAATGGCCCACACTCCATTTAATAGAAAAAGTTCAAAAACAAGAATTCATCTATAATACTTCCTTCTCCCTCACATCCTTTCTTTAATCTACTTGCAAATTCTTTTGATTTTACTGTGTAATGAACTCTCCAATCTGATAACTTTTCTCTGTCACAACCAATATCTCACTAATCCAAGCTCTATCATTCTTTCCTAAATGGATACTGATGTATTGTGGAAGTGCCTCCACTAAGTGTCTCCAATTTTATATTTACTCTGAAGCTAAAATAAACTTTATAAATGTAAATCTTATCATAGCAGTCCCTTATATACCAACTGTCAATTCTTCAATAACTCCTCATTAATCTTGGTACAAAACTATAAGTTACAAAGTATGGCCAATGAGTACCTCCATCCTCCAACTGATAGTGATTCTTCCAGCTTTATCTTCCATATGTTCTTCCATGAACTCTTTGACTTCATATGCATTATCAAATAAAGACACCATTCAATGGGAGAAACAAACAAAAAACATAAGCAGATCCGGACTTTATTCCTTGCCAAGCAAGGGAGAGTTGTAATTTCAAAGCACAGTGCCTCTTAACACAGAAAATGCTGATTTGATATAGGGCTTTAGGAAGCAAGGGGTTCTGGAAGTGGAGAACTTTCAGAAACATGTGTTCAGGGATTGGATGACTGTGGGCTGTAGAAGTGTTAGGTAATATATGTAGTAGGCTAAGGCAAGGAGGAGGAGGAGGAGGCAGACATGTTTCACCCATTGACTCAGCAGTCCTGAGCCAGGTCCAATAAGATTGCCGAGTGCACAAACAGGGATAGCACAAGAGGAGGGGAGTCCTTGAGACTCTGTGCTGATAAAGGGAGCCACCATAGCAATTTTACTAATTAAGGCAAAGAGCCTTTACTAGCTGAGATAGAAAGTCTTTGTAGCTATGCCTGATTCCCAAGATTTAGAAGGAGAAGAAGGAGGGAGACCTAGAAACCAATTAAAGTATATAATCCCTGAACCCTAATAGTCAGCACACTCAGGAAGGAGGGGTATTCAGACATGCTGGGCATGTGTTTGGAGGCAAAAACAAGGATGAAATCTAAAATGAATGCTCAGGTTCTCCTGGGCTCCGAAGATTGAAGAGTCATTACCTCCCTCTGGTCTGAGTTCTCGGGAATCCTTACTTGAGTAGAGGCCTCATGGAGGTGTCTGGTGTTAATCCTAAAATGTGCGGAGGCCTCATAAGAAAACCCCATCAGGAGGGAACCAAGATGGCGGCGTAGGTAGACACATTGCGCCTCCTCGCACAACCAGAACTGACAGAGAATCGAACAGCAAGGGGGACTGACACCAAGGAAACAGAAAATAATCATTCATCCAGACTGGTAGGAGGGGCGGAGACGGCACTGGGGTGGAGAGGACTCGCGTGGCTGTGGCGGGACCGAGACTTGCGGAGTGTGGGACAAATGGCGCAGGCAGTCCGAGCACTAGCAGACCCTGCGGTCCCACATTTGCACAGATAAACCCAGAGGGCCGGACTCAGAGTGGCGGAGAGTGGGGCAGGCAGAGTGGCGGGTAGCACCTTGCGGCACCACATTCGCCCACAGATAAACCTGACGAACGGCGGGCAGCGAAGCAGACCACTGCGCAACCCAGGGCTCCAGCTCGGGGAAATAAAGCCTCAAACCTCAGATTGAAAGCGCCCCTGGGGGTTGGGGCAGCAGCAGGAGAGACTCCCAGCCTCACAGGAGAGGTTGTTGGAGAGACCCACAGGGGCCTAGAGTGTGCACAGCCCACTTACTCGGGAACCAGCACCAGAGGGGCCCAGTTTGATTGTGGGTATCGGAATGGAAGATTGAAATCTGGAGGAGAGTGAGGCCAGTGCCATTGCTCCCACTCGGCCCCTCCCCCACGTACAGCGTCACAGTGCAGCGACCAGCGTTACCCCGCCCCGGTGAACACCTAAGGCTCTGTCCCTTAAAGTAACAGACGCGCCAAGACAAACAAAAAAAAAAATGGCCCAAATGACAGAACACTTCAAAGCTCCATAAAAAATACAACTAAGCGACGAAGAGATAGCCAACCTATCGGATGCACAGTTCAAAGCACTGGTTATAAATATGCTCACAGACTTGGTTGAATCTGTTCGAAAAACAGATGAAAAAATGAAGCCTATGCTAAGAGAAACAAAGGAAAATGTACAGGGAACCAATAGTGATGAGAAGGAAACTGGGACTCAAATCAATGGTATGGACCAGAAGGAAGAAACAAACATCCAACCAGAAAAGAATGAAGAAACAAGAACTTGGAAAAATGAGGAGAGGCTTAGGAACCTCCAGGACACCTTGAAACGTTCCAACATCCAAATTATAGGGGTGCCAGAAGGAGAAGAGGAAGAACAAAAAATTGAAAACTTATTTGAACAAATAATGAACTTCCCCAATCTGGCAAAGGAAATAGACTTCTGGGAAGTCCAGGAAGCTCAGAGAGTCCCAAAGAAGCTGGACCCAAGGAGGAACACACCAAGGCACATCATAATTACATTACCCAAGATTAAACGCAAGGACCTACATCCAAGATTACTGTATCCAGCAAAGCTATCATTTAGAATGGAAGGGAAGATAAAGTGCTTCTCAGATAAGGTCAAGTTAAAGAAGCTCATCATCACCAAGCCCTTATTATATGAAATGTTAAAGGGAGTTACCTAAGAAAAAGAAGATCAAAAATAGGAACAGTAAAAATGACAGCAAACTCACAGTTATTAACGACCACACATAAAACAAAAACGAGAGCAAACTAGGCAAACAACTAGAACATGAGGGTTGTCAATAAGGGCGTGGGAGGGGGAGAGGGGGGTAAAGGTACAGAGAATAAGTAGCATAGATGATAAGTGGAAAATAGACAGGGGGAGGGTAAAAATAGTGTAGGAAATGTAGAAGCCAAAGAACTTATAAATATGACCCGTGGACATGAACTATGGGGGGGAATGTGGGAGGGAGGGGGGTGGGCAGGATGGAGTGGAGTGGGGGGGGAAATGGGACAACTGTAATAGCATCATCAATAAATATATTTAAAAAAAAAAAGAAAAGAAAAGAAAACCCCATCACTGTAATGTAACTTTGGCTCATCTGGGGAGGTGAAAAATAAGTGCTGGTCACATGGCACTCAGAGCCACCCTGGCTATAGATGACCAGGGGAGAAACCAAGACATGTAAGAAAGGTAGGGATGACCAAAGGTATAATGGCTTTTGGGAGCCCCTCTCACAAAACAGCACACTCTGACCCACTACTCAAAATCCTCTACTCTTTTCTGTCTCTAAAACATGGCCAAGAGAAAAACATGTTTAATTCATTGGTCTGTTGAAGGTTTGCTGCACCTCACTGTCCAACAAGGCTTTTGATAACTTTATCTGCATCTGTATTCCCCTTGAAAAGCTGCAATGTAGGGCAATGTTGTATATGCCAAGCAGCAAGAGAGAAATAGCTGGGACCTCTCCGATTCCAGAGATATTATCCAAAAAGGCCAGAACATGTACTCCTTAGGCTGTCTCTATAAACATTGTCAGGAGAGACATTGGCTGAAGGATGTTAATCAATATCTAGTAATAGTGTGTAGACAAAAACTTCCCAAGAAAACTGACTGGGAAAATAGAGGGGAAGGTTTTAAAGCTTTTCCTTAGATTAGTTAGAACCTCCTGGTCTATCCCATTAGCCCAGAAACTGGCCCCTCATCAGCTATGGAACAGGTGGGACCAGGGTACATTTTTGTGTACTTTATAAAAGCATTTTATCAAACTTCAGAATGTTTAAAAAATTTATTAAATATATAGAAAGAGCTAATAATGATAGCTTAGAATGCCTACTCTGCCTGTAAGGATACTACTCCTATTCTGGGAAATTAGAGAAATTGCCTCTATGGATAGGGACCAAGGAGGTGAATATCCTCAATATCCATGAGATTGGGAAATGCCCAGACCTTGGAAGGTGTTTAGACATATAAGTAATCATATCTATTGGATAAGAAATTTTGCCAGAAATCTAGCAATTGTACAAAAATTACAGGGGGGTGTCTTTGCTCCACCAGCTAGCAGCTATGTCCCTTATTTGCTTTCTCTACAAGCAGGGGATCTAGCAGTCAATCTAGGCTGAAAATTTGAGACTCTACAGCACAGGTGGCAAACACAAGGCCAGGGGACCGAATTCCGGCCCTCAATCTTGTTTTATCTGGCCTGGGACCTTGTTTCTACCCAGTGGCAGTGCCAAACTCTTGCTTAACTGTTAGGGAGTAGTTACATTTATACAGTCCTAAAATTATATTTGGCCCTTTGAAGGTAACCATGGGACTGATGTGGCTCCTGGTGAAAATGAGTTTGACACCCTGCTCTACAGCCTACATAAGGAAGGAGTACATCCAGAGGGCATAGAGGTTCCCTTCAAAATCTCCCCCAGGGCAAGATGAAGATGAAGGCAAAGGAGAAGGATGTTTCCCCCTCGAGAATAGAGACATCTGGGAAAAAAGTTTTCTGTATCTGCCTAAAAGCAAAGGTTATATTTTATTAAATAATTATGTGACATATCATATTAATCAGATGCTTGATTAACTTTAAAGAAAATTCATCTCTCAATCCTAAGAGCTGAAGTTTTTTCAGCCTATATTGATGTAGCATGCCTATTACTATCACCTTCAATAAATAGTCATATATATATATATGTATATGTATGTGTGTGTGTGTATACACACACACACACACACATATTCCTTAGGTCAAGTATGTTTGGCAAGCTTTTCAGGGTTTAAATTTTAAAAGACTTTTCCTTAACCTAAAAATGGCTTTGAGGTGATTCAAAGGGTCCCTGAAATATTTCAAGGATTATTCTTTCTTCTTATGAAAAGAAAATTTGGACTAGTCAGGCTTGTATAATATACTTAAAATACATGGGAAGCTTTGTCAAATAAAGCAATTATATAAAAATCTCCAAAAACTACTTAGTTCTCATATACTTTCATTTACAACTCTGTTAGTTATTTTAGCATGTTGTGTCTTGCAGAAAGGAACTAGGGAAGCTGTAGAAGGGTTGTTTACATCACAGAGGTTCTGTGCAAGCTGAAAAAGGGTTGTGTAAAGGGAAGGAGCCAAAAAGAGGGAACTGAGGAAGTGAAGAATGGAAAGAAAGAATGAAGGACAGAGACACATAGGAGGAAAGGGCATTGGAGTAGGAAACTCAAGGAGGGAAATGGAAATGAGGAAAAGTAGAAATAATAAAGAAAAGAAAAGGCACATAAATGGCAAAGTAATAATTTTAGTGACAAATAAGAAAGTCAAAATCTGCCTTTGATTTTACAAAGCAAATTATCATTTTCCAATAGAAACTGCAAGTACAATTAGACAGTGGAAAACTAATTAAATAATTCAAAATATTGTTACAAAAATAAATTATTTTGTCAATTGCAATGTACTTATGAACTTATGACCTGACTTGGAGTAAGTTACAGATTGTTCTCTCCCACTGCTGCACTGTAGAAAAAAACAACCAAACCAAACCAAACCAAACCAAACAAACAAGCAAAAAAAAACTAGCACCAAAAGAATCTGCCAGGGCTTATACTGATAAATTAGTTGGTTGTCATACTCAACAGAGCATATATCAACCAGAGGTAAATACAATCCCATGTCAGGACCCTAACTAGGTCAATCAACTAGGACAGATGAAGGACAAGAGGGGAAAACAATCCCGCCCTTTTTGAGGGACAATTAACTGGAAATTTACAAAAACACACAAACATCAACCCTAAGTCTGATGAGGCAGAGCACTTCTGTGAGTACATTTTATCCTGCAGAAACCCCAGATATCAGGTACAAAAGCTAGCCTTAGGACCCCAGACACTCACTCAGCAACTCGTAGAAATAGCCATCAGTGTTTTTAACAATTAAAAAAAGGGCAAAGGAAAGGCAAAAGCCATCTCCCAATGGCAACACAAGGTTCACTTGTCAGTCACAGTTTTAAGCCCTATGCCATGTTAGGGTCTTGCCAATTGGTAAGCTCCTTCTCACTGGCCTCACAGGCTGAAGAAAGGTAGAGACAAACACTCTTACCCCCTGGAATGATCCATCCATAAGGAAGATGTATATTCTGGATGCGCAGGGTCTCGGGTCTTGGGAAGCCGAGTCCCCCAATTATACCCCAGGATGCTGAGCTCACTAATCTCTTGGTGTTTCTTCCTTCCAAATGGGAAATCAGGAGTCTATTCCAGGTGGGACCCCACTGGGCTGTATTCTTTTTAACTGGACACAGTTTGACCCCCAAACTCTAAAGAAAAGAAAAACTGGTATTTTGCAACACTTGGCCTCAATATCAGTTAGCTGATGGGGAATCCTGGCTACTACATGGAAGCTTAAGTCACAATACCATATTCCACCTTGATCTCTTTTATAAATGCCTAGGCAGGTGGTCAGCAATCTGGTATGTGCAGGCATTCTCTATTTAAGGGGCAGAGGGGACCTGTGCTCCAAATGTAAGCCAATTCTTCTTACTCCAATGACATCTTGTGGCCATACCATAGGTACCTCTCCATCCACACCCCCACCTTTAGGAAAAACCCTTTTTAAAAAGGCACCCTCAACATATTCATCATTACTGCCATATGCTGGACCTCTAACTCAATTAACAACCCTCATGACTTCTGGTCCTAGGCCCTCTCCACTGATTAAGCTTTTACCATTGATTGAGGCTGCAAGAGACTATGGTCCTCAGCTAATAGATAAGACCTTCTCTTTTGTAGAACTTAAACAAATTAAGGCAGACTCGGGAAACTACTCCAACAACCCAAATAATTACATAGATGCATTCCAACACCTTACCTTAGCTTATAAGTTAACCTGGAAGGACACTAGTTTTCTCAGGGCAGACCTTATCGGATCTTGAGCAGTAAAAGATAATAAGGGAAGCCAGGAAGTTTGCTAACAATTTACACCTATATATAATAACAAATACCCAATTGGAGAGACAGCAGTTCCACCAGCAGACCCTGAATGGGACTACAATAACTCCTCCCCAAAATAGGAAAAGGATCAATTTTCAAGGTACATTAAAGCAGGCCTCAAGGCACGCTGACAAAAGGCTGTTAACTATTCCAAGGTCTCCACTACTAGCCAAGGACCGGATGAGAACCCCGCCACATTTTTAGAACGGCTAAAAAAGTCACTTATCAAACACACCAACCTAGATTTAGAATCATATGAAGGCCAAGGTAAGTTTCTAACCCAACCTATATTAGAGGAAAACTCCAGAAGCTTATCCAGGAACCTGGAGTCCCCTTAAATAAAATGTTCACCATAGCCAATACAGTCTTCTACAACTGGGATCAGGAGAGAGAGGCCAGGGCTCAGGAGAAGAAAAAAAGGAAGAAGGTTAAATATGCCCAAATTCTAGCTGCCCTTGTGAGACAGACACTTCCCACGAGCCCTTCCAGGCTCACTACCAAGGACACTAAGTGTTTAATGTGTCAAAAGATAGGACATTGGGCCAAGGAATGTCCAAACCATGACAAACCACCTCAAGCATCATGCCATAAGTGCAAGAAGGCAAGCCACTGGGTGGCACTCTGTGCCTTGGGTCGAAGAGCCCCTGGGCCTGATGCTGGGACTGGCTTACAGATGTTAGCTCAGGACTGAAGCTGCCCACACCGGCCAGCCCCCTGTCAAGAGGTCACCACTACTGGACTGGAGCCTAGGGTACACATGGATGTGGCAGGTAGGACTGTAACTTTCTTATCGGATACTGGAGCCATCTACTTTGTCCTTACTACCTTCTCCAGACCTCTCTCCTCACAATTCTGTACCATTTTAGGAGTAGTAGGAACGCCCATCACTGAGAATTTAACTCCTCCTTTGGGTTTTCTCTGGGCCAAATATTATCTCATTCATTCCTTTCTTGTAGTCCCTGAATGCCCAACTCCTCTCCTTGGGAGGAACCTTCTCCAATTAGGAACCAACATAGTTATAGGAGAGAATCCTATCTGGACCACCCCTCCAAATTGTTAGTTGTGAAAGCTGAAGATCATCTGAACCATCCCATCACTATATGGGAGGGCCAAATTAATCCAGAGGTCTGGGATACCAGGGTCTCTGGTAAGGCTAAAAATGTTAGCCTAGTCCTCATTAATCTTAATAATCCTTCACAGTTTCCCCACTAGCAACAATACCCCCTAAGGCCTGGGGCAAGGGCTAGACTCCAGCCTATAATCTCTAACCTCCTTTCTCATGAGCTACTCACACCCACTAATTCCCCTAGTAATACTCCTGTATTAAATCAGAAAAAAAAGGACAACTCCTATAGACTAGTTCAAAATCTAAGAATTATTAATGAAGCATTAGTTCCATTACACCCTGGTCTTCAGCTCAGATACTTATGCGGGACAATTACTGCCTATTCTGTGTGGCTTACTGTATTAAATCTAATAGATGCATTCTTTTGCATTCCGTTACACCTAAAGTCCCAATTTCTTTTTTCTTTTGAAAGGACATTTCTTGAAGGGTAGTCTCAACAACTAACTGGGACTGCCTTACCATAGGGATTCAGGGAAAGCCCCAATTTATTTGGTCATGCCCTGGCTGAGGACTTGACTAACTTACAGCTAGAAAATTGGGCACTCCTTCAGTATGCAAGTGTTTTACTTATCTGCTCCCCAAATCAGAAACTGTCTTACACACTGTTCAGACATTAAATATTTTAGCTACATGGGGATATAAGGTTTCCAAGTCCAAGGCTCAGTTAGTCAAACAGGAAATACATTATTTAGGTTTAGTTCTTACTTCGGGGAAGCAAGGCCTTTCCCTAGACAGAGTCCAGGCTATCACTCATCTCCCTAAACCTAGCACCCGGAAATAATCAAGGGCCTTTCTTGGCCCAACCAGTTATGGCAGAATCTGGATACCCAATTAGAGCTTCATTGAACAATCCCTTTACAATAACCTCAAGGGTCTGAAAAATTCGGACCGTTTACAATGGAGACAAAATCAACAAAAGACTTTCAATCAACTTAATAAGACCCTACTCACTCAGGCCCCAGCCCTAGGGCCCCCCAATCCCTCCAAACCTTTCCAGCTATACACACATGAAAGGATATTGCCAAAAATTGGGCAATGTCCACCAACCCACGGCCTACATAACCAAGAAGCTAGAATTTATGGCATGTGGGTGGCCATCGTGTTTTCAAGATGTTGGGGCCCTTACCCTTCTTTTAGAAGAGGCTTTTAAATTAATGCTTGGGGTTCTAATTCAGGCATATGCTAGTCTTTGATTCCCGGAACTCCTACAAACTAAGGGCAACCACTGGCTTTCAGGTAATAGACTGAGAATGCCAGGCCCCTCTTTTAGAAAATCCTGATATTACTATCTTTGCCTGCAGGACCTAAATCCCTCCACTCTTCTCCCTAACTCAGTGGAGGATTTACCCTTCCATTCCTGCTCTGAAAGTCTATTTCCTTTAACCCTTGTCCCAATCTCTCCAATTGGCCTCTACGCAATCCAGATATTTTTTGGTTCACAAATGGCAGCAGTTTTGTTCTAGAGAGAAACAAAGAAAGGCAGGGTATGTAGTAGTTTCTCTCCACCAGCACTTAAGACAGAAGCATGAGCACTCCCTATCAAGTCCTTAGCTCAATTAGCAGCATTAATAGCTCTAACCCGAGTGCTTACACTGGCAGAGGGAAAACGGGCAAATATTTTCACAAATTCTAAGTATGCTTTCTAGGTCGTACAAGCTCATGCAGCAATCTGGAAGGAAAGGGGCTACCTCACTTCCAAGAACAGCCCTATCAGATATGGACCCCAAATCCTAAATCTCCTTGAGGCTCTTCAGAGACCTCAGCAAACATCTGTCATTCATTTTAAGGGACATCAGAAGGAGAATTCTGAAATAGCTAAGGGCAATCATCTGGCAGACACTGCTGCCAGGCAGGGGGCCCTTTGGAATATACAAGCTCCCAATAACCCACTCACTACAGGAGCTCTCATCCCTCAGGTGTCCCTGCTACCTCCACCCTATACTGAAAAAGAATGGTGTTAGGCAACACAGAAAGGGTTTCAATTTCTCCCTCCAGAATGGCTCAGCCAAGGGACTATTTTAATTCTACCCCAAAATATACAATGGAAAATTAATTCCTTCCATGAATCAACCCACTTGGGGAGGAAATCTTTAACCACTCTTATTAACAGGGTATTTCATGGGATAGGACTGTCCAAGACCATCCATCAAGTAGTATCCTCCTGTCCCACCTGCTCCTAATAACCCCTAGGGAGCAATTAAGCCATTGCTGGCCCAGCCTGACCAACATAAGGAATCCTATACAGGGAAGACTTGGCAAATAAAGTTAACCCTAATGCTCCCTAGATAAGGAAATGAATGCCTGTTAGTCTTTGTAGACACCTTTATGGGGTTGATAGAGGCCTTTTCAACACATACTGAGAGGACTCAAGAAGCTAAAATGCTCCTACATGAAATTACTCCTAGGTTCAGCTTACTCTGCTCACTTCAAAGCAATAATGGGGTGGCCTTTACTTCTACCATAGTCCAAATGATCTCTGAGGCCCTGGAAATAGAATACATTCTTCATTGTGCCCGGTGCCCTTAGTCATCAAGACAGGTAAAAAGGGCCAATCAATTTCAAAAAACTGCCATTAGAAAAATCATACAAGAAACCTCTGTTACTTAGAAAGAAGCTTTACCAATTGCCTTACTTCAGACAAGGGTAGCCCCCAAAGCCCACTTGACATTCAGTCCCTTTGAGATACTATATGGCTGACCTTTTCTATATTCAGAACTCCTGCTAGACACAGAGGCTTCCTCACTAGAGACCTATGCACACACAGTAGCTCAATTCCAAGCTACTCTTCAGGAATTTGGCCTACAGCAAAAATCTAGTCAAGATACAATTGCTCTCCTGTATCCTCTGGGAGCCTAGGTTTTAATAAAGGTTAGAAAAGACAGTTCTCCTGGTTCTCAACTACAACCCTCATGGAAAAGACCCCTCCCTGTTTGTACGTCTTCCCCAATAGCCATCAAGGTCCCTGACATCTCCAGCTAGATACATCACTTTCAAGTCAAACCATGGGAGGAGCCAACTCCTTCAGGACTTTCAAAACAGCAGAACAATACTACCTACTCCTGAAAATTGGTAGAAAACCTCAAACTCCTCTTCAAAAAAAAAAAAAAACCCTTTTACAAATAAGTAACACAACCACTAGACATTAATATAATTTTCTTTCTCATATTTCTTTTTTTTAAGATTTTATTTATTTATTTTTAGAGAGAGGAGATGGGAGGGAGAAAGAGAGGGACAGAAACATCAGTGTGTGGTTGCTTCTTGTGAGCCCACAACTGGGGGACCTGGCCTGCAACCCAAGTATGTGCCCTGACTGGGAATTGAACCAGCAACCCTTTGGTTCACTGGCTGGCACTCAATCCACTGAGCCACACCAGCCAGGGCTCTTTCTCATATTTCTGACACCCTTTCAACCAACCTGTCAATATTCTCTGCCTCCCCACCCCAGAAAGGAATTTTTCTAACACTGTTGAATTTAACACTTATCAAATAAAATGCCAGATCCACTCCACTAACATTCTTGTCAAATTTGTTGCCTCTGGGATACAACAATCACTGTCAATCCCTGGGACCCTGGGCTCCAGAATCTATTATGGAGCAATAGACAGGCACTTCCCTCCACCTCCTCGGATGAATTGTTAGAAATTGGATGAAACCCAAGGAAATATCAATGTCCCTTTTAAAGCAGGAAGTAGCTAACGTTGGTCATTGCCCCAAAGTCCCCAAAGACTTGGGTTCTGAATGCCTGAGATGGGAAATGCTAAGTAGTATAGGTAGTAAACTAAGGCAAGGAAGAAGAGGGAGATACGTCTCACCCATTGACTCAGTAGTCCTAAGCCTGGTTTGATAAGATTGCTGGGCATTCTGAACATCACAAACAAGGATAGTACAGGAGGATGGGAGTCCTTGAGATTCTGTTCTGAGAAAGGGAGATTCTGTAGCAATTTCACTAATTACGGCAAAGTGCCTTTACTAGCTGAGAAAGAAAGCCTGTGTAGCTGTATATCATTCTCAAGGTTTAGAAGGGGAAAAAGGAAGGGGAACCTAGAAATTGGCTAAAGTATATAACCCCTGAACCCCAATAGTTGGCACACTCAGATTATCTGAGTGCCCACTTGTATCCTCAGCTCAAGTGTATAGATTAAACTTACAAATGAACCTATAACAACTTTATTTCCTCTGTGCATGGGGCATTCAGACTAGCCAGGTGACTACTTGCAACTTTGTGCTCATAAGTGTTTCATAAATAAACTTGCTATCTTATTACCAATATACATGCAGTCTCTCATTTGAATTTATTTCTTGAGAACAAAACAAGAACCGAGGCAGGAGGATTGTCCCCTGACTAGGGTCTCCCCTGGTAACAGACGCATGGTTTCTAAATGGCTTGCAGCTGACTGGCTTTCACAAGTAAGCCCTGGGAAATGGCTGTTGCTTGATTGGCTTTCAGAATAGTGACACTGCTGCTGATTGGTTGATATTCAGAGGCACTGTTACTGAAACAAAGGCTTGGTCACAGTTAGATTGGGACAGATTTAAACTAAATTCTAATGGTTGATAGTTCATAACAGTGCAATGTTCTGAGAACAGTCTATCTTTTCTTGAGTTTAGAGATTAGGAAGTCTTTATTTTTATCATTCATCTGCCTCATATACATTACACATGCTAATGTTTCTCCAAGGAATATTCCTCCATTCATTCTTCATTTCTCATCATAAACAAATTTCCGGAGAAATCACAAGGTTTTTTTTCTTTATTGTCTTAGAATTCTTGCTGACTCTGCATCCTCCACTTGTTTCTCTCTCAATCCGGAACACCAAAGACAGGGAAGAAATAGAACTAGAAAAGTGTTTCTGATATCACTGTGTCCTATACTGTGTCACATTTATCTTGCTGAATAGAAAGCTGGAGAATTGCTGGCTGTTACATTCTCTATAATGGAAGTAAACAAGGGAGAGAGGGGCTGGAAGTCAAAGTGGATTCTGCTAACCTACAGTGGCTGCCACATGAGGTAAAACAGATGATAGAACAACAGAGATTTTTCCACAAGAAGCTCAAGGACAATAAATGTTGTCCTTATAACTGCAATTTTGTGTCTGTTGGGAAGGTGGCCGCTGATGTGTGTGTGAGAGAGTGACTAACAACATTTATTTTGACCTGAAGTAATCACAGGTAGAATTAATTTTATCGTAGATACTGTAGATAAATTTGAGCAGTCATTCCTATGCTGGGTTTAAACAAACAAACAAACAAACAAAGTGCTTGACCAGAGACTCTCAATCACTCAAAAATAACTTGTTATTTTACATAACTGAGGATATTGGAAATCAGATGTGAGAGTTGACAGATGAGCATTTAAAATGTATAAGACAAAACTCTAAAAATTTTATAAGTATTTAACTTTTTAAATCCTCAAAACAAGACTGTGTTAATATCTAATAAAGATGAGTAAGCTTAGGTACAAGAGGTTAAGTAGTCCATCACAGTCTCATAGCCAGAGTGTGAAGCCAGAAGTGTGAAGACAGAATTTGAACCCAGTTGAGAGGCAGATAGAGATTCCAGATTTATAAAAGTGAAGAAAAAAGTGTATAATATGTATAAGTAGCAACTAACTAGAGACAGTTCTATAGAATTTCCCACAACCAGTGTGGCCCATAAGCTTCAGAAAGTGTTCTGTGTAGTTATAAATGCCACAGGAATCACTGAGAGAAACCAGCCTCAGAATGAAACATGGAAGAAATTTTGCAGATAGTAAGCTGGGGCAACACAGCATTGGTTTAGTGGACTGATACCTGAGACATGGATGCAAACACAGACACCTTAGAGGAAAACTTAGGGATCTCTCTCTCCCTCTCTCTCTCTCACTCCTTCTACCTCTACTTCAAGTACCTCTACCTTTTCTCTTTATCTGCTACTTTCTGCTCCAACACTTTGATAGTCTTTCCTCCCGAATGTTGATGTGACAGATAAAACAGAAATAGTAGGAGGGGGGAATACTGAAATGTCTAAGATAAAGTTTTTAATACTTAAATGTTTTCTAGTAATGGGTGTTTTCATATTTCTAATGAAATTTATCAGAGTTAAGTAAAATAAAAATTTAGTTACTCAGTGGTCCTAGCCAAATTTCAAGTTTTCAGTAGCCACATATGAGTAGTGGGTACTATATTAGACGGTATTTCCATCCTGCTGAGTGACTGCTGGTCACTAACATTTCTCACATTATCTTGTGAACTTATCTTTGATCTCCTGCTCATAATTACCTCTCAAATTATGACAATTTTCTCAATCCATAATCCTGACAAATTTTATCCCGATTTTCAAATAGAAAACTTTTTTCTTTTTCTTTATCACATGGGAAGATTTATTTTAAAAATTGGTCTCAGCTTGGAATACCGTCTTCATAAAAACCACCTGTGCTCTAAATGCATAAACTGACGCTAATGGAGGTATGTAATTTGTACATGTTTCAATAATAGAGCATGCTATGCAAGAGATACCATTTGTGTTTATGTATATATTTTTCTATTGGAATCAGACTTGTTTGAATATATTGTGTAGCAAAATCATTTTATAATTAATAATCAGTATTAAACATAAAAGAACACAAAATAATTTCAGTTATATAATATCCTAAAAATAGTTAACTGAATCTTCATTGCAGACTTACTTTTTTTCACTCTGTGAATTTAAGGTGATTGAGGAAAGAAGGTTATCATTACATATACATAACATCATTGGGCTTATAAGGATAAAACAATTCCTAATTAATCATCGGTGGTAATTAGTAACTCTTGATGACACTTCTGTTAAGTCATTAGTTCTTAGCATGACACAGGGTGTAGAGCAGGGTTCAGAAAAGAAGCCTCCACAGCCTTGGCTTAAGGGATGGAAAAGTGGAGACAGCCATTGAGAGTTATTTTGCATATCTTGAACAACTTGGATAACTTCATAGTTATGCTAAATAGCTGAGCCTGCTGTACTGGGGGCAAGGGAAGTGGATGTGACTTTAACCTGTGATATAACCAGAGCTTGCTGCACCTGCATGAGAGCCTGGACATGGTTTGCTCTTCATCATGGAGCCCTACCTTGACTAAAAATGGCAGCCAGAGAAAGGCAGAAGATACAGAGAAGGGGCAGATGTAACCCATTGTGGGAGGAGTCAGAAATGGAGTTACAGCAGAAGCTCCAGGCCAGGATTTAAACTAAGTATAACAGTCATTCAGGCTTTTGGACATAGGCTTGCAAAGGATAGAAGAGCCATGAAGGATGGATGATGTAGCAGCCATGAGGCTTTCTTGCTCCTGCTTTCTCACTCCCATGCTCACTTTCTCTCTCTCATGTACAGCTCTTGGCCATGTGTTGGGTAGTAGTGAAGGAGGAGGCATTGTGTCTGCAGTAAGGGATTTTTGCCATGCAGTTTAAAAGAGAGCAGTAAGAGCAAGCAGTTATGTAGTTTATAGTGAGGAAGGAGGTGATGTGGCACAGACTAAAAAGAAAGGAGATGCTGCTGCTGTGATCATGCCTGCTCTAGCTGACTCCAGAGCTGCACAGGACTTTCTTGCAAGATCCTGTCTTGCTACACCTGGATTTTACCTGGACTCTTGGGACTTGTGTCTTTTCCGGACTATTATATGGAGGCTAATGACCATGTACCCCAGATCCTAAGAGAGCTGCAATGTGAGGATGGTGACTTTGGTACCTCCCAGAGGGACTGGAGAACAGTTTGTGCAGCTGGATTAAGACCCGATAAGAACACGGGAAGCTTTTGGGGGTGTTTTGGCTAGTAGCCTAGTGGAGAGCATGGAAAGTGCTGGGTCTCATGGGAAGGGAGGGCTTCAAGCTGAGGTGCTCTAAGCTCTCCCAAGGTTGAAATGCTGTAAATAAAAATCTGTTTCTACCAGCTTTAACTGTTGGATATTTCTCCAAGGTGACACATGGATGGGCCCCCCCGTCTGCTCAGTTCAGTAACAAGCATAATGTTTGGCACATGGCCCATATTCAATATATTTTGATGGATGTAATTATGTTGATGCAGTTGGTAACATTTGGAAAAATTCTCCAGTAAATAATAAACATCTTAGAAATTTATATATTTTTTAAACTTTTTGGCAATATAACCATTGGAATTATAAACCTCATTACAGGCTGACAAAAGTCATTCAAAAATGTTCTTTGGTTTAAGCTACATTTAAAAACACACTTTTTCCTAAATTATAATTATTGTTTATAGACAAAGTATTTTACGTCATCTTTTTTTTGCAACAACAGTAAATAATTGGTTAGTAAGAAGATAAAGGGGGTACTGACAAAAACTATTTTTTTCAATAATTTTAAACAGATATTACAAACATTTGTGGAAATCATACCCAATTTTACTGAAAAAACATATGATTTCAAAAATAAGAGTGTTCTTTTTTGCTCATTTATTTTGTTGATTAATTCCACTTATAGGACAAGGACAGTGGGACAGTGCTTGTCTTTGGGAGCAGGGGTTGGACAGGGCAGAGGAGAACAACAGGGGGAAAATGAGGACAATTGCAACCCAACAACAATAAAAAAATGAACAAACAAGAAATAGTGTTGTCCATATTAAGTGCATTTCAAAACACGAGGCATTCTAGTTTTTGTTTTTAACTGGAACGTTATTAAGATCTCATTCTATTTCTTCATTAAGAAGTTTATTGTTATTGTTCTGACTATTTTATAAACTCCATTTAATTTTATTTTAGCTCCATTTGAAAATAGTTAAAATTATAAACCTTTTTTGGGAAAAAGGGAACTTCATTTAATCTTTATTCTCATCTACCCATCCCCTTTCCTCACTGCTCACTTTAGGTTTAACTCAACAATAAATGAGACAATTCCATTTTTAGAGCACTTCAAAGAGGAATTTTCTATTGTATTTGATAAGACTTTCTGATATTAAACTGGTCTCAAGATTAATTTTTGGCAAAAGGTAGATTTACAAATGGAAGACATGGACTATAGACAAGCTTTGAACTTTGTTACTTGTAGGGCCGCATAATTCTACAAAACAAGCACAGTAACACTGCCATGCATTTCTCACAGGACTGGTGAGCAAATGACTTGCCAATTCTATATTAAGATTTGTATTATTATTTTATAACATTTCCCAATTTTAAAGATGATTGCATTATAATTATAATAGCAAATTATTTATATGGTTTTTAAAATTCTCACAGAAAATGTTTCTAGATATAAACCATTCTAATGACTCACTTTCATTAGGCAAGATAAATCTAGTTTTAAGAATGTAAGTTCTTAACTTCAATGTCTCTGGTTATATTTTGTTTGCTTTTTTCTTCTATTGATTATGTTCCAGTTAAAGGTGAGATCATATGGTATTTGTCCCTCACCGCCTGGGGGGAGAAAAGGCATACAACTGTAATTGAATAACAATAAAAATTAAAAAAAAAAAGAAAAACAAAATTAATAAAAAGTTGCATATCCTGCTAAAAAAAAAAGAACGTAAGTTCATCGCTCTTTGAATAAGCCAATAATAATATCTAAGGAGACTGAATGAATAAAATCTCTTCAACTCACAGTCAAGTACAAAAGCAGAAGCTTGTCTACTTCCTGTTATCTTTGAGAGGCTTACATTTTTGTAAGGGAAGTTTCACCAAGATGATTGTCTTAATTATTTTTTATTTGAGTAGCAGTACTTAATAAAACACTAGGGATTGTTACCTAGCTCAGTAGGAGAGAAAATAATAGGGTATCCTCACATCTTCTGCCTAGAAATCATGTCCTCAGTTACTTTGTTTCTTTCTTTCTTACTGTGCTCTGGGGAGTGGAAAGGGAATCTCACTGACATGTTACCTTGTTTTACGCTGGCTTTCAGGAATCTTTACAGTTTGGAAAAGCACATTTCTCACACACACAAACACACACACACTAATTTAATGTGGATTTAGACTCCCTTTGATCCTCAGAGTTTGAAAGACTCCACGAGGAAAGAGAAGAATCCCATGGTGGGTGGTGACGGAGCTCATGCGGCTGACTCAGGTGACCAAGATGGCACCATTGTGATGCTTCAGAGAGATCCATTCTTACAATCAGCAAGGAAAGAGGTCTTTTTATTCTAAACAACAACACTACAACCTTCCTTTATCAACAGCATATTATGAAATGTTAAGCTCATTAGGAAAAAAATGCAACAGAATAGTGAATTCTGTTTCTTTTTTTTTTCTCTTCATCCATACTAGCTTTGATTGTTAGAAAATTGAAAGTACTCCATGTGCCTTCAAACCACAGGGAGGGGAGTAGTAGGGAAGAGAATATTTTGAGAGCTTGCATTAATCTGTTATATCAGAAAGGATAAGTGTGCTGGGTTAAACCGTCTGTTTCCAAATTTGAAACATCTATTTTCCTAAGCAGCTCGTTTCTGGAAAGAACCTTGCAAGTGAGGCTCATTCAAAAAGTTTTCTTTCTCATATTTCAAAAGAAACGGGTATGAACTTTTCCTGACTTAAAAATATAACAATCTGCCCTGTCGCGGAGCTTTATTTCTGAGCCCCCCGTCCGCCACGGATGAAGAATAAGTCTACCAAGACATGAAGGACCACCTCTCCTTCCCAAGCAGATCATGTCTTGGTAGACTTATTCTTCATCCGTGGCGGACGCAAGGCTCAGAGATAAAGCTCCCCGACACTGCCCTAGCCAGGTAGCTCTGTTGGTAAGAGAATCAAGGTTGCAGGTCTGATCTCCAGTCAGGGCACACACAAGAATCAACCACTGAATGTATAAATAAGTGGCACAACAAATAGATGTCTGTCTGTCTCTCTTCCTCCCTCTCTCTCAAATCAATAAATAAAAATTAAATATAACATTTCTCAGGATATGTGATTTCTAAAACTTCTCTTTGCTGTGTTTCAATGCCCATTACATCATTTTCTTATACTGCATCAGTGATTCAATCCATTTGTCTGAATTAGAAATTTTAACATTTCCTTTTTGTTCTTGAAATAGTTTATTTTAGAAAAATGTTAATGTATTTTTCTGCTATTGTGTGCACAGCTTTTATTGCCCAGCGACTGTTTCACTGTCTTTATTGGCAACAAATAGAAAAGAGTAATGCCCTTTAGCAAATTTTAAAAAAATTAAAGGAAATGTTGAAATTTTAAAATAATTCAATATATTTTAGAAGGGTAATTTCCACGAATGAAAATAGAGAAAGAGAAATAAAACAACCAATGAAATGTGTACATGCTCCCATTTAAGGTATGCATCAATATAACAATATTTAAAGCATAGTTGTCTACAGTGACAGTTGATTAAAATGGAACTATAACCCTGGCTGGTGTGGCTCAGTGGATTGAGTGCCAGACTGTGAATCAAAGGGTTGCTCGTTTGACTCCCAGTCAGGGCACACATCTGGGTTGCAGGCCAGGTCCCCAGTAGGGGACGTGTGAGGCAACCACACATTGATGTTTCTCTCCCCCTGTTCCTGCTTCCTTTCCCCTCTGTCTAAAAATAAATTAAAAAATATTTAAAAAAATTGAACTATATGCACATTTCATATATATACTATATTCAAAATTATATGCCATATATGTACATTGCTCTCAAATATAGATATTTGCAATTGATATATACACTATATAATGTATATATTTGAAGAGAAATGTATGCAACTGTTTTCTTGGTCATTTTAACTCAAGAAATTATGTACTGCCTTTTACTCAATTACTTCTCACAAAGTTTATATTTTATTTGTTTTACTGATTGACTTCCTAAAGAAGCTCTATTATTTAAAGAGGTTTTTGACTTTCCTGATTAGTTGGATTCAGGGATATCCTAGCCAGAATTGAAGTCCCCAGTTCATAGCGACGGGGTGGGGAGGTAAGTTTAAATGTCATCTCTCATTTGAACTGGACTTAGAGACTGTAGTCCTATTACAGAACCATCCAATGGTATTTGGGAACATCTGTGGGATTCAATTGCCCACTGCCCAGAAGTGTGACTCCCAATGAAGGAATTCAGTAAAAAAGGAAAGGGGTTATTTAAAAGTTATACAGATTTAGAGTAATGGCAGATTTCTGTTGTTAAGTCCCACTTCCTTTAAAAACACCCCAAAACAATAGTCCTGCCTTCCTCTGCCAAACCAGGCCAGTTCCAGAACACGCCACTTAGAGGTACCTATCATCTTTCAAAAAAGCAGGGATCTACAGCTCAGCATTCTCCGTCAGATTTTAGCTCCAAGCACCTCTCAGGAATCTGGGTGGTTAGGTAGGTCCCCTGCAGCACCACCAGCTCTGCCACCATCTTCTCCAGGCAGATGTCCCAGGCAGACTTCCAGGCAGACTTCCAGGCAGATTTCCCAACCTTGTAGCAGACTCACTAACCTTCAGGCCTTCCAGAAGATCTCCTCTGCAGACATTTCTGACATTTTGTCTCTCCGCCTTCTGACTTTCAGACCTTCTGGCAGACCTCCTTTCTCACTGCAGACCTCATGGCTCCCTGCTGATTTTCAGCCCACCCTCATTTAAATGCTGGGCTCAGAACTTCCTTTGTGATTTCCTATTTAGTCCTTCCTATAGTGCATTAGTGTTTGCCAGTTTTATCAGTGCCCCAGTGTCTCTTATCCTCTTTTGGCTGTAATTTTCGGTCAGGGCAAGCGCTCCCAGTGACAGGGGCATCTGGGGTTGGCATCCACCCATTGCCTCTCACACAGGTGCTATATGAGCTTCCCCCCGGCTGTGTCATGAGTCACTGCACATTCTCCAAGTGGAATACACAGCTCTGCAGCTTCCAAGATCTTCCTGTCAGGAAGGCACAGCTATTAACTTGCCTGTTGTTATGCCATGTGCCTAAATGCTGCACCTTCCACTTTTCCCCCTTCACCCAGTTCTGCCCATGAGCGTTGCTCCCCTACATTCAGAGGATACATGCTCTGCAACCATTACAGTCCTAGAGTCCACAATATATCTTTTCCATCCCCCACTGTTCCCATCCTCAAATATTTGCAAAAATCACAAATTAGATGTGATCAGTTTTATCAGTTTTTAGTAAGATCAGAATTTTGATTCTTTTTTAAATTACAGTTTTATGCAATGTTATTAGTTTCAAGTGTACAACATATTGATTTTACATGTACAGACCTTCTGAAGTGATCACCATGACCATTCTGGTAACCTTCTGACCCCATAAAATGTTATTACAATATTATTGACCATACTGCCTATTCTGTACATTAAATCTCCATGACATTTATTTTATAACTGAAAATTTGTACTTTTAAATTTCCTTTATTTTTTCAGCCATCTCTTGCTCCCTTATATTAATTATGGTTATTAATGTTTGTTGATATATTTCTATTTTTGATATGAGTTTAATAGTACTACCTATATTAGTGCTGGTAAGAGCAGGAATTTCTTAGTCATTTAAGTTGTTGTGGGATCAGTTTATTAGGCATACAATACATATTTTTGTCCTCTAATATATGGAAGTCTTTGGGCTGTTTGCTGTATGAAAGGGTGCTTAAGCCCTTCTTACTGTGGACAGGTGCTGGATTAACATGGTGATATTTTGCAGTTGTTTTAGCAGTGCTTTTCTAGGTTTGGGAATTTACTAAATTGGAATCGTAATACATTTATATATCTCTGTTTTTTAGCCTCTCTTTTTAGTCCAATTCCTGTAACTTTTAAAAAAATCTTTCCCATTCAATGCATAATGGAATCAGGTGGACAGAAGAAAAAACACAGCTGGATCCCACTTCATTTTTCTGGCTTTGCCTCAATATCTAGTAGTGAAGATTAAAGGTAAACCTGCATTTTCCTCCCCTCATATTCCCATGGTGAGGAACATTAGCTAGAGTAACAACATATGATTTACCTTTCTACCAATTTCTATTCTTCCCCATGAAGGGAATAATGACCTGGTGTGTTGGTGAGTCTGAGAGAAGAAATGGGTGTGCATAGCTCAGTTCTCCTAAGCCTCACTGCTCTAAGCCCACGTGTGCTGAGAGGGCATTTTCTGTCCCACACTCCTGCATGTGGGCAGTCTCATAAATGTTCTGATGTAGCTCTGTTGAAGTTGTGTGTTGGTGCATAAGATCTGATGTTCTACAGCAAAACGTTAATATTGCCTATTCATCATGTGTTAAGCCATAATCTTATTCATAGTAAACATTTATTGAATGATTATTATTTGCTTGTTTTTACATTGTACGTTGGGATTTAAAGTAAAAAAATGTTATGCTTATAATTGATTTATACTAATAGATACAGAAAAATATATAACCCAGCCATCTATCTCTGAAGGAGGGCTAGGAAAAGAAGCCAAAAAATAGACTATTAGTGTATCTACACTCTAAATTTTGCCATAATCTTAATCATTAAATAATTCCAGTTACCATTTTACTTTTGGTTTGTATTTACTCCTATAACTTAATCAAGGCCTTATATCACATAGCATATTCAACATACTATCTGACTACTAGGAGACCACCACATGAATGCCCGGCCTCCTCATTGTTCATCATTTGTCCTGTATTGTCCAGAACTATGTTACTTCAACAATTTAGCTGTCCAGGGTATAAGGGGCACCTGATGAATACACATTAACTTCTTTTCTTGCTTACATATGCTTCTCCAATCCATACCCCTCTTCTCTTTGGCCTGTCTTTATTTTTTAGACTGGCCTCTTAGTATTAAGAACATAGTTGTATACATAGCTTCATATTAATTATTAGTGACTTAAACAATGAGTTTATATAATCTATAAAACATACAACATACTAAAATTAACATATGGATTGGATATTCCTCTGCTTATGGATCATAGAACATTGGATCCAGTGTGGTCTGTGTGTGTATGATACTTACAGCTTTAGCATCTGCAGAAATCTCCATAAGGACTGTCATGGAGATAATTGCGAGGCCAAGTTGCCATATATAATTTACTCTAAATATCTGGGTTTCCTCTTTGGTTTTCCTGTTGCAGGATGATTAAATTTCCTTTGAAAGCAAGAAGTTTAGTTATTTCATGGCTAGTTCTGGGATGCCCATTATTTTGTCCAGGGGTTAGTCAAGTCAAGGACCTGCTATCATTAAGGAAAGGCTCACTCACTTTGAATGTGCATGGCACATGGCTATTCTCATTAGATTATTCACTGAGTTGAAGTTTTTAAATGAGCTTTAAAACTATTTTTTACTTCTGCTCTTTATTATTTTAGAAGCCAAAGAGTTTTTATGATATCAAATTGTATCCATTTTTAAATAAGTTTGCCTATTTCACAGCCTTCTTTAATTTCAGAAAAGCAACTACTTTTAATAATAAAATAGTTTCAGTTTATATCACCATGGATTTCCAGATTTATATACTGATTTAAACTTTTTTCAATAAGGGTGGCAATGACATTTTATTTTCCTTTGTTATCTACAACCTTAGGACTCTAGAGCTTTTATGAGTGGAATGCTTACTATAAATGTTTCAGAAATCAGCTCCATTCTTAAATAAGTGGAGTGTTCTTAAATCAATAATGTATATAACAAACTTTATATACATCTAAATTGCAGTAAATTGTTATACTATATCATGGAAAGAACAGAATTTTAAGCTTGTAACACATTCTAAATCCTCAATAAAAATTTATAATGAGAGAGAGTTTGGTGCAGTGGTTAACTGTCTGTCTAGTATTTGAAACCCAGCTCTGAGTGTAACTACATAATAAACAAGTCATTTAATCTCTGTGTCACCGAAGTTGTTCAACTGCTGTCAAGTTGTGGTAATAAATTCTCAAGAGATAATTATCTAATTAGTTGGATAAACTATGTAATTGGATAGTTTAATGTACACAAAGTACTTAGCATTTAATTTGGTGTAAATATTTGGGATTGCATGACAAATGTTCAATGGTATTGATGAGGATGATAGGGAAATGATAATGAAGGTGATTTTGTTTGAAGCAGAAAGGAATGCATTGGAGATGTTGATAAGCTAGGCTAGCTTCAGCTCAGGCTAAAATTAATCTTCCTTCCCCCACAATAGGAGTTGAGGAGGAGGCTTGCCCATTCTAGTGAGGTTTCATATACGCTGGGATGGAAAAATTTTCCCCCATGGCTCTAGATATATGGCAAATCCAGAGTAGAGAGCAAAGATAAAAGATGGATCAGAAATAGAGATTATAGGATGAAAAATGAGAGTCAAATGATGAGGCAGTGGAGTGTGGGGCAGGTTGCAAACAGGTATCAAAGTTACCAAACTATGCAAAGAATATGAGTGTAACAGAGTCAAAGGGTTAAGTGTTAGATTGCTTCCCTAAAATTTCTGTGTTTAATTAAATGTGAGTGTGGAACGTACTTTGAGTTGAGTGGAGGGTTCCAGCTCTACAGAGATACTGTATTTTTAAAACTTCATCATGAAGTCATGCCTAGTTCAGTGCTCATTGCATAGTGAATCATAGCAAATATTTAACATATATTTGCTGATTAAGTATTATTTAAGTAACAGAAAAATTGAAAGTAGAAAACATGGTGGAAAGAAGAATGACAATTCGGGTTATAACAAGGATAAAAATTATTACCTGTATGTTCTAATACTATGATATATAATTTCATTTTTAATTCCAATGTTTTTATTTTTTTCAGTTTTAGTTTTTACCTAACTTCACTTTTGAATCCTTGATTTATTTATATTTTATAGTTATTTGAATAACATCTCTCTTATGAAGAAACTATGAATTATAAAAACAAAGTTAAAAGGAACTTTTAGCTTAATTCAGATTGTTATTGTTTGCATCTCTCAGACTCAGTTGGCCTTTGTGACAGACCCTAAGGTAACCCCGCCCCATATGACACCTGCCTTCTAATATTTATGCTCATCAAATGTGGATGGGATCTGTGACTTTCTTCTAACCAACTAAATATTGTGAACTTGATAACACGTCACTGCCGTGATTTTGCTATGGTATATAAGACTCAATCTTGTTAGTAGTTTTTCCCATATTATGAGTTGCCTATGGAAATATCACATGGCAGGAACTGTGAGTAGTCTGTAAAACCCAGAGTGGTATCCCTCTGATAGCAATGAAGAAGCTGGGACACTGTCATAGCAACAAGTAACACAGCTCAGCTTTTATTATAGCCTTGGGAGACCCTGACCCAAGGCCTAGCTAATCTATGCTTGGAATGTTGACCCACAGAAATTGTGAGACAGTAACTGGGTGGTGTTTTAAGTGGCTTATTTTGTGCTAATTTATTATGTACATTAGAAACCAATATGGCCCTTTCAATATTTGACTTATTTCTCATTTTATTTACAGAAAATATAATTGGATCATAGTTTATATATTACTTCTCTTCCATTGTTTTGTGTTTATGTTTCAAGATCTTCAATTGTATATACAATGGACCTTTTTTGGTTACACTATATTTTGGCCATTTTCTCTTTGACCACTTTATTTTATTTTTATTCTCTTGATTGTTTTATTATTTTTATTCTATACTTTTCAGTAAGTTTGCTTTCAAATCTATTGGTTTTGGGGTACCTTAGAATTTAATTTTTAATTCTGTCATCTTTTTTTCCCCAAGTTCAATTATCTCTCATTTCATTACTTCTTTTCATCTTTATTAGTTCTTGAATTTCTGATTTGATATGCTTTAGTATATTCCTAAATGTTTCTTTGATGATATATAATACAATTTACATAACATTTTAAAATAACTTAAGTTTAAAACTTAGAACTGTTTAGGAATAATTTGGTTCTCTGTTGCTCTTAAGAAACTTATTACTTACTACTGGAGCAATGTTATTTGTTTGGTGTGAAATAAAGATGACTGACAAAACTCTAATGCAAAGTTTCTATCAGTGTGAGGACTTGTTCTGATACACATCTTTGTGTAAAAAATGAATCTGTTGCCAAAAGTTAAGGTGTCAAGGAGACCAATGGATGAACAACTAACAATAAGAACTAGAATATTCACTGAATATGGAAATTCTGCTTATTGAGCTTTTACTTTAATTTAGAAAAACATTTAAGAGAAAGGGGCTCAAAGGAAACTTTCTTTGTCAAGCATATATTCCTTGTCTACTTCAAATTTTAGCATTCTCTAAACTACTTTCACAATCTAGTGAAGCTGATTCTAATACAAGGAACTTTGTTTTCAATCAAGGAGGATGAGAGTCAAAATTTTATCTAAAATGTTAAATAGGCCATAATTTCAAAAGTCTGTTAACTGGCAAAGTATGCCAGTGTGTCCTTCCCATCTCGGTATTACCTGAGATTACCTCTAACTAAAGACTTGACATTAAAATTACATTTACCTTATTTAAGCATAATAACATTGAAGTGAATTACAGAGAAATTAAAGATTTTATTATTTTCCTATTGGAACTTTAAACAACTTTTATAGAGGAGAAAATTGACCACTTTTTGTAACTATAATTATATTTGAGACTTGTGTTCAGTTTATTAACTATTAACAAACTTATCATCTTTTCTGACCAACATAAATTTACTTTACAGAAAGTTATAGTTTTTGTTATTTTTAGCATTAAGGGAAAATGTTGGTAAAAAAAATTTCACTGCAATATCTTTTGACATGGTTAATTCCTAGATTTCTTCATAATTTTGACTCACTTATTTTTTATTTTTTAAATATATCTTATTGATTATGCTATTATAGTTGTCCCACTTTTTTATCCCCTTTATTCCCCTCCACACTGCACCCACTTCCCACTATCATTCCCCCACATTAGTTCATGTCCATGGGTCATACATATAAGTTCTTTGGCTTCTCCATTTCCCATACTATTCTTAACCTCCCCTGTCTATTTTGTACCTACCATTTATGCTTTTTATTCCCTGAACCCTTTCCCCCATCTTCCCCTCTCATCCTCCCTCCTGATAACCCTCCATGTGATCTCCATTTCTGTGATTCTGTTCCTGTTCTAGTTGTTTTTATTTATTTATTTTTTTTAGTGTCAGTTGTTGATCATTGTGAGTTTGTTGTCATTTTACTGTTCATATTTTTAATCATCTTCTTTTCCTTAGATAAGTCCATTTAACATTTCATATAATAAGGGCTTGGTGGTGATGAACTCCTTTAACTAGACCTTATCGGGGAAGCACCTTATCTGCCCTTCCATTCTAAATAATAGCTTGGCTGGATAGAGCAATCTTGGATGTAGGTCCTTGCCTTTCATGACTTTGAATTCTTCTTTACATCTTCTTCTTGCCTGTCAGGTTTCGTTTGAGAAATCAGCTGATAGACTTGTGGGAACTCTTTTGTAAGTAACTGTGTCTGTTTCTCTTGCTGCTTTTAAGATTCTCTCCTTATCTCTAATCTTGGATAATGTAATTATGATGTGCCTAGGTGTATGCTTCCTTGTGTCCAGCTTCTTTGGGACTCTCTGAGCTTCCTGGACTTCCTGGAAGTATATTTCCTTTGTCAGAATAGGGAAGTTCTCCATTATTTTTTCAAATAAATTTTCAATTTCTTGCTCTTCCTTTTTTCCTTCTGGCACCCCTATGATTCAGATGTTGGAATGCTTAAAGTTGTCCTGGACATTCCTAAGCCTCTCCTCATTTTTTGAATTCTTGTTTCTTCATTCTGTTCTGGTTGAATGTTTATTTATTCCTTCTGGTCCAAATCATTGATTTGAGTCCTGGTTTCCTTCCCATCACTGTTGGTTCCTTGTACATTTTCCTTTATGACACTCTGCATAGCCTTCAATTCTTTTTCTATTTTATCACCATACTGAACCATTTTTTGTGAGCATCCTGATTACCAGTGTCTTTTTTTCTTTTTAAAAATTTTTTAAATTCTTTTTTAAAAGAGTTTATTTATTTTTAGAAAGAGAGGAAGGGAAGGAGAGAGAGGGAGAGAAACATCAATGTGTGGTTGCCTCTCACACGCCCCCTGCTGGGGACCTGGCCCAAAACCCAGGCATGTGTCCTGACTGGGCATCAAACCACGACCCTTTGGATAGCAGGCCTGTGCTCAGTCCACTGAGCTACACCAGCCAGGGTTACCAGTGTTTTGAACTCTGCATCTGGCAGGTTGGCTATATTTTATTTGCTTAGTTCTATTTTTGGAGCTTTGATCTGTTCTTTCATTTGGGTCATATTTTCTTTGTCTCGGTGCACCTGTTATGTAGTAAGGGGCAAAGCCTTAGGTATTGGGTAGGGCAGGGAAACCCACATCACTTTGTTGTGGGACTGTATGTGGGTGAGAGGTCCTAGAGAGAACCATGCTGCTTTTTGGGCTCTTGGCTGGCTTTCAGTCACTTCCACCACTACCCACAAGCAAATTGGGCCCTTCTGGTGCTGGTTCCCAGGTGAGTGGGAGTGTACATTCTAGGACCCTGTGGATATCTCCAACGAACACTCCTGTGAGACTGGTTGTTTCTCCTGTTGCCACAACCCCCACAGATTTTTACAGTCAGAGGTTTTGAGGCTTTATTTCCCAGTGCTAGAACCCTGGGTTCCTCAGTCTGTCTCACTCCCCATTTGTTCCTCCTGGTTTATCCACACACAAATGTGGGACCGCCAGTCCACCAGCCACCACCTTGCCTGACCTAGTTCTTCCAGCTGCCGCCTTGCCCCAAGTCCTCTCCACCTTGGCTGCCCGTCTCTGCTCCTCCTACAGATTTGGATGAATGTTTCTTCTTTCCATACTTGTCATACTTCCATACAGTTCGATTTTCTGGCAGTTCTGGTTATTTTTTTGTTTTTAAATTTGTTATTGTCCTTTTTTTGGTTGTGCAAGGAGGCAAAGTGTATCTACTTTAAGCTTCCATCTTGGCCAGAAGTCCTAATTTTGACTCATTTCAGGGAATAGGTACTAACTTTTCAATCTTTCTTCTCTTCTTTAAAGCTTCACTTTTTGTGTTCTTACTCTTTCAACTTCAACTTTTATGCATTGCATTTGGTTTTTGGAAATGATTGAAATATTGGAGAAATTTAATATTTTTATAAATTACAAAGTTTAGGACAATATGTAAAATTCAAGCTTGCATATTTGGTACACATACATTTGTACCAAACCCATCAAACTGGGTTTGGTACAAATGTATGTGTATAATTTTCAGAATGATAAACAGTGTCAGAACTTTTCTATGAAATTCTACTTTAGTTTCTGGATAATTGGCCATCTTTGTTGGATTTCTCAATCTCCACTGTTTAGAATGCTGTAGAAGGTGAGTTTCAACAGTGAAGTATATGAAACAAATTTTATTGCTTCCTTCCTGAACTTTATGTCCTGGAAGTACTGAATTAAGAATGTTTTTCTTTTCCTTTTGCCTTAATTAAAAATCATTTTTATAACTATGGTCCATTGTAATAAAACATTCAGTTTTACTTTATGGAATAATTGTAAGGAAATATACATCTCAGGAATTGTTGAAAGAAAAAAGGAAAAGAGGAAAAGTGATATTGTAGTAAATTATTAGTAAATGCTTCACAGGAAAAAAATATATATCTAACTATTTTTGTTGTAGTCCTTATGACCATTGTGGAACTCACTGAACCACAACCAGCTACTTCAAATAATAAATCTAAACAGCATGCAGCAATACTTGAACTTGTCATTTTTAATTTCTGTACTTAGGCATCTATATCTTAACAAGGTCTCAGCTCACTAGCACACTGAGCTATGTAGTGGATATAATCTGAATCAAGGCACAATTGCAAAAATGTCAAACATGATGAAAAAGAGAAAATCACTACAAAGGAGAACTCACCACGGTAACTCTTTGCAGTTCCCAACACAGAAGCCTGGTAGCCTCATCAAAGATACAAGAGATGGAAAAGGCCTTATTAGGTCATCAAACCTATCCCCTCACCAAAGGAAGAAAATGAATTCAAGCAACCCTATCTGCTGGCTTCAAACCAAATTCAGGATAGAAGGGCCCTGCTGCTGCTCTTGATACATTATTTTATGACATTGGATGTCATTTATAGAAAAAAAAAACCCTGAAATGAATTGTCTGCACCCAGCATCCTAGAATCACAGAATAGGCTTCAAGAGCTGGAAGGTACTTGAGCCCAGCCTCCTCATTTTATAGAAGAGTACTCTGAGAGCCTGAGAGGTTAAATGACTAGCTCAAATCCACAGAGCCACTCACAGCTGGACCAGTATTAAAACCAAAGTTTCCAGAGCTATCTAAATTGTTATTTCTAGCAAATTATTTGTTTGTTAAAAAAAAAGTATTGACAAAAATCTATTCTGTACATTATATTTAACATATTTGGATTTAACTTATCTTTTTCAATGAACTCATTTTTCAAATTCTAACTTTGAAGTGTCAAATCTAGGTCTTCACTCTGAAAAAATGAATTCCTACGTTGACATTAACTCTAGTAAGAGACTTTCAGTTGTACACCAATTCCCTCTTCTCTGCTAGGCTCAAAGCTACCTAAAGGGATATAATAGCTTCACTAGTTGACTATGAATGCAATGGGAATGAAAACACATAGATTTAAAAATGTATCCACACATCATACCTCCCACTCCCAAATAGCCATTGGAATTCTACTGTGATTGATTTTACTATTTCACTAGTGGAGAAATGGAAAAGATTGATGGCCTGGGAAGAGATGTGGCATTTACTGAGGATATTTTTTGTGCCAGGATTGTTTTAGGATGATGTACATCAGATGCCTGCAGTACCCATACAGGTAAGTTGAGTGTAGACAGCTGAGCTAGCAGCAATCAAACTCAAAACCCAAGGGAGTAGTTGCTACTACAGCCCTAGAGGAGCTTAGTGCCAATATTGCTGGACCTTATAGTTTTTCAAGAGAAGCTGGTGTTTCCAATTTTTATAAGAAAATTTTTTATTTCAAAACATTTTTCAGATTAGGTAAAACAATTGCAGATATGGTCAACAGGTATTGGGTTGTCATGGACATGTGTATATTATATCATACCATTCTAAAAGCCATGTTAAATACCTTCATAAAAGCTGAGAAAATCTTGGGTATAAGAATTATTTAAACCAATTTATCTCTTGCAGGATCTCAAAGTAAAAATAAGTAGTATTTGATTCTCAGCTTTAATGTCTTACTTCTTCATAATTTAATTCGTTCTTTCCTTTCTTCTAGAAATTTTTTTCTCTATGATGTTATTTTTTTTCAAACTGCAGCTGGGGTTTTAGTTTAATAACTTTGGATTATTTTCAGAATTTAAAAAATAAATGACATTAACATGAATTCATGGTTAGATCTAAGTTATTTTGAACAATACTTATTATTCACTTGATAAGGAAACTTTAGTTTCAGTAGTTTAGAAATCATCAATCTCTCCATCTGGAGTTTGGGGGTTTATTAGCCCAATAATTCTACAAGTTCTGTGAGCATCAGAATCATGTGGAAGAAAACAGACTTCTAGTCTCCATCCTTGAAGTTTCTGATTCAGTAGGACCTCATTGGGGCTTGATAATTTGCATGTATAAAAAAGCTCCCAAGTAATGCTGATACTCTAGTTTGGGGAATAACACTTTGAAAACCACAGTTTTTGAAAATTGATGTATTTCAAGGTGTAAAATGCTTAAAGTCAATCAGACTCTTCTTGTATTGTTAGTAAGCTGTCGGAAGGCAGCATAATGGGTATGATTGCCTGAGAAAACATTTTAGCCTGTGTCTGTGTTCAGCTCAAGATAAACTATTTTTAGTAATTCTAATAATAGCTGAAGTCTCTATAATGCTTTTACTGTGCCAGATTGTGCTCTCAGTTTCTGAGTTACTTATTAATCTTCATAAAAATCCTATTTCTGATCATTCCCATTGTACAAATAAGTAAGTGAGACACAGAGAAGTAAAGTAACTCACCCAGGTTATGGAAGCTAGCAGGACGTGGTGTTGGGATTTAGGCTTAGGTAGCTGAGGCCTGAGACCATGTCCTGACCCACTGTACACACTACGTGTCAGGATCACGACTGCTTTTTGTCATTTATCTCATTCTCCTAGTCAAGCCTGCATCAGTTAGGGAGCATACTGTGCATCAATATTTACAGATGTCTTTATTGGGCAGTCTATTGTTTAGTACCTTTACTCAAGTGAAAGTTGTTATATAAGTCTGATAGTAGATACTAAATGCTAATTGAGTACAAATAAATTCCCTAACTACCCATTTCTTCACTGCCTTGTATTTTGTGACTGGAAAATGAACTTAGGTTACAATCAACACAACCATAGAATTGTCTACTTTACAAAAAGTATTTTTGGAAAATAAGGTTCATCATCACATCAACATTTCCTATGGCAATGCTCATTAAATGCTAGTTTATAAAACTTCTGCTTTCTCAACTAAGTTTTCAGAGTGTGTGTGTGTGAACATTTATGTGTGCATCATCTTGTGTTTGTCTGTAAGTCTCCATTCCTGTATTTCTTACTTTTTTCTTTTGAATTTTTTCATGAATGTTACTGGATGTAATACTGCTTATACAAGAATTAGACTAAAAATACAACTTGGGACCCTTAGTCTATTTATTCTCTCACATGATTATTTTAGTGTTGTTTGAAGTGCTATTTTGGAGGCAGACACAATCACATTCTATAGTTCCTCACCTTATTAACTGACAGAGCTCTATTTCTGTTAGACAACTGATCCTGGACAGATGAAGCCATTACAAACAGTACTAATTAGCTGAAGAGGGGAGACAGTAATGCAGGCTGCCTTGTTTCCTTTTGTGCTTAGGGAAGTTGAAGTTCCAGACAAATAATAATTGATATGCAGTCTGCCTTAATTGTGGTTGTTAACAGCCAGTATTATAATGACAGGCTGACAATTTCTGTCTAGCCTATTGTATGTTTATTTCAGAATCCCAGATCCACTGCGTATTCTTTTGGGTTAACTTGAATTTCATAAAATACATTTTATAATGTCTCTGAAATCAAAATTTGAGAGCTAAACCAAGCTTACAGGTTATTTGGTACCTATTTCCAGTGTCAGATGTTTATCTTGGATGAGCATGGTGCCCCAAACTATGTGGATTTACAGTATGGTGTGTTTGGATGAGAAACAGCTGGGTTGGAGCCGAATAGCACTCTCTCTGTCTCTCTCTCTCTCTCTCTCTCTCTCTCTCTCTCTCTTTCTCTCCTTTATTTCCAAATAACAACTTAGGTATAAATGCTAATTTGACTCAATTTGTTGTAGTACAATGCTATATGAAGCCATCTAAAGTAGTAAAATCTCTTAGAGTCTTTTCACTCATAGTCATTGTAGGGGAGCTTTGCCTGCAGAGCCTCCCACGTCCGCTGCATATGAAAATAAGTCTACCAAGACATGATCTACTTGGGGAGGAAAGGTGGCCGATCTCTCAAAGGAGGAAGACCAAGAGCCTTTTCCTCAATGGGCTTTTATTGGGTTCAATTTGCACAGGAATACAGGTAAAGCTCATCAATCATTGTCAGGCAGTAAGGATCAACCAATAGATAACATACAAAGAACTCTGAGGGCTTATTCTGAGTCAGGGTCAGTTAGCTAAAGGGCTATAAAACTTTGGGAAACAAACTCATTTCCAGCCTGGAGCCTTATCAGAAAACTGAGGGCATTCTTAGCAAAGCAAGTTTCACAGGATTTTATGTAAGCCTGATCACCCAGGGGAATCCGCCCTTTCCAGCACAGGGCTGCACCATCCTCTGTCATAGTTTCAGGCTTAAATCAGGCATGGGAAGTAAGGTAGCCAAGAGATTAGGAGGTTTTCTTGCAGACAGAATGAGGACTCAGGCTATGTCAAAGCTGAGGGGCAAGGGTCCATCACCCCCTTTTTCTATAGTCCCCCAAGTCCTTCACTGAGGGCCTGTTTGTGACCATGCCTGTCTTAGATTTTCCCTCCCTTGAGGAATCTTACCTATCATTGGCTAACTGGTCAGGTTCCCGGCCAAGCAGGGTGAAGTAAAGTGGGCAGAGGTGGGGCCTCTGCCAGGGAGATAAGCTTTGTCTCCTAAGTGGCTTATGGTCCCAAGGTCTCTTACTCAGCCTTAGACATGGGGGGTTACAGCTTCTGAAACCAGTCAGGGCTGTCCCCCAAAAATTATAACAGATATATCTATTTATAAATTGAAAGTTGCCTTGATTTGGTGATATGTTTAGTAAATATCTGATAAAATCTCAATATACTGTCAGTTTTAACATTATATGTCCCAAGAAACACCCGGGTCTTCTATTAACTGATACAGTTTTAATTTAATCATCTCAAGAGTAGATGTAGATGGTTGTTCCTTGGTGTGAAACTATCCACAAAATCACACTAAGGTTAAACACCAAATTTCTTCTCCTAAGGACCATTGGTCCCCAAAGGCCTCCTTTTTAAATCCTTCCTACAAAAGACATAATAGGAACTGATGATGTTTGTGTCAACTTGGGGACAGAGAAGAGGATGTGTGAGAAAGGGTGACTTGGGAATTCTGGACCTGTTTGGGAGCACAAGAATTGAGGGGATGGGCATCTCAGCATCTGAGACCCTCAGCAGTCTTTTCTGCTGACACTGGTGGGGAAACTGTGAGGTAGAGTGTGTTGTGGGAATCAGTGTAGCTGAGAAGATTACAAAAGCAACCTCCTCTACTTCACCCAAACAAATGACCAAAACCACTTTTCCTCCAAGTCTATATTAAACTAAAAACCACATCAAAATAAAAAAGCTTATGCACAGCAAAGGAAACAATCAATAGGGTAAAAAGACAACCTACAGAGTGGGGAAAATATTTGCAAACCATATATCTGATACAGGGTCGATCATCAAAATACAGAAAGAATTTGTATAACTCGATAACTGAATTAATAATTCCATTATAAATGGGTTAAGGACTTGAATAGACATTTTTTCAAAGACAATATACAAATGGCAATAGGTATATGAAAGAAATGATCACCTTCATTAATCGTCAGGAAAATGCAAATCAAAACTACAAAGAAATATCATCCTACACCGTTAGAATACTAGCTAAAATACCACAGGTTTATTTTGATAAGCATCCCTGTTTTAAATGGATAACCAAGATTCACTTAAATCAGGTTTGACAAAACACACAGACACAGACATGATTGTAATGAAGGAGTAAGTTTATACTCACAGATCCTTAGAAACAGGAGGCATGATTCACCATGCAGGATCACATGGGGAAGGACAAACAATGGTCAGTAGTCAGAAGCGTGAGAGAGGAGAACATGACCTATAGCTCTCACTATAGTTTTGAGGGGGAAGGCAAGGTGAGTAGATATGCTTCTTATGTTTAGAATTGGATAGTTTGAATAGTTTCAGCAGCCTCCAGACCTTTAGGATTGTCTCTAGGTGACTCATAACTGGTCCTGGGGTGATTTAGGGCAGGGGAATATTTAGGGCTTGGTATATGTGAGAATTTCATAAAGGAGATAGTTGGGCTGTGGACTGTGACTGAGGTGATTGGTTCATGTGTCATGGGTGTGCTGGCAGGGAGTTGTTTGCTATCTCTAAATTAACTAGCACTCGGAGAGGTAGTCTCTTCAAGATCAAGGCCTTAAATGCCAGAACATCAAGAATACAGAAATAAGAAAACATAATCAATGCAATCCCCAACAGCCTCATTTCTTGTTTATCTCTGTAATGAATTATGTTCTTGTATATCATAACATGTGTTGGATTCTGTTAATAATCATGCCATCAAGATCTATAAAATGCAGAGAGTTCTTAAAATGTTTAAACTTAGAATGTCTTTATAAGTCATTTTGTTGTCAAATAATAAATTGAACATATTTTAATTTTCACAGTTCAGGAGTTATTACAAAATTAAAACTAAGATACTTTTTAGTTAGTCTTTTCAAGGTTGTTTATTTTATTTTCATTTGAATTATGATGACAATCAGCTAAACAGTATCCAAGAAAAACTGTGTAGACTCAAAATATTCCAGGGACAAAAATAAATCTGACAAAGGAGATCAAGATCTCCTGATCCAAAGAATCTAGATCATTGGTATGTGTTTCTATATAAACTCAATCGAGGCCATTTTACTGACAATTAATATCAGCATTCAGATATTATGTAGGACATACAAATTAAATTGTTAAGACCCACAAACCTTATTTATAAGAAAAAAAATGCAATAAAGAAATAGTGAAGCTTGGGTCACTGGGGCGCAAATAAGGTTAATTTCACTGTCTGGCATTTGTACTCATCTATGGCATTATAAGCTAATTAAAAAAATGAGTTTACCTTTATTTGTTCACAATTAATATAAATTTACTGATATAAATGCTAGACAGAAACTGATGATACAAATAGCCACAACTTTGGTCCATTTTCCTTCTTCAATCCTCCCCTCCACTCTGGTGACAAATGACTTGAGTCCGTTAAACTCCTCAGAAGCTGTTCCTAGTTCTCTTTGCCTTAGTTTCTGAGGCCTCCCTCTGGCCCCTGATGTTTGGGAGGTAAAGTTTCAATGAGGAATCATAAGTCTTGTGTTCTAATATTGATTTCCTCATTTATGGAGACTTGAACAAGTTACTTAATCTCCCTGAAGGTCATCATGAAGGAGAATGAGCCATAATTGATAAACATGTATAAAGCACTATCTGCTGGACATTGCATTGTGTTCAGGTATTAGGAGGTAAGACATGCTCTCCTCAAGCTGTCCCATCCAATATCATAGTTAAACAAGTGAATAAATGATTACACTACCCTGTGACAAATATCATTGTATGTGTTCTAGGCAGAGAAAATACAACTGGTAAAAGTGCAGAGAAATTAAAATTTTAAAAACATAATATGCTTGTGAAAATTCAAATAATTTAGAATATATGACACTTGAATTTTATAGCAGGAGTTTGAGAGATGGCGCTCTTTCTAAATCATATAGACTTTACCTGTAGTCAATGAGTATTCATTAAATAATTTGATATAAATTGTATTTGAGAATTGGGTAGTGCTCAAGAAATGGAATTTGGAAAGGAGGGCTGGAATCTTGAAGGCAGATGGTTAGGGGCACTATTTCCACAGCTCAGGCCAAGGACACTTGAATAAAAAACAGAGATTGTATCTTTGAGGGCTGTTAGAAATATATCATAAATGTTTTCAAAAATTCCTTGAGGTAATAGATGCAAAGGCTTTTAATCCACAAATCACTTCATTAAGTTTTATTATGATGTCCTAACATTAAAATGTATTATGAGATAGTGTCAAATAGGAAGATAAAACTGACTTGTTAGAATTTCTGGTGATACTGCCATGTCTCTTCTCTGCTACTATATCCCTAATTTAGTTGATCAAAACCAAAATTTCTGTAAGTCAAAATATCATTTTTTATATGTCAGTTTCACCTGCTTTCCACAGAGTCGATTTGCCAAAATGCGTTTGATTACTTGATCTTGGGACAAGTGTCCATTTGTGGGTGGCTGGATATGTGTGTAAGAGGCTATCAAATTCTTATGATTGATACATCCAACAGAATCACATGATAAGGATGATATACATTGTTTCCAAAGAAAAATGAGCTGTCTTCTCCAACTGATTTATGAGATGAAACTCTCCCTTGGTTTAATGTCACTTCTTGACAACCATAGACAGAATTAATCATTCTCTTCTATCTGTTTATAGTGCTTTGGCATTATCTTACTAGATGTTTTGTTCTTTTAATTCACCAAGTATCTATACCAACTGTGTCAGGTACTATGGTAGGCACTGGATACATAGTAGTGAAGAAGATACACACAGTCTTTGCCCTCTTCCAGTTTATAGTCTTAGATCCTGCTTGTTTGTCCTTTCTTTGAAGTAGAGACAGGTTGAAGTCTTATTCCTGGTCTAGCAGTGACTTGTGTATCATATATGCTAAATACATAATTATTTATTCAATGAGTAAAAGCATAAATTAAATTATATAAGTAAAATAAAGCTACAGATCACTTAAAGTAGCTGAATGTATTTTATGATTACATTAAAAACAATATGAATTACATTATTTTTTCATATACCTTTCCCAAATTCAGATTTGCCTTTGGCAATTTGTAATTTATTATTAAAGAATGGAGCCCTGACTGGTGTAGATCAGTGTATTGAGTGTGCACTGTGAACCAAAAGGTTGCTGGTTGGATCCCCAGTCATGGCACATGCCTGGGTTTTGGGCAAGGTCCCCAGTGGGGGCCAGGTGACAGGCAATCACACATTAATGCTTGTCTCCCTTTCTTTTTCCCTCCATTCCCCTCTCTCTAAAAATAAATTTAAAAAACCTTAAAAAAAGAATGGAGAAAACTTTCATGTAAGATATGATCTTTGTAAGATTGATCTTTTAATCTTTCTTTGAATTTTTACTGTAGATTTATTCAAAAATACTCCGATCTAGTTTTGCTTTTATATTTTTGATGGGAATACACATACATGTTGTTTGTTTCAACAACAACAAAAAACAACTTATGAGGTCATCAGTAATAGTGGGTTAATTAAATTGGATGTTGTGCTTAATAATATTGATAATTTGGGGGGATAAGCAATATCATAACTTAGGTAATGCTAAAGTAAATAAAGGATAATATTAATAGAAATTATGTAGAAGTATACAGGATTTCTGACAGTAACCAGAGGAGAGACGAGAGGGAAATAACGTGGGAAAGAAGGGAAAGGGACGTAAATGAACATGAATGAGGGACCCATGGATGGAGCCAAGGGGGGGGGCGGTTAGGATTGTGAGTGGGAAGTGGACATGGGTAGGGTGGGGGAAAATGGTGGTAGGAAAATGGAGACAACTGTATTTGAACATCAATAATGAAAAAGGAAAAATAAAAATAAATAAATAAAATGATGCCCCCCAAAAGAAATATACAGGATTTCTACATATTATGGCAGAACAAGTGAAGAAAGGAAATAGCAAGAAAGAAGTTGAGAGAAATGAGTTCTCATACACATTAAGATGAAATTAAAAGATGAAATAAGATTGCATGCAAAATGTTTAGTGCTAAAATGATTATTTCACACATTTCACTTGGAAAAGAACACATACCCTGAATTAAAATAGAAAGGAAATATCTTAGCTCCTTATTCCTCAAGCAAATCTCTAGGTCAGGTCCAATTGTTCTGTGTCTCTCATTAAACTAAGTGTGTGTGTGCACATGCATGTGTGTGTGTGTTTAGCCAACATGAAACATATATTTTCCAAGAATAGTTCTTACTCCTGCTCTGGTTCATTTTGGAAGATATTTTTCCCTTTGATTGATTTTTCATGATTATACCATGAGAGCATACCCCCTAAAATTGAACAAATGAGCATGCAGTAAAATATAATACTGAGCAAGTACCTTTGAGTAAAAAATAATTAACTGCCTGATTCTGGGGGTAAAATGCTACATTCTTTGCTTCTGTTCAGAGAAAAACATAAATTATTCACTAAAGAAGTAAAAACCATTTTATTATTTTCAGCCCCTAATTTCTTTTCCTTTGATTACTTGTGGATAAGGCTGGAGAATTATGAGCATTTATCTATAATATGGCTAGTAATTTTGTGAGAGTCAGAAATTTACATGTATGATATAGAGTTTAATGAATAAATTTGAAAAACCTTTAGTTTTTCTTTTAAAGTAAAAGCAAGTGAAGAGAAATCATAGGAACTCTGGGATACACAATTATTTTCCTTCTAATATTGTAAGTAAAATTTTAATAATTAAAAATATTGATTTGGTTGTTTCCTATGTTTAGAATAAAAAAGCAAGGCAATTTGTAGGTGTTTCTGTGAATTATTTACAGATGTCTGTACTGAAGATTTAAAATGCCAGAGTGCCCAGTAAAACATTCAGTCATTCATTCATCAAAGTTTTATTGCATCTTTGTTATGTATCAAACACTGTGTTCATAGTTAAGGTATAAAATTTAGAAAAGAAATTGCTTGTGTTGTCAAGGGATTATATTTAGTAGTAGAGTTAAAATATGTACATAAATAACTATAAAATAAAGCAAGAATATTTCTGACTGGCATATAAAAATAATGCTCTGTCCTCAACCCATTAATATTTTTTTTGAAATTATGAGATATTTTAAACATACACAGAATATTTCAATGAATAATAAGTGTTTGTGTTTCCATCATCTGGATTTAACAGATGTTGACACTTTGACTTATTTACCATTAGTCTTTTTATTTTTATTATTTAAGAAATACAACTGAATTTTATTCCCTAATCCATTCGCCTCCACTCTTTCTCAGAGATACCTGCTATCCTGAAGTTGGTATGTATCCTCCAACATAACAAAGTTTTATGTATTTAAAATTTTAAAATGAAAATGAAATGATATCTTTCATATATTGTTCTCATGTTTTTTTCTAGACTATTGTTCCTTCAAACAAGTTTTCCATTCCTCCCCAAAGTGTTGTATTCTACTAAACATACTTTTGGTTAAGTGCATATTTACATTTTTAAGTATATTTTATTGCTTATGGTATTACAGTTTTCCTAATTTTTCCCCCTTTGCCCCCCTTAGTTTACATCCATGGGTTGTACATATAAGTTCTTTGAGTTTTCTGTTACCTATACCATTTTTTACCTCTCCCCATCTATTTTATGCCTACCAATTATACTTCTTTTTTCTTGTACCTTTCCCCCCCATTCCTTCCTTCCCACTCCCCACCGAAAACCCTCCATGTGATATCCATTTCTCTGATTCTGTTCCTGTTCTAGTTGTTTGCTTAGTTTTTGTTTTCATTGTTTTTTTCTTTTTCTTTTTTTTAGGTTCATTTGTTAATAGTTGTGTTTGTTGTCATTTTACTGTTCATATTTTTTATCTTCTTTTTCTTTGATAAATCCATTTAACATTTCATATAATAAAGGCTTGGTGATCATGAACTCCTTTAGCTTGACCTTTTCTGGGAAGCACTTCATCGCTCTTCCATTCCAAATGATAGCTTTGCTGGATAGAATGATCTTGGATGTAGCTCCTTTCCTCTCATGACTTCAAATACTTCTTTCCAGTTCCTTCTTGCCTGCAAGGTTTCTTTTGAGAAATCAGCAGATAGTCTTATGGGCACTCCTTTGTAGGTAACTCTCTCCTTTCCTCTTACTGCTTTTAAGACTCTCTCCTTATCTTTAATCTTGGGTAGCTTAATGATGATGTGCCTTGCTGTGTTCTTTTTTGGGGTCCAACTTCTTTGGGACTCCCTGAGCTTCCTGTACTTCCTGGAAGTCTATTTCCTTCAACAGACTGGGGAAATTTTCCTACATTATTTGTTCAACTAAGTTTTCAATTTCTTGCTGTTGTTCTTCTTCTTCTGGCACCCCTGTAATTCGGATATTGAAATGTTTCAAGTTGTCCCAGAGGTTCCTCAGCCTCTCTTCATTTTTTTGAATTCTTCTTTCTTCATTCTGTTCCAGTTGGATGTTTATTTATTCCTTTTGTTCCAAATCATTGATTTGAGTCCTGGTTTCTGCCCTGTCACTGTTAGTTCCCTGAATATTTTGCTTTATTTCATTTTGGGTATCTTTCATTTATTCTTTAATTTTTCAACCAAGTTTAATCAGTTCTGTGAGCATTTTGATTACCAGGGCTTTAAATTCTCCATCAGATAGGTTTGCTATCTTCTTGCTTATCTCTGTTTATGAAGTTTGCTCTGTTCTTTCATTTGGGCCATATTTCTTTGTCTACGTGCACCTGTTAAATTGTAAGGAGGTGGGGCCTTATATATTCATCCGGGCAGGGCAACCCTCCTTGCTGCATTTATTAATGAATGTAGAGTTGTGGCACTGCCTGTTGGGGAGGGGCCAGAGAGGGAACAATGCAGCTCACCTGCTGGGCTCTAGCCCATTTTCCAATGAACCTTTGTGTGAGACTGGGGGTTTCTCTGACCACGGCAACCCTGCGGTAGTCCACAGTCAGCTCAGAGTCCCAGTCTCCCATTCAGCCAGCCCCACCCATGTGGTTCGCTGCCTGGATGAGGGTTCTCCTCCCATCCACAGTCTTACCACTCTGTTTGCTCTGGTTGACTGTTTCTTTAATTCCTTGCTTGTCAGTGTTCCATGCAGTTTCATTTTCTGGCACTTCTGGCTGTTTATTGATTTTAGATTGGTTGTTATCCTCCTTTTGGTTGGGCAAGGATGCGAAGGGTTTCTACCTACACCTCCATCTTGTCCAGAACTCCTATAGTTTACCTTTTTGAAGGCTTTGTTCCTGTGGTTCCTACCTCCTTGACAGTGAAATAATTGGCACCAGTTATTGAGCTGTCTCCTTGTGCCAAGTGCTGTTCTCTCTCATCTTTTGCCTATTCTAAACCACTTAGTTCTCTCAATAAATATGTCAGTTTTATGGAATTATTATTATTCTCATTTTGGTTGAAGAGGATCCTGAGAAATGGAAATAACATGCCAAAATATAGCTAGTAAGTGGTCGAACATCTTTGGAAATAAGTAAGTCTGGTTTTAGAATCCAAGCTCCTCCTCACTCAGTTGATTCCTGATATGGTTAAGTGGTTTTATGTGTACCTGGCTTCAAGTTTGCGCTTGTGTGAGCTGCCAACTCACACTTTTTGCTCTTTAATTTTATTGGCAAATTTGCATATTTCTCATTTATTTGTAAGAGGTTCTTCCTGTGGAGACTAATTCTATGTCAATTATTGTCATTAAAATATATTTTCCCAAAAAGAGAATCATCTTTTAATTTTGTTTTAGTGATTATTGTTGTACAGAATATATATTTTTAATTAATGATGTCATTTATTTTTGTGTGTGTCTTGTTCAGGCAATACTGCCCTACATTTCTTATACAGCTGCATAAAATCCTTCCCTAGTCTTTCTGATTCAAATGCATAAAAATGTTCCCTTATATTTTCTCCAAAATATTTGACTTGCTGTTTCTGTTTTTATGTTTTTAATTTAAATATAATTTATTTGTACATGGTCAAAAGCAGGGATCTAATTACTTTTCCAAATGATATGCAGTTTAGCATTGATTAGTAATTCACTTCTGGATTCTGGTTTCTAGCCTAATGATAAATTGGTATATACCTGTGAATAAATCATACCATTTTAATTATTATTGGTTAGAATTGATATTTGAAAGTGCAAATTCTCTCTTTATTTTTCTTCATAAGAATTTTTTCTTAGCCTTTTATAAAAATTTTAAGGATCAGATTTTATACTTTTTCCCAAATTCCTTCACAATATTCTATTGGATTTATTTGTAAGTTATAATCTATTAGATTTATTTTTGTTGTTATGATTGTGAATTATATAAATTTTATCATTATATTTTGTCTTATAGCTTTGAATGAAGTGTAAGAAGTCTAGTATTTTGAATATTGGTCATGAATCCGTGATATTGTTAACCACTCATTAATAATTCCAATAGACTTCCTGCAGATTCTTTTAGTTTTCATTATAGATAATTACATTGATGAAAAATACAGTGATTTTCCAATTTTCCTATTTTTAATGTTTTCTTGATTTATTGCATGGTGCTGAAATTGCAAAATAATATGAATTATATGTGGTGACTGCACATGTCCTTGTCTTTTGGCTGACCTACAGAATGTTTCTCACATTCATCATTAATATGATGTTTACTATGTTTTTTTAAAATTTATTTTTATTCTTACTTATTCTGTTACAGTTGTCTGAATTTTTCCCCCTTTGTCCTTCTCCATGCAGCCCATCCCTGACTCTAACAGTCCATTTCCACACTGTTGTCCAATGTCCATGTCCATTCATATATGTTCTTTGACTAATCCCTTCACCTTCTCTCCACTATTTCCCCCCACCCTCCTTCCCTCTGGCAGATGTTGGTCTGATCCTTGTTTCCATGTCTCTGGGTTTGTTTTGATCTTTAGTTTGTTTTTTTCATTAGATTCCTCTTATAAGTGAGATCATATGATATTTGTCTTTCTCTGCCTGGCTTACTTCCCTTAGCATAATACTCTCCAGTTCCATCCATGCTTTCACAAAGGGTAGGATTCCTTTATTTCTGCCACATAGTATTCCATTGTGTAAATGTACCAAAGTTTTTTAATGCACTCATCTGCTAATGGACACTTAGGTTACCTCTAGCATTTGACTATTATAAATAGGACTGCTATGAACATAGAGGTACATAAGATCTTTTGAACTGGTGTTTGGGATTCTTAGGGTATATTCCCAGCAATGGAATCATTGGGTCAAAAATTTTTGTGTAAGGGATAGGTAGAAGTTCTTTATCAAGTAAAGATATTTCATCTTATTCCTACTATTTGACTTTAAAAAAATGCAAATGACTGTTAAATATTATTCAAATCTTCTTTCAACATTTAAGCCAACCAGAAAAAAATTTAAATCTATTTCTATGTATGGTAACATGTAGAGATTGAGTCTATCTATAAGTTATAAGACATGAAAAGCAAATGGAAAATTATAAACCAGCCTGAGAGAAAAAGTTGGATTATTCAGTGACAATACAAAGAGCATAGCCAACTTCTATTCATAACAGTACAGAAGACAGAAGTGTTGTATCTTATGTGGCCTATGAAGGAAAAAAAGCAGCAACATAGATCCAGTTTATCTAAACAGACTTTCACAAAAGGAAAGCAAATTGTCCCAAAAGAACAATTTGTAATAGACTTGGACTAAAGGAATTTCTAAATAACATGTGTAGGACCAAGGAAAATGACCTCAAAGACCAATTTGAGATGCAAGAAGAAACAGTACAAAAATTACTAAAATATAAAGGTAAATTTAAATGCATGCTTTTGTTATAAGAACAATGTTAATAATATTATAACAAAAACTGGTGCTTCAAGGGACATAGAACTAAAGGAAAATGATAAATGAATTTGGAGGGAGAAATCAAAGCATTCTAAGGCATTGTATGGAAAGAAGGTTAAGATGTAACTTTATACTTTGATGTACACAGATTGGATAGTTTTTTTTATTGTTGTTCAAACACAGTTGTCTCCCTCTTCCACCCACCACTTTGCCCCACCCCACCTTCACAGCATGGATGGATCTGGAGAGCATTAGGCTAAGTGGATAGTTTTAAGAATTATTGCTTTGAGAAAAGAATAAATGAGTGAACTTCCAAGCCAAAAGAGGGGAAATGAGTATTAAAAACATTTAAATTTTTATTATCAGTTTATTAATATACAGAACACAATACTTTTAAAAGCCACAGGAAATAATGAGACAAATTGAAAGAAAAAGCAATACCCTGGCTGGTGTAGCTCAGTGGATTGAGTGTGGGCTGTGAACCAAAGGGTCACTGGTTCGATTCCCACCCAGTCAGGGCACATGCCTGGGTTGTGGGCCAGGTCCCCAGTGGGGGGCGTGTGAGAGGCAACCACACATTGACATTTTACTCCCTCTCTTCCTCCTTCCCTTCTCTTCTCTCTAAAAATAAATAAAATCTTAAAAAATGTATAAATAAATAAAAATAGAAATAAAGAAATACATAATTTGGATTTAAATTACCATTTCATACAATAAAATATAAACAAATTAACACATATAATGAATGAAAACACATTAAAAAATAAGTAAAACAAGATTTGGGCTTTACTTCAACCACACATGATGATACAGTGAAGAGTGTAATTATAGTGAGGAGTATAATTAACATAACATTCTGCATCTAACTTAAACAAACACTAGCTTTCCATACCTCTTTTCTTTATCCTTTCCTTTCCCTTTGGAAAAATTTAGTCTTAAAGCTGTTAGGTAGCACAAGACAATGTTAGTATCTGTGCTTGGAGTATTTTGAAGGACAGGGTGGTTTAAGATGGGCCTCTGGGCAGTTGCTCACATGGGTGCTTGGCCTGCTGGGGTTGTCACAGCTAGAGCACAACATGCTGGTTTCTCCCCGGAAAGTGGTGGCCCAGCAGGTGCTGAAATTCACTGAGTTGAAGGTGGCTGTTCCTAGGGAAGGGATGGTTGTAGCAATGGGAGATTGGTTAAATACAGCCATCCAACTAAAAGATATGTCAAAGATAATTAACATAAAGAATAATTAGGATTAACTTTGTAACTGTGGATTGGACGTGAGGTGGTAGTGTACATGTTTCAGCAAATATAAATAGATGCAGGAATATTCCCTGACTGTCCGCTGAGAGGGCCTGCAAGCAATCACCATCCCGTAGCAATAAGTGCCCAAATCTTTTAAGTAAGGGTATGAAGCAGGACCATTATGAGAATAACCTGGATTATTTTATTGTGTCAGAAAGCATGTAATAATAGGGACATAACAGAAGTCCATAGGAGGCAGGCAGTATAAGGGGAGTCCGGCTTGTCCAAACTGGGTCGATCTGAGCCCCAATATAAGTAATGGTAGTAGTGGATTGGAACCAATTGTATAAAATAGTGTATGAACCTTGAGTCTCTATCAATAGAAATTAAGAAAGACATAAAACAAAGTCTTTTTTCTTCTTCTTCTTTTTTTTTAAGATTTCGTTCATTTATTTTTAAAGAGAGGGAGAGAAACATCAATGTGTGGTTGCCTCCTGTGCACCCACTACTGGGGACCTGGCCCACAACCCAAGCATGTGTCCTGACTGGGAGTTGAACCAGTGACCCTTTGGTTTGCAGGCTGGCACTCAGTCCACTCAGCCACACCAGCCAGGGCTAAAACAAAGTCTTGAGAAGGAATGGATATTTCCATAACTGAACCTCCTCAGAAAATGCATACAAATTACAAAGAGAAGACAAAAGTAACTTCATAGTTGAGAAGCCTCACAGATATCAGCTTAATCAAATAAATAAAATGAAATTGTCAGTAGAGTCAAATATAGATTATATGTTACCTGAGAGGATGCAAGAAGAGGAGCAAACACCTTGTTACTCCTGTGATGTCCTCATACCATTAACCTGACTCTAATCTGACAAACCTAAACTGGGAGACACCATTCATAACTGACTTGTTGGAATATTCAAGACTGTCAAGGTATTTAAAGATCAGGAAGTACTGAGGAAATTTCCCAAAGTAAAGGACACAAAAGAAACTTGAAAACTAAAGACAATGTACAATTCGAACACTTTGGGGACAGTTAATGAAACTTGAAAGGAGTCTGAGGATTAGTAGTAGTGAGGTATCAATGTTAATTTCCTGCTCGTATAGTGGTTATGTATTTAAGTCTCTGTTTATAGAAAATAGACACTAAAATATTAGGAAATGGTGGCGTATCCAGTTGGCAACTTATTCTCAAAATGATTCAGGAAAAAAATTCTATGTAGTATTGCAATTATTCTGTAAAACACAGCAATGCTTTAAATGAAGACCAACTGTAGCACACGTGGCTTATTTCATCAATTTTCACCCCAGGGTAGATTCAGTACCTCTCACAGGACTGAGCCGAGCAGAGGTTTCAGTGGATGTCAGACCCTCAGAGCCCCATTTGGCCCATCCTTTTATGCAGTTCATAAACCTAGTAGCCATACATGTCAGTTCTGCATTAAAAGAATATTTTATGTGGAATATTTTTGGCAGAAATGGAGATCTGCATTAACTTTTTTTTTTAAAGGAATCTAATTTTTTAAAAAAATCATACTTGAAAAATTTTCCTCACTCATGAATTTACATTTGGTTAAGGCATTTAGCTATAAGACTGGTTTATTTAAGCAAGATTATGAATTGTGAAAGCAGAGAATACAAATTATGCTTGAGTCATCTATCTTCAAAAATATGTGTAGGAAAGAAAAGTGCCTACTAGAAATATTAACAATATTCTATTTACCATGTCTTTGATTTGTTGAAATATAATTAATTATAAATATAAGTTATATGTACAGCTTAGAAACAAAGTGCTTAATAATTTAAGGATTAACTGTGAGTCACAATAATTTGTTTAGTCTAGTAATAATTTAATTGCAATATGTTTGAAGTGTACATATGCAATAAATATTACATGTTGAATGAGACAAAGAATGTCAAAGAATTTGGCAGTTTGACAAATATTTGGCAAATATAATAAAAGTTTTTTATCATTTGCTTAGGAATGGAATTAATCTGAGATTAAATAATTAAAACCTAATACAAACTCTATTTTTGAGTTTGTGGGTTTTTAGATGTTAGCAATGTGATGATTTTTATCATGAAATTAATTGTGAATTAAAAAAGCTCAAATTTGCTTCTTTCTCACACATTCAATAAACAATTAATTCTTTGAAGGAAAATCTCATGCACCAAGTACCAATTAAACCTTGTGAGTCTTTATAAAGTTAAATCTATGGGCATTAGCCAGTCATTGTTTAAACTGTCCCTGTAATACATGATCTTCTGACCTCATTTACATTTTATAATGATTAGATTTCAAAATACCTAAGATTGTCCCTAAAAGGGGAATTTTCAGCATTCATTCTGAGAAGCCCTTTTCCAGATTCCTTCACAACATCCTCATTCTTCAAGTTGTGTCTTCTTCCAGGTACTTTTAAATCGAACATTTCTGAATCAAACTTGGTCATAGTTTCAGTGAGGTTTAGTCACTAAGCGGGGTTTGTCTACCATTATTGATATCAAAGTGATAATTAGGAATCTTCTCTTCATCCAAAGAAAATATATAAATCGCAAGTTTACAAGAGCACATCTCTGCTTTTGCCCCCTTAGGAAAATTATTTAATATATCTTTACTTGGGGGGATAAATTACTAGATGAGGAATTGTATCAAAGCATTAACTTTGGATTAAGATTATTGCAAAATTGCCATCTGGAAAATTGTACCAATTACATTTTTATCAGGGAAGAATCAGAGAGTCTATTATTCCATAAAGTTGCCAACATATATTTGCATTTTTAAACTTTTCCATTTTAATAGATGAAGAAAAGTATCTGCTAACTAATTTCAGTGTCTTTTTTTACAAAAATAGCTGACCTTTTTATTTATTTATATTTTGAACATGCTGTGTGAGCTTTACATTTCTTATTTTCACTAATTTCTGTTCATATTGTGTCTTTTTCTATCAAGATGTTTTGTTACAAAATGGACCCGTGGTGGAGGCAAGATACTATTACCAAGTGGACCTCTCTTCTGCCGGGGTCCCCATGTACTAGGTTCACCTTGCCCACCACCAGGGAATTATAGCTCTCAATGCCAGAGACTGGTGAAAAGGAAAGGAACTATTTATTCAAAAGTTATACAGACTTAGAGTAATGACTTAATTGACAGTTTGGTCTGACTTTGCATAGAGGCACCCTGGCCAGTACAGGATGTCAGAACAAACAGACCAGGGTGGGACAACACCCAACTAATCAGTCAGGGACGAGATAGTTCCAGGAACTAGAGAGCCATGCAATAGAAACACCCAATAAGAGAAAGAAGAAAGTAGAGCAGTTCAAAGGAACCAATTACAAGACTATTTCCCCATAGTGTGTGTGCACTTCTTTCTTCAAAAACCCTGCACAGAACCGAACTACAGAGGTGGGAACTGGTCTGAGCTGGGAACTGGCCTCAGCTCCACTGCTTCCCCTCCCTTGCTCTGGAGGGAGCTTGGTTTCAATAAACTCCTTACTTTGCTATTAGTTTGCTGTCTTCTTGTGGTTCCACAGCAGCTCCAATCTCACATTAATGTCTTCATTAAAATCCCAACATCCCTTAAAACACCCACAGTCCTTCCTTCCCCACTTTGCTCAGTCCCAGGTACCGTATCTCAGGAAAAGAAATAGGAGTGTGTGGCTCAGGTAGCCCCTGGTTCTTCCCAGTAATCCGTGCTTGGCTCACAGGCCTTCCTTGGTTCCCAGCACCATCAGCTGTGTCACCACCGTGATCTCTAGTTCTTAATCCAAAACGATGTGGCACTTTCTCCTGGCCCACCAACAAGAGTCCTTTCACCCCTTTCCTTCCCTGCAACATCTCTCCTGCATTCTTTCAAACTGCTAATAGAGAGCTCTGCATCGCTGCTACATCTTGCTTTCCACCTTCCTGAACGGTGAGGCAAAGGGGGCACCAAAACCATGTGGTTCCAACCTGAATGATTGCTGTGCCTGGGATTAAATCCAGGCTGGAATCTTCCTCTGTATCCCCATTTCTCCTCCCACAATTGGCTACACCTGCCAGCATTCCCGTATTTGTCCAGCTTTTCTGGGCTGCCAAGTTAGTCCAGGCCAGTGTGGCACAAACCATCTTCAAGCTCTCACACAGGTTCTGTAATCAGGGGGTGTTGCCTTCCAGTTACGACATCGTTTGAAGTCACTCCCATCTCCCTGGCTCAAAGCATGACCACAGCTACTTAACATATCCATTAAACCATTCAAAAGTTGTAGATATGTTAAATAACCATTTCTGTGGTTATTTGCAAAACTGTTGATATGCAAAATAATTCTCAATGGCTCTGCTCCATGTGTTCCATCCCCCAGTTCAGACTTACAGGGGTGAGGGCATCCTATATATTTTTAATATTTTCTGGGCAGCCCAAGTTCTGGACCCCATCACAAATCCCTCTTTTGGGGGGGGCCTGGCTGCACCCTATTACAGTTTGACTTGTATATTTGTAAGAATCCTTTATATTAATACATATTATACACAGAAATACAATAAAACTATTTTTCATTGTGATATTTACCTTTTAATTATAGTATCAGAGTTTTTCCTGGTGTACATTTTTTAATTTTCCATTTTTATGGTTAAAAGCATCTGCCCCCATTCACTTCAAGTCTTACTCAGATTCATTCATCTTGCAATTATTCCATTTTCTTCCTAAACTTTCAAAATAATAGTGAGTAGTAATTTCTAAAAAGTGTGTGCCCCCTAAATTAGTATGTTGGAATCCTAACTCCCAATGTAATGGTATTAAGAGGTGCCGCCTTTGGTGGGTAATTAGATCATAAGAGTGGAGATTAATCTCATAAATGAGATCAGTGCCCTTATAAAGAGACTCTGGAGAGCTCCCTCACCCTGTCTCTGCCATGTGAGGACAATAAGAAGTCATTAGTCTACAAACATGAAGAGAGACCTCACCAGAGTCTAACTATGTTACCACTGTATCTCCAACTGCCAGCTTCCAGAACTGTGAGAAATAAAGTTCTGTTTATAAGCAACCCGGCCTATGGTACTTTGTTATATAGCAGTCTGAAATGACTAAGAAAATCATGCAAGTCCACGCAAGTATGTGCACAAATATGCTCATTAAAGTATTATTTGTAGCAGAGAAAACTTGGGTTCACTTTAAATATCTGCCAATAATGAACTTCTTCAATAACTTTGTTGTGTGTCTTCATACAATAGAATATTATAATAATAAATATTATAAAAATGGGTTTATATGTGTGTGTTTGTATATCTATTCCCTGCACTGCTATTAACATCATGAAGAGGGTTACCAATGACTATTGGGGCATACCCCAAATAATTAATAATAATATATGGCATTTTTATGTGATATACGTGTTAATTTCATAATTATAAAAATAACATTGTGTTTTGAGAATAAAAAAAGAACAAGTTGGGTTTCTATAGGTGGATCTCAAAGCTTGAGGGCATAATGCCCAAAGGAGAAAATAATATGTTCTTTTTGCCACATGCGTGATTTTGGCTGTCCTGTTGAGCTATGGATCCCTGACTAGTGATGCCAGCAGGAGAGGCATAGTGGTCATTAGAAAAATCTCAGTGGGGATGAAGGTGCAAAGAAGCAGGGTCCAAAGTGCAGGAAATGTGAGGAAGTATTGGCTATGATGATTTAGGAAATGATAAATTTATTTCAAATATGTAAGAGGATTTGCAGGAAAACAAATAGAGGATCTATAATATAATCAAAAGATCCACAGTAGTCAAGACTCAGAAGGAATCCTTATAATCCAAAGTGTGGGAAACTAACAGTTGTTACCATTAAGTAATTCACACATATGCTCTATAAATGTTGAAATTATTTTTCAACAGTTGTGCTGATTTATTATCCAAACATATCTATGCTTTATAAATATTTGTCTTCACTCTAGTTTTATGTTAAACCTTCAATTGTTGGATATTTACAGATTTATCAATAACTTAGAAATGAATACAAATATGTTTATTTTGTATTCAAGTGAAAATGAATATAGCTGTGAATTTTCAAAACTTCCTCATATAGTAGTTAATGGCTATGATTCAGAAGTTAGGAAGATCCAAGTTTGAATCCACTAACATCATAACCATGGGAAAATTAAATCTGACCCTTCAAGTTATCATGTGTTTTTTTAAAAAGGGATAATATTAAGATGATTATTATTTATGATATTTTGAGTATTAAGTTACTATTTTGAGAAGAGAGCCTTGAACAGAATAAGTCCAAGTTGAATTGTCAGTATTATTATCACCTCTTTTGAACTCTCACAGTGCTCTGATTCTCTCTACAACACTGCTATAGTAGTTGTAATTGAATTTGACATCCTTCTCTCTCATTACAAGGCATGTTATTGCTTAATCCAGACCTATTTCTCTGATTTTATCCCCTACTACTTTATACAGATATGCTCCAGCCATATTTGAAATGCATGATATTTATTAAATTTTATTTTGACTTTTTAAAAAGATTTTATTTTATTTTTAGACAGAGGGGAAGGGAGGGAGAAAGAGAGGAAGAGAAACATCAATGTGTGGTTGCCTCTTGCATGTCCTATACTGGAGGCCTGGCCTGCAACTCAGGCATATGCCCTGACTGGGAATCCAACCGGTGACACTTTGGTTTGCAGGCCTGCACTCAACCACTGAGCCACACTGTTTCAGGCTTTGTTTCAGGCTTAAATCAGGGAGGGGAAATAAGACAGCCAAGAGATTAGGAGACTTCTTGCAGACAGAATGAGGACTCAGGCTATGTCAAAGCCAAGGGGCAAGGGTCCATCATCCCCATTTTCTATAGACCCCCAAGTCCTTCCCTGAGGGCCCTTTCATGACCATGCCTGTTTTAGGTCATCCCTCCTTTGAGGAATCTTACCTGTCATTAGCTAACCGGTCATCTGCCCAGGGCCAAGCAGGGTAAAGTGAAAGGGGGCAAAGGCAGTGCCCCTGCCAGGGAGATAAGCTTTGTCTTCCAAGTGGCTTATGGTCCCAAGGTCTCTCACTCAGCCTTAGCCATGGAGGGTTACAGGTTCTGAAACCAGGCAGGGCAGTTCCCAACAAGCCAGTAATCATCATAGTGCTATACCCCCTTTTGTGGTTTTAACAATAAGTTAGATAAACAGTACAAAGATATTTGACATGGACATAATATATTTAAATAGTGATGCCTTAAACGATAATATACATTTGTTATAACAATTTTCAAAGTAGGTACTCATAGATATATATTTGATTCTCACAAAAGCCAGTGATTACACATGCGAGTTGTGTTATTTCCATTTCACTGATATAAACTCGAGTATCAAAACCATTAAGTGTAAGTTTCTTTAAACTTCCCCTGTTGTAAAATTGTAGGCTTGTTTTCAGAATTATTCAATGCCATGTTGATTTTCAAGTCCACAGCACAATGAGAAATTTAACAAACAAGAGTGCCAAATAACTTATATTTAATAGTAGACCAGTTTTTAGAACAATTTCAGGTTTATGGGAAAATTGAGCAGAAAGTATGGAGAATATCTATATTAACCCTCTTCCTCCAAGTTTCCTCTATAATTAACATATTCTATTGGTGTGGCACATATAACTGATGAACCAATATTGATGTATTATTATTATTATTATTAACTAAAGGCTATGGTTCACATTAGGTTTAACTCTTTGTGTTGTATAATTGTATGGGATTGGTCAAATGCAAATATCACGTGTCTAACATTACAGTGTCATACACAACAGTTTTATTTCCCTAAAAATTCTCTGTGCTCTATCTATTCACCCTTTCCCCTGCCTGCTCCTAAACTCTTGGTAACCACTGATCTTTTTACTGTTTCCATAGTTGTCTTTTCTGGAATGTCATATAGTTGGAATTATACAGTATTTGGCCTTTTCTGGTTGGCTTTTTTCACTTAGCAATGTGTGCACTCAAGGTTCCTCATGTCTTTTATTGTGGCTTAATAATGTATTTACTTTTATTGCTATATAATATATTCTTGAATGGATGCACCACAGTGTGTTTATTCATTAATATATTATTGAGACTCATCACAGCTGCTTCCATGTTTTGACAATTATGGATAAAGCTGTTAATAATATCTGTGTGTTGTTTTTGTGTGGACCCATTTTCATTTAGGTAAATACCAAGGCCTATAACCAGTAAATTGCATGGAAAGATATGTTTAGCTTTGTAAGATATTGCCAAACTGTCTCCAAAGTGACTGTACCCTTTTGCATTCTCATCAGCAATTAATGAGAGTGCCTGTTCTACATCTTCACCTGCATTTGGTGTTGTCAGTGTTTTAGATATTGAGGTGTTTGTTTGCATCTTTTGCTTGCTTTTTAATTGGATTATTTGTTTTCTTCTTGTTGAGGTTTAACATTTCTTTGTACACTGTGCTTTATCAGATGTGAATTTTGCAAAATTTTTCTCCTATTCTGTGCTTTGTGTTTTCATTTTTTCAAGAGTATCTTTTGTAAAACAGAAATATTTAATTTTAATGAGGCCCCATTTATTAATTCTTTCTTTCTTATATTGTGCTTTTGATGTTGTATTTAAAAGGTCATTGCCAAATCCAGGACTAAGATTTTCTTGTATATTATCTTCTAGAGATTTATAGCTTTGCATTTGGTCTATGGTTTTAAACATATTATATTTTCTTGACTAATTTAGATCATCAATAGAAATGTACTTAGTATAGCTGTTAGTATAATGTTTGGAGTCAGTCTTTCTGGGTTTTAAAATCTTGGATGTACTCACTTGGTGAGGCATTTGTTAGGTTACTTAAACCCTATGTTTTCATTAGCTGTAAAGCAGAACTAATGATATTGCCTGCGATATAAGATAGGATTCTGTGGGATAACACATTTGAAGTGTTTTAGAATACTTAACAAACAGGACAAACAATGATTTTTGACAGTAATTTTGTTGTGTTGTAGCAGAATGATGCACTTGGATTGACTGAGGTTTGGGAGACTTTTGTCCCCAATCTACGTTGCTTCCGTCTCCTTTAGGTTCAGACTCTTACATTATGGTCCTGACTGCAGCAGCAATAACGAAATCCAACTAACAATTCTGCTCTGAGTTGCCTGAAATTGTGCCTGAAAGCAAAAAATTAGATGTCATAAAGTCATTTTCTTTTAGTATACAACATCCACCATGCACAAACTATCCACCATGTATCCTCCATCTCAACTGGTTTCTGTTTTCCAAAAGTTGTGTTCACCATTTAGCTAATGCCAAGTAATGCAGAATTACAAATTTGAATGAATATATTAACTCCTTTGTTATAATTAGTAGTGCATCATATAATTGCATAGACGTAACCAATATTCTGGAAAATATAACCATCACGTAAGTAGCTCTTCAGTTAGACTACACTTACATTCTTAATTTATCATATTGTAGAGCTGTATGTGTTGGCTATAGACAAAGGCCTGTTGTGGGGTACTGCCTAGTGCATGTTAGAAGCCCTCAGCTGCTCCCTTCACTCAGAATGGGGTATAGAGCAATCATTTTGTATGTTCCCATCCCCATGACCCCAGCCAAGCATAAATAGATACACCTGTAAAGGCATCTATAATTAGGAAGCATAAAAAATTGGTTATTTATGGGATATATGGGGTGTCTCTATATATTTCTTTCAGTGTTGCTGTGAACCTAAAACTGCTCTAAAAGATAAAATCTATTTTTTTAAAAAATTGGTTATTCTCTGCAAAAAGTTGAGTGAGTAATATAAAACCCAGGAACTCCCAGCAGCCCTGTTTTCTCAGGTGCTTGAGAAGCAGATGAAGTTGATCTGAAAGACAGATAAAACAATGAAGCAGACACCTGTGATAGAGCTCCAATGATCACTGCTGGCCTGCCTACCCACTCCCCCAACTTCTAAAGGCCAGACTCTTCTTGATTCTGGACTTCAATTATGCACTCCTATTAATAAAACCTTCCCTCTTGTTTAATGGTTTTTGTTCATAGCAACAACAAATCAAAATACCTGTTTATAAATAAGCTGAATAAATAAATTAAGGATGATGGTAAAGTTACTGTAATTGGAAGGGGAGACTCTACCACCAATGCAAATTTTCTGACTTCCTAGTCCTGCCCACCTCAGATCTCAGCTTAAGAGAGGCCTCTTGAATGGCTCCTTGTCAGTTTTTGTTCCTATTGACTAAAATGTTGTGAAAGAAATTCTTTTTCGTTATGTTTTCATTAATGGTAAATTTGAAGAATTCTAAGCCTGGTGTTCATCTAGACCAGGAACACACAACTTGATTATGCCTCATAATTTCTTGTGTTGTTTTTTTAACCATACAAGTGTTCAGTTCCCACCCCCATAATCTGATTCACTAAGTTTGTGGGAGTGTCTGGGAATTGAGATTGTGGTGATGCTGGAGAGCAGATTCAAATATTAAGTTTGAAAAGTGCTGTTCTAAACCAAATACCTTAGTTCATAAAACATCTTTTAATCTTGAATCTTACTGTGACCAAAGCATGGGTATTTAACTTTCTTGTTCATTGAATCTCATCCACTATTTTTTTAAAGAAACATGTTTCCATAGTCATATTTTAATTATCTCAGGCCATTTTCCAAGTTCTAATTTTATTTTCCTTCTTAGTTTAGACTTAAGGTCATTTCAATAATTTTACTGCTAAATGAAATATCTACAACTCACTAACTAAAAATTGACATCTATTCTTTTGGGTTTTTTTTTCTCATTTTGTGCCTTCAACATCTAGACTGGTAATTTCTGACTGCCCCATGCATTGCTTTGACTCTAGCTTTGATGAAGAAAGCTGTGAAATTGTATTGATTGGGACCAAAAATCATATTATTTAATTGATTCCGAGCCTTCAGTGTTTCTTGGCAATTTTTGATAACTCATTTCCTTACTTATTGCATTCTCTACTGGAACCATCTCACCTTCTTCACCTTCTCCACATCCCAAGTGTCATTTCACCCCAGCAGATGACTTTAACACCTTCTTTACAGAGACAAAAATCATCTTACTGTGCCTTCTCTCTACCTCAGAATATCTTTTTATCTTTAGTTTATATTTCTGTCTTAGTTCTTATCACTTAGAAAGATCTGCTCCTTTTCTTTAATGAAAATAAACCCTAGATGTGCTCTTTATCTTATCTTCCTTGTCTCAGATTCTTACTGCATCAGTCAGTCTCCTTGTTAGCATCCTGAATCTTTTGTTCTCTACTGGATTCTTCCCCTCTGCCTTCAAATATGTTTCGGTGTCCCCTTCCTTGCACAAAAGAGGTTGCTCCATAAATATTTAATGAAGTAATATTGAATTGAATTGAACTTAATTCTTCAAGCTCACAGAATCACTAATGACAGAGTCAAAAATTTAAAACCCAGGATTCCTGATTTTAGTTCAATATTCTTTCCAAAGATACAAACATTTCCGGAGGGTATATTTTGGAACTAAATGTCTTCCAAAATTCAAATATGGAAACTGTATTTGTTGAATTGTAAATGTTTAACCCTCTAAAATATAATATTATTTGTCTACGCATCAGTAAATAGTATTGATCATGATACAATATGATATTTGGTCATTAAAATCTCATATTATACATTATACATGTAAAAATTAGTTACAGAATTCAAAACATATTAGTCATATATAATAGATAAACTAATTTAAGGGCTGATTTTATTATTTAAATGATGTTATAGGTTAATTTAATACCAAAGATTTTTTATTACCAAATTGATTATTACTTAATAGCTTATCATGTTTATCTCTTGAAGATGCTTGAAAAACAGTCACTATTAATTTAAAAATTAATTATAGTAGTTGAAGAAAGAACCATTATCTTTTTTTCCTATCTAGAAAATAAAGTCTTAGGACTGAAACAATGCATCACTTTTTAGAATTAAAATCTATTTGGAGAAAAATGATGGACATCACATACATGCAGAACAAACCACTGACCAGATACAATTCCATTGTATTAATTTATTGGTTAACTCCTCTTAGGATGCTGTAAATGTAACTGGAACAAGACTATGAATTGCAAAACATTTTCATGTGACATAACCAGATGCTCAGAATTTCAGTATTATATAAAGGGGCATTCTCCTGAACATGAAACTCAACTTCTGGTTTCTTGTTTGCATAGAGTCACGATGCTATCTTTTCTGAAGTAATTTAAAATAATTACATGATAACAAATTTTAAATAAACTAATTTATATGTAGCAGATATGTGACCATATCCTCTCAAGCTGAAGCTATGGATTCTAAATTTTGGTAGATTTTTAAATAGCCAGATATCTAGAGGTAATAAGTGCTCTTTAGAATTTCTCAAGGCATTTTATTAATTTGACTACCTTTTAGTTTTGCACACTCACAATTGTATAAAGAAATAGTTTTAGGTCAGATTTCCTAAAAATTGATGTACATGATTTTCTCAGCACCTGATAACTTTCTATCTAGTAGCCTATCAAGTCCTTTCTATTCTAAGCTTTTTGTCAAATGAAGTTTATTGTTACTTTATAAGAATTTTTAAAAATAAATTCCAAGATTGATAAGAACTAAACTTGTATGTGTCTTAATATTCCACATGATACCTGTCCATCTGGACATGCCATCCACTGTCACCACTGCACCAGAATAGAGATGAGGTAATCATGTATGCTGCATGTGACTTTGATATTAGAAATAGATTGTGAACCAATGGCTTGTACAAGACCACAGTGGGTCTTTATATTTAGCTAGAATAGTTTATATGTTCTAGCAAGTCAATTCTAATATTTCTATTTTGTCATGAGGATGAGAAAGTTTTGTACGGGAAATCCAGTAATAAAAGTATTTCAGTCTTTGCAAAATGTATTAACATAATATGTATCAATTTATTCTACTTCTGTTTTTAAAATTGTGATTCTGGATAATGTAATCAAGTGCATAATAAAACAGGATGTAAGCTTTGGTTCTGTGGAAACTTTCATTCCCTCCATCATCAGTGTTACCCTGCTAGTGTTTATATCCTGTTTAGGAGGGAGGAAAGGACAAGAATGCTACTGTACCTTTGGCATTGTTAGATCAATTGCTTACAGGACTAGTGTCTTTCAGCATCCACTAATCAGCACCTTCCAATCACACATAGAAAGAAGGGGGAAGTTGATGGTGGAAAACAGTGGATCCTCAGAAGGGGTTTTCCTATAGTTTATATAATTGTTACAGTTTTTTTAACTTCAAAAGTTCTTTTAAATGAATCAGGGATGCTCATTCCTTCTTCTCTAGCCTGTCATAGTCTTTTTATATCACAAGAAGTCTTAAAAGCTACATTATTCCAACATAATTTTAATTTTTTTTATTAATTTATGTTTGCATTTTTTGTTAACTTTATTTTTCAGTGCTTTATGTTTCTTATTGTTCTTGAAAATTGTGTTTTTTAAAAATTATATTGACCTAACTTACTGGGGTAAAGGACTGCCACTATTATTTGTAAGGTTCTTTTTTGTTTTTTAATTGTTGTTCATGTACAGTTGTCTCCATTTTCCCGCCACCACTTTACCATCCTCCCCCACCTCCCACCTTCAATCCTTCCCCCACTTTGACTTAGATTGCACACTTTATTTTAGAATATAAATGTTTTAAATTTTAAAACTGGTCTTAGATATTTTTGCTATCTCAACAAATTACATGTGTACTCTGATAGATAAGGTTGTACTATTTTATGCATTACAAATAAAAAAGAGAAGGAAATATCTCATCACTTTACCCCTTGTTTCCCATACTTTAATACTAAACCTGGCCTCATTTTTTTCCCCTTAATTTGTTACACCAGTTTCTCTCTCATGACTTTTGTATTTGTTTCCTTTTCAGAACCACATTTCTTCCACTGACCCTTTCTGGTCATCTGTTTTTTCCTCAAACTTCTTCTCCTCAGTAAGGAATTACTTGGTTAGTCTTTCTAATGTTGTGTTCCCAATCCATTCTGTGTTTGTGATATATCAATATCAGACATTATTTTAATTTATTTGCTTATTTTCTCTTATTTCTACTATAATGTGAATCCTTGAGGTAAAACTATTGCATGTTGTTTACTGCTCTATTTTTACTGCCTAGAATATCTGTGGCTGGTACATTTTTGATATTAACTTTTTGTTTGACTTAAGTAAATGGATGGATGAATGAATCAATACATGAATTAATACATAATGTCATGTCTCAAGTAACTCATTGTCTAATGAGCATGTCAATTACTATTATCTAAATACATTGTGAATACTATGAGTATTTATTAAAGCCACCATCTCAATGTGCCGAAAATGATTACTAGCTCCAAATGCTTCTGTTGAAACTGGAATAAGGTAATAACATTATCTGTCTAAATGCACATCAGAGTTTTCCCATCTTACAAACACTAAGAAATATTAAGACAAAAAACATGTTACAAGAAAAGGCAGTTTATTGAAATTTTATTGGTTGATATTCTTTAATCTGATTATTTTATTTCTATTTTGTTTTTCTGTATGAATATGCACTGATTCACATAATTACATGGAGAAGGTAAGCAAGTGACAAAGAAGGAAGTCAGTATGGAGCAGAAAAAAATCATTAAAAAATTTCTCTTTAACATCATTGATCATGAAAATCAAAGGACATAGAGTATTACTATTAGTGCAATTGCCTTACATATACCAAAATTCAATGTAAAGATAAGTTTACAAATTTTGCATGTGTAGTTTAGTTTCTTTCACATAATAGGAACTTAATATACATTTTTAAAGAAAACACAATAGTTTCTTAAAATTGTTGACTCACTAACAGAAATCTAAGGGCCAATCAACTATTATTGGCCTTGTTAATTAATCAGAGCAACATTGCCCGATACAACTTTCTGTGATGTTGGAAGTGTACAGTAATCTCTAGTCACATGTAGCTCTTGAGTACTTGAAATATGTCTAGTATGACTGAGGAACTGATTTTTAAATTTTATTTTATTTTTATTAACTTTAATTTAAATATATATCATAGTATGTGGCCAGTGGCTGCCATTTTGAACATTGTCATGCTGGTTGTAAAAGATAATGACTTCTAACAAATTAACTAGTATCTTCTTACAAAGCTCTTGGTTATCACAATTTTCTGAATGTGAGAAACATTGATTTTAGTCTAAATTTTTTAGTTTTTTAGGCTGCCAAGGTCCACAGTGTACTTGGGTTCTACGTAGCATTCCACTATTGCACATTTCTCATAAAGCTTCAATGTGATACCCAACAAAGTCCCTTCCAAGTACAATCCATGATATTTTAAACAGTAATGTGAAACATCAGCCATTTAATGGATAATTCTTGGAAAGATGGTGGTAAGGTAAGTGGGAGCTGAACCCACTTGCTCATGCACTCAACTGGAACACCTAGCTGATCTTCTGAAGAACAGAGTGAACAGCCAATAGAACCCCAGCTTATATAAAGTTTGGAAGCCAAAGACTGCAGAGGATGTTTAAAAACAGATGGTAAGAAGATTACATAGGCCAATGGGAAGGTCCCTGGGACCTGCACCATGACTGCGGCTGCTCTGGCCACCAGGCCCAGCACAAGGGACAGAAACTGCCCCAGGAGCTTTGGAGGAGAGCCAGATCGGTGATTGTAACTTTGCAGCTACCTCCCCTCCCAGAGCAGGGGAGCCAGTCTTGTACCAAGAGAGACCTGGATGCTTGAAGTCACTGGGGCAGATAGACACAGTGGGAAATGGACAGAGGCAGTGTTCTGGGGCTGGGACTGTGGTCACCAGTTGGGGCAGTACCAGAGAAATTGGGTATCCAGGTGATACCTGCAGATGGGAGAAGAATTGGGCCACGACTGACCCTGACCCAGATAGTCTCGGGACCTGGCAAAGAGCTGGGCTGTGTAAAAGCCAGGCACTTGATAAGAATGGCCGGCTGTAACCAAGGAGAATTTGCTCAAAAAAAGGCTCAGCACCTCTGTGCAAGGAACTCTTACAGGCCACAGTCAGGCCAGGAAAGAGGGAAGAGGGAAAATTGAAATCATATCAAGTGTTTTCTCAGACCATAAGAGCCTGAACCTAGAAACCAATCTTAAGGGAAAAATTCAAAAATACTCAAATTCATGGAGATTGAATAGCATGGTATTAAACAATGACTGTATTAAAAATGAGATCAAGGAAGAAATCAAAAAGTTCTGGAAACAAATGAGAATGGACTTACCACAGTCCAAAACTTATGGGACACAACAAAGGCAAACCTGAGAAGAAAGTTCATAATGATACAGGCTTACCTAAAAAAGATAGAAACATTTCAAATAAACATCATAACCCTACGTCTAACAAGAACTTACAAGAACTGGAGGAACAACAATAAATGAAGCCCAGAGTGAGTAGAAGGAAGGAAATAATCAAGACCAGAGCAGAATCAAATAATATGAAGACTTAAAGAACAATTCAAAGGATCGATAAATCCAGGAGCTGGTTCTTTGAAAAGATAAACAAAATTGACAAGCATTTAGCAGACTCATTAAAAAAGAGAGAGAGAGAGAGAGAGACAGAGAGAGAGAGGACCCAAATAAACACAATCAGAAATGGAAGAGGAGAGATTACAACTGATACCACAGAAATGCAAAGAAATGTAAGAAATTATTACAAACAACATGCCAAGAAATTTGAAAACTAAGGTGAAATGGACAAATTTCTAGAAAAATATATAACCTTCCAAAACTAAATGAAGGAGAAGCAGAAAGCCTGAACAGACTGAGAATAGCTGATGAAATCAAGGCATTAATCAAAAAACTCCTGGCACACAAAAGCCCTGGACCTGATGGTTTCACAGCATTTTAGAAAACATTTAAGGAAGAGCCAACCCCTATCCTTCTCAAAGTATTCCAAAAGAAGAGGGAAGACTCCCAAACTCTTTTTATGAAGCCGGCATCATCCTATTTCCAAAATCAGATAAAGACACAATAAAGAAAGAAAACCACAGGCCAATATTGCCAATGAATATAGATGCTAAAATTCTAAACAAAATATTGGTAAACCACATCCAGCAATACGTTAAAAAGATCATACACCATGACCAAGTGGGATTCATCCTAGGGATGCAAGGATGGTACAATATTCACAAATCAGTAAACGTAATATATCACATGAACAAAAGGAAAGACAAAAAACACATGATCATATTAATAGATGCTGAAAAAGCATTTGATAAGGTACAACACTCATTTATGATAAAGCACTAAGCAAAGTGGGAGTAGAGGGAGCACACCTCTATATAATAAAGGTCATATACAAGAAACCTAAAGGAAACATCATACTCAATGGGCAGAACTAAAAACTTTCCCTCTAAGATCAAGAACTAGACAAGGATGTGCTCTTTCACCACTCCTATTCAACATGGTATTGGAAGTCCTACCATAGTGATCAGACAAGAAAAAGAAATAAAAGGCATCCAAATTTGAAGGGAGGAACTAAAGCTGTCACTGCAGACGACATGACAGTGTACATAGAAAACCCTATATGCTCCACCAAAAAACTACTCAACCTAATAAATGAATTTGGCAAAACAGCAGGATTCAAAGTCACTATTCATAAATCAAAGGCATTTTTATACACTAACAATGAAATATCAGAATCAAAAATCAAGAAAACCTCATGGCTGTTGTAGCTCAGTGGACTGAGTGAGGACCTGCAAAGCAAAGTGTCCCAGGTTCAATTCCCAGTCAGGGCACATTCCTGGGTTGTATGCTAGGTTCCCAGTAGGGGGTGTGTGAGAGGTAACCACTCATTAATGTTTCTCTCCCTCTCTTTCTTTCTCCTTCTTCCTCTGTGTAAAGATAACTAAATAAAATATTTAAAATAAAAAGAATTTAGGAAAAAAATCTCATTTGCTATAGCAACAAGAAAAATAAAGTACCTAGAATAGACTTTATCAAGGAGGTAAAAGACCTATACTCAGGAAAACTACACAACACTGAAAAAAGAAATTAAGGAAGACAAAAATAAATGTAAGTGTATACCATGTTCATGGTTTGAAAGAATTAACATAATCAAAATGTCCATATTACCAAAAGCAATTTATACATTCAACATAATCCCTATTAAAATTTCAAAGACCAATTTCACAGATACAGAATAAACATTTCAAAAATTTATATGGAATTATAAACAACCCAAAATAGCCATAGCAATTCTGAGAAAGAAGAACAAAGTAGGAGGGATCACATACCTGATATAAAACCATATTACAAGGCCACTTTAATCAAAATAGTATGGTAAGGCATAAGAACAAACACATAGACCAATGGAACAGAATAGAGAGACCAAGTCTCTGTGGTCAATAAATATTTGACAAAGCGGGCAGAAGCACAAAATGGAGTAAAATATCCCCTTCAACAAAGGGTGTTGGATGATCTTGACAACTACATGCAAAAAAATGAAACTCAATCATCAACTTATACCATACACAAAAATAAATCCAAGGTGGATAAATGACTTAAACATAAATCATGACACCATAAAATTCCTAGAGGAGAAAATAGGCAGGAAAACCTCAGATATTCCATGAAGCAATATTTTCACCAAAATGTCTTCTAGATCAAGGAATGTAAAGGAAAAAATAAACAAATTGAACTTAATCAAATTAAAAACCTTCTGCATGGCTAAAGAAAACATCAGCAAAATGAAAAGGGAACCAATTTTAGGGGAAATATACTTGACAATGACACATCAAACAAGGGTTTGATGTCACAAATATATAAAGAACTCACACAATTCCAATCCAGGTAGACAAAAATCCCAATTAAAAATGTGCAAAGACTTCAAAGGACACTAATGAGGACATAAGAAGGCCCAGAGACATGAAAGGATGCTCAGCATCCCTAGTCATCAGAGAGATGCAAACTAAAACAACAATGAGATACCACTTCACAAGGGTGAGAATGGCCATCATAAACAAATCAACAAACAGCAAGTGCTGGCAAGGCTGTGGAGAAAAGGGAACCCCACTGCCCTGTTGGTGGGAATGCAGACTGGTACAGCCACTGTGGAAAACAGCATGGAATTTCCTCAGAAAACTAAATATGGAACTGTCTTTTGACCCAGCAATTCCACTGCTGGAATTGTACTCTAAGAGTTCTGCAATACCAATTCAAAAGAACCTATGTACCCCAATGTTCATAGCAGCACAATTTACAATAGCCAAGTGCTGGAAGCAACCTAAGTGCCCATCAGTAAACAAGTGGATAAAACAACAACAACAACAACAACTGTGGTACATTTACACAATGGAATATTATGCCGCAGAAAGAAAGAAGGAGCTCCTACCCTTTGTGACAGCATGGATGGAACTTGAGAGCAATATGCTAAGTGAAATACGCCATGTGGTGGAAGATAAATACCATATGATCTCACCTATAAGTGGAAACTAATCAACAAAACAAGCAAGCAAAATATCACCAGAGACATTGAAACAAATAACAAACTGACAATAACCAGAGAGGAGGTTGGGGAAGGATAATGGGGGACGGTAGGGGAAGGGTCATCAAGGAACATGTATAAAGGACACAAGGACAAAGCCAAGGGGGTAGGTTTGAGGGTAGGAGGTGGGGATGGGTGGGGCATGGGGGCATGGTGGAGTGAAAATGGAGACAACTGTACTTGAACAACAATAAAAAATAAATTAAAAATAGATAATTCTTATTAGTTCTTTTATGTTGATATGGGAGATGTTGGATGACAGGAAGAAAGCTAGCTTATAAATCTAAAAGATGTGTAACTGTTAGCATACAAGCCTAAGTAACGCTTCCCTGGTTTCATCAATGGTTTTCTTTTTTCTTTTTTAATTACTTTATTGTTGTTCACTTACGGTTGTCTGCATTTTCTCCTCACCCCCCCACCCAACACCAGCCAAAACCACCTCTGTCCCTTGCTTCCACCCTCCCCATTGGTTTTGTCCATGTGTCCTGTATAGTAGTTTCTGAAAACCCTTCTTCCCTCTGTTCCCTCCCCACTCACCTCTGGTTATTGTTAGATTATTCTTAACTTCAATGACTCTGGTTATATTTTGTTTGCTTTTTCCTTTTGTTGATTATGTTCCAGTGAAAGGTGAGATCATATGGTATTTGTCCCTCACCACCTGACTTATTTCACTTAGCATATTGCTCTCCAGTTCCATCCATGCTGTCACAAAGGGTAGGAGCTCCTTCTTTCTCTCTGCTCCATGGAATTCCATTGTGTAAATGTACCACAGTTTTTTGATCCATTCATTTGCTGATGGGCACCTAGGTTGCTTCCAGAACTTGGCTATTTTAATTATGCTGCTATGAACATTGGGGTACACAGGTTTTTTTGGATTGGTGATTCAGGGTTCTTAGGGTACAATCTCAGCAGTGGAATTGCTGGGTCAAAAGGCAGTTCCATTTTAACTTTTCTGAGGAAATTCCATACTGCTTTCCACAGTGGCTGCACCAGTCTGCATTCCCGCCAACAGGGCAGTGGGGTTCTCTTTTCTCCTCATCCTCTCCAACATTTGTTTGTTGATTTGTTTATGTGAGCCATTCTGACTGGTGTGACATGGTACCTCATTGTTGTTTTAGTTTGCATCTCTCTGATGACTAGTGATGCTGAGCATCTTTTCATGTGTCTCTGGGCCCTGTGCATGTCCTCCTTGGAGAAGTGTCTGTTCAAGTCCTCTGCCCATTTTTTAATGGGGATGTTTGTCTCCTGGAGTGGAGTTATGTAAGTTCTTTATATATTTTGGAGATCAGAACCTTGTCTGATGTACAATCGGCAAACACGTTTTCTCATACAATAGGTTCTCTTTTCATTTTAATGCTGTTTTCCTTAGCCATGCAGAAGCTTTTTAATTTGATGAGACCCCATTTGTTTATTCTTTCCTTTATGTCCCTTGCTTTAGAGGACATATCAGTGAAGATGTTGCTGAGTGGAATGTCTTAGATGCTCCTGCCAATGTTCTCTTCTAGGACTTTTATGGTGTTATGACTTATATTTAAGTCTTTCATCCACCCGGAATTTATTTTTGTGTATGGTGTAATTTGGTGATCGAGTTTCATTTTTTTGCATGTAGGTGTCTAGATCTCCCAACACCATTTGTTGAAGAGGCTATTTTTGCTCTATTTTATGCTTCTTCCCCCTTTGTCAAATATTAATTGACCATAAAGACTTGGGTTTATTTCTGGGCTCTCTGTTCTATTCCATTGGTCTATGTGCCTGTTTTTATGCCAGTACCAGGCTGTTTTGATTACAGTAGTTTTGTAATACAGTTTGATATCAGGTATTGTGATCCTTCCTGCTTTGTTCTTCATTCTCAAAATTGCTGCAGCTATTCGGGGTCGTTTATGGTTCCACATCAATTTCTGAAATGTTTGTTCTATATCTGTAGAAATATGTTATGGGTACTTTAATAGGGATTGCATTGAGTCTATAAATCGCTTTGGGTAGTATGGCCATTTTGATGATGTTAATTCTTCCAATCCATGGGCATGGTATGTGCTTCCATTTGTTTGAGTCTTACTTAATTTCTTTCTTCAGTAATGTATAGTTTTCTGAGTACAGGTCTGTTGTGCAGGTGTGGGCAGTTGTTCTTGGAGCTGATTCTTCCCTTTGTACAAGGTTTTGAGGATTTTCTCTTGCTCTTGTTCAGTTGTTTATTCTGAGTAATTTCTCCACTATTTAGTTGGGTTTCCATATAGGTCCTGGGTTGAGTTAGTGTGGCTTCTACTCCCTCCTCCACCTCCTTCTGTTCTTATCTGTTGGTGGATTTCCTCTTCCAGTAGGTATCCTGGTGGCATAGCTTCTTCCTACTCTTTTTTGTGATCAGTTGGAGGGGAGAAGGCAAAATGGAGACAACAGGAGTGTATTGTATGATATTTAGTACCATCCCATAGAGAAGAGATAGGAATTCTTTTGGAAATGTATAGTGTTAACCATATTTCACCCAACTAGCTACGTTTTAGAAAGGGTGGAAAGAAGATAAGACTCTTGTTGGAGGGGGGATTCTGAGTTAGATCTAGAAAGCAGTGAGCTTGTGGTAGGTCAGATTATGAGGTAAAATGAGAGTAAAGGAAAGAAAATAGGTGTAGTGTGTGAGAGAATAGAGTTAACCACAAGAGTAATAAAGTTCAGGAAACAGTGAAGTGGGCTAAGATCTGGGAGGGGTGCTGAGTAGTATTTACAAATGTATGGAACAACTATTATTTACAATAATAATAAAGCAACAATCATATGACAGAATCTATGTGATCTGAAGAAGAAGAATAGGAAGTATAAGACCTAGAGTAGTGTGCTAATGGAACACAAGTGAAGTGAAAGACAGTTAATTAACAATACCCTATGAAAGAGAACAAGGGGAAACCAGTCCAACAATGCAATTTAAGCAGCCAAGAGAAAAAGACTAAACAGAAAGAAGAGAAACACAAAAATACTAATAAAATGAAAGATGTAAGAATAATGAAAAAAATAATAGTACAAATATACAATAACTTGCAAGTTCTCTGGTAGCAAAGTGAAATTTGTTTCAGTGTCTCAGCTGTTGGGATGCCCCCTCTTTGGGTCCAACTCTGGTCTTTTCACAGTTCCAGGTTTTATTGTCTCACTTGTGGGAACTTGAAAAAAAAGAAGAAGAAAAAGAAGAAGAAGAAGGAAGGAAGGAAGAAGAGATAAATAGGGAAAGAAAGGAAGAAGGAATAAAACAAGAAAGAAGGAAAGAGGGGAAGAAGGAGTTAAAATAAAAAATAATAAAAAAAATAAAGAATTATTTTTTTTTAAAAATAGCCTCCTGCTGGCTTCAGGCTATTCAAGCCAGTTTTGCTGGTCTTCCTGGCTGCAGCAGGCTGAGGGGGATTGGTTTTATTCTTCTCCCTTTGGCATTCAGCCAGTCTCCAGCGCAGATCCCTAGCAGCCTCCAGTCCTGCAGGTATAGGTGTGCACTCTCCCGGGGCTATGGGTGTGCTCTCAGGGCCCTCAGAGCAGCTGCTGAAGGAGAATTCCCCACATAGATACAGAGTGTCTCTTTTTCACTTTTTCTTTTTGAGAAATTCCTCCTGCTCAAGCCTGCTGCTCTGTACAAGGAAGGGCCTGGCCTCTCACACAGCCCTCCTCTCCAACTAGACCAGGAACTATCTGGGTCAGGGCCTGTCATCAATGGTTTCCTTATATAAGATCTACTATTGAAGTCACTGAAATGATTTGAATAGCAAAGGGTAATTTTAATACAATAAAGGAAATCATTTTATAAGAAAATAATGTCATTTTACAATGTTGTAAAATAAGTGTATGGAAGTAATACTCTATTTTATGTATAAAAGATTCAATAACAGAATAAGTAAATAAACATTATATTCTTAATTTGTTTCATTTGAGCTTGGGCTATGGAGTCAAAAACTACATGTCAGTACTTTTTTCAAGATTTTTAATTCCCCTTGTGTTGATGAGAATTATTCCCACCTTGCAGAGCTATCTTGGAAAATATACGAAATTGGGTAGCATGGTGTCTGTCACATAGTAGGCATATAGTATGTGTTTTCCATTTTTCTTATTTTCTCAGAAGGCACTGTATCTCTCAGTAAGAGATCAAAACATGAGAGAGGGTTATACATTTTTTCTCTGTGAATTGAGGTAACTTCCTTGCAAAAGAAACGTACATAGATATATAATTGCCAAAGGCAAGAGAAAAAAATGATCTGCCATTTACAAATAACAAGGATAGAACTTACTAACTGTACTGAGGTATCAGTTCTATTAGTAGACACATTTGCTTAGTAAACTATGATTTTGAAGAAAAAGTTACATTTTAAATGTAAACTACAACTAACATTACAAAAATACACAAAATAAGATGTTATTATTTCCAAATGTTCACATATAAAAGATTACAGAAAGATACTGTAAGCTCTAAAAGTCTTTTTTTCTCCATAAAATGTAATGGGGAATTGGTAAAGCAGAGGAGAAGGAATGAGAAACTAAAGGATGCTTGAATTTTCTGGTTTGTGTCACTTTTACCTTAACATATTTTTCAGCATGTTCATTTCCTTTGTGTGCTTTTCTCTCTCAAAGAATAAAAGAAAAATTTGCCTCATGAAAATGCAGGAGAGTCATCCCACATAAAGACCATCTTTAAAATGCGCATTATTTATTTGACAGACTGTAATGGCTGTTTCAGGGATATTATGTGCTGTCACGTGAATATGTATTTTAAATGAATACTACAGTACAAATACTGTGCTTGCACAATGCCCATCAAAAATATAACCTAATTATATCTGTTGAAGATTAGACCATATGTAACAATGTCCTGGAAATGGAAAACTCAGTTGAGTTAAAATAGGGAAAGACCTTACAACCCTAAATGATACATAGATCGACTTCTCTGGAAGATGAAGGAGTAGAAAAGAAAAACAAAATAAAATGTAACAACTTTGAATGATAATTATATTTTCAGATCTTGATTCTGACATCACATGAACTAGAGCATTTTATATTTGGTTGATATTGATAATCATTATTGTTTTAGAATTATATTGTATTTGAAAGATTAGTGGCACCGTTATCACACTTAGGATAATTAAATTTAAGGAAGGAAAATTATTTTAGGTTAGAATAAAATGATTCATGCATTCATCTAATGCATTTTTGTGAATATCTCTAATCCCTATGGTTTTATATTAAGTACAGTAGCAGATACAGGATGCAGTGTATACCAATTCTTACCTGAAAGAGCTTAGAGTCAAGAGGGAAGCTATAATAACATTGTGAAGCTTACTATACATCAGGCTAAAAAGAGCAAGGGGTATAAAAGGCATGTAGATAAGGTGCTCCAGTAGCATTACATGAAATAAAAAATAAAAAGAACAATGTGGCACATCTGCAATAAAGATAGATGACTATTTGGACTGCATTCCATCAGTAATTGTTACTTGAATTTAGAGTCACTTTTATCCATGTATACCCATGTTTTTTACCCAATATTGCATACTTTTTTAATGTTTATGAAGTTTTTTGGTTGTTATTGTATTTTTTAAAAGAACATGTAGCAGCAGAGAGAAAGAAGGAGCTCCTACCCTTTGTGACAGCATGGATGGAACTGGAGAGCATTATGCTAAGTGAAATAAGCCAGGCAGTGAGGGACAAATACCGTATGATTTCACCTTTAACTGGAACATAATCAATAGAAGAAAAAAGCAAACAAAATATAACCAGAGACACTGAAGTTAAGAACAATCTAACAATAGCCAGAGGGGAGTGGGGAGGGGAAATGGGGAGAGGGGTTTACAGGAGCTACAATAAAGGACACATGGACAAAATTGAGGGGGAAGGTGGAGGCAGGGGAGGGAGGTGGGGTTGGCTGGGGTGGGGTGGAAGGGTGGGGAGAAAATGCAGACAACTGTAATTGAACAACAATAAAAATTTTTAAAAAAGAACATGTAAGAATATACTTTATAAGTGTTGTTATATTACAAGTTATTTCAGTGATTACCAGGGTTTTCTAATTCAGAACATTTTAGTAAATATATACAATAAATACGATATATAAACCTCATATAAGTCATTGATTTTTAACTTTTAGTAAATACCCTTATTTCTTAATTTTTACCTTTCTTCATTTCTCTTTTCATTTCCCCCAAATTTTCAAAATAGTTGTTTTGCTGAGATGCAGGTGGTTCTGCCACTCAAAGCTCCTTTGTTCATAAACTTTTCAACAGAACAGAATTTCTCCTTAGTATATCTTCACTGATCTTCAGAGGAATTTGCAGAACTCTGAACAAGGACATGAAATTTTTAAAGAGTCTGACATAACTCCCTCAAGTATTGATATTAACCTATTTTTAAGCACTTGAGATGTACAACGCATTCTTTTAGATTGACATTCATTAGAACTATCATGTGACCCATGTATATACTTTTATTATTTTTTATTGAGATAAAATTGGTATATAACATTAGCTTCAGGTGTACAACGTAATAATTCAATATTTTTATATAGTAAATATTGATCATCACAATAAGTCTAGTTACCTTTTGTTGCCATACAATTGACTCCCTTTACCCATTTCACCCATCTTCCACCTCCTTCCCCTATGAGTATTCTTATTTATTTATTAGTTTTGTTTTTTAGATTCCACATATAAGTGAAATCATATGGCATCTATCTGACTTATTTCACTTAGCATAATGACATCAAGGTCCATCCATATTTTGCAAACGATAAGATTTCTTTTAAAAAAAATAACATCAATAATCCATTGTGTGTATGTGTGTATTCTTTATTCATCCATAAGTGGATGCCTAGGTTTTTATTCTATCAGCTATTATAAATAATAATGCAATGTACTTAAAGGTGCATATATCTGTTTGAATTCATGTTTTCATTTTCCTCAAATAAATACCCAGAAGTAGAATAGCTCAATCATATGGTAGTTCTATTTTCCATTATTTGTTCCTTTTTCTCCACATCATTTTCAACATTTGCTGTTTCTTGTATTTTGAATAATATTCATTTGAAAAGGTATAAGGTGACATGTCATTGTGATTTTGGTTTGCTTTTCACTAATAATTGGTGATGTTGAACATCTTTTCACATGCTTGTTGGCCAACTGTATGTCTTCTTTTGATAAATGTGTAATTAGACTCTCTGCCCATTTTTTAAAATCAAATTCTTTTTCTTTCTATTGAGTTGTTTGAGTTCTTTGTATATTCTGAATATTTTCTCCAATTCAGTAGGTTGTCTTTTCACTTTGCTGGTTTTTTTCTTTGCTTTGCACAAGGTTTTTAGTTTGATATAGTCCCAGTTTCTTATTTTTTCTTTGTTGCCTTTGTTTTGGGTGCAGATCCAAAAATTCAACAGCAAGACCAATATCATGAAGCTTACTGCCTATGTTTTCCTCTACAACTTTTATGATTTCAGGTCTTACATTCAAGTCTTTAATCCATTTTGAACTAATTTTTGTGTATGGTAAGATTGTGGTCTAGTTTTCTTTTACCTGTGGCTGCCTCGTTTTCCCATCACCATTTATTAAAGAGACTATTCTTTTCCATTGTATATTCTTGGCTCCTTTGTCATAAATTCAATGACCATGTACATGTAAGTTAATTTCTTGGCCCTGTATTCTTTCCATTGATCTATGCGTCTAACACACTTATAAACTTTTAAATTCTTTATGTTACATTAAAACAGAAAAAAGCAAAATTAATTTTAATAGTGTATTTATTTATATTATCACTTCAATATGTATTTATTTATGAGATACTTTAGATTCATTTTTTATACTAGGTCTTTGAAATCTAATGTGTTTCTAATTCTCGATATATTTCACCCTTACAGCACACCTCAGTTATGATTAGACACATTTCAAGTGCTTAGTCCCCTCATGTGGCTAAGGGTTACCCTACTGAGCCGTTCTGGCCTAGTATTTTCAGTTATGCTATGTTATTTAACTTTCACAACCATTCTGTGTGGTCACTATTATTAATTCCCTTTTGGAGATGAGAAAACTAATTCGGAAAGTGTAAGTGCCTTCACACAGCCGATAAGAGATGGGAATGAATCTTGAAACTCATTTTATTACAATCAATTCCATATTTTTATACTTTTTAAATGAAGTGAGGAATTTAGGAATTTAGACTTTCAGTTAATTGTTCTTAACATAAACTGCTATTTCTGGGATTTTTCTAAAAACTAAAAGACTTCACTTGCAGAATACCTCTCAAGGATAGACAAGGCTGAAAAATCTCTCTATTTTGTAGCCTTTAATACTCCTGATCTGTTCTCTTTCAAAGCATAAATGGCATATAACTGAAATTACTCCTTTGATTATGTAACCTCTCCTGAGGCTCTATTAAAAACATTAGTCTTTTTACTATTCATTTTTCTCAGAATTGTGATTTTTCAGATTATAGTGCAAAATTTTGTTCACTAAAGTTGTACTTGATTTAATTGTTCTCAATATTTTAGTTGTTGCTTGAAACTTATTTTTGTAGTTCTCATTTTTAAGCAGAGAGACTCAAAAGTGGATTAATAATATGATGGAAATTTATTTTAACTCTAATAAAATCTAATCAGAGAAAGTGGACCCACGTTCAGCACAAGAGACTTCAGCAGGTGTAACTGAACTAACAAGCAAAACAGAATGACTCAGAGAGAGAGAGAAGGCTAACAGCTCTGGGGTTAGGTGGTGGAGGGAAGAAGCAAAAAAGACTCATGGACAACAGTGTGGTGATTGCCACAGGGAGCGGGTAAGTGGAGGTGGAGGAGGTTATAGGGGGATAAATGGTAATGGGAAAAATACAATAAAATAAATTAAAAAAAGATTATTGTTGTTTGTTACATATGTTATTGTTTAAAAACCAGCTGATAGCCTTGGTAAAGAAAAACAGAAATAATTAAAAAAAAGAGGATTTAATTGTTAGCAATGAGCATCTAAGCCCAGAAAGTCTTTGTGACACTGTGAATTCTTTATGAAATTCCACTTAAGTAAAAAGTTTTAACATTTCTAAAAGGTTTATTTATCCCCTGCTAAACCTGTACCAAACACAAGACTGAATTCAGAGAAAGAGAAAACATTTTCTGTTGTCAAGGAGCTTAGTTATAAAATGTGGATGACAGATGTAACAGATTCATTAGGGAAGACAAAAGTTGTAAAATTTAAATACAGTATTTTAAGAATATAAGAATATAAGTAAGATGCAAATTCATCCTGGTGAGATGAATTTCAGAACCAGAGACCAAGTTAGAGATGGTGCAAAGAAGAACTGGAAGAGTAAATAAGAGATATGCTGCATAGATAAAGTTGAACTGCCTCTATTCAAATATGTAACAGTTACCAGATATTTAAATAGCCCAGTCCCCCTAATTCAGCTGTGCTCAGGTGGAAGAGGTAAATACTCTGGAGCCTTAGATCTGTACATTATAATTTGTGGATAATAATCCAGAGGCATATCTTTTTCTATTTCAGCCCTACATCCCACATTCTTTTTTACAGATTCTTTTTGGTTGCGGTTCCAACTCATCAATCTTTCAAGAAATGTTTAAAAGGAAAGTAGAAAAAATGGTGAATATTCTCATGTATGTTGTGTTTTTACTGAAATGCTTCCTGCAGTCGGCACTCAGAATGGTTGGAATGAATAAAGTGCAGCCATCTTCCTGAATACAAGTCTAATCTCATAGGTGTAGACATTCAGTCTTGCTTTTTTGTTTGGTTAGTGCTTTTATTTTTCTTCTCTCTTTTTTAACAGACCATGCTTCATTTTTATATCTTCATCACTCTGATTTCTTATTATTGGATCTACTTCTTCTCATTTGGTACCAGTCGATGATTAGGGACGTCATCAAGGAAAGGACATGAAAGACAAAGCAGGTTAACTGGATGCTTCCTTCTTGGAACTTAAAACTTGATCACAGTCAGAGACTGAGAATGTTTGGAGTTTGACTCTTTCCAAGTGCCGTATGGTCTCTGCAGTTCCAGTTGGGAGGAACCCTGTCATTTCCTGCTTCCAAGTCTTTGTCCCTGTGGTGAAAGTTTTAGTCAGTTATGGGAGCTCTTAATTTCAATTTTCAAATCACCTTTTGCTTAATTTATCCAGAGACAATATCTACTGCTTTTAGTCCAAAGAACCCTAATTGACATACTAATGAAGTTAATAGAAATGGGTTGAAATTCTTGCCTTGAGTCCTAGGAAGATTATTTAATTTTTTGACAATCAGCTTTTTCCCGTAAAATGGGGATATTGACACCTACTTAGAAGTTGGGATTATCAAGTGAAATAATAATATAAAGTTCCTGATTCAGAGTGGGTGCTCAGAAATGCTGCTAAATATGCACATTGAAATTACTACCCTCTGCTACATTTCTGAGTGTATACTCTCCACATCATTCCTCACAGGGACACACATATACTTTCAAACCCATAGTCACATACAGTTATTTCTCTCTTCCTCTGTCACTGAAGGAAGAGTGTTTCAAGTTTGGGGAATGGTTTACCTTTTCTATCTCTCAAATACTAGCATCACAGGCTTGGATTTAGAAATTTTCTAGTGGCAAATGTGTTCATGCACAAAAAAATCATTCAGCCAGAACTAGTTGGTGACAATAAAAATGAGAAGATTCATTTTCCAGGCTGATGTGCATAGTACTGGGGAATATCACATGGGCCTTTTCCATCCCTTGCTGAAGGAAGCGATGCATTCTGAGGTTATGTTAGTCAAGTCCATAAAAGTGGTGGAGAAATTTATCTCTCCTTCACTATATTGTGAAAAATTGATTATCTAGCTTGGTTAGAAACTCCAGCTGAAGCTAGCAGTAAAAATATATTGAAATTTTAACATCAAATCAAAAATGTTTAGTTTTAATTAGAATAATAGAGAAACAGCAGTAATCAATTAATTCAGTGATTTTTCAACTGTAAAAATCCATGAGAATTTTTAAAACATACATTACCTATTTAGTCAGGGGCACTGGTCTCTTCTCCCTTAGATTGTCAAATAAAAATATTACAACAGCCAACACAACAATAGCTGTCCAGGGTGAATGAATCAAAATTTTACCTAGTTTTTGTCAGAAGAGCAAAAAATATATTTTTGGTATGTTGCAAAACTTTAGTAATTAGTTTATGTGTGCCATGAGATGAAAAGGTGAAACTGCTAAATCAATCAATCAGTGCTGTTAGGCCTATTGCTTCTGAAGTATTTGTTTGCAAACTCAGCTTACATTTAAAGGAAACCATTGGTATACCAAAAAAAAAAAAAAAAATCAACCAACCAACCAACCAAACAAACAAACAAACAAACAAACCATAAGGTTATAAAGTTATAAAGTACATAAACTTGAAGGAAAGAACAGCACTACAATTCATTTGTATTTACCACTCATGCTCTACAGTGTCAATTGCTAGATTCTACCAAAACCCTCAGTTTATGGACGCCATATTTCTTTTGTCTGTGTGTCCCGCCTGTAGTATAGTAGTGCCTGACTCTTCCTCAGCAGTCAACTGTAATTGTTGCCATAGTCTGTTTATGTCTTTTGTGGTATTTAATAGAAAATAATACAGAACATTCAAACAACAACATTTTAAGTAATACAATTTTTAACAAAACCCTGAAAAAAGTGCACTAATGAAATTTCCCATTAAGAAATATTGAAGAAAAACTACAAATACTAAATCTCACAACAATATTACATATTGCAATCTGTAGGTAGAGATTACAAATGTCTGGACTTCCTGAGAAAATTAAGAAGGAAGTAAAACAAAAATGGCTTGGATATACTGTATATAATTATTTACCTTAGCAATCGCACACACACATGAACACACTTGCAGCAATTTAAGTATTTTGTTCTGTTTGATACATGTCATTTAAAAAATGCTTTTTACAAACTATGTTTTGTTCAAAAATTTGTGTGATTAATTCATTGTTTATCTTCCCAATGTAGACTGCTGCTAGGCAGATTCTGATATTATTTATTTTTATTAGTTTATAATATGTCAATTTTTCTTTGTTATCTGTCAACTCCCAGAAAAATGCATAAATCAAAAATATAGCAATATGGACACTAACAAGACGTAATTATTGTAGAGTCTGTCCTCCTTTAAAGAAAAAATACAATTACCTCCAGAATGCTGCTGGGATTAGGTCAGAATTTGCATAATACTGACTCATATTTTCCTAACAATTTTAATAACAGACAATTGCTTTTGCAAATCTATAATCCCTTATTATTTTCTAGCTTTAGTTTTTGGACTCTATTATGGAGTTCAGTCAAAATAAGATGATTATTAGAATCTAACCCATAGAAAACTTTAATTACTCAGTGGCATGTTTTTGAGATTAGGTCAGGTTTTTAAAATTTTATATAAAGTAACACAAGACAATTAAGCATGTCTAAATGTAATTTTTTACAGTTAAATTTATTTATTTTTCTGCAAATAAATATATAATAGAAAATACTTTTGTCCTTGTATAAGCTTAAGAAAAAAAGTCTTCTTCAGCATAATCTGTAAACAGCAGTTTTAAGACTAGCATTATTAAGCAGTTAGAAGGCTAAAAGTCAAGAGATAATGACAATTTAGAAAATGTTAACTGCTATAAAATAATAGCTGCTAATGTGGAGGATTATGAAACACCCAGTAGCAGAGTAAGGAACAAATAGATCCTTTCTGAAGTCCTGAAGGCTGGGGGTGGAATTTGGGGTTAAGTAACCGTGATATATTTATAGAGGGTAAGGGATCACCATAAAATAAAGCAGCAAATAGTAAAGAAGTCAATGTAAAAGAGAGGCCGGGGATTTAGGGTATAGAGATCATAAATTTTCATCGATATAAACAGCCTGTGTACCTCATGAGTTGGGGTTGAGCTATAATTTCAGGTCTGACCTATAGGCCTTTTGTGTTCACAGTGCAGGCAAGATCAAGATGCCATGTAAGGAGGTGTAAAAAAAAAAAAAAGAAAGGAGAAAAAAAATGTTTCAGATCTGTGTGATTTACTCGTTTAATCATCCCAAATCCATCCCTAACACAACAGCACAGTAGTTGAGATTTTATTGTTCACTAAATTACATTTAATTCTTACCCTCCCTTATCCTATAAACAAGAAGAGTGATGTTTCCTCCACCATGTTCTTTCAAAGGAAAATTGTTGAACTTTTACACATGACTTCTCAGAAAGTCATTTTCCTTCCTCTATGTTACTCAGGCTTCCACATTTATATGTCTTAATTCCAAGTATGTATTTTAAAAACCACTTAAAATGTAGTGGGTTAAAAAAAAAACCCTTAGTGATCAAATGAGCTTGCTTAATGGTTTAACAGAAACAATAAAAAAGCAAGTCACCATGAAAGAAGAACTATTACATATTTAGCTTTTAGGAGTTATACTGAAATGGAATACTTAATGGACATTGATTTTAATATACGTAGGTACTAAAATAAACTTTCTATTCTAAAGTGTCACTTAATGAACAAACTATATTTTGTGTTTGTATGTGTGTGATATATATGCCTATTATGTAATACTGATTTTTCTCTCTCTATGTCTAATATGTAATACCTAGTCCTCTGTGTGTGTATGTGTGTGTACAGGACATGCTGGAGAATGACATAGAACATTCTGTACACACGCACACTTGCATGGTTAGTACAAGACTAGAACAAAAAGGTAGTTGAGTAAGTGATATAATAATTGTGATTCTTTTTTATTGTGAATAGCTTATTCAGTATATTTAAATTAAGCTTTCAGCAAATATACCTTCCAGTCATTTGAATATTCAGTTATTAACCTTAAAAATAGTTGATGGTATCAGCAGTATTTCCATTTTATGGGGTTTTTTTTTCTCATATTACTGCTTTAAAAATAATATGCATCAGGCCAGGTTGGAGAGATCTTTCAAAGAGTGAAATCTGTTGAAGAGCCCTCCTAGCCTGCTTTAATAGGCCCTGAAAACAGGGCTCTTTCCATCACCCACTAGGGGGCACTGTTGTACAGAAAAACAAAAGGTTTGCGTGCCCTGTGGAAGAACAGCAGGATGCCCTGAGCAGTCTCATAAATGCTGTTACCCTGTTTTCACTAACTACAGAGAGATCAAGGCAGGAAGACTAGCATTTAAATATGTTTTTCCCCCCTCAAAGCCAGGGCCATTGTCTTGTATTTATGTAGATTTTCCTTGCAGACAGACAAAAGATACTAAATTTTTAATTTTGGCAATGAGAGAAAAGGTGTAAATAGTGGTCGCTGGGAAAGAAGTTGATCAACAATTTTCAAATTAATATATGAAGGCCTATTAAATATTTCAGTTATTGACCCTTCTAAAAAGTGACAAAACTACTTCCTGTAACTTCCTCTTGCAATCAGGCATTGTTTAAATGTAAAATTCCATGAAAATTCACTATAGGCTTTCTTATTGGAGTCACAGCATGACAGCTAATGATTATGCTTGAATCAGTAATTATGACTGTATCACTTATTATTTTTTCTCCCATTATTTTTTCTCCTATCATATAAAATATTGATCTCTTTGTATGAGTAAGTAAATGAACAAATAAACAAAAATAAATAAATACCAACAGAGTTCCTTTACCTTATTTGGTATTGTTCAAACATACTAAGAGAGTATTTGTAGGTTTGCCCTTGTATCTGCTGAAATATCTCCCTCTCTGCATATGGGCTGTACTTTATCAAGAAAATTACTTACAGAGAATCCAGTAGGAGGGAAGGGGGGAAAGAAAAGCTATTCCTTTAGTTCTGGTGTAAATCATTGGGAATTTTTTGCTTCATGGATTAACACCTCTTGTATCCCTCATCTTCTCAGGGCAGTAAGCTGAGACAACCATAATGAATACCAGAGCTATTGGCTACCACCGTCACAAAACTTCTAGGGGGAATAGGTCATCAAAAAACTTGAGTCTGGAACTGGTTATTTCAGTTGGCTTGATATAAATCTCACATTTGATAAGTGCCCAACTTCAAGATTTTTAATATTTAATCAACAACTTTTAGCCTACCTAATTAATTCCTCACTGCATTTTGAATATGACATAGGTAGGCTTTTGGTCCAAAGGACAGGAAGGGGAAAATCCCATGAAGTCTGCAATTGTATTTATGCACGTATTAACCCATATATGGCACACATTCCAGAGAAGAAGTAATGTTTATGAAAAATCAGGAAACCCATTTAATGGAACAAAAGACTCAAGGGCTTTTGTGTCTAAGATATTCTCTAAGAGGTCAGTTTCCCTGGACTACTACCCTCAGATTAGATTTTGCTTTATATCTGTTGCAGATCCATAGATCATATTCAGTATTTAACAGTTTCCAGGACATGAAAGTTTACAGCTTTATTTCACTGTCAGCATTTCTCCTCATAGTCAAACTATGGTCTACCTGCTATAGTGGGTCTCTGCTTTCTTTCCAACTGTGACATCCAGAGAAATGGAAATTAATATTTTATGTGTACCAAAAATTGTTTATATATCTTTTTAGTTTTTTCCTTTTTAATTTGACAGCTTCTTGGAGTTGATGGTGTTCTACACAATACATTTGAAACATGACCAGCACAGTACCTGAAATATAGTTTGCATTCAGTAAATATTGAATATGAAAATCGATGTATTTACTAGGTAGCCACGATTTATTGAGCCCTTTCTATCTGTCAGTCACCCTGGTATTTTACATTTATATGCATTGTGTCGCATGATGCATGTTATAATATCCCCAGTGTTACATATAAAAAAGTGAGGCTTACAATGGTTAAGACATTTTCCAAATTAGTGAAAAATAGATTTAGGATTTCAACTCAAATCTATTGTATCTGCTTTTTACTATTCATTTTTCTTTCTTTTTAATTGTTGTTCAAGTACAGTTTTCTGCCTTTCCCCCCTGATACTACTCATTTTAATTGAACTTTACTATGAATCCAAGTTCAATAAACCAATATACATACATTTATATAGTACTTCCTCTATACTCAAATCTAATGAGATTACAAAAACTAAAAAGCAAATTTGCTAACCTTGAGACATATATGATGAAGTTAAGGAGAGAGATAAAATGTAGACAAAAGATCTTAAAGCAATAAGGAATTTGGCACTATATCGTGTGGTATATGTGGAAGTCCTCTTTGTTGGGGGGCTTTAACGCAGCCCCTCAGTCCGCCATGGATGAAGAATAAGTCTACCAAGACATGATCTGCTTGGAGAGGAGAGGTGGCCGATCTCTCAAAGGAGAAGGGCCCAGAGCTTTTCCCTCCATGGGCTTTTACAAGGTTTATTCGCATAGGAATACAACAAAGCTCATCAATCATTGTCAGCCAGTAAGGGTTAAACAATACATGATTTACAGAGAACTTTGAGGGCTTATTCTGAGTTACAGCCAATTAGAGGGCCATAAAACTTTAGAGGCCAGACTCATCTCAGGTCTGGACCCTTATCTTTTAAGCTGAGGGTACAAATTAAGTAGGTTTCACAGGAATGTATGTATTTTTGTTAGGCCTGATTCCCCAGGGAATCTGCCCCTCCCAGCACAGGACTGCACTGCCCTCTGTTATTGCTTCAGGCTTAAGTCAGGCAAGGGAAGTAAGGCAGCCAAGAGATTAGGAGACTTCTTGCAGACAGAATGAGGACTCAGGCTATTTCAAAGCTGAGGGGTGAGGGTCCATCACCCCCTTTTTCCACAGCCCCCCCCCCCCCCCGAGTCCTTCCCTGTGAGTTTATTCCTGGTGGCAGACCCTGTCTTAGGTTGATCCTCCCTTGAGGATTCTTACCCATCATTGGCTAACTGGTCAAACTCAGGGCCAAGCAGGGTGAAGTGGACAGAGATGGCACTTCTGCCAGGGAGATAAGCTTTGTCTCCTTAGTGGCTTATGGTCCCAACTCTGACTCAGCCTTAACCATGGGGGGTTACAGCCTCTGAAACCAGGCAGGGCAGTTCCCAACACCTCTTGACATTCATAGAATAAACAATTATTATTGGACAACAACTTACCAACAGTGATTTCAGGACACAAACTATATATTCAGCAAGTATCTAGAATCCATCTGCCAAGTGCTGGTGAGGTACTAAAGTAAAAAGAATAAAATTCCTATACAAAGCACTCAAAGCAGTTAGAAATAAAGGATTTTAGAGTAGGGCCAAAGAGAATAAAGAAGGGAAACACTGAACTGAGTCATAGCTTCTAAGGAAGTCATGATTCCTACCTGAGGCTTAGAAACAGGTTCTGTCTGTTGAAACCTTTGATGAAAGTCTGGGATAGAGAGTTGAAATTTATCTCATCAGTAAAGTAAGTCATTCTGAAAATTCCTAGGAAGGAAGTTTTAAAGGGTGCTTTTAGATACACTCATTGGGATAGATTCCTGAGGTTGAACATGGAGGGAGTAAGGTTAGTTGCTTCCTTGATTTTTTGAAAGCATGGAATGAAATGGTTCCTGGGTATTCATGAATTGTTACTAATAGATTTTTGAATCCTATCTGTTTATATTGGATCATCCTTTTGTAAGACAGAATGCTGCTAATGACCATTATATCATTCGTGCCTGGCACAGTGCCTGGAACATAATTCATGCTCACTAAACACTTGTGTAATTGAAATCAATTTGGATTTCTCATAGAAATATTCATACTTTAAAATTGTCAAATAAGTCCAAATATATCAATATAAAATAAATGTTTCCTGACCATTATGTATTTTTCTACCTCAAGTATTGATTATTTTGTATTATTAATTTGATCCATGTTTCTCAATTGAGTGAAATTTTTAATTAAAATATATATCTGCAGAAATATACATATGATATCCAGAACTTATATGTATGTACACAAATCAGTGACTTTTATTTTATTTTAAAATAGAGGGACTGCTAACTTTCCTGGAATCTGAAATAGCACAATAAATGTAAATATCAGCTGTATAAAAGATGGTAGAATAGTAGATTTAGGAATTTGGATAGAAGAGAATGACATTTAAAAATACAGATATGCATTCTGCATCAATCTCATAAGATGATGCATGGAAAGAAAACAAATTACATTTGCAAATGCACATGAAGGTGTGTTGGAAATTAGAAAATATAAATCTGTTAGAGTCAGTACAAATTTCTGGAAATTGTTCTTTAGCATGGGTTTGAAATCTTGTTTATATTTTTCCAATATAAAGTGGGAAAATAACCCATATTAAGTAACACACTCCATCCAAGGGAGGGACATATCAGCTAGTCCAATTTATCTAAAAGCAGAGTGGACATATCCAATAAACACAATTTAGAGAATTATATAATCTATGCTCTTTTCTTCTCTATTTAAAGTCGGCTAATAATTCCACCTGGTGCATTAGACTATTGTTACTGATCTGACTGCTTTGCAAATGCAAAAGGCAAAATTCATATGAAGAAATCTTGATTTTAAATAAATGTACAAGAGAAAGATGGTGGCCAGGTAAGTTGAATTAGGCTTTATATAAGTCATTGTTTCTCCACGTTCTTTTCTTTTTTTCACATTTTATCTTTGTGCAGAGATAGTTGCTTTTTCTGAATCTCTACATAGTCTGCCTTCCCCAGTCAATATCCCTAAGCTCATACTTATTCAGCAAATATTTTATTTGATTTTTAATTTGTTAATTTAAGGGCAGATTCTGTCAGTGTATTCTTGTTGCTAAGACCCAGTTTTAAACATTTGATGAACAAGTAAGTGCACCAATAGAAGAGTCCTTGCGCTTCTGTTCAGAAACATTATGTGCTCTGTAGACAATCAATAGAGCGCATAAAAACAATGACTTTGGCAAGTACAATACACTTGTATACACCTGGCTAATAGACACATCATGGAACTGTGGCAGGTAAAGATACACAGTGAATGAGTCAAGTAATAGTGATTCTCTGTTCTTCCATATCAATAATTCAATACATATACAAAGAAAATATTTTTATTAAATGTATTGGGGTGACATTGGTTAATAAGATTATATAGGTTTCAGGTGTACAGTTCTATGATACATCATCTATATATTGTATTGTGTGTTTATCATCCAAAATTAAATCTTCTTTATCACCATATATTTTATTTGACACCCTTTACCCTTTATGACCCTCCCACACCCATTCCCTCTGGTAAGGACCACACTGTTGTCTGTGTTTATGAGTTTTTGTCTGTTTGGTTTTTTTGTTCATTCATTTGTTGCTTTCAGTTTTATATCCCACATATGACTGAAATCATATGGTTCTTGATTTTTTCTGACTGATTTAAAAGGAAATCTTTCCCAATGAAGCACATCACTACTGCTAATCCATTGATACTAAATCTGGGCATACACACATGCACACACAGTTTAACACATATCTTTTGGAATATAAAGTCCAAATTAAGATATGAATCAAATTACCCTTTAGAAAACAGCATATTTCACTGTACCATGTAACGCATTTATTGTAGTTATTGATGTGGGTGGTGTTCCTTCTTCCTTCAGAATTCTGATCTTGCATCTTCCTGCTCACCCTTCCCCCTCACCATCATCCGTCTCCCTAATTCTCCCCTTGCCTTTCCCCATAGAGTTTCATGTAGCTAAAGCTACTTTATATTTATTATAATAACACCCATTCCCACTCTCAGTCTCATTTAGTAGGAAAATTAGCTCAGGAAACTCTCTTTTTTTCTCTCTCTTTACACACTCATCTTCCCTCATTTTCCTTGTTATACTAGTGAACAAATTTAACTTGTGACTTTGTCATATACTCATCACTAGGCCATGCACATTTCAGTCCCATTTCTGCTCTAACATGTCTACAGGACATCATTCTCTCCCCTTTTAATTTGTGGAATTACCAAAAGGTTCTAGAAGTATCTAAGAGTCATTCTGCAGATGTACATTCTGATTGAACATGATAAGATGTTATGCTGTATTAAGATGTAGGGCCCTCATGTTCAGCACTGCCCAGAGAGTTTTAATCAGAGACTGTGCAGTGGACTGTTTGGGAGCTGCTTCATCTCCCCTAACAGTTTGAAAGTATCCCTAACAATGTTTATCTGAGTGAACTTCTACTATTTTCTTGAATGGCTGTTTTGTTTTCTAAACCAGGCTGTCTGAGAAAAGTCTCTGAAGTGATGAAAAAGTTATATGGTCTGAATGACTGCAGTAACGACCAGCCACTTTTGGCCAGTGAGCACTTGAAATGTGGTGGGTATGATTGAGGAAGTGCATTTCTAATGCTGTTTAATTGTGAATAATTTAAATTTGAGTAGCTCCAGGTGGCTAGTAGCTACTGCTGGACAATTCCAGTTTGTGAGCTCTGCCGGGTTGGAACGCTGCATTGTATGTTTTTCTGTCTCTGGCATCCTGTGAAGTAGACAATAAATGTATGTTGGATGAATGAACAAAACAACATATAAAGAAGTTGGACATGTGGAATTAAAAAAAAAACAATCAGTTGGAGGAGTATCAATAGTTCCTCTATAAGAGAAGGGACAGTTAGTGATAGATAGTGGTGACCAATTCCTTGTGTTTAACAGGATTTCCTGAATTCAGTTTTTTATTAGGGGAAAACACTAAAGTTGGGGTACAATTTGTCAGAGAGGAGAGAGCTGCAGGTATGATCTTCTCGGTCTCTGATATGTCTAATGTTAGAATCATGAAAATACAGGGAATTTTTCCTGTATTTCGAAAAATTTCTAAACCTGGATTGTTCTTATGAAACCATTGCATTACAATATTATCACACATTGAATAATTTGGGGCCATAAAGAGTGATAGTTACTAAACTATAAAATATTTCTTCTTCACTTGCCCTAATGCAGATTGAAAAGCAGATTCCAGATGCTGAAATTTCCTTTTCACCTTAAATTTGAATTATTTCAATCCATCTAATATTCTAAGCTATTATTTTTAGAATATGAAAATGAGCCCTTGCAAAATAGGGCAACTGTTTAGGATATTTTAATATGCAGAAAGTTTAATTACTTAACTCTATGAAAATTCCAGTTTCTAATCCATGGGCCTGAACTTGGCAATGAACAGTGAATGGGACTATTTTAGTCTCAATAGAGCAGAGGTCAGTGTTGCACTGTGGATTTACTTGTCAAAGAGCTTCAGAAAAGATAATTACTTAATATAGGTACTCTATAATTCGTCTCAGAAATGATTCCTTATTTTTCGTTTGTAGTTATAACGTTGGGCCCTATTTTTCAGAGCCAGTTGAAGAAAGTTTTTATCTTCTATGAACACCTGAAAATCTTCTGATTTCAATGCCTTGCAAAATATTGGATTTTTCCTGTAGTAGATATGCTTGTGTTTGTACAAGACAGATAATTAATTAGGATATTTCAAGTAGTGTACCTTATTAATAAATGGGCAAAAGGAGTCACTTCTAACTAGTCTCACCATTTTCATTTTAAAAATGTTGATTTAAACAAAGAGGTAAGAAAAGCAAAGGCATATTAGATTTTAATGTAATGCAGATACAGCCTGGAGGGGCTATTTTAGAGAACATGAAATTTTAATACTTATCTTTGAGGTGCCATTTTGAATTCTTTTCCACTTTAAAGCATTTGAGGTCTGTTTCTACTTAAAAATTTTAGGTCAAAATAATTTCACATAAAATTATTTTTCTTTACCTACAGGAGAATCACATTAGCTGCAATACAGTTAAAAATTAACAAAAATTCATTTTTCTAGTTTTCTAATCAATACTGATAGAAATAGTTTTGATGGACTTGATGTGAAAGTTTGTAGATTAAAGTTTTATCTTCTTTTCTTCAAGATTTTCCTTGTTAGTGTGAAAATGTAACTGTAGTGAAGATTTTAGGAGAGTGTCACTATAGTTTCAGAAATCAAAGCTGTTTCCTGCCCAATTATGATGAATTAACTATCATTCCCTCCAATGGGCCATATCTGTTATTTTACAATAACTCACTTATGATGCTAATGTTTGATTCTTCTAATCTGACAGTGGAAATTATCTTAGGCTGTGACAAACTTGTTTAATTCCAAAATGAATCTTGAATTATGTTGTCCTTGTAGACTTTTTTTTGTCTTTGTTTATATGCAACATATGTCACACATGAATCACTAATAGGAAACTTTCTGTACCTGAACACAGTTGAAAGTTAATATATAATTACTTGAACCGAAGAAATGAGAAAGAATAGGTTTCTACATAGTACACAAAATCAGAAGTTGGAGACTGATAATGACTTCCTCCACTATAAACTTATATTACTTCCCTTTTCATTCCTATATATGAATGTGCAATTGGAAAGCCTGCATTCCCTGTGCAGTGGAAGTATTGAATATATACTGTTATTTCTAATGACCTAAACTATTACAGTGAACTATCAGTGAAGTGCCATGAGTTTCTTTGGATTTTTTCTTTTTTCCTTTTTCTTTATTTAAAATTTATATCCTGGAATAAGGAAGGGAAGGGAGTATTGGTCTATCCTGTACAATATTCATTCAGTAAATTAGAATTTTATTATGAGTATTAATTCAAATTGAGTCTGTAACAAATCTTTCAAATTTATTTTTATACATTAAGCTATAATATCAAGTCAATAGCCAAAAATTATTATGGTTTTATGATTATGATCAGCATGTTTTTTAAAAATGGAATTCACTTTATGGAAAATAATGTTTGAAAAGAATTCAGTTTGTGTGTACACATATACATTTCATTGAAGCCATTTTCTTTGGTATTTGTACGTTTTAATAGTACCAAATCAGTGGGGGGAAAAAACCCTTCACAAATCTCAAAACACTTCCACTGCATTTTGTTTTGCTTTCTTTTTTTAATGTTTTGCAGACTTATGAAAGATTATAACATAAGAATCTTTAAACCAATTCAAAAGAACCGATGTACCCCCATGTTCATAACAGCATTATTTACAATAGCCAAGTGCTGGAAACCGCCTAAGCATCCATCAGTGAATGAGTGGATCAAAAAACTGTAGTGCATTTACACAATGGAATACTACGCAGAGGAAAGAAAGAAGGAATTCCTACCCTTTGTGACAGAACTGGAGAGTATTATGCTAAGTGAAATGAGCCAGGTGGTGAAACACAAATCCCATATGATCTCACCTATAAGTGGAACCTAATGAATAGAGCAAATGAGCAAAATAGAATCAGAGACATGGAAACAAGGAACAAACTGATACTGACCAGAGGGGAGAAGGATAACAGTGGAAAGAAGGTGAAGGGTCTAGTCAAGGAACATGTATAAAGGACCCATGATAATGGACAACTGGGTGGAGATTGACTGAGGGGAGTAGGGGATGGGTGGGGCAAGGGAGTGCAACAGGGGAAAAATCAGAACAACTATAATTGAACAGAATTAAAAAATATTGCTAAATTAAAAAAATATATAATAGAAAGCATGATACATGCTAAATTCACTTGATCCAGGAAACTAATAGTTAGTTTCACATATGCTACCTGAAAATTAACACCTTTGTTCTCCCCTAGTTGTGTTTCTTGAATGGTCACAGGAAAAAAAAATGGTGCTCTTTGAAAATGTATCTGTTATTTTTTCTGCAGCTTTTTTTTGAGATATTGTCTTACAGCCACTGGAAATATATGTACATACACATACCTTAATTTTGTAACTGTTTGTTCTATAGGTTTAATCATTCACCATATTTAATAAATTCTATCTTTCAAATGAAATATTTAGAAATCAAAAGAATTTTAGCACCTTAGTGACATTTTCAGTTTTTCCAATACTCTAGATATGCTTGATGTTTTTATTCCTTTAACAAGTAATAATCTAGCCTCTTTTCCAATCCATTTGACAAATACTGACTAAGTTTCTAAAATTCATGAAAACTTTCATAGGTTTTGGTACAGAGCAATGAACAAACAGGTCATCTCTCTCCACTCCTATAGCCACCTTACCTCTTAGATTCTCTCTCTCTCTCAGATTCTAGTTCCTTAGAATTTAGCTTTCAGCATTGGTATAAGACCATAGTACATTCAAATTTTTCATTTCAGTTATAGTTATTTGTGAATTTTTTTATTTTTAAATGTTTATTTACAAAAAAAAAACCTCTCTGAAGGATTTTTTTTTTTGAGAGAGGAAGGGAGGAGAGAGAGAGATATCAATATGTGAGACAAACATCAATGTGAGGGAGAAACCCAATTGCCTCCCATATATGCCTTGACTGGGGGTCAAACCCGAAACCTAGGTATGTGCCCTGACTGGGACTTGACCCTCAACCATTTGATCCTTTAAAGATTGAATGATATCAAGTAGATAAAATTCCTGGCATATCACTGAATAAAAGTTATCTTTGCCTTTTTAAACTCTTTAATTTGCTTGGTGGGTTTTACCTATAGGAACTACTCATTTATCCTAGTCCTGCTCCCTGCAGTCACAGAAAAGCATGTCCTCACCAGTCACTGACAACTTGCATGTGATGGGACTTTAATTTGTCTACATTGGTGTGGTGTCAATCACTGAACACAATATTCTAGAAGCGATGTGACTGGTACAATGTAAACAAGGTTATCACTTATCTTACTCTGACTACTGGGTGTCTGTAAGGGTCATTTTAGAAAGGTGGTCAGCATAAGTGCAAGGTAAGTGAGGAAGGGGTAGGAGCATCCTCATTCAGAGGATGGACAGTGAACAAAGGTGTGAAGTCTAGAAAATGTGTGGTTTAAGGGCCATTCCTGTTGCTCCTGAGGAAATAACATTGGAGAATAGATGGGCCCAGAGGGTGAAGGGGCTTTGATTACTAAATAAATAAGGAAATAAATAAATCAATTATATTTACTTGTAGTAGATAGTGAGCTAAAAAGGATATTAGGTTATGGAGAAATTATTAGGCTCAGAATGTTTATATATACAGCTTGGAGTGCAGAATAAAGTGAGGGGAAATTAATGATTAGTAAACTATTTGAGAGGCTATAGTAACAATTTAAATAAGAGATGATGCCATTGGTTGTGTTTAATTATATCTTTTCTACATATTATACATACAAAATTATTATTATTAAATTTTTTTCTTTTTATTGACTTTATTGGGGTGACACTGGTTAACAAAATTATACAGGTTTCAGGTGCACAATCATACACCACATCATCTGTGTGCTGCATTGTGTGCTCACGACCCAAGTCAAGTCTCCGTGCATCCCCATGTACCCCCCACACTCTCCTCTGCCGCCCCTTCCTTGCCTCCCCCAACAGTCACCATGCTGTTGTCCTGTCCATGAGATCTTTTCTTTTTTGCTCAGTTTCTCCTCCCCTATAGTACCTCCCTGAAGGAAACAAATGCCCATCTAGACTGACTACTCCTTATCTATCAATACCTTCAGTTTGATACAGCTAGAAATTGACTCAAATTATTAGTCTTTTTCTATTTCTCCATTTTATCTATAAAGATGTAGTAGAATTGTACAATTATTACTGGCTCACATATTCATTCTTTATAATTTCATAAAATGAAATTTTAGTTTCCATTTGGAAGAGTAGGTCGTATTTATGTAGACAAGTATTCTTCAAATATTTTTAAATGAAAAAATTATGTTTGTATGTGCATGTACATATACATAATTATACACATATTATATGTCTTCTGTACATATCAAAATGATTCAACATTTACTTAAACTTTCAAAGGAACATTATTTTTTACAGTATACTATTGTTTTGCTTAATCCTTAAGCTTGTCAAAAATACAAGACTTGCTTACTTATTGATATTACATTAAAATTCATAGTTCTGAACTTACTTTAGCATGTAAAAGGACCAATTCTTTATAGAAAATAGACTCAAATAAAACCACAACCAAAATGTCATCTACATTCACCTCCAAATTATGTTTCATAAATTTTGTCAATTTTAAGTAGCATTACAAAGTCTGCTGTTTTAATAAGAATAAAACTTTCCAATTGAACCATGTAAAACCATGTAGTAAAACCTTAGAAGGCTTATATTTTTATATTCCAAATCTGAACTCAGAACAGACTTTCAAATAGTTTTACAGAAATCAGAACCTCTGCTGCCATGGCACAAAAAACGTATGAAGATACACTTGGGCTCTCTGTAATAAGACTACAAATACTTGGTGGAATTTTTTTCTCCTTAACCCTTGCTTTGTTCCTGCCTCTCATTTATTCTTAACCATCTCCTTGTCTTCTGTTCTCTGTCTGTCTCTTCTTTTGTGTCTCTCCATGCTTTCTCCCTGTTATTAGACTTTCTTGTTTCTTTTTTTTCTCTAGGCATCCCCCAGGCCCATGCCACACCAGCATCTTTTCTGTCACTTTTTTCCCTTAGTAGTTTGCTTAATATGACCACTCTGTTTTGTTTTTAATATTTCCTCCTCAGTTCTTGTCTTTCTTCACTTGGCTCTTTTTTCTTACTTGAATTAAATTTTTATCTCTCCTTATTCCTCTGTGCTTCTCTGTCTCTTTTCATCTAGATTCCCCTTTATGTGTATTTTCTCTTATGGATATATGCAGATAATTTTTTCTTCTGACTCTCTATTTGGTCCTTAGCCTCCTTCCTGCACCCTTAACTTTTTAATTCCCTTTCTGATTCCACTGATACATTCCACATTTACCATTTTAATTTTTATTTTTTTTCTCATTTTTCTTCTATATATCTTATCATCCAGTTAGTAAGCACGGGAGTATTCATTTTTCATTTTGCTGTTTTTATCTTATGGACTACAATGGATTCATTAAAGTATTCTTAGTTTTTTAAAGATATGCACAGCTTATTCAATTGTTTTAGAATTATAATATATGATATATATCTTGTTCCTGTCTCTTAACTACCTTGAGACACTTAACTCTTTACTTTAGAGGACGGAAGTGATATCAGTGATGAAGGTCAGAAACTGAATTCAGACTGTTCTTTGACAAAATTGATATACTTTTTTTTCTTTTATATATATGATTCAGGGAGATGTAACCCAATCCACATGTTCTGTGCATATGTACCAGAAGCTATGCCCCCTTTATTGGTGGGTGTATTGAATTTCTCAGGACTAGAGAAGGAATGCGGGTAACAACGGCTTCCCTCATTGAAGAACATTTAAGTTGACTCCAGCTGTGATGCTACTTTATGCCTATCAGAGAACTATTACGTGGGAAGCAGTTATTTAGGAAAAAGGGCAGCATCCTGTCTGTCTTTGCTCCTATAATGAGAGCACTGCATTAATCCTGCCTTCCGTAACAGATGAGGTTCAATATGCGTTTTGTCCCAAATAAATAGCAGCATGTTTGCTACAGTGTCACTGATGGACCACCACATATTTGAGGCCGCCAAGACTGAAAATACTACCTGATGCTATGCAACAGTTTGGGAAGCCTGGGCACTACTTTTGTGGTCAGAAATATTTAGGCTGATTTTTAGGCTTTTGCATTGTTATCTGTGCTTGGGGGAGATAGATGTTCTGCTTTCTTATCCTCTCCAGCTCCAGGAAGCACTGTCCCTACCCTGTGTTCTAATGGTTCTGGTTTTGCTGTGCCTTGCTGTTGTGTTAAATTCAGTTATCAAAACAAACAGATGAATAGATAAATGCAAAAATAGATGTTGGCATACCCTAATAGGAAGAATTTCCTTGTTCTGCCTCAAATTTGGGAAGTTCATATATGTGGGTGAAAAGCAATAAATTAAAAATATTAATTGTAAATTTTTAGTTTTTAATTCTTAATTGTGAAAAATTGAAATTAATAACTAGGGCATTTTTAGTGAGAACAAAATATATAGATATTTTTTAAAGTTTTTATCTATCTGTATCCATGTCTACCTACCTATCTGGCTCTCCATGCATTCTGTGGGGTTGAAAGCAGTCTGCCTGGCATTAGGAAATACAGAGGCACGCACCGGGAGAAAACTACGGAAGAAGGAATGTGAGCAATGCCTAAGCAATATACAGTTTTAAAGCTGAAAAATATTGCCTTTTTCTACCAAAATATAGACTAGGCAAATGAATAGGACTTTCAGAGAGAGTTTGTTGATAATAACATTTTATAACTGCTGAAAATAAAAAAATGAGAACTTTTAGTTTTAAAAAGTTAAATCTGCAGTTATACAAAATGCTGACTTCTGTCCATTCACCCAGAAAATAGAGGATAATGTAATTCTCCTCATAGATGATGCAAAAACAAAATGAAAGAAGTTTCTTTGTTGAGAACACAGAGCAGGACACTTAGTTGAACTTTTTCATCTCTCTAAAGATACCAAAGTCTCTTAATATTGTTGTTTTCACACATGCTTTACATTGGACTTGCTGAATAACATTTGACACTGAGTAAACTGATTATAGAAGAGTAATTATTTCATAACCATAGTTTGGGATGGGAAAGGAATGAAAAGTCATCAAAATGCAACATCGAAAATAGGAATGTTTTATTTGAGATGCTGTGACAGTTTAGCCCTTGATGTGTGTACTGCAAAGCCCACAAAATTGCCTGCTAACTGTTATGTTTTCCAGAGCCAAAGGAAACTGCAAGTTAAGCTCAAACTGAATTGAGATGGAATATACAACTTTATGGAGATGTACAGACAGTAAGTCACTATGTGATCAAAGCCCACAGTGTAAAAACATTAAAGAGCCAGTAAAATATGTGTGTTTAGTTTTGTCTTTTAAAAAAATTTTGCCTTATGTATTCTAACCTATTTGATTGTCATCATAGTTAATATTGTTGCATTCAATCTAGTTTCCCACCTCAATAGCATGGTTCAATTTGAGAACATTGTTTTAAGAAAACAAACTAACTTTTATGATTAAGGTACTTTCTCACTGTTCATGTAATTATTAAAGTTGGAAGATCAGCTACAAATAGTATTAATCGTGTGATTACAAAACATAGGACCTCTCTTTTTCTGAAATGTTATACAACTAAAATTTGATTCTTAAATATAACTTCTTCATATTGAATATTTATTAATAAGAGAAATCCTGAGTATGAGGTTTAATGATTAGCAAAAGCTAATCATTATTTCTCTCACATATCTGTTACTTAGATATTTATTTTCTTAAATAACAGTCCTGTAGGTAGGTTTTCTATTTTTAAGATAGACTTCTTCATTCATCTTATATATTAATTCATTCAGTATTTCTCTGAAATCAAAGAAAAAATTAGAAAAATTCACAGAAACTGAAATATTTTATTTCAAATCATAGTGACATGATAATGCTAGTGCCAATAAGAATGCATTCTTAAAATAAGATATATATATATAAGTTTATATCAAAATATTTCACTTTCAAAGAAAAAGTATCTAGTTATATCAACCTATATTAGCAACTGTCCATTGTATGATACAAATGCAACATGCATCTATTTTATCATTTAGGTTTAATTTTATTTAAAACCATATCCTTTTAAAGCATGTTTTATGTAGAGGCTTTTCCATTTCACCCTCTCCACATCCCTAACTTACTAGAACTACAAAAATGCTTTTGGAAGGGGAGGGGAAAAAAAGACAGTATAATTGGACATCTGGCATTTTCAATGATTTGAAATATTGTCTTACATATTGAAGAATATTGAGGAAATAGAAATATGGGGGTGGGAGGTGGTTAAAATAGGATGCATCCTGGCTTTCACATCATGTTGGATACAATGCATGCTCTATTCAGTAATTCATTCTGCAGGCCCGGCCTGTTACATCCGACATAAGACCATATCTTTAACAAAGCATTGTTCTCTCTGTAACAGGTTGTGAGGGAAAACGATGCTGGCTCACCTTCTGGACTTTGATGTCTCCAGTAGCAATAGATCCTGGCGTGCTAAATGCGAAGGTAAACCATTAAAAGAGGTGCACACCAGAAGTTTGCTTTCATAAACTCGTTTTTTCCTTTTCCTTTTTCCCTCTTTCTTTCTCTACAGGAAAACTAGTTTTTAGTAACTAGACATGAAAGAAGCACAAAATGAGAATTGAAAATGATAAAGCCTGAATAGAATTTGTATCATTTCCTTTTCTTGCTTTCGCCTTTGTCACTATAATTCAAATGTCATGGAAGTAAGAATAAAACATCTCAGGCATTAGGATTGAATGATAGCTCATTCATATGACAATGACTGCTCTGAGGACAGAACATTTCTGAGAATGTAGTCATTCTTGTGGCAAAGATTATAATGACAAGGAGAAATGGAGCAAAATTAACCAATTCTAAGATCTTTGTAAAGAAATCTTTTGAGTCTCCCCTAATGTGGCACTACGCATTCTATTAGCTAAGAAGTAAAAAAGGGGAGAGGGAAACCTTCCTGATGTCCACTCAACCTCACTCCGCTTGATTCTTGCAAGAGAAGCCTTCTTAGGAAAGTCTATGTTTTTACCAGTAGATGTCACTGCAATCAACAGAAATACCGCAGGGGAGAGGAGAACTGGTAATTGGAATGCTATGACCCTAAAGAACACAATGCAAGGAAAAACGGAGAGCTTATCATGATAAATTCTGCATGAAACAATAAAAGCTCTAGATGGCTTGGGTTTTCATTTGATCTGATATGTCCTTGTCATTATGACGGGAGTATCTAATGAGGACCTTGCCTTTCAGAAAGTGGTGTTTTTCCACCAGTAGCTCTTGCATTTGAGGTCCCTGTGCAAGTCCCCTGGTGGATTCTTGGGGCCTGGTGCTCTCTTGGCAAGGAGCTAGGGCTGCTATTTAACCCTTGCTCAGGTTTTGACTCACTCTGTGGTATGGGATTAAACTGAATATGAAACGGATTTTGTAGGAGGAGTGTGTACTGGTCCTACTGCCACTGTGTAGGAACTGTGAATGGCAGGGGCACTCAGAGTGAGGGGTACAAGTTGCTGAACAGTTGTTCTTACTTCTCCCTCTGCTATCTTTTACAGGGTGAAAATATTTGGTAGTTTTAACAATATGCCCTTTTTTATCCATCTCAAATGCATGTCTGAGCATCATGAGTGTGTGTGTGTGTGTGAGTTTGTGCACGCACACATCTGACATTTTGCTCCTTTTGGTGAGTTTTTCAGACCATATACAACATACAAGCTCTTGCTAGCAGCTTCAGCTTGAAACTTAAATGTCACAAAAAAACCACATTTCGTCTACCCAAGGACCTCATTCATTTGTGTATTCTAGTGCTTCATCAGTTCACCTTAGTTAAATTGCTAGTAGCAGAAAAATCTCAAAATAGAAGGGTTTATGGGGTCATGCTTCATCCTCTGGCCAACACCTGACCCTTCCTTTCCATGCATTTTGCAGGCTCTCTCAAGTGTCTTCTTCTGAATGAAATGAAGTTGATCAAGGCAGAAGGAACTTGAAGCCACTTGTTTGTGTTAATCTCCATTCCCACATTTTTTTTGTAGATTATGGCAATTCCTGCACAGGATGACAAGGCCACATTCCACCTTAAGGGGACTTGCAGCATTGCCTGCAATTCTAATAACCTGAGGTGACATGTTTAGCTTGTCCTGAATCTTGTCCTAAGAGTGTTCTGGCTTTTTCTGTGTCCTTTGAAGTGCTGCAAAAGGTGACAGCCTTGCAGATCTCTTTTGTTCCAGTCTAAAAAAATCAGTCAGTTTTCCATTAGTCCTCATGGCTCTTTTGAACATCAGGCTTTTATTTCACACTCAAAAGAAAATCTGTCAAGTATTTTGGTCACCAAATATATCCTACCTACAAATGTCAGATAATGATGATTAGACACTATATACTAGACATCCTTTCCAAAAATAAAAATCTAGTTTTCCGTCAGTAATAATTCTACGTCTTTCAAATAATGACCACTACTTGCAATACTTATGATACTTTGGGGTCTTCTTGGACTGAGATATGATAAATATTTGAATGGTAGAGCTATGTAATATCAGAAATCCTCTATGGGAAGAATAAGAACAAATAAAAGGTAAACAAAGCTATTGTGTTTTTTCGTAAAAGGTATAGGTGAAAAATACAGAACAGGAGATAAGCCAATTTATTCCAAATGTAAAAGGAGAGAGCAGATTGAGAACTATTTTCATCTGAATATAAAATTTACTAGAAATTATTTAAAAATGCATATTAAAGTTCCATATGATGCTGTCCCTTTAAATGTTCTATCCTGTGCAGCTTTGCTTGTCTCTCTGGCTCTTGAGATTGCTTGATCCTTTTTTCTGGAATTCTTTCATTAGTTTGAATCTGTGACCCTAAAGTCTCTGAAATTGCTTATTCTCAGAGATTTCAATATTTACTTTGATGACATTTTTTGATTCCCAACACATAAGACATCCTTAGTAGTTTTGAATTTACTTTGTATCCTTTAGTCCATATAAATCTGGCAATCAAGATTTCTCTCAGTTTAATTTGCTTTCTGTTGAGGATTTAAATGATATTATCCTGAAGCTTTAACCATCCACTTCCAGCCCTTAATCCTTGGCCTTCTTCCCCGGTGAAAGGCGGTTCTCAGTTTCTTTAGTTCAGTTTAACCCTCCTAGTTAATCTCTGACTTCTGGTAAATTGCCATCATATTTGAAATCTGCAATTGTAACTCTTTTCTTAAAAATCAAAAATCCTGCTCACAAAGGACAATATGACTAACTTACATCACCTTTTTTTTTTTAATTTAACTAAGATCAGTGGAAGAAAGTCGCTGCCGATCAGCTCAAGCAATATCTTAACTGTCATCAGATTTAGAATAAATTTTAATCGGGATTTTTGTCCTTTCATAGCACATCAATTGCACTCCTTCAAGTTAAAAATGGTCTGACTGTCTCCTTGACCCTCTCGGGCACTTCATAGATTTTATGCTCCCTGGCCCAGCCTTTTTGGTTGGGCAGCTGCCACCTTCCAACAGGAATTATAATAAAAATGTATTTTCAATCTTATAAAGGTGAATGTGGCATTGTTTGTTGCTTTTGTTTTTTATTTATTTTCTGTTTCACAACCCAGACTCATCAAGAGATTGTTGTCCTTGCATAATAGGGTGTCCTAAGGGTTAGAGATTCATATGTTCACAGGCGCACAGCTCTGGGAGGCACACTCTGCTCAGCTATCTACACATAAATGACATGCAGAGCTTTTTCTCTGCTCTAAGAAATACTATACACGTTCTTTTCAGTGGATCTGTTTATTTGGCTGGCTGACTTACAGTGGGGAAATCGCCAAAAGTTTGCTAAAATTGAATCCAGATAAGACAGAATTCCTTTTGATTGGATCTTATCCCTAGGTCGATCAACACTCTTCCATCACGCTGAAAGTTGGCAATTCACTCATAGCAGTGGTCCCAAAGGGGAGAACCTTGGTTTTATGCTTGACTCTACTCTGTCATTTATGAATTGTGTAAATATAAATATTTAACTGTCATAGTTTCCTTTGAGACATACAGCAAGGATAAAATAAATAATATATATTCAATATTTGGAAGTGTTACTTTCTGATTACCTATTTTCACTTGAACTACAGAAATTTCTTATTAATTTGATGGATTGAGCAAGTACTTTCTAAATGTATATATTTTAATACTAACTTCAGGGACACTAAGCAACATTCTACTTCCTAAAAAATGAGGTACTGAACTTGACTTGCTTTATGAACGTCCTTCAGAAAGGAAGGGATTTAAAGATTCCTGGGTGACAAAGTTCTTACTCTCCCCTGTTCCGACATAAACAACATCATGGCGCTGGAGAACCTATCACAATGGAAACTCCAATTTTGGTTGAGTTATGATAAGAAGAATTTCAATAAGAATATCCAACTGTCAGTGGATCAGAAGATAGTTTATTTATTATGTTCCAACTACAATTCCTTATAGATTTTGCAATTGGGATAATTATTGAGTGCCAGCAAGCATGCAACAGTCCAAAGGGTTTCACATGACTGACGAGTGGGTGTTTCTCCAAGCAGAAGTTCACTTTGCTGTTAGGAAAAATAATTCTGTTGAAGTTGTGTTTAGTGATGGTATTTTCTCAGGGCACAGGATTATACAAATTCTGCCCTGAATCTGGATCTCCATCCTGAGAACTAGATACACAGGTGTTAAACAAGGTAAAATGGCACTTCATTATCACCTAAGCCATTGGATATCAGGTTCAGAAGTATTCCTTTGATAGATTAAATTACATCTCATAAGAGTTTATTTTTCTAGATTACTGAAGTTGAAAGTCTAGAACAAAGGTAGACAGAAAATGTTTCTTTTGTTGACTGTACTCACTTTCCTATTCATTCAACAAATAATTGATCTTAGTTATTTCCTTATTAATGCAGCAATCTGTAAATATATTACCCAGTCCTTGTATGCAAGGTGAGATCATATATACACAGTATGATTTGTAACTAAAAAAGATTGGAAACAACCCAACTGTATATCAATAGGACATGGTTGGCTGAATTACAACATACATATGTATTTGAATAATATGCAGCTATAAATATTTAAAAAAAAAACATGAGAAAACTTCTTACATATTGGTATGGAAATTCTCCATGATACATTAAGTTAAAAAGAGCAAAGCATGGAAGAGTGGGCTTATGTGTTTATTTTTTTTCCTGGTGACAAATTGTAGAAATAGCCCAAGTGTCCATCAGTAGATAAGTGGATAAAACAACTATGGGACATTTACACAATGGAATACTACTCAACTGTAAAAAAAATAAATAAAATTTTACTCTGTAACAGCATGGATGGACCTGGAGAACAACATGCTAAGTGAAATAAGCCAGGAGGAAAAAGGCAAATACCATATGATTTCACTCATATGTGGAATCTAATGAACAAACTGAACTAATAAGCAAAAAAGGGACTTATGGGCATGGACAACAGTGTGGTCACTGTGGGGGGAGGGGTGGATGGAGGTGGAAGATGTAAGGGGGCTAAACATTAATGGAAATATATAATTAAAAAGCAAAATAATAGTAATAATGTATTTTCCTAAACATTGGTTTTATAAATGGAATTAAGAGTGCTCCACAGATTTTTTTGAAGCTCAAATTACATCATATATGTTAAAATGAATGCAGTTTACTTCTGCTGTTACTATGGTTACTGTAAGAATTAATCTAAGAAACATTTATCTGGAGTTTTTCTATAAAGAAAAAACACAATTTAGAAATGTTTCCATTATTTTATGTATCCACTTCATTGGAAATCATGAGTCTCTTCATTCCAATTACTGAATGACATGCACTTACCCACTCTGTTATATTGGCATGAAAGAAATATGAAAATATTCCACAAATGTTAGCCCCAGATAAAATAAATACAGAGGCAGGTATGGATGTAGCTCCTCTTAATTTTTTTTTTCTCTTTGCTTCATCTTTAGGGTAGCATAGCCCATTATAGACACAAACTGGATCTGTCTTTTAAAACTCTTAGCAACTCCTGGCTTGTCTAGGGCAGGGTTTTGTCTGACTTGAGGGTGGACTAGGCCAGATAAATTCAGGGTCAGAATTGCAATGTATAAAAGTGGGCTCTAATGTATTGTCTCAGTGGACCTCCCCACCCCTGCACAAAAGAAAAGGAGTTATCTGCGTGTCTCCTGAAACAACCTTCGGTTTAGATAAATAAAACTTCACCTTTAGAGTGGGCCAGGGAAGGAAGAGAAGCAGCAGCAGCAGCAGCAGCAGCAGCAGCAGCTATTACTTGTTATGATTACTGGTGGTGGGAGCAAGGTTACAAAGAATAGAAGGTTCAGTAGGTGATAATGTTTCCATAGCCCCAAAAGAGGTGCTGCTGTGTGGGTAGCTACAGAACTGAGGAGCTAGGGTGCTGAAACAGAATTCTCTCTCACCTTCCCTTTCCTCCATGTGATTCTTCTTTTCCCCACTTTTTAAATCTCTCTTCACCTGGAAGTTACCATCTGTCTTCAGAGGGACTAGGGCCCTGTCTCAGCCTCCCACCAGATGCCAGGTAAATCGCTTGCTGAGGTCTCACAGCTGCACCCTTCTCTGGGCATTGCCCTGGGAAGCAGATGACCGTATTGCCCATGGCCATGCTCTTGACTGGCTGGTGATGGAATAGAGGCCTACTGTCTCTCCATTTGGGATAATTCTGCAGAGCCATTCCAGTTTTCCATGTGACTGGCTGAGTCCTCTACAGTGAAGGTCAACTTCTTACTCTTTTCCTCCATTTCTACCTTCTTCATTTTCTACCCAGTGTAGCTGCCAATAACACTCCCCAATAAACCTTCCAAATACAATTATTTCTGAGTCTGTTTCCCAAGGACTCAATCTAAGGCAGGGGTTCTGGCAGCTTCAATGATGGTAGAAGTGACTGTGTTTGACTTTGGCTGCATCTCAAGTCATGATCAAGTAAGTATGTCCTTCTAGACTCAAGGGTCCTGACATCTGTGATCAGTTAGGTTTATTCCCTGTTCTCAGTTACTTAGTCATCCTATAGGGTCTTTTCTAGATGTGAATTACAGTCTTCAAGCCCAGAGGATTTCCCTAGGAACCCTCTGAGTAACTCTTACAAAGGAACATTGTTCTTCAGATGGCTGTTCAGAGTTTCTAGGCTAACCTAATTTTTTTTTTAAAGTTAGTCTTCAAGTGTTGCTTTAAATTTCATTTTCCACTTGTTCCAGAACATCAATCCCATGATTGATCTCAGAATTTTTATTTTTTTTCCTGTAAATTTTAGGACAATTTTTTTAATGAAAATTTTGCCTTTAATGTCTGATTTATATCATTAGAGAGAGATAATATATCTTATGGCTACCACTAAGGAACTGAAAATGACAATGAATATTTATTTCTTTTTCTGAGTCATAATAGACTCATAACCATTATTAAATTCTGGGGCAAATTATACAATATATAAGAAGCCTCTTCTGACTAGATCATTCTTTTCATGACTGCTCTCAGTTTTGAAATTCTGGTGCTGGATGAAGTCATTATGACTCAGCAACTGTTAGTACGTGGACTTAATTTCCCATACTGTTTCCATATCTTCCAAAGTAGGCTGAAAGACTTTTAAGACACTTTTATGTTACTCTTGCATTCACTAGAGTATATAGCATAAGAATTATTCAACTTGTAACAATCAGCCAATTGTAACAGTGACATGCAGTTAATCTGTATGTCACTAAGGTTAAAATCTAAGTGGTACTAATGATAAATTTCTACTCTATATGAAGGGACTACAGGGTTGTGGTTAGGGATTAGCACTTTAACAACAGACTTGAGTTCGGGTCCCAGGGCTTCAAGGTTCTAGCTGGTAACTCTGGTAAATCAGTTGATATTCTGGAACTTTACTTTCCTTTCTTTAATTTTAAAATGGTAAGAATATTTATCTCCCAGAGTAATTAGAAACATTGATGACTAACTTAATAAATAAAAAATACTTAATGCAATGATGCTGAATGCTTGTTATAATTATATGAAAATATTATTAAAACATAATTCTGGATTCACTGTTATATAGAGAATAATATAACATTGTATTAAACAGTATTAAAATGGGACACCTTTTTATTTAACATCTTTCTAATTTTTATTTTTAAAAATTTTAGATGACTTGGGCTCATAAATAGAGTGAAGTATTTTTAGGAAGAGAATTAGTATCATAATATGTTCATGGGAATCTTCCTTTCAGAGCTGCACATCTCAGATATTCTGGCCAATGGAAGTAGTAAGTGCATTTTTGTCCTCCATCTGCTCCTGCTGGGGCTTAGCTTTCTGATCTTGCTCATTTGACTTCATTGTGCTATTATTTACAATGTGCTATAGACTCCCCTATAAACATTGTGTTTTATGTTCAATGTACCAAGTTGACCTCCAGACTTTAACTTTCCTCCCCAAGTGACACTGAAGAAAGAGCAAGAGACGATTCATTGTATCGGTTACCTATGGCTGTGTTACAAATTACCACAACTTTATCAGCTTAAAACTGCAAATAGTCACTATCTCATGATTTCTCTGGATCAGCTATCTGGGCATGATGGCTGGGTTTCTCAGGTAAAGGTCTCAGAGGAGGCTGTAGTCTGGTTGTCAGTCTCAGCAGATGTCTCATCAAAAGGCATTAGTATTACAGATGCCCTGATGTTAGCAGCAATAACAACAACAACAAAAAGCATCACTAAGGAAAGTCCACTTCCAAACTGATTAGTAAAATTGATGTCAGGATTCAGTTCCTTTTGGGTTGTTACACGCAAGGTCGCAAATCAAATGTTTTCTGAGTGTTGGCCGCAAGCCTCCCTCTGTCATCTTGGTCTTCTATCGAGAAATGGCAGAAGTGACATTCCACTACCTTTGCCACCTTCTTTTCACTAGAAGCAAGTCACGAAGTCAGACTTTTACTGGAGGTGAGGAGATTCCAGAAGGGCCTGGCCATCAAAAGGCCAGGAGTATTCGGGCCCTGCATGAGGCTGTGCACCACACCGGTTATGATCAAGAATTGCTTCATTAATCATGCTGCACTGGTAGAAACAGGTTAGATACCAGGCCACTTCTTTAAAAATGGTGAAAATTTTAAAGATATTTTCTGTAATGCCTACTGCAATTATTTCCTGAGGATCCCTCATTTATATAAATTTGGGCCAAATTCTAGCATTTTAAAGATTGTCTGGAGCATTGTGATTTACAATGTGGACTGACAATGAAAGCGCTTGTTTACTTGACTTATTAAGTACTTACTGTTGACTCTCACTTGCTGAGTTGCTAAATAGCTGTCTCTTTTTCATTCACAAAAAGGAGGCAACAGTTTCAGTTTACAAGTAGTGAAGCTATGAGTACAATTCTTTTAAAAAGCACTTTACAGCAGTGCTTTAAATTATCTAAGTGGTTTTAATACCAGTAATTTTTAAACAACAATGAATGCCACTCTTGCACTTGAAGTTCGTGGATACATTTTAGGTTGTATAATAATTTACTGGCAATTAATTCTTGATTTCCCTTTCATGAGTTACCTGTAATTTTATGATGTTTTTGGAGATTCCTATTCATCCATGAGCTTCATTTATCACAGAAGGAGTGTGAATACAGCAAAAGACCAACGCGATAAAATGAACCTGAACAGAAAGCAGGCTTCTTAAGCCAGTTACTTCGCATCCTTTCCTTCCATTTTCTTGTCTTAAATATGAGGTATATGGATATTTGATTACAGCTATCTCAACTTAGAAGTGCAGTGCCAATATTTCTTGAAATAAAAACAGATTCTTCAAGTCAAATTTTGTCATTACAAAGTTAAAATTAGTTCCCACTTCAAATAAGCTTCTTTAATTAGGAAATATCCCAACAAAAGACCTCACTTTCTAAGAAACATTGGACTATTATGCTAATTGAAGTGGCCACTGTATAAGTCTTGGGTGGATCTGAAGAAAGTACCAGTTGTTATTCTGGCTGGAGTTTCCAACCACAGTCATTTTGCTAAATTGCATTTTTGTAGAGCAGCCTGATAGGCTACAAGTGTTACTAATTCTATTAAAAAAGCCCTTTTTTACTATTCTTTCATACTTAACCATCAAAAACCTTAACAACTGTCTATTTTTAAATGATATAGTTCCATAAGCAGATTGAAATACTTGAATAACCACTACATGATAATTAGGTTTTCCTGAGTGACCACCTTGTTCCTTTTAATTTTCCCAAGCTACAATTCTAAATTATGCAAATCATAAAATTATGTTTTGAAAGTTATATAATTTTATAGTTTGTTCACATAATTTAATTTGAAAAATGACAGGGTTGATATATATGTTTTTAGGACAATAGGTTCAAACTTGAACAGCCCCATGGCAGCCTGTCAGACAGTGTGCATCTCCCTTCCCTCTCCTCTGTGCTCGTCTTCTGCTTCCCAAGGCTCTGGGATCCAGAGGACCTGTTCATACTCTCTTGAGGGAGCATTTCAAGGAAAGCAAAGCCTTGGCAGATAGTCAAAGACATAAATTATTTTAAAAAGCTTAATGAATACAATTTTAATCTACTGATTAAGTCATTTCCATTATGCATGTATATGTGCTATATAAAAAATTTGCCAATATTCTAAAATGCAGAAGGAAAATTTTAACTGGGTTCATTTTCATTACCATCAGAAAAGGAAGTCCAGGAAGCTCAGAGTCCCAAAAAAGTTGGGCCTAAGGAAACACACACAAAGGCACATCATAATTACATTACCCACAATTAAAGATAAGCAAAGAATCTTAAAAGCAGCAAGAGGAAAGGAGACAGTTACCTACAAAGGAGTTCCCATAAGACTATCAGCTGATTCCTCAAAATAAATCTTACAGGCAAGAAGGGGCTGGCAAGAAGTATTCCAAGTCATGAAAGGCAAGGACCTACATCCAAGATTACTCTATCCAGCAAAGCTATCATTTAGAATGGAAGGGCAGATAAAATGCTTCCCAGATAAGGTCAAGTTAAAAGAGTTCATCATCACCAAGCCCTTATTACATGAAATGTTAAAGGGACTTATCTAAGAAATTAAAGAAGATCAAAAACTGTGAACAGTAAAATGACAACAAACTCACAATTATCAACAACCGAACTTAAAACAAAGACAAAAATAAAAATGAACTAAGCAAATAACTAGAACAGGAACAGATTCACAGAAATATAGATCACATGGAAGGTTACCAGTGGGGAGGGGGGAGAATGGGGGAAATGGTACAAGGAAGGTACAGAAAATAAGAAGCATAAATGCCAGGTACAAAATAGACAGGGGGAGGTTAAGAATAGTATAGGAAATGGAGAAGCCAAAGAACTTAATATGTATGACCCATGGACATGAACTAAGGTGGAGGAATGATGGTGGGAAGGGGGTACAGGGCAGAGGAGAATACAGGGGAGAAAAAAGTGGGACAACTGTAATAGCATAATCAATAAAATATATTTTAAGAAAAAGAAAAGTATGCTTCTTTTACATTGTTTACACATTTCCCCCCAAATCCCTCCCTTTTATTTTACTTGATTTAACATCCAATCTATATTTTAACACATTTTTGTTCAAAAATTATTTTCTATTTCCTCAACAAGACACAATAATTACAGAGAATTTATAATCTGTGTATGCAATTTTAAAAGAAATATACAGTATATCAAGTTTGAATGTCATCATTTCTCATTTTTAAAACTTGCCTTTTTTTCTGATTCTCCATATTAATTTCATTCCATATTCTTGCCATCATTTACTTTATCATCTTTCCTTATTTCCAATGAATTTACATCTGAGGAAAAGTAACTAGAAAGTTTTGAAACAATTGTTTTCTTTCACAGTTTCTGTTTCAGTTTGAATTGTTCTTGAGTTATGTTTTTTATTCTTGTTCTTATTATAAAGTAAAAAAAAGTAATGAGAAGAGGACTTTGGATAGAAGATGCTCTTTCATTTGGTTTTTCTGATTGTGTTCTGTATAGCATTAAAATACAAAACACTGCACATTCAAGGTTCTTAAGAAAATCTTTATATGGCTCATTGAGTAAAAAAATCAATGGTTAATGACTAATGGAAATGTATGTGTATAGCCATAACTCTCTCTCTAATATATTTTATATATTCTTAATACTTCTCTTTAGAAATGACACCATTACAAATTTAGTTTTCATCATTTAAATATTTTTATGGATACATAACTCTTCAAGTGTATATGTAAAAATTTAAGTATGAACATTCAGTATTATAATAAAAATTGGCCTATATCTTACAAAATATTTTTCATATAATTTTCACTTGGTAACTTATTTTTATGCCTTTACTTTTAAGAAAATATGTATGAACCTCATTCTTTTGTCCTGACCGAGACAAATATGCCATAATATATCTAACCAACCCTCTGATAGGGCATTTAGATTACTCCTAAGGTATTGCTATTAAAAACTATCTTGTGGCAGCAATATAGTTTAAAAGTTTTTTCCTTCCATCATAGGGGTTTCCTACTTGATAATTCCTAAACTGAAAGTGTTGAGTCAAATAGTCATGCTAAATTTTCTGCCAGAATATTGTACTCATTTATATCTCTGTCAGTGTAACGTATGAGATCACCAGCACTCTAATTTTACAGCCCTAATTTAAGATAGAGTATTTAGACTTTAGTTTCTGATTTTCTATTTTTCATCTTAGCAAAACTGAACCCATTTCCACACACTTATGATCACTTTTGTATATTTTCTGTAAAATATATATATATATATCTGTTTATCTAACTTATTGTATTTTTGGTTCTTTCTTATTGCTTTATTTTACATGAATATTTAAAATTTATTTTTGCTATATGTTGCAGACACTCTCAGGCTCTTGCTGTCTTTTAATTGGTTTAGCATTACTTTTGGAGAACATTCCCATTTAAAAACAGAGTTGTTGCCAATCCCTTTCAAACTTATATATCTTAGTTTAATTTTTGACTTACTCCTGAAGTTTATACCTAACACTTATGTACCTGACTTAGCGCACAGTCTCATGGAAAAAGAGAGAGAGACAGAAAGAGCGATATCAAAACAGAGAAATAAAACATAATAGATTTCAAAGCAAGATCACTTACATAACATTCACCATAATTTGTCTGATCTCGATGCATCCATTCTAGAATGGTGAGCTGCACATTGTGGGGATAGAGAATAGCTTTGAAGTCCCTACAAAGAACAGCCCAGATGAATAAGACCAGCATACTGACTTGCAAACACAAAATAAACAAAGGAAATCTATTTAAAGTAAAGTAAGTAAAAAATCACCATGCATTGTGCAAAAGAAAAAAGTTACCATAAAACTCTCAGGTCCAACAATGATTATTTTCTAATGACAGTTGCAAATAATGAGGATTTTTCAATAATATAAATCATTCCATGAAACCCAAGTGGACTGACTTCTGCAGATAAGGAGGTACCCTGTCTGGAAAGGGTGTTTGTGCTACAGATGCTTTGTTCTGCGATTTGTCAAGTATACTCTGGACATACAGTGCTTCGATCTGGTGTGCCCTAGCCTTTCTTCCTATTTTATATAACTTGGGAGATCTGGCTTTCTCAGCTTTCCCTCCTCCTCCCCCTCCTCTTCTCCTCTAGCTATTTCAACCCTGATGGCTGTGCCAGGGTATTAGGCAAGTTACGAAGGTGTTGCTGCAGTAAAACCTTAGTGAGTTTATTGTTCTTTGTGTCACTTGGTAACTTTGTCCATGTTGGAAACTTTCAGAGAACTTAAGTTAAAATCAGTTATGTGATCTTAGATATAATAAAATACTCTGCTAATCCCAGCTCTTTTCTTACCATTTTACTGCTTACTAAATACAAGAAACATCTTACAAAAAGGCTACAGAACTTTGGCTCATCTACCAAAATCTTTCTTTTGTTTTTCTAATTCTTCTAAAAATCCGTGCAAATAGGTGAAGCTTCATTCTATTGCAATTACTTACTCTATGATTCAGAGTTTTCAAAAATAATACATATCTGTGCTCATGACAATAAATAGTTCTTTCATGGACAGTGAGATTTGCATCTGTGAGGGAGTCAGTTGCTAGAAAGAGGCACCTTTTTAGGTGATTAAGATACAGGCCTACCAGAAGCTGGCCTGGAATTCTTTGGCTTACCAATTTAAAATCGTGAATCTCTTTTCTGTATTCATCACATAGTACATAAGTGCACAAGAAACACTTCACTTGTCTCCATTAAATGCATACTATGGGAGTTTGTAAAACCCTTCTAGGTAAAGATTAAACATTTCTTGGAACTCTCATTGCTTAATACCTAGCATACCTTGGTCACTCCACATAAGAGTTGATCTTAAACAGGAACACCTCAAGGCTTTCTCAAAATTCCACTAGGTATGATCATTATGGAAAAACAGAACTCTTGATGCTTAGCTTCTTTTATTAAGCAGCTTAATGGTAACTAAAACAAAAAATATATGAACAGTAAATAACTCACCATGTAGACTGTGCCATGCCCTTCATTGCTATGAAGATACCATGATAAGACGCTTGCTTAATTCATTGCTTTAGAGATGCAGCCCTCAGAAAACATTTCACTACCAACTATAGCAATTGTTGAGAATACATTTTAAAAGACACATTTAGGAAAAACCATTTAAACATAATTCTAATCTTGACATCTTTATATTTGATGTGGTTAAAAGACGTGTGTGTGTGTGCGTGTGTGTGCATGCGTGTGTACTGTGTCTCTCATGTATAGTAATTACTCGTTTATCTTCTGTCTCCAACAGAGGAGCAGCAAGTATCAAGTGGAGTGGTTTATCCATCTCACTGTCAGTGTGCTTGTCAGTAGTATTTTTGGTTTCTATCTTTCTTTGAATTCCTTACTTTGTTGTCCATAAACTTCAGGTAAACCTTGATATATAATTTACATTCATTTTATAACATGCTTTCTCTTATTTTATTAAAATTCACTTCTCAATATTATATCGTAAAATTATATAAAGATGCTGCCATGTCCCACTCTGTGGGAATGCATCGTTGTGCCAGTTGAGTGTTAACTCTGGTATATGCTCATGCACTCGAGAGTACTAACTATCTCATAGTGTCTCCTGGTCAGTCACCTCTTACCATCACCCAGTGTCTTCTAGTTCTATAGTATGTGGCTAATTTCACATGAGACTTTTGTGGACTGTCTGTGGCTCCTTCAGCTGTGGCTGAAATGTTTGTTGCTTTTGCAATTTGCACTGATTGCCTAAGAAAAGAATGGTTTGTTTTGCAAGGGCTGCTTTTAGTTTAGTGGGTTCTGTGCATAGTTAGCTACACTGCTTTTATTTTGTGGTGATGGTCCAGATTGTGTTTTTTGGAGGCATTTATTACATTCTTACAAATTACACATGTTACTGAAGGGCTGTTTTTATCCATACATGGAGAAGAGACACAGGACTTGACTGAGTAAAAAACCCGATGAATAGGATCATGTCTCAAGTAGTTAAGAAGGAACAAAGAAATACTTTTCTAGAATGCTTAATCCAAGTATTAGAATATTTTCATATTTTAAATTAGTTTAAGTACATTTAATGTTATTCTGGTGTCCTTAGCACCTCCAATGATAGTATCTGCTTGATGATCTGTTCTGTGATAATTAAGAATGATGTTAATTTTTACTGTTATTGTATGTTATATATTACAGATGCATAGTGTGTGCAAGATGATATTTATTAAGATGGCCTTATTTAGGTCTTAACATAGAATGTTGAAAAACCATTTTCTCTTTTATTGATAAGGAAACTGAGTCTCTATAAGTTCAGTAATTTGACTAAGTTCATGCACCTAGAAGCAGGACCAAAATGAAAATTTAGCTCTGAATGACTTCAAATTTTTTGTTCACCTTGTTCTATAATCTCCCCATTATTTTTCTTAAAAACAAAGTCATTGTTTCTTTTTTTTTTTCCCTCATGGGTGTGTTCTGCTGTTACAGAACAAACCCAGGAGTGGGGTGATCAATATACTATTACAGGATGAACCCACCCTGTGCTTTGTGGGTCCCCCACCTTGTACTAGGTTTGCCTTGCCCTCCACCAGGGAAAGACATCTCTCCTTGCCAGAGATTGGTGAAAAGGAAAGGGATTATTTGTTTAAAGAGTTATACAAATGTAAGGCTAATGACTTAATGTCTTCATTGAGATTCCAAAGTCCTTTAGAATACCCACAAATGCATGGTCCTTCCTTCCCCCCTTTGCCCAGTCTGGGATTCTGTATCTCAAAAGAAGAAATAGAAGTCCATGATTCTTCTCTGCCCAAGCTGCGTGGTCCCCAAAAGACTCCTATGGCTGCGGTGCCTGGGTTTAAATCCCAGTGCCAATCTTCCTCTGCCACAGCATTTTTGACTCCTCCCACAATTGGCCACAGCTGCCACCATTCCATATTTTTCCAGCTTTACTGGGCTGCCATCGTAAGTCTGGGCAGGTATGGCCATATGAACTCTGTGGAGCCAATCTTCTCCAAGCTTTTACGCAGGTTCTGTAACCAGGGGGACTTGCCTCCCAGTTACATCATGGGTGGAAGTCACTCCCATCCCCCTGGCTCAAAGCATGGCCACAGCTATTTAACATATCTATGAAACCAGTTAAAGGTTATAGATATGTTAAATGACCATTCTAAAGGTTATCTGCAAAACTGTTGCTATGTAAAACAGCTCTCAGTGGCCCTGCTCCTATGTCCCATCCCCCAGCTCAGACTTGTTGGGGTGAGGACATCCTATATATATATTTTTTTCTAATATTTCCTGGACACTGAGTTCGGGACCCCATTACAAATCTTTATTTGCCTTCCCTCTTGGCTGCACCCTGTCACACTGCTATTTCAGTCTTCTTTTAGGTGCTATCTAACTAACTAACTAGAGAAGTAACTAACTCTTATTTGTCTAAACTTATTCAGCTAAGATCTACACAGAAAACATTTGCTTTTCATAACTGTGCAGGCCAAATAATGTTTTTGGTTTTATATTTGCATAAAAGAGAAAAGTTCTGTCTCAGACTTATGTGAGCTTGGACAAGCTGAAGATACCTGTCAAACTAGTATTTCTTTTTTTGCCTGTTTATATCTTAAATATTTAAGATAGCTAAGTATAAATGTCACCTCTCCTATTCCACAAAGCCTAAGTTTGCCTTCCTTTGGAAAAAAAACATAAGTCAAAACTTATAGCTTATGTTTTAATTCATTTACTACTAATTAAGTACATCTATGTTCCATGTTAACACTGTTAAACTGAATTATAATGAACAATAGCAATATAATTTTAAAATTTATTTATCTATGTTAAAAAAGAAAAAAGATACATTAAATTTTGTATATCCAAAATATTACTATTTCAGAATGTCATCATGATAACATAGTAATGAAATATTTTATGTCCTGTTTTATATTAAGTCTTTGAAATCTGTTGTGTATTGAACACTGTCTATCCCAATTTGCACTGGCCACATGTAGAGTACGCTGTAGCTATATGTGGCCAGTGCCTACAGCCCATTCCCATCACAATTCTAAGCACATGTAGTGTTGCATGTCTTATCTCGTATGCCCCTCACATTAGTCTGATATTAATTCCATGTGACAGCTAAGGAAGAGGGAACACAGACAAGTTGTTTAAAGTCACACATCTATATGAAGGTCAGACAGTGAATTTAGCTCATTGTGACGGCAGAGTTTTTGATCTTAACATGTTACTCCTAATTCTGTGTTTTACTTAGCTGTTAGTAAAAGTTGGCTAAATCTTTGTCTGATAAACTCAGAGTTAGGTGCCCTTCTTTCTCTTTTTATTGTCTGTGTGAATTTGGTAAAGAATGCTGAGTTGACATAGCTGTGGACTACAGTGTTTTGTGGTCAAAGTGTTATGATAAGAATGGACTTAGATTGCACAAGTACATGTTGTTCTTTTCAAATGATGTACCTTGACATGGCCCCAAAGAGATTTGATCTAAGAAATTCTTGGCCCTTCTACTGAATGAGTAAAGAAGAAGACTTTCGTGGGTGGGAAGTTGGACTGAGCTAGGTGGTGAGCCCACTGCATTTTAGTGTTTACTGGTTTCATGTTAATTTGAAGAATCTAAGTTGTATCTAGTGCCATTATACCTTCCAAATTACTTGTATTCTTTTTTTCTTTGAAAAGGAAATAAGAGGTAGTTTTTGAGGTAGTTAACTCTGCTGACAACAAAATTATTTGAAACATCTTAATACTGTTTATAATGGGTAATTTCTTGAGGAATATTGGTTTATCATTTCACTAAGAATTCTGGATAGAATTATTTAAGCAGGTTATTTAGCTTCATAGACACTAATGCACTTACTTTTTTTACATAAGGTACCAGAAATATTTCAAGTGGAAACCTAAAATATCTTCCCTGGCATTCTCATGGAGTGATTCTAATGAGAACCATTATCCCCAGGCTGCAGATGAGAAGTGGAAGTGGTGCACTGTCCCCCATCCCAGAGGTCCCTGGTGAAGGAACCCATGGAGGACTTCACAGGGTTTCCCTCAGAAGTCATTCTTCTGCTGTTTTTTCCACATTCCCTGGTGCTCTTTTGGTTGTATCATGCCCATTGACACATTGATGGCTTTTGCCAATTATCAGCGTAAAACTGGGAGAAATACTGAAAGTCAGGGTGACTCCCACACATCCCTTTTGCTGACTGGCTGCATAAAGACTGAGGAGAAACAAAGTCTTGTGTAGTTTACAGATGGTGGAATAAGTTCCATATGCTCACCACACAGGCAGTTTGTGTACACAGCAACGGCTGTCCCAGCACCTATATTTAATTTCCACACAAAATAGGAGCTTTGCGAAAACCCTCACCACATTTTACTGTGTGTCTGCATAATTTAAAGTTTTCCTTTATGAATCACACATTGAGAAAAATTGTGCTCCATCCACATGAACTATTAATTTATTTACAGAAGAAAATTCTCCCCTCCACCCCATCTCTTTCCCCTTCTTTCTTTTAAAACTCACATTCAAATTTTTGCGTAAGCCAATAACAAAGAAGAGATTAACTCTTTCACTGCCTTCTGAGCGTCACAAGCCTCCAACTTTAACATTTCTATGTTGCCTGGGCCACCTCTCAACTTGTTGTGGGGTTCCTATGTTGTCTCCATGTTACAAAAATATGTCTCAGTACTCCATGGCCCAATTCTTTTATTTTTATTTTTCATTTATTAATTTGAGAGAGAGAGAATTGTTTTTGCACATATTTATGGAAATTAGCTGCATTGGCTAATTTTTGTATGTGCACTGACCTGAGATCAAACCCACAACTGTGGCATATTGGGATGATGCTCTAACCAACTGATCTACCTGGTCCATGACCCAATTCTAAAGACCCTAGAAAGTTAAGGTGGCCCAGATCTTCTTCCTTGGCCAGGTTTACCAGTGAGGAAATTGGCTGCATATGAATTGAATACCCAGTACACACCCTGATCCATCGGGCTCTGGCTAAGGGAAGTTTTGTGCAAGAAGTTGGGTTAAAAATACAGAAAATAACCTCAGACTGTGGTTATTTTCAGGGGTGGGTGGATATGGATCCTGGCCTCTCTCTTTTAAATCTGCAACTTGATTTCTTCCTGTGATCATTCTCTCTCTCCACATAGTGAATAGGTAGTAACTTGTACTTAATTTAGCAATAGCATTGCTTTAGACCTTTAAACTTTATTTGACTACCCCTCTAAGTCCCTGTGTTAATTTAAATAATAATAATTTATATGAATAAGTCTGGTCAGGCCCAGCCAGTATTTCATTACTATCCTGATGTCCTTCATATGTTAGAAGTGTGAGAGATAGATAAATAATTTAGTAAGAATAAATTAGTTCTTTTATAGAGAAAGGAATTACACTTATTGAGCACATACTATATACCATATATATATTTTTTAGACATTGAAATTAAGAACATTGTAACAATATATACCACATATTTGTATACACTCTCCCTTAATCCTCACCAGAAGCTATTGAAGTTGATATTACTTATCTCCATTTTGAATTTGATTGAACAGGCTGAGAAACAGCAAGTTACTTTGATTACAACCAAATGGCTAGTAATGGGCTGCAGTGTAATCTGAGTTTAGGTTACTCTGTTTCTGCAACTCCTGATTTTTCTGCCACATTTCTCCAACTGTAAGCAAAAATTCAATCTATTTAAGAAACTGAGTAGGCTCTAAGTTTTTGCTCAATTTAATTTTCTTTGCAAATATTATTCATCACCAGAGAGTTATTGGGGAGAATATACCACTCCTTCCATTTCAATTCCCTAAAGGGAACAAAAGATCTGGGCTCAAGGGGGAACATACATGGTTTGACAAAAATCCTTGCAAAATCCTTGTCTATTAAGTTTCCTGAAAGGTTCATCACTGTGCTGATGTGCTGTAAGAAGGTGACATTCTTTTAAAATTATTTTCTATAATAATAATGATGGCATACTTTTCAGAAAATTTTCCTGACCACATAATGGATGTTTTTTCTTTCATATTATTTTTCTCACCTATAATACATAAAAATATGGATTAGTTATCAATATTCATATACATTTTTTCTGAAATCCCAGTGATTTAAATAGTTATGTCAAATTGTTCCTTTGCATCCCAACAGGATTTATTTATTTATTTATTTCATTATTTTTTGTTCTCACTATTGAAAGAGAAAAAAAGAATTATCAAGATCCCATGCACAGTCTCATTAATATTATGTTTATCATGACCTTATGACTTAAAGATCTTACAGAATTTTAAACTTTTTTTGCATTAACATTACATTATTACAAGCCTATTGTGCTTTTCACTTTCCATATCTTCCCCTACAAATATCTCTCTCATCTCTGTAACCACCTTAAGAGAATTTGGCAAGAAAAAGTAAAGAAAGAATAAGAGGTATATGAATCACTTCCTACCCTGCAATTAACACATGAAGGGAGAACTCAGTGGAAAGTAATTCCTCAGGAATACACGGTTCTTGTCTTTGAGCCAACATAGTTACCCTCTGTTATTCATCAGTGGCCATTTTGTAAATAAGAATCAACTTTAAGTGTTTTAGCAAATTAGAATTCATACTGCTCTTCTCATTTAATTTAAGGGTTTACTCTGCATTCACTGTACAGAATTGTTAAAGAACAATCCCCTTTGGCAAAAGCCCCAGTAAAACTCTATGAAAACATTTCTTTAGAAAAGCAACCTTTTAATGTTCGGTCTATGCATAGAGTATTTGTTTATTTATGTATATAGTGAGTTGATTAACCAGTATTTTATGACCATGACAAAAATGAGTTCTAAGGTTTACTATGTCACTGATTTTCAAGTTTTTGGTTGGCCACCACGTAGTGGATTATGATATCAATTTGGCTGATACAAGTAAACCTTGAGAAGAGAATGTGAGAATGCCCTGTATCTAGTGAAAGGGAGCATCATGAGTTGGTACCATTAAGCATCAAAGTGAAAAATATTATCATGCATTTTCAAAGTAAAAATAAGCTTCCTATTGGGAAACATTTTCTTCAATTATACATACATTGTGTATACATGTGTCTGTTTATATATTTACATGTGGTGTATGTTTCAGATCACTGCATATAATATATTCACTGTGGGTCATTGTAAAAATATTTGAAGGTCACAGAAATAAATCAACAAGAATTTTAAACATGTGGGGTTTTTTTGTATGTTGCTTAGAGACTGGGATACTAAGTGAAGACTCTATTTTCTGAATGGCCACATGTAATCAACAGGTTAGAGACTGGCAGTCTTAGATTCTTTAATCTTATTCAAATCTTTGGAAACTGTGTTTTTAAACCATTGATCAAAAAAGGTTTCCGTAATGTGTGTTAATGAAAAATTTCTTCTACAGAATCATTAATATTCTCCATAAGAAATAAGTGCAGTTACTTTTAGCAAACAAAAGAATACAAATAAATCAAAATTGAACTACAGTGGTCCTGGTATGTATGTTATGTACATATGCACATGTGTATGTGTGTGTACATCTACGTATACATACATACATTCATACACAAACATGCACAAACATTTTCAAAGAAAACTTTGCTAGACATAGCTAATAGGGCAGGAAGACTTTATTCAAGATTATTGCAATAGGGGGAGAGATTGAACTCAACTCCACTAAAAGAAAAAGTAGGAATGTTTTTAAGCCCTGGGGTGAGCTACTAGGAAGAGTAGTGGAGGATGTTAAGGGAGAGGTTGGTCAATGTCATTACACCACCTGTCTGCTAATTGTCACCCATCTAAGTTAGGCCTCTACTTTCCCACAGAGACTGGGAGGTGGGGGCTCTATCTTTTCTGATGATTCCCTGATGCCCGAATTCTTGAAAAATATAATCCTGGACTATAAGATAGGAAATAGGTTGAGAGAAGATTTACATCTGAAGTGGACTGACAAAGAATTTTTAATTGCAAGTTTTCTAATGTAAATGCTCCAAGAAAAGAATGGTAGGGGCCTCTAGTCAGGAAGACACCTGTCTAAAATTTAGTCAAGCTGAGGTGAATATTAATACCATCTTGATATATATATATATACACACAAACACATATATGAAAGATTAAATCTTTCAATAGGCAAGAACTTATTTAAATGGTCCTGGATTATTATGGTAAAATATATATGATATTTGTAATCTTATCTTGATGTAATTTTAATTTTTTATTCCCAAATTTGAGAATGAATATATATACATATATATATGTGTGCGTGTGTATGTGTGTATATATATATATATATAATCTCCCATCCCAATCTGGGAACAGAAACATTGAATATAAGAAGTAATTTATTAACAGTGATGTATTTTCTAGAATCTGTTAGACATCATTCGGGGGAAGAATAACCTTATACTGTTATAGTCTCTATAAATATTGCTTAACTGTTAATTGTTTAAGTGTTAAAACTTTTACATAAGAAGAATGATATTCATATTCAACTTACTTCTTTCAAACAATCTAAAAGTTGCTTTTCTGAAAAGACTGTAAGGGCTGTCAAAATCCATTTTACCAAAAGAGCTCAGGCATGATTGTAGTGAATGTATAAGCAGCTGGAAAGAACATTGATAAACAGTGGTCACAAAATTTCAAGGAGAGATAGAAAGTTAAATTAAGAAAAAAATCTAGATTATAAAGTTAAATATACAAGTATACATTACCCAGGAATTACATGCCTAGGTATTTACCTAAGAGAAATGAAGACTCACATCACACCAATTTGTACACAAAATCTGATAGCATCATTAATCATGATAGCTAAGCAGGATGCAACCTAAACGCCCAATAAGATCTAAATGGCTGTGATGGTCATAGTATATCCATACAACGAAGCCTCACTCAGCAATAAAGTGATTGCATTATAGTCAGGTCACATGGATGAATCTCAAAAACATTATGTTGAGCAGAAAAAGCTAGACACAAAAGAGTACGTACTCAATGTTTCTGTTTACGTGAATTTCTAGAAAAAGTAAAATTGATTTATAGTGAGAGAAAACGTATCACTGGCTACCTGTACCAGATATAGAGTGGAGAGGGAAAGAACTGCAAATATTTTGGGCAATAGGAAAGTGTTTGTCTTATAGTAACATAGTTATGCAAATATTGATATTGCTCAAAATACACTGAAGCATATGTGCAAGTTGATATATTTTTATATGTATATTATACCATAATGAATTTCTTTTAATAAAAATAATTATAAGCCAATGGTAAAAGGCAAAGGGCCTGAAGCAACGTTACCTACATAAAAGCTTTAAAATAGAGACATGATCAAGTTGCTCCAAATTAAAACAGCAACAACAACATCGACAACAAAAAACAGGAAAATGCCCACAGGTTTCTGTAAATATACATTTTTATTTAATAGTAAGTTGTCTAAAAATTAGAGCTTTCTGAAAATTGAATAAACTTACATTCGAGATGGCAATATCCTTTTCGATGAAGAGATGCCAGTATAAGCTGATGATCATTCATCAGGTGTGTTATAGAAGTACCTTAGAGACTGAAGTATATAGTAACCAGACTTTAAGAAAATTCAGTAATATGGCAGAGTTCTGCCTATAATATTTTCAAAAATAACACCTATTTTAATTGTAGTCTCCAGTATTGCATTTGTAGGCAACAAAGTTAGATCTGGGAACAGTCTATATATTTTTAAAGAAGTACCTAATCTGAAAAGGAAGAGAAACATAAAAGCGTTGTAGCAAAATGCTGTAAATTCCATAATAGGGGTATTCCCAAAGCTCTAATATGACATAGAAGCAGTGTCACATTCTTAATGTGTTAGCTCTTCCTGAAATATTTAAGTATTCATTGGGACAAATTATAATAATTAAGGCATGAATTATTTATGGAGGGATTCCTGTTATCCTTAAAATATTGGGAGATTATTTTAACATGCAACTATTTTTAGCATACCTCCAGTAAACTTTCAAAACATATCTTTCAAAACCCAAATGTATTTATCATCTAGTTTGTACAATGCAGGAAAACCTCAAGGTAAAATGCAATGTTTCAGAATATTCACCATTTTACATTTTCTAGGCTATGACATTTTTCCATTTAGTATAAATAATTGACTATGAACTATGCAAAGACTTGCATTCCCTGAATGACTTTCAGATTCATTAGAAATGGCAATTAAGATGAACTAGTCCCCTCCATCACCACTACCCACTGTGCCTGCTTCCACTTAAGCACTGAGGAAGGTAACACAACTCAATTTGAATTTGAAATTCAAGATAATGGAACTAAACAACATAGTCCTATCCTTTTCCTCCTATTTTTCCTTAGAGAATTTTTGAGGTCAGGGATTTGTAAAATGAACATATTAAACCAAATTTAACAATAAAATGGATCATTGATATCATTCAAGAAAGCAATCCCAGCTTCCACTTATCCTCAGGTATAAATTGCTTTATCTGAGAAGCAGCTTCAATTTAAATCAAGTCAGAGCACCTGGCTTTCTGAGTTTTAGTATGGAACTCTTATTTGAAGTCATTTCTCAATCAACAGCATCTCAGTACTTATAGCAATATACTTAGCTCGGCAGAGACCTGGATGTACAGAAGTGCCATTCCTCCAGAAGACAGCTACTTTCCTAGTGTACCTTTTATCCCAGCCCCACCTCATGTTAAAGCCCCTGATATCATAGCGAATTTTTCATCCCCACTACAGACCCTCATTTTGGCAGAAATTGATCCTCCATTTTTGTGCTATGTATTAACAAATAGGAATTTAACCAGATTCATTGAGAATATAACATCAACAAGCATTCCTTTTTTGAAGTTGAAATTCTTTTTAAAAAAATTTTTATTGTTATTCAATTACAGTTGTACGCCTTTTCTCCCCATCCCTCCAATTCTTAAAACTTACTCTCCCCTCTGCAAGAAACACTGATTCCCTTACTCCTTCGCCCCCTTAGTTTACCTACCTCATACTTCAGTTGAGACATTTTAGCCCCAGGGCTCTGTTGGTTGGAGCATTGTCCTGTGCACCGAAAGTTTGTGGATTGATTCCGGAACAGGGCACATACCTTGGTTGTGGGTTGGGTCTCCAGCCGAGACTTCTACGGGAGGCAAGTTATTGATATTTCTCTGTCACATCGATGTTTCTCTCTCTCCCTCAAACCAATAAACCTATGCTTGGGTGAGGATTAAAACAAAAAGATTTCATCAGGATGCTTTTCCTCATCTGTCCAGATGAAGACAGGCTTCCTGTTCTATAGCTCATATTATCTTGTCTACCCTGTCTATATTTAGTAGAATTAGCCATTATTCATTAGACTATAGGCTATAAAAAATTTAGATAATGCTTGCTTTTTCCAACTTTGTAGTACCAGCACCTAATGCAATGCCTGAGACATAGTAAAAACTCTACAAATGTTTAATGATTAATTAATAAATAAATGAATAAATGTGTTAATGACAGGGTAAATGGATGAATTCTTATAATACATAATATGCTTACAAAGTCATTTCATAAATATTTATCAATTTACACATACTTTTATATCTTAGAATTACATTTACATTATATTTTAGAATTTGAATTGATTTATATCAGCAGGGATATAGGATTTAACTTGAATAAACTGTGACAACAGATGTGAAAACATTTATAAATGAGTAAGCAGTATGCCAAGTAGAAAAGAAGGCAGGAAGAAAAATAATTAAAAGCTATTGCTGTATTCTTGACTTATTATACTAAATATTATTTATTATATCTTATGTCTCACACATATACACATTCTTGCTAGCATGGTATCATATACATTATTATAATGTCCATTTCTTTCTTAATTCTTTTAAAGTCTGTATCTCACCTGTGGGGCTATTGAATTGCATTGTTTTAAACCACTCCTTCAATTTGTCAAGGTCATATTATGGTCATGTTGAATATTGATCTTAACATTAAGAGTGTTAGTCAGTCTTTCCAACTACAGATAAATGTAAATTACTACATTTGTAGACTTTTTTATCATCCAAGTCATTGATGAAAATATCAAACAGCCTCTGGCCCAGGACTGACACCTACATAATAAAACTTCCATCCATCTCAGATAACAAAGAACTACTAATGATTTTGAATTGTTCTACATACTCTGCTTCTAATAAATAGGACTTTGGTGCTGGTACATTTTATCAACTTGTGAATAAATTAAGTTATTAATATATTTTCAATATTAATATCTAATATCTGATTTTGAACCTTGGATGAAAAATGTTAGCAATGGCAAATACTACTTGTTCAAGTAGATTAATAATAGTAAAAGCAGTTGAAGTAAACCTTGAATCCATTGTCTTATTTCCTTTCTCACATTGTTTTCATTGTCCTACTTTCTTATTCTGAGCGTGACAGCTTCATGGATTATATCCTTCTCTAGATACTCTGACATGAAAAAGTCTTAGGTAATGATCTGTGATGGATAATGAAATAAATATGGCTGTATCTTCTTAATCATAAATCCACCTCTTGGACATTGAAATGATTTTCTTCATTGTTTGCTATGGGGACTTCTTCCTCTGAATAAACAAGACATTATTTTATCTCTTTATGCAGTCATCTGTTCAGAGCTCTGTATTCCTTAAACACAAATGCATATTCATTCACCTTTGATCCCCAGTGCTTAGCACATAGAGTAATTGTTCAATAGACATTTGTTTAATAAATTAAACACTGATATGCCACGAGGTGGGAAAATATGGGGGTATGAATGGCCCTTCTGAACTCTAAGAACAACATACATAGAATGGAATGGATGAGCAATCAAAGGAATTATGTAGATTATATAGCTATTATCTATTTAATTTAAAATTATATATTATGAGCATCTTTGGATGCCCTTGTAGGTTTTTACATTCTCATGACCTGTTGCTTCTAAGGATATCTCCCTATATCTTAACACAACCACTTTCAGGAAGCCGAGAAATTCTTAAGTAAATGAACAATTCTAGAAACTGTTTCTAGTACTTGAAAAATATATAAAATATGTTTATTAAACATTTTCAACCAGACTTAGATTTTATAGGATTTGGCTTACGGAGGAAATAAAATAACTAAATAGTCAATATGATAAGATGTATATATGTATATAAAATTAGCATTCATTTTACACTTTAAGGTAATGGGTGTTCCCATGACTGGTTTGCAGACTTCCAATAATAAGAAGTAAGTCATATCTTTCCAAGTCTTTTTTATCACCATTTTAATATTCTCTACAAATTGCATCAATTCTACCACCATAAAATGCTTTCCAATGAAAACCAAATGACTTGTTTAAGTATTTGCAATGACGTTTAGTTAAAGTAGACTTAAAAGAGTGCGATGCAGCATGCTGCAAGTTACTATGTTTATTTGTTCCGGAGCAAAGTGGGTTCTGATAATTTTGCACTTTACTTGCCTTTCTCTCCATAATGACTAACCTCTTTTTCTTTTACTATGGACTTTGGAAGAAGGGGAGGAATCAAATCAAGGAAAATGTATAAAGGAGACAACTGTAATTGAACAACAATAAGAAAAAGTTAAAAAAAAAACAAACCAAAGAGAATGTATAAAGGACCCATGGATAAGGACAATGGGATTGGAGACTTGAATGTGGGTGACTGGGCAGGGCAGGGGAGAGTAATGGGGGGAAAATAAGGACAACTGCAATTGAACAACAATAAAAGTAATAAAACAATTAAAATTATCTTGTTTTTCTTATTATGGAAGCCAATTTTTATGAGAAAAGTTGCGTTTACAAATATTGAATGTCTTCATATTAGAAATAACTCTAACACAATTATTTTGCATTTGGGAAATGTGCCATTGTCTTCAGGAAAGCTAAATACAAATGCCATTTTTAGTAGGAGGTTATAAAATGTGTTATACTTTGGGGTTACATCAAAAGATATTTTTTCAATGTTTCAAACAAATATATTTCAAGAATATTATTAAGAATTTTCAAATAAATTATATGTGATACCCATCAGTTAAAGACATAAAATAAATGCTTGCTATTTCAAAATATATTTAAGCAAAGGAAAAGCTGTGCATAACCAGCATGTTCTGTAAAAAATAATTGATTCATTAAAAAAAAAACTATGAAATCCCATTCTCATTTCTAGATTCTAATTGAAGAATGAATGGGAATAGTAAGAAGAACTCATTACACAATCCATGTTTGCATGAGACAATTATAATTTTTGCATAAATGCCCATATTGTTTGAAATCTTATTAATATTACAGCAGAGTACAGTGAATCATGCTGTAAGAGAAGCAAGTTAAAAGGCTACTAATATTGGATAATATGATGAATAACATTTTGTCAGGTTATTTAGATATGGTCATCTCAAATTGGTGATATAGAATTCAATACTGGAAACAAGAATGTTATAGTCTATTTTAGAATGAAAGCAAAATAATGAAGTCACATTTGCAATAAACTTATTAGAATATCATTTTCCTAAATTTATTTTTGAAGTTCCCCTTATTATTTGAAGGCCTTTTTTTTTTTTTGTCCTCTCTACTCCCATGTTACACCCATTTTTCTTTTCCTTAGATAGCTGGTATCATGAATTTGGTATAAATATTTTCTTTCCATACTTTGCTACTTTAACTATATTTAAATATATCCATGAACAATATATGATTGTTTTGAGTTTTTAAAAATTCCTCCACATTTCACCATGCCAAGTATGTAATCTTGAAACAACATTTATCACATTACAATTAATTCTTTTGCTTGAAGTATGGCGTTACATCTTAAAAATGGTTAACATATATCTTCTGTAAGCAGTACATAACTAAATTTTATTGTCTTTATAATCAAATGTACTGTGACTATTGATGTCTGTTGGGATTTCTTTTGTTATATTTTATTTGTTTTTGTATTGTCTTTATTTACTCACATTTTATTTTTTTTAGGGGCTAGCTTTTTAGTAACTTATATGTACTTTTAGTCATTTCTAAAAATTTCAATATGCATTTCTAACTTTATAAAACCTAAAATTATTCACCATCTCATGTTCTCATGAGCTCCCAAAATTTTAACTCTAATTTCCAATCTTTCATACTATTATCTAGTTCAACTCTGTACCTACCTCCTATTTATTATTCTTATGTTTTACACTCAACAGTTATTTAAATTTATCCTCAAATTGCTAATTTCTTTGTGCATCACTGTTTAGTGCATCTTTTGTTTTTATATTTTTCCTTTTTTAAGTATATTTTATTGATTATGCTATTACAGTAGTCTCATTTTTTTCTCCCCCTTATTTCCCTCAGCTCTGCACACCCTCTTCCACCAGCATTCCACCTCTAGGTTCATGTCCATGGGTCATACATGTAAGTTCTTTGGCTTCTCCATTTCCTATACTATTCTTAACCTCCCCCTGTTTATTTTGTACCTACCATTTATGCTTCTTATTCCTTGTACCTTTTCCCCATTTTCCCCACTCACCCTCCCCACTGATAACACTCCTTGTGATCTATATTTCTATGAATCTGTTCCTGTTCTAGTTGTTTGCTTTGTTGTGTGTGTGTGTGTGTGTGTGTGTGTGTGTTTTAGGTTCAGTTGTTGATCATTGTGAGCCTGGGCTAAAACACGTGAGAAGCAGTTGAGAAGTTTTAAAAACTCCCAATATTCAAGCATCACCCCAGATCAATTAATAAAATAATCACAGGATTTGGGTTCAGGCATCAAAATAGTGTTTAATGCTCCTCAGATGATTTCAATAGCTACCTCCACTTCTATGTCAGTTTTCAGTTACAATTTGTGTCTGCTAATTCCTCTGTTTCTCTATGAATGAATACGTCTTTCTTTACATTTTGTTCTTCAGTGATTTTTTAACTAGATATTAAATGTTAATTTGGATAGCTATATGTCCTCAGTACTTTGAAGTTTCTATTGTCTTCCAGAATGTATTTTCTTTTGGAAAAGAAACAACATATATTTAAGCCTTGCTCTTGCAAACAAAGTGTGTCTCCCCTTGAATTTTTTGGTTTTAGATCCGACTCACTTCTCATTAACTTTCTGCAGTTATTATTATTATTGTTGTTGCTTTTTATGTGTTGCTATGTTTTAGTCAACATGACTATGTGTTTACATTGGGAGAAAGTATTTTCAACGTGAGCCCATCCTATTTACTGAAAGCATCTTCTCTTTCCTTCTTTCCCTCTCTCCCTCCTTTTTTTCCTTCCTCCCTCTCTCGCTCTTCCTTCCTTCCTTCCTTCCTTCCTTCCTTCCTTCCTTCCTTCCTTCCTTCCTTCCTTCCTTCTTCTTCTTTCCTTTCTTTCTCTCATTCCTTATTTCTTTTTTACATTCTTTTTTCTTTCTTTTCAATTAACTTAAATATTTTGAGTCTTACATTTTAATATAGTTTTCCCCTTTCTTGAGATATTAATGCTCAATGACAACATAGCTTGATATTTCACTAGGTCTGCTTTCCTGTGTGTAACTTCATGTGGAGTTCCAGTCTGTTCCATTTGCATAGAATAATACTTATATGTAACTAGCATTATTTTTCCTTCTTATTTACTTCTAAGTTTTACTTTTAGCAGGGAAACTCTCCTGAAGCTCTTTTATCCCTAATGGTTCCAATTCCGTGGCCTAAAAATAATAGATTTCTCCATCACAGAGTCATTTGTCTTTATAGAGCCTAATTTCTCTTTTATGCACAAGTGTTTATGTTATTTGTCCAGTGTAACATAAGTTACATGAAATAAGTTAATTTATTGAATATTACACATAGTGAAGAATCCAACAAACAATATTATTTAGATGTTTATTTCATATTTCTACAATTAACAGTAACCACAATAATAGTAATAAAATTTTAATTTCTATAGCAGTTTTATTTTTTTCTTAAATGCAGTAGAAGGCCCTTCACACTGTATTTGTCAGTTTGGCTTTAAGTTTTTCATTTTGTTGGCTAAAAGACAGATAAAGGGGATTATGGACAGAACTGAGCCTGGTTTCTGCTAATCCCCAACTTGAATTCTTTCAAGGGTTGCAAAATATGATTCAAGAATTTTACAAGCCTTTATAACTTCAGCCAGACTTTGTCATCTGTCTGGTATATGTGCCATCATGGGTGGATTAGGAACTGACATTTTATATCTCTGATCTCAACTGTATGAATATTTGTTTAGAGTGACTATCAACATAGCACACAGGTGATTTCTCCTCTGATGTGCAGATGATAGGATGGTTTTTAGCTGGATCCCCTGGATTGGACTGGGACAAACTATCAGAGGGCTGCAAGGCAAATATTTAGTGAACTCAGATTTCATATGTCCATAGGTAGAATGTAGAGCCATTGCTTTTATTCTAAAAAAACTATTTATTATAATTGGTGTTACATTAAAACTATCTCATATATATATAGCCATTTATCTGAATCAATAAGGGTGAATTGATTTTCCATAATACCATGTATATGGAGTCCTCCTTAGTTTAGAATTAAGATTCTATTTTTTCCTATCATCTTTCCTCTTACTATCCTCTAGGAAAACAGTCTTAAAGCATCACAAGAAATGTTTTATTCAATATTATTTAAATACCCTAACCCTTATTAGATGTTTTAATATTTTCAAAGTCATATCTCATGTTCATCTTATGGAAATCAGGTTACATTGATGCTTTGGATATTATCATTTATCAGTAAATTATATGTTAATATACTCAGTATACTTTATAAAATCTGTAATTTTAATAAGAGAATGGATTACTTTAAATAGTTTAGTAAACCTTAGAAAAGATAAAGCTCAAAGTCATGGATATTGAAAAGACACAGAAGCTTTGAGACCTTGGAATTTAGAGCCATTTGTTCCTTCCCTGTCTTCCTCAGATGGGGAAATGCAGGCTGGCACCTTAGCGAGATCTGGAAATCCCTCAAAAATTATCTGCCTTTCTGATAGAATTAAAGAGTAATTTAAAGTTTTAATAACTGCAGTACTGATCACATGAATTGCATCACTCATTCAAAAATATTTTAAAATCTACCTTTTGCCAAGCATTTTGCTAGCTTTCAGAGATGAATAAAATTGTCCCTAGTCTAAAATAACTTAGAGCAGAAATCCCTAAGTATTAGTCAATGCTGAGGAAATTAAGGATGATGCTGTGAGGAATGTTAAATTTATTAAGTTAAATATAGTATTCTATTTTTGAGAAGAGAGAGCCCTGTTTTCATTTTAACAAGTGAAATGAGAATAGTTTGTTTTGCAGTTTTTATGTAGCAAAATAAGAAGTTGGTAATGTGATATAAACTTTGTCCCCCAGGGTAGTGACCTAAGGGCAGTGTTGCGAAGTCTACGATAGTGCACAGTGATGTCCCAGGCCTTCACGTTCACTCACTGCACTCTCACTGACTCACCCAGAGCAACTTCTAGGCCTGCGATCTCCATTCAAGGTAAGTATCCTATACAGGTTTACCATTACTTATCTTTTATACCATATTTTTCTGCACCTTTTCTATGTTTAGATACACCAATACCATTCTGTTATAATTGCCTGTGGTATTCAGGACATTAATATGTGATACAGGCTTGCAGCCCAGGCGCAGGAGGCTACACCATATACCCCAGGTGTGTAGCAGGCTGTACCATCTAGATTTCTGTAAATGACCTCTACTAACTTCGAACAATGACAAAAATCGCCTACTGGTGCATTTCTCAGAAAGCTCCTTATTGTTAAGGGGCATATGACTGGTATCGATTTTCTGTTGTGTCCTCCAGTATTCAGTGCACTCATGTCAGTCGCTTCATTTATCTGATCTCTCTCTCCTCTGTCCCTTTTCCACTTCTCTTGCTGGTTCAGACTGAAACTAACTCACGTTTGGTCTTCAGCTACTCATGAAAAATGTAGCTGCTTGTCTTACTCACTGCAGTTGCAACTGGCCAGGAGCCTTTTCTTCTGACATTTGCACAAAAGTAAGAGGAGTGCTGTGTCTCATATCTCCTTGTGGTTTAGGGACTCCTGCCATCCATAAGGTCAAACAATTTTCCTAATAATACTTAGACATCATTGCATTTTTCATCTTTATTTTTTCATAAATGTAGTTTTCTAGATTGTGTGACTCCTGTGGTATCAAACCGGTTGGATGCAAAAATAATTGAGCCAGATATTAAAGAGCTTTGTAAAATAATGTCCCTTTTCTCCTTGATATTTTTCTCCTTGCACGTATAGCTATTATACTTAAAATAAGTGTTATTTAGACTCATGCAATGTTCTTGCTTTTGTTATTTAAAATCAATTAATTAAAAATTCTCAGATTTAACTTTGAATGCATGAAATAACTATAACCTACAAAAACTGAAGAAGTTTGAGGTCTACAATAAGAACGTAAGGTATCCTTACGGAAAACAAACAAACTGCTAATCTAGAAGATTAAATTAGTACTCTCAGCTCTGATTCAACCTATTAATTTCCTGAATATAAAGTTTAGTGTTAACTTTCTGTAAATGCATCCATCATATTACTTGGAAGAAGAGGTAGAAATTTTTCTGGGGTAATATTTACTTTATCATAATAATTTTTAAAAAAGTACTAGTGAACAAAATAATGCTTTCAAACACAAAGAAACACGGGAAGAAGTTTAGACAATCATCCAGAAAGTACACTTACAAATATGTAATTCAAAATTATTTTTCCCCTGAATTTCCTTTTGTTGAGAATTTGAATATGCATGAGAATAGCACTGGCCATACTAGTTCACACATGAATTGGCCTGAGAATGCTGAAGTTATTTTATGGTTCTGCAGCTTCAAATGTTATGTTTGTATGCTACAGGCACAGGAATTGCCTTTTACTTTTTTGGTTTTCAATTTAACTTTCTTTTATGTCTACAGCTTTTCAAACTTTCATGTACAATATTCTTTTTATATTCTAGTAGTAATGTAGAAAATATTTTCTATATTTTCTAAATATATATTTTTGTACATAGAGATAACTCAGTTTACTGATTATCTTCTGATTACTTTAAGAATTATATAATTTAATGTCAGCTATTACTGTTTCAATGATTACTACTGTGATTCTATAAAAATCAGAATGAAGTATAACTTAATATTTATTATTGCCAAAATATATAATAAAATATCCTATTTTATAGTTGTTTTAAATATAATTATATTATCGTAAACCATAATTTGTGTTCAGACATTAATGCTAAACATTCTAGTAAGTTCATGACATAATTTTCCAGTTTATCATAAGTTTCAAGGAAAATTATCCATATTTATCAGAATTTTCTGCTTTCCAGTACACCCTTTATTTTAAGTAGCATCACAACATATTTCTTTAACATCAATATAGCAGAATTGAATTTTAACATCAATATAGTATAATTAAATTTTAGAATCAATAAATTTCAGAGATAGAGCAACATGGATACAGAAGAAATTATGCAAATGTTTCTGTTGGACTTTGAATTTTATCATTTTATTTTTATATTTAATTATGAAAATGTACAAAGCATTCAAGAGTAAGACTAATGGTACAATGGCTCTTGTGAGTAATTTTCAAATTTAACACTTATGAAAATTCTGCGGCCTTGTCTCCATTTATCTTCTTTCTCTTTTTTTGTGGGAGTTTTAAAAATCAGAATTTCTAAAGTTTTAATGCCTATAAAAAAATTTTTATTAAGTACCAGGAGAGGCTGATGCTACTGGTCTGGAGACCACACTTTAACACATTTGCAAACCATGCTTCTGATATGCTTTTTCAGCAGTCCAATTCAACGCATCTCTCAAAATATGGATATTTTCCTACAGAAACATATGCTATTAATTGACTTGAAAATCAACAATAAGTCCTTGACCCTCTAATTCCCAACCCATAAGCACATTTCCTCAATTATCTTAGTTATTTACATGTTCCACCACTCAGTACACAATTTGTCTTGCCTCTTAAAATTTAGTTTAATATGTAATAGTCTCCCATTAAAAAAAAAAAATCCAATGACTAGTGAATGTTATCCTGTACCATATACCACCATCTGGGTTTGTTTATAAGCTTTGGGATCTTTTATCTTGTCTCTTTATACCCATTCATATTTAGGGCAAAACAGAAGAATTTCATTGCTTTGCTGCCAACTTTGCCTTGTAGATGTACTTTTTCCAGTTCATCTTTGTGTTGAGCATTACACATTTTGTGAGACACTTGTTTCCAACTCTTCACTTGTTAACTTGAGGCCTGTCTCCTATCCTCGCCCCAGTCTCCAGCATCCTAGTGTTACAAGGGCTGACAGGGCAGAAGTGGTTTTATTTTTTACCCATCACATTATTCTCAGACCTCTCTTTGTCTAAGAATACAAGCGTTCTCTTTATTTCCTAAAATATTATTATAGACAATTATAAAGATGTTTAAAAATAAAAAGTAACTATATATAATAAGAACTGGAGAGCATTATGCTAAGTGAAATAAGCTAGGTGGTGAAAGACAAATACCATATGACCTCACCTATAAGTAGAACCTAATCAACAAAACAAGCAAGCAAAATATAGCCAGGGATATGGAAATAAAGAACAAACTGACAGTAACCAGAAGGGAGGGAGATAATGGGGGAAAGAAGGGGAAGAACCATAAAGGACACATGGACAAAGACAATGGAGGAGGGATTGAATGTGGAAGGTGGGGATAGGTCAGGGGAGAGTAATAGGAGCAAAATGGGGACAAATATAACTAAACAACAATAAAAATATTTTTTAAAAAAGATTAAGCCCCCCATACTTATCACCATCCTATAAAAATGATCAGTTTCCTAACCAATCTCATTTTGACCTAGAGCTCTATCCATTCCTTCAAACAATATTGAATCAGATCCCAAATAACCTATTATTTTATCTGTCATAATATAACTAAAAGATAAGAACTTAAAAAATTCTAGAACATATCAAAATTATCATTGCATACCTAAACATTAATGGTGATTTTTTAATGTCTTCAAATATAGATATAATAGTCACATTTCCATCAATTATTCAAGATCTCACTGTTCTCCCTTCATGTTGTTATTTTTGTGAGTTGAAAACAGCCCAGAATATTTCTCATTTTTCCACATTCTAGATTTTGCTAAATTGTATTCCCATGGCATCATTTAACACATTTTTTCTGCCCTTGTGTTACTTGTAAATTGGTAGTTAGATATGGAGACCTGATCATAATCAGGTTGGATACATTTGATGGGCAGAAAAACTAATTTAAAAGTGATATTTTCATCACTTCTGTTATAAAACATCAGAAAATGTTTGATTATTTTCCCCTCTTCCTTCTCCACTCTTTTTCTCCTCCCTTTTTTCTTTTTATTAATTTTTACACTTGATCTTAGCCAGAAGGCCAAGAGGCAATCTTTTTATTAATTTTTAAAATGAGTTGGTTATCTCTTTTCTTCCAGTAGTTACCAATCAGGTTTTTGTTGCCATTGTTCCTTAATATCAATAACAAACTTGTGGTATCAAACATATTTGATATATCTCAATGCACTGCATTTAATTTAAAGGATTCTTAAAATATTTTGACTTCGTGTACTCACAGCCTCTTTAAAGTTATTTCTTGAATATTTTTGACAAGATCATAGTAGATTCTGATGAATTCCATGCTTGGTTGTCATGCTGAGACTAGAAAGTTAAACCTTTGAAAAACTAGGTGTATTAAATTATGTTTTTTATTCCTATACTTCTGCATTCCACAGGGTGAAGTTTGTAAAGCATGTTTAAGTGATTGTATTTGATAAAAGAAACAAGGGAAAAATGGTTATGCATCTTTAACTTATCATTTTACATGGGATTCTGGCAATTGCCTTTGGCTTTTAGCCTATAATTTTTCTACTTGAGAACATTCTCATATTTTACTGATTAGCTATATATCAAATCCTTGTATTCTATAAAGGTTAAGTTTCATGCTACATATGTTTCAATTGTTCTATCTGTATTTTTTTTTATTTTTTTAAAATTGTTGTTCAAGTGCAGTTGTCCCCATTTCCCACACTCCAATCCCCCTGCCCCACCTATCCCCACCTCCCACTCTTGATCCTACCCAATTTGGGTTTGTCCATGAGTCCTTTGTACATGTAGGGACAAACCTTCCCCTATTTTCTCCCACTATCCTCCTCCCCTTACCCCTGGGGTCACTGTCAGTTTCTTCTTTATTTCTATGTCTCTGGTTATATTTTGCTTGCTTGTTTGTTTTGTTGATTAGGTTCCACTTAAAGGTGAGATCATATGGTATTTGTCTTTTACTGCCTGGCTTAGTTCACTTAGCATAATGATCTCCAGTTCCATCTATTCTGTCCCAAAGGATAGGAGCTCCTTCTTTCTGCTGCATAGTATTCCACTGTGTAAATGTACCACAGTTTTTTGATCCAATTATTTACTGATGGGCACTTAGGTTGCTTCCAACACTTGCCTACAATAAATTGTACTGCTGTGAACTTTGGGGTGCATAGGTTCTTTTGAATTGGTGTTTCAGGATTCTTAGGGTATAATCCCAGCAGTGAAATTGCTGGGTCAAAAGGCAGTTCCATTTTAGTCTTCTGAGGAAATTCCATACTGTATTTTTTCCTCAGTAAACTTATTTTGGAAAAAACCTTAGTGGCTATAAAATAACATTTTTAAAAAGATTTTATTTATTTATTTTTAGACAGGGGAAGAGAGGGAGAAACAGAGGGATAGAAACATCAATATGTGGTTGCCTCTCACCTATCCCCTACTGGGCACCTGGCCTGCAACCCAGGCATATGCCCTGACTGGCAATCAAACCAACAACACTTGCGTTTGCAGGCTGGTGCTCAATCCACTGAGCCACAACAGCCAGGGCTCAAATAATGTGTTTTAACTCAATAGTATATCAAAGAGGCTGATTTTTCCAATTATTAAACCCAAAGATGTAGGTGATTGAGGTATTGAGGTACTAGTCTTTTATTAAGCCTAAAGATACTTCATAAAAGATTCTAACACACTATACTTTGTGGTATACATTGGGTCCCTATTTTGTTAAAGGAAATGTGTTTGTCTGAGCCACACTTTCTCTCCAGGTAATCAGATATTCCAAATATACCAGACCAGGAGGATGAAAGTTGGTCTCTTGGAGGAAGCTTAGACTAATTTTAATGGTTATACATTTTTAGTACAAACTATACTGAGAAGACTGTTTTAACTGAGAACACTGTTAAAGCTCAGTTATCTCACAATTAAAATGATTGAAATCATGTGAAAATCTCATATTTACTATAAATTAAACAATTTAAGGTTTTTTTTAAAAAATTGACGTCCTATGGAGGGTTTTCAACTTCAGAAATCACTCTGAAGTAAGTAACAAAGTTTAAAGCTTGTGCTTACGAGGTTATCATGCATGTTATTTCCAAGACTGTTAAAATGTGATAAAAGAAAAAGCAAGATAATACTACAGTAAATACTTTCATAGCTAAATCATGCTTTAAGTTCATTTAATAAAATAAAATAATGATTAGGCCTGAATTCTCTCCTTGTACACCTTGCCATTTAGCCTTGTTTTCATCCTCACCATCATTTTTAGAGCTATTAAAATCTAAAATTTTTAGGGTTAGGTGATTTTTTTGTTTCTTCTAGAGGAAGAAAAAGACTCCTCAGAACAAAGAAACCAGGAAACAAAACTCCTTACTTTCATTGTCATTATGTAAAAAACCACATTTTTAAAAGAGAAAATGTGGTTGATCATAGTAGGAGTATTGCCATTGACATGGCTAGTAATTAGTCTCAAATTATCTTCTGCATGGTTCACATCCACACATCACAGAACAGAAAATGGGAGTCTTAGACAAACAGTCCAGGTAGAAAATCAAGATTCTCACTGTGACATGCTATGTGAAACCACATTGATTCAAATTAGTCATCGGTATTGTTCTTTATTTTATAATGTGGAAGGTACCAACTCATTTTACAAACCCACAGCTGTTACACGTTTATGACTACAGTAGTGTACTGTACATTTCTATTGAGTAGCACTGAAAATATTCTGTTTTCTTAGTAAATGTTATTTGCAATGTAGTGAAAAATTGTTTCATTCTATTGAACAACTTTTCACTATTAAGTTTTGAGTTTGTAGCTTCTTTATGAGACTATTCAATATTCTTCTAGTGAAAAATGAAGTCCTAAGGAAGATTTTTTGATCAAATATTTTTGATTAATCTTTTTTTTTTAAATGACAGAAGGAATTATTTTGTTTTATGGAGTATACAATTTCACTGATATCTATATTTTCCCAGAAAGAGCTTAAAGGAGTAATACAGACACTTTATAGAATTATTGTGATATGATAAAAGTATGTATAAAAACATGTCACACTTATTAACTCACTATTCTGCACAAAATCACTATGGAGGGGATACCATTCTTATCCCTATTTTATAGACCAGGAAATTGAAGCACTAAGGTGTCAACACTAAAGAACTTTCTTTTAAATAATTAATGAATAAATGAATTACTTTTTTTCTCTTTACACATCCCTCAAATCCCTCCCTTTGACAATCATCAGCTTGCTATCTGTATCTATTGGTCTTTTTTCTTAGTTTTTTTTTTTTAATGACCTACAAGCATTTCTTCTCTTGAAAAATGTTAATACTTCATACTTAACTTAAAGGTAAAGTAAAATCTGAAAGTTCTCCAGTATATAGACCAGGGGGAGAGAGGAACTATAGACCAGAAGAATGATCTGGTTAAAGGCAAAGATGAAAAGCATAATTTTTATTATTTATGGTACAATAAATGAGAAAGGACATGTACACTCTCGAAAACAAAACTATCTCCATGTCTTTGTTTGAATTCATGTAGGATATTTTATTCATCCAACTGAACTTAATAATTATGTATTTTTATATAGAGTGTTTACTGGTTGGCTACTATAGAGTTGGACAAAGTAGCTTTATAGTTGTTCATATGTAAAATATTTAATAAATAATAATACAAGAATAAACTCTGTGTTTTGCATACTCACAACTGTAAACCTATTATTGGTTCACCTTGTAAATGTGTGACATAATTATCAATTCTGCCTTAAAAGGTTAACAAAAAAGTAAAAGGACAAACAAGTTTTAAAAAGTGATGAGATAGTAAGACAATTTAATAATTACTGATGGATGATATACATGGTGGAAACATAAAGGGTTTACATGAGCCCTTTGACTTTTGTGGAAGGATAAATTAAAACCTACAAGATCCCCGGGAGGTAAGGAAAGTAGTCATAAGACATTGTAAACCAAAGAACAATGTGGATGAGGAGAAAAAAATACATGTAGTCATCTAGTCAACATGATATAGATACAGATAAGTTTTTATTATTTATGGGACACTAAAGAGGGGAACATAAATTATGAAAAATAAATTCAAGGGTTAAGTTTATAAAGGTAAGGTGTGACTGAAGAAAAATTTATTTAACAGGCTACATATTCCACATTTTAAGGAAGCAAGATATTAATGGATTCACAAAGACTTAGTGATTATTTTACTTTAATTAAAATATTACTATGTTCAAAGAGTGGAGAGGTAAGTAAAAGGAAAAGAAATACTATATATGTATATATATATGTATCTTTTTCTATAAATGCATATATGTAGAGAGAGAAATAGTGAGGAAATGTTACTCCTTTCCTTCAACTAACCAAAAAAGAATTAAAAAATAATAAAATAATTTAATCTATAAGCTAATATTATAATATATTCTTATATATAGTATATCATTATTAATATATAAAATTATGTATCCATCCTATAAATAGTTAATATTTTATATCTATATTCTAAAACCATACAACAATAAACAACTTTAAAGTATTCTTTTCAAACACTGGCTATTTGTTTGGACTTATTTTATGGAAATATTTTTTTTCTCAAATCTGGAGTTGAATATATGTTTCCCTAAAAATATTTATAGCTCCAAATTGTCTACCCTATGATAATTTATTTAATGCAATGATACTTATAAGTGTGGATGGGCCCCATAAAATTTCTTTAAAATTCCCTCTTAGCAATCCAGACCAATATTATTAAATGTCAGGTGATATGGTGCAGCAGGGCAGAGAAAGTCTGACATACTAATTCTGCTGAATGCTGGGCTGCCAGGAGTTCAGAAGAACTTCATGGGGTATTCCAGTCCTTTATTCATGATTGTCAGGGTGGGTCATAGACGCATGGAATAAAAATTGAACCCAAGTAGAAATGAGCAGCACAAAGGAGTGGAAATTGGACTGAGTGGGTATAGGGACAGGAAACAGAAAAACACAATGGTTTTAAGTCATCAAAACCTCTGTCAAATGTAAAACTGTTTGTAGTCTACATCTCAGTTGATTTAGTTTTAACAATCCCCACTATTGATCAATCACTCCCTTTTTCCTGAAAACCTTCAACTACCTCCCCATCTAATCTCTCATTCCCATTACTGACTTTTTTAATGGCACTCTCTTTGTCATTTGCTCTAATAATCCTTATAATTTTCCTACACTTGATCTTATAAATATGATCATGTTTACATGTTATCTCCTGGTGTTCTGTCTTCTCTTTTCAATACTTAAAAAAAAATAATACCCACTACTTTATACTTAAAAATAAGATATCAAAATTTGTCATCTCTACTAAATCAGGAATTTGGAAATATTAGATTTCTATTTTTATTATATTCCACATATAGTTCTGATTACCCATTATTGTATAACATATGACCCCAAAATCTGGCATTTAAAACAACAAAGGTTTTATTATTGTATACCTTAATTGTGTATGATGATTCTGAAATGTAAAAATTCTGCTGCTGCTATGGGCTGAATGTTTGTGTCCACCCGAAGTTTATATGTTGAAACTTAATACTCAGTCTGATGGTATTAGGAGGTGGGGTCCTTTGGAGGTGACACTAGCCAAGATATGGAAGTAACTTTCCACTGGAAGACAACTGGGTAAAGAAGATGTAATACATACATACAATGTGATATTACTAGGCATTGAAAGAAGCAATTTTTACCATTTGTGACAACATAGATGAGCCTAGAGGGTATTTTGCTAAGTGAAATAAATCAGATAGAGAAAGACAAAAACTATATGATTTCATTTATATGTGGAATCTAAAAAATGAAATAAATGAACAAAAAAAGAGAAACTCATACGTACTTAGGACACATGATCACCGCAAGATCAAACAACAACAATTAGGGTAAGAGTATGAATGAAGTGTGCTGATTTGTTATATAAATATGACAATTCTCACTTGAATTATATAGTTGAAATAGGGGAAGAAACTTTTGCACAAATAGAAAAGTGGCATTATAACAAAGCAACCATTGGTATACTGATATATTATAGTTGACCATTGAACAGTGCAGGAGTTAGGGTCTCTGACTGCTGTGCAGTTGAAAATTGACACATAACTTTTGACTCCCCAGAAACTTAATAATAGTTGATTTTCAGTCTCTGTGGGGACTAGGTTCTAGGACAACAATTCCCCTCTTCCTTTTGGAATATACAAAAGTCTACCCATGCTCAAGTTGCTTACATAGAATGGTGTAGAACAATGCATATAATTAGCCTTCTATATTTGTGGATTCCCAATTGCAAATTGAAAATAGTGTTTTCAGTTTGTGGTTGGTTGAATCTATGGGTGAGAAACTTGGTGATATGGAGAGCTGACTGTATATTTTTTGAAAAAAATATGTTTGTAAATAGGCCCACACTGTTCAAATCCATGTTGTTCAAGGGTCAACGGTATATATTTTGTTTCTGCTAGAAAATGTCTTTGTTAACAACAAAGACACAAAATAGCAATAACTTCAATAAAATAGTATTCTCTTCCAATTCATAACAAAATTATATTTAGCTTTGCATTGTCATTTTACAATGACCTCATTGATCTAGGCTCCTTAAGGTTTTCTCTTCTGCCATCCTTATCTTGTGGCTTCCATTTGCAAGCTCTCTCGGTAGTCCCAAAATGATCACTGCAGCTTCAGTAGTGATGCATACAATACCTGTAGGATGACGGGAGAAATTAGCAAAAGAAGGAATATATCATTAGAGATACATTTAGGAGCTTTTAAAGAAGTCTTAATTGATGCTAGAAATTTTTTCATGGGACTACTCCCATCTCCTAAAATTTCAGGGATTTGTAATAAAAGAAACAGCATAAGAGTGCATATTGGATAAGCAACTATCAATCTCTGCCATATGTTTTAATTTCTCTGATAAGATTTGGCTTAGGCCTTAAAACATAAATATCTCAGGGAATAAGTACTACATTACAGGTAAACTTTAAATTTGATTCAAAATAAGCCACAAATTAAACTATAAATCCAAAATAGTTATTATTCATTATTCTAAAATATGTCACAGCCTGAGTTTCACCCAAGATCCTAGTTCTTCTGCTTCTTAGATTAAGTAAATAAAATCAACATTCTCTACTATTGGCTAAATAACAGTAGCCCATGATCACAAACATGTGTGTATGCAAGAAAAGCTAAACATCAAAAGTGTTATAGAAAAACTTGATTTTCTGATATTATTTATTCAACACATTTTATTAAGATAGATGAAAACCACCCTGCAATTTTAATAATTTTCTCTTCCAATTAAGGAAAGATACATGAAACATGACTGTTTTTTTGTGCCAAGTATGTTTTTATTTTAGTTATTGCTTTTGTGTTCATTTTCTGACACCAAAAAATCTGTTTATAAACCATTCCAAATGTCCTACAAATACTGTAATTTGGTGATGAAATTTGAAGACATCAAGAAGAAAGAGATCTTGAATATGTTATATCCTTTAAAAACAAGTTATTAAAAATAACTCTGTTGGATCCAAAGGAGACCAGTTTTTAAGGTATTTACTTTCTGATAATGTCACTGCCCTGTAAAGCTTTTAAAATACTGGGATCAGCTATTTCAGTAATCATTGCCTCCAAAATTCCAAGGTCTTCTTCCCAGAAGACTCAGCATTCTAGCTGCTCATTCAATCAAATCATTCAAAGTGATTAATTTGTCAAATACTGAGAGAGAAAGTAGTGACATGGAGGTCTTCAAGTTTCAGGCTACAATAATATATTTTACAAACATTCATAGCTCAGAAAAGTACACTTCCTGACAGGAATGTTGTGATTTAGAGCCAATGCATTCCACCCCATAGGATGGGGAGAAAGGATTCCTATGGTTATCCTTTCATGAGTAAATTGGTACCAATTCCAGGAAAAATTTGCATCCATGCTGACAAAAAAGGAGTAAGAAAATCATTTATTTCAGCCTCTTACATAGTAAAAGGGTTCTGCTTAGATTCAGAATTTTTTCCCTAATTGATTAACAGGACTTGTTTTGAGATTACCTTAGATAAAAAGAATAAGGGAGAACTTTGTGAAGACTTATTAAACACTATTAATGTATTTCTGGGCATGGGGTATGTATATGTGCATGTGTGACTAGAGTTTGAACCAATGGTGACAACTTGGTGAGATAAAAGCAGCACCAGATACAATTCTCAACTAGGTCTATGGGTGAAGACATAGGTGGAATAGCCAAATACATTGGATGAAATAAAATAAGAACACTTTTGTCTCTCCCACTGAATGTAGCTATAACTGGACAGAAATGTCTAGAGACATGCTTTGAAGATTCTGAAAAGCAAATACCAGCCAACAAGTTAGAAAAGAGTAGAATTCAAAGTCATATCATACTGGCAGTGGGTTTACTTTTTTTCCTCCAGTATTCTCAGGACTTGAATCAACATGAATGGAAACAAAGAAATGGGCATTTACACTGAGAGAGAAAGCTCCAACAGGTCTCTTATAGTTCTTTTGTTGGAAGGTGGTCTTCTAACACCCAGGAAGAGTTCAGGAAATCTTCATTATGTGTTTTATTTTCTTCTTGCCTTCTTTCCTTCCTTCCTTCCTTCCTTCCTTCCTTCCTTCCTTCCTTCCTTCCTCCCTCCCTCCCTCCCTCTCTCTCTCTCTTTCTTTCTTTTTTTCTCTTTCTTTCCTTCTGTGTGTGTGTGCATGTGTGCGTGTGTGTGTCTCAGCCAACAAGCATTCCTATGGCATTGGTGTTACAAGGCCTATAACTGTGAAGGAGAGCAAACTTCCTCCTAATGGAAGGAGCTGTGGTCCCAAGGGTGTGGTGCCATCTATATTGTTTTTTTTTTTCTCTGACTTCTCATTGTTTGTCCCACAACTGTGAGATGTACATGGCAGAACAGGATAAAACAAAACCCCCAAGATTTTGGTCCAGGGAACCAAAAAATACCCAGGGACTCTAAGGTGCCAGGAAATACTACAGAGATTGTGGAGAGGGGATATTTTGGAAGAGTGGCCCCCTTGATTTGTGTATGAATTTTTGTACTTATTCCTGTATTGTGTGTTCATGGATCTGACACTATACAGCAGATGTTGAGAACTGAACTTAAAGAAAGACTACTGTATAGGTCACAGACTGGTTAGTGCATGGTTGTGACTAATCTGAAGAGCACCGTAGACACTGAAACTTCACCCCATAAAAATTATTTGAAATTTTGCTTTCAGCACAACTGGGTCTATTCCTTGGTAAAACACAAATTATCAACATTCTCCATAGAATTTAAAGAAGATCCAGGTTCTGATAATATAACATTCAAGTATCTGGGGATATAATCCAATTTATTAGCCAAAATATAAGCAAGGAAAATTTCAACTCACTTGAGAAAAGGCATTCAACAAAATCAAAACTAAGATGACAAAACTGTTGGAATAATTTGGCTCAGACATTAATGTAGCTAGTATATATAAGAATCCTCTAACAAGGAACATGAATCTTTTGAAAATAAATAGAAAGGTAGAAATATCATCAAAATCATAAGGTAAAATAAACTAATGGGATTTTTAAATTTAACTGTATAATAACTGGAAAATAAAGTCACTGATTGGACTCAATAACTAAATGGAAATGCAAATAAGTCAGTAAGTTCAAAGATGTATTAACAGAAGTTATCTAACCTGAATAAAATAGAGGGAAAAAAGATTGAAAAAATCAGAATGGCTTCAGAGATCTTTGGAACAATACAAAAGTTCTAACATTCACATCATTATGATCTCAGAAAGAAAGAAGTATGCCATGCAAAAAAAAAAAAAAAAAGAGAGAGGCTGAAATCTCAAATTTGGTGAAACTATATGTCCACAGATTTAAGAAGCTCAGTGAGTGCAAAAAAACATAAAGACACCTATGTCCAGTTATATCACATTCAAACTGATGAAAACTGAAAATAAGAAAAATATCTTGAAAGCATCCAGAGAAAAAAATGACACATGATTTATAAGAAATGACTAGGAATTTTTAATCATAAACCATGCAGAACAAATAATGAAAGAAAGTAACCATCAACCCAGAATTCTATACCCAGAGAGTATATCTTTTAGGAATGAAGAGAAAAGTAAGACTTCTCAAATGGAGAAAATCTTAGATATTTATTTGTTAGCAGACATGCTCTCAAGCAATTGTTAAAGTAGTTTTCAGACAGAAAGGAAATGTTACCAAAGTCAACTTGGAACATCAAGAATGAGAGAAAACAACTGAGATGTAAATGTCCAGGTCAATAAAATGGACTACCATTCCTTTGATAGTTTTTTATTATATGTGTTATAATTGAGAGCAAAATCCATACAATTATTTGATGAAATTCAATATCTATAAAATTAATATATAATGTAAGTAAACTATAATGAGCAGGATAAAGAGATCTATATGGCAGTAAGATTTATATAGTTCACTTGAGGTACTAAAAATATCAGTTCCAATGACACTAAATAGTGAAGTATTCTACTGCAATTCCAAGAACAATGATAGAAAAGTATATACAGACATATTAAAGAAAATATTAAGTGTACTAAAAAGGTTCAAATGAGCCCAATGAAGGTAAGAAAGAATAAGGGGATGAAAACAGGAAAAACAAAACAAAAAACCCCAGATGTGATGGGACTCCCAGAAAGGCTGAATAAGAACTTCAGCAAATTCTTTCACCAAAATGAAATGGTAAATGAGGTAAAATTTAAAAAAAACATTTAAAAAGTGTGAAATTGCCAAAGTCACAGAGCAAAATGTTAAGTATTTATTCATGAAAATAATAACTGTTGGAGCCTGTGGCTTTTTAGTCAGAGGCTCTGCCTTTCCCCCTATTCAGGTCCATGGCATAAAGTGAAAGTAAGAAAAATAGGACGGGGCAACTACTTTTGGAGAAGAATACTAAAAATGCCATTATCATGGTGTAGTCAAAGGAAATGGAGATCTCAGTGACAAACTATCTGGAAAGGCCAATATCCCATGGTTTTGATACTAGTTGGTGGTATAAGCAATAGACCAGCAGACGAGCCCAAAGCAACAGGGAGAACTGGGGACTAACACAAGCCGAGCAAACCTTGATGAAACCCTGGACTAGAAGGTTTAGATATACACAATTCTGCATGCACATGCAGGAGATACTGGGGAGTGTCTTGGTGAGCTAATTGTACCTAGTTGAATGTGAGGCCTTGAGAACACAGCAGTAAAAAAGGCACTTATAAATTGCCTAAATGCAATACTGAGGTAGATTTTTAGTCTAATTGTTATTCATTTCATGCATTACTCTCTCTCACCTCAACTGGCTCAACACTATAACATCCTGTATCATCTTATCTATATGTATTTACTTATGTATGAGTTTTAGAGACAGAAAAAGGGGGGGAGAGAGAGAAAGGGAGAGGGAGAGAACATCAATTTGTTTTTCCACTTATTTATACATTTTTTTGGTTGATTCTTGTATATGTCCTGACCAGGGATCAATCCCACAACCTTGGTATATTGGGATGATACATTAACCAATTGAGCTACCCAGCCTGGACTCCTGTAGCATCTTGTAAGTTTAGGAAATTTAATATCTTTATTTAAAATAGAATTTTTAAAATAAAGAAATGATTTCTAGGAATAATTTCTATTAAGTAGTAAAATCTATTCAATATTCTATTTATGTAATTATTTATCCTCAGCGATCTAACTTCAAATAATAAATAACATATCTTATAAGTAATTGTCAAAACTGAGAATAAATTAAAAAGATGACTTGAAAGAAGGGGAGGGTGAAACAATTACATGACTGTATTGAGCTCATTAAGCAGAGTACTCACATTTTTGCTGAAAAGAGTTGGAGAAATAGGAAAAAAGCTAAAGTTAGATTGGATGACAGTAGGTGTCAGGAATTGCAAACTTTATAATAAATACTGCCACCAGAAAAGAGTAACTCAGAGAGTGCCACTGAACTACTACTGCAGGTATCAAAATGTCTGCTTTGGTCCTGTGGTTGCAGACAAGCCAATCAGCTTACTCACCTGCCTTGTCAACTTCTACTCATTTGTTAATGGGAAATTTTTACCTTGAATGTCATGTTCCCATTTTTTCCTGTTATCTTTTAGCATTTTACTCTATTTCAATTGGAAATGCTTCTTCTATAACTCTTGTTTTTGTGTTTCTACACAACTGACAGTTTATGATGGGGCTTATTTCAGAAAATGTAATGACTAGCAAGCTACTATACTAGAAACAGGTAGGAGAGAAACTGATAGAGAGGAATACCTGTGAAAGCAGAGATGAGGGCATGAAATTCAGCTCCACCTTTATGAGTAAGAGACCACTTATTCCTCTAAATTTCATTTGTGTCATCCATAAAAATGGGAATAATTCCTACTTCACAGATATTAAATAATATCTGTGAGAATTAAATAATATATATATAATGCGAGTAGCACAATTCTTGATAGATAAATAGTAACTTCATGGATGGAACTGGAGAACATTATGTTAAAATAAATAAGCCAGGAGGTGAAAGACAAATACCTTATGATCTCACTTATAAGCGGAACCTAATCAACAAAAACAAATGAGTAAAACAGAACCAGAGACATGGAAATAAAGAACAAACTGACAGTGACCAGAGGGCAGGGGGAGAGGGATAACTGGGGGAAGAAGGAGAAGGGGCAAACAAAGGAACACAAACAGAGGGCCCATGGGTATGAACAATGGGGTGGGCATTGACTGTGGGAGTGGGAGTGCAAGGTAGGGGAGAGCAATAGGGAAAAAGGCAGGATAACTGTAACTGAACAACAATTAAAAAATATAAGAAAATGAAATGTTACAATGAAAAACAATAGTAACTGACATTATAATTCAGAATAGATGGTGCTCCCTCAAGGCCACCAAATAATAGATACATTGAAATACTGTTTGCTTACCAGTTTTTTGAATTACTTATGCCTTTCCACAGTGGCAGGATTAAACTTCTCAGTAGTTATTAATGCTTTGTGTAATATGTATATTTATTTTTATTTTATTTTTTGATATTGTTATAGACTTATTCTATAGATATTAAAAAGAAAATGGGGAAATGTTATAACAGGGTATTAAAAATAAATTTGATCTTTTAAAATTTTTAATTGAATTAATTGTCATGGCATTGGTTAATGAAATTATATAGGTTTCAGATGTGCAATTCTATAATGTCATCTAGGAAGTAATCTTTATATGTTACTTTCTCAAAGCATGTAGGGTCTAGCAGTAAATAACAGCATATATGTAATCTCATTCTATATGAGGCAAAGGCCCACAAATGCAAAACTATCTGAATAATTGAACCAGAATAATATCTGAAATATCTGAATAATTGAACCAGAGGGTGTGTGTGTGTATGTGTGTGTGTGTGTGTCTATCTATCCATCCCTGAATATGCAGGCAAAGCTAAATATAGTGCAATGAAGACAGGAAGTGTACTTAATTCTCTCCTTTTCCAAACAAACTATGGTCTTAATCTTACTTACCAAAAACATATACACACATACAGAACAATTATTCATTCAGATACATAGACTGTGAATAGGTTCGTAACCGCAGGATGAGGACATAACTTTCATAATATTATTTCCCTACTTGTAGATTCCACTAGAAATGGCTCTACAGCTGTGTATGTGGAATTGAGCCAACATATTCTTAAGTGTAGAAAATGGTCCAGATGTCATTGCTACTGATGGAGAGAGATACTCCAGAGTTTGTCATCTGGGCACTATTACTGCCAAAATTTTTGCCTTGGCTGCAGCTGTTGGATTCTTTGGTTGAAGATGATGAAGCAAGAAAGCATTTGAAAGTCTTGCCAAAACAGTGGGAGGCAGCTACAAATAAGTACACATTGGTGTAAAACTCACTGCTCAATTTGTGTTGTCACAAATTTGGTATAACATGGATTTGTCCATATATTAGTTATAATACCATGTTTATACATATGAACTTCATAATTGTTTATACATTGCATTGCAGCATTAAAGGGATAATTTTAAAGCTCATAAAGACCTGATCAGTTACAGGTTGAGTTTATTAATGATCTACTTAACATAACGTTAATCTAGGAGAGTCAAGTCTTTCAAACCCAAACTTTGAGATAGAGATCCAAAAATATTTGTTTATAGATAACTTCTTATATTTGTATCTCTTAGTTCCTAAAACAATTATTTTTTATAGTAGATATTCAATACTTGTTACCAAGGTGATGTGAACTGAACTTTTAATTGAATGGAATGGAATTCAATCAAATCTTATCTATTTGCACTATGAGTTAGCTTTTGGTCTTTGATTTTGCTATAAACTTACACTGGTAAATACATTTTATTGTGAGTCACTCATAGGACTTTTTCCTATACATTTCAATATTCAGAAAAAAATTGAAGCTAAAGTGAAAAAAAGTGAGATCCAGATGTCTGGGTTAATGCATTGACACAGATATTTATCATGATTCATTTATATTTTGATTCAATATTTAATGTAGAGATAAATGACAATAAGAATTATGCAATAGATATTCACTTATGAGTGAAAATAATAAAAATTTTCTTGGAACAAAAAGGAGAAAAATATTTTCCCATTGACACAGAGTACCCTCCTTTATTTGTTAAATAAGCATGTATTGAACTATAACTTTGTGTGAGATAGTCTCCTAGAATATACAAAATAAATGAGATATGGTCCCTTCATTCAAAGGTTTTTAGTAAAAGGCAAAAGATTTGTGCATTTTGAAGAGAAACCAGAGTATTCATTTAAAGGTCTTTAGAAGTATTGAAAATCCATATAAAAATGTGGAAAATTATAACATTTTGGTAAGGATTGTGATAGAAATATGTATAGAAAATCTTTTGGAAAATAAATCAGAGAAGATTATTGGAAAGATGAGACATGAGCACATTCTTAAAAGAAATGTAGAAGAGATTCAGATAAGGGAACAAAGCAAACAGAAAGAACACTCCAGAAAAAGAGACAAAATTTATAAAATCAGGAAAACATGAGACCTCATATCCAGATCACTAAGTTTCTTTCACATTACAGTATTAATCAGATGTTTTATTTTTCTTCTTTTTCTTTGGTAGTATGATGCAGAATTTTAATTTAAATATTCTTAAAAACAAAGGAGAGACTCTTTGCTCTTGTCTACACTTTGAAATAGACAAGGACATAACTTCACCTTGAACCAAGGACAGAATTTTCTTCTTTCTTGTCTACTATTTCTTGTACTTTTATTTTCTCAAAATGTTCAATGGCTTTATGACATAGTCAAGCTTAAAGCCACCATCATGTGAAGGCTTTGATTTTTCTTCATAAACCCATCAGAGGAGAGTGTTCCCCAGAAGTTCCAGTTAGCAGAAGTTATGGGAGAAGCAGTGATGGGTGCTGTTTGGACCACATGGCAACACTGCACATGTTGCTGAGGCCAATCAGAAAAGCAGTATGATTGGCTTCATTTTTCTTATCCAGCAAATCTATCGACAATGCCTATCAGGATCATATGGAGTTCAGGAGAAGTTTCCTCTAAAATATGGAAAAAGCTGACACCCATAAAATGAGAACAGGATGCTGTCCCCATAAACACATCAAATGTGCACCTGATTCTACTAAGGAGTTTGGAATTTTTCCTTTAGATCACATGAATTGTGGAAGGGATATTTTTTTTCAGAGGAGTAATTTGTCTTTTTGTTTTTCAATATCTATCTAAGTCAACCTGGTGGGAGATGATGAGATTCTACAATAACAGTGGCCAAAGATAGGGATAGAGGGAATAAATTTGAGAAATGGGAAGAAAAGATGAACTCCTTTAACTTAAACTTATCTGGGAAGCACTTTGTCTGCCCTTTCATTCTAAATGATAGCTTTGCTGGATAGAGTAACCTTGGATGTAGCTCTCTGCCTTTCATGATTAGGAACACTTCTTTCCAGCTTCTTGCCTGTAGGGTTTCTTTTAAAAAATCAGCTGATAATCTTATGGGCATTCCTTTGTAGGTAACGGTCTCCTTTTCTATTGCTGCTTTCTGCTTTTAAGATTCTCTCCTTATCTTTCATCTTCGGTAATGTAATTATGATGTTCCTGGGTGTGTGCTTCCTTGGGTCCAACTTCTTTGTGACTCTGGGAGCATATTGGACTTCCTGGAAGTCTATTTCCTTTGCCAGATTAGGGAAGTTTTCCTTCCTTATGTTTTCAAATATTTCCATTTTTTTGCTGTTCCTCTTCTTCTTCTGTCATCCTTATGATACAGATGTTGGAACATTTAAAGTTGTCCTGGATGTTGTTCTTAAGCTTCTCCTGGTTTTGTTGAATTCTTGTCTTTTCACTCTGTTCTGGCTGAATGTTTAATTCTTCCTTCTGGTCCAAACCATTGATCTGAGTCCTGGTTTCCTTCCCATCACTGTTGGTTCTCTGTACATTTCCCTTTAGTTCACTCTTCATAGCCTTTACTTTTTCCTCTATTTTGCGACTATTCTCAATCAATTCTATGAACATCCTGATTAACAGTGTTTTGAACTGTGCATTTGATATGTTGGCTATTTCTTCATTGCTTAGTTGTAATTTTTTCTGGAGCTTTGATCTGTTCTTTCATTTGGGCCATTTTTCTTTTTTTCTTTTTTGTCTCAGTGTGTCTGTTACATAGCAAGGGATGGAGCCTCAGGTATTCACCAGGACAGGGCAAACCATGTTACTTCATTGTGGCACTCTATGTTAGGGAGGGGTCAGAGAGGTAATAATGCCACTTGGTAAGCTCTCTGTTGGCTTTCAGTCACTTCTGCCACTACCCACAAGCAAATTGGGCCTTTCTGGTGCTGCTTCCTGGGTGGATGATTTTATGTATGTTCTAGGACACTGTGGGTCTCTCCAACGAACTCTCCCATGAGGCTGGGAGTTTCTCCCACTGCCTCAACTCCCACAGGTTTTTTCAGTCTGAGGTTTTGAGGCTTTATTTCCCCACACTGGAACCCTGGGTTGCGAGGTTTGTCTGGCTCCTCAGTTGTTCCTCCCGGTTAATCTGCATGCAAATGTGGGACTGCCTGCTCTGCCAGTCACTGCCTCACCTGGTCCTCCAGCCTCTGCCTTGCCATGAGTCCTCTCCACTCAGTGGCCCATCTCTGCACCTCCTTCCAGTCTGGATGAATGTTTGTTCTTTAACTCCTGGGTTGTTGGACTTCCATACATTTCAATTTTCTGTGAGTTCTGATATATATATATATTTTGTTGTTGTTTTTAAATTTGTTGTTGTCCTTCTTTTGGTTGTGCGAGGATGCACAGTATGTCTACCTATGCCTCCATCTTGGCTGTAAGTCCCTCAAGAAATTTTCTTTCAAATATGATGCCTCATCCCTGGAGACAGATATGTTTGTTGTGAAACATTTCTTGTGGTTTGTGCAACCTCATGACTCCGCAAGTGTTAGTGGCAAATCTGAGAACTACTAGCAATTTTACTTCATCTTGAAATGTCTAGCCTTTTTATCAGTTTTGTAAAAAGATATTTTCCTGTATAAAACAATTTTCCACTTGAAATGTCTAGAATGATTACTGTCATCCTCACAAACATGAATAGAGAGTTTTATGATTATAAATGGTTCCATGAAACCAATTATAAAAATAAAATTCTGGGATTTATTATCTGATGTCTTTGCATTTGAAAACAGGTGACATAATTGCCAATGGAAAATAGCTGGTGTGTGTAGTGCAGTGGCTATACAGTTTTTAACATACTTGGTGCAATCAAGAGCCTAGTGAATGCAGTTTGGTAAACCAGGTGGCAGAAAAAATAGCATATTATGGTGAAAATAAGAACCATGATGCAAGTTAGCTGCTTTGACTGCAGTGCAAAGCTTACAAAATGAAATGACACATGAGTCCAAGCCCATAATCGCTCAGTTTAAGACATGCTGGAAGGGGTAGATGACCTCTGTGTGTGGCCCCAAAAGAATTTTCTAAACTATTCTAGCTACAGGGCAAATGTATCCAAAATACAGACCTAAAGTTTAATCCTGTGTGTTTTGTATCACAGTGCAATTTTGATGGAACATGTTTGTGAAAGATCGTTATCTTCAGTTTTGTAAAGAAAACTTCTTTAATGAATTTTTATCAGTTTGATTACTTTTACACATTCTCCCCACAGACCATTGAATATCTCTTGCCAGGAAAATCAACTTTTCCTCTCCTGTCTGAAGACACCTGCCACTTTGACTTCGTTACTCCAAGTCCCTTTGAAACTTACCTCCTCCATGCATTCATGAACTCCAGACTCATAATTACAGTCACATCTAACATTTCACATACATATCAATGCAAGATACTTTATCCTTTGAAAACAATTGCATAGCATACAATTTTAACAGAAACCTAACAAATGTATAATTGATTCCATAGGTGTCTGAATACTAAAGAAATAACATAATTTGATCAGATTGAATTTATGGATATGGGTGCAGTTATAAGATTCTTAGTTGGAGTACATGGGAGTGGATTTAACTCTTACTCTGTAGTCAAGTTGGTTTCAACTCGATTGTTGAAACCAACATTTCAACAATCAAAGAGATAACTTCATGAAGTTGAAATGTTAAAAATGCATAGTCTTTTAATACAGGAGTCATTAAACGATTAACTGAACATTCAAATTGCTACATTTTCAATGTAGGAAATGAAAGATTAATTGTAATGATGACTACATTTTTAAGCATCCAGTACATCACTGTAGTTTAGCTGTATTGTAACATTTTAATGTCACAATAGCATTACAAGGTGGGTAGTAATAGTATTTTTTCACTTTTCTTTTATTGTTGTTCAAGTACAGTTGTCTCCATTTCCCCCCAACTCTCCTCCAACCCACCCATCCCACCTCCCTCCCTCGAAACTACCCCCACCCCCACTTTTGTCCATGTGTCCTTCACATATGTTCATAAAAACCCTTCCCCCTTTTCCCCCCATTATCCCCTCCTACCTCCCCTTGGTTAGTTCAGCTTGTTCTTAATTTCACTGTCTCTGGTTATATTTTGCTTGCTTGTTTGTTTTGTTGATTAGGTTCCACTTATAGGTGACATCATATGGTATTTGTCTTTCACTGCCTAATGTATTTCACTCAGCATAATGATCTCCAGATCCATCTATGCTGTCACAAAGGGTAGGAGCACCTTCTTTCTTCTGTGTAATATCCCATTGTGTAAATGTACCACAGTTTTTTTGATCCACTCATTTACTGATGGGTGCTTAGGTTGCTTCCAATACTTGGCTATTGTAAATTGTGCTGCTATGAACACTGGGGTGCATAGGTTCTTCTGCATTGGTGTTTCAGGGTTCTCAGTGAAATTGCTGGGTCAAAAGGCACCTTTGTTTTTAGTTTTCTGAGGCAATTCTGTACTGTTTTCCATGGTTGCTGTACCAGTCTGCATTCCCATCAACAGTGTACTAGGATTCCATTTTCTCCACAACCTTAATAGCACTTGTTGCTTTGTTTATGATGGCCATTCTCACCACTGTGAAATTATATCTCATTGTGGTTTTAATTTGCATCTCTTTGATGGCTAGTGATGCTGAGCATCCTTTCATATGTCTCTTGGCCCTCTGTATGTCCCCCTTGGAGAAGTGTCTGTTCAAGTCCTTTGCCCATTTTTTAATTTGGTTGTTTGTCTTCCTGGAGTGGAATCATGTGAGTTCTTTATATATTTTGGAGAATAAACCCATGTTCGAGGTATCATTGGCAAATACATTTTCCCATATGGTTGGTTCCCTTTTCATTTTGCTGATGTTTTCTTTAGCCGTGCAGAAACTTTTTATTTTGGTGAGATCCCATTCTCAATTTTAATATAAGGAAAATAAGATTTATGTAGATGAAATCACCTAGCTAACACAAGGAAAATCAATTCATGATAATGTAGATTCCATTTTCTGTGTCTCTAATCAGAATAAACAAGTAGGAAAGTGAAGTTAATTTAGGATCTCATTAAAAAGAAAAGAAAAAGAAAGGTTTGCTGTTTTATTAATTACATTTATAATTTGATTTACATTTTATATTTTATTGTAAAGTGTTAACATCACCCAAGACACAAGTTCAAATGCACAACTTTGACAGATGCTCTTCTGGTGGCTGGTGCCAGTATTTTGAACTTAGGCATATTGAGAATATGCAGGGGGGTAATAAGTTTCATTATATTTATTGAATTTATTGGGGTTACATTGTTTAATAAAATTATATAGTTCATGGGTACATTATATAATACACCATCTATATGTTGTATTGTGTTCACCATTCCAAGTCAAGTCTTAATTTCTGAAAAATAGACAACTTCTCTGGTCAACCAACACAAAGAGTGAAATTTGCAAATTTATCATAGGTTAGATCCAGCATATATTTCCTTCTCATTATAGAAATACATTGAGAAATTGATGAAATTTCTGCTTTTCAGATTCTGCCTATGGTATGCAGAAATTCTGTGTAGCAGTGGTGGAGTTTCAGTTGTGAACTCCCATGCTTTGAAATTTGAGATACAGTATATCTTTTGGTGCCTTGGTCAGAAATCTGAAACCCTCATTATTTCTGCATTTGTTAAACTATGTCTTTTGTTCCACTTGCAGACCAAGTAGGAAGCTTTGATAAAACTTGATCTGCATTCAAAGATCTGCTCTGATCTTGGATTTCTAAATGGTTCATCCCAGAGCACCCTCGAATATTTGAGAAGATACTTTTAACTGGTTTCTTTTTTTCTCACTTTTTATCTTGACTGTTTTCATTTACATACCTAAAACTTTTGAATTTTGCATTTGCCCTGTCTGTTTCTAAGACTGAATGATTCTGTGGCTATTTTAAAAATCATAAAGCCTTGCATTACATGTATTTTGAAGGGTTTTCATAAACCAATGCTCTTATTTCAAATAAAAAATCTCATTTAATGATTTCTTAGATGTAAATATACATGTATTTGAATATGTATGTGTTTCATATAAAGAATTTGCTGGTGTTACTAATATTACAAAGACTTTTCTAGACTATTCTTTGAACCACAGGTAATTCATTCACATTACAATGTGGTGATTTAGATTTTTCTGTGGTGTATAGAGTGATAAAAGGTTTTGGTAATGGTGCATGTTTTCTCTCTTAAAAGAGAAATGTTGGGTGTATTACACCTATGGATACTCAAAATGTTCTTGTCAAGTTCAGAAATTTAAAGGTAATTCTTCTATATCATTTAAAAAAATATGTTCACTGAAGAATATAACCTGATTCTTAGCAACTAAAGGTATCTTCAGGATTTTGTGTATAGACAACTTGTGAGACTTTAAAATAGTCTAACCCTATGGAGATTATCAGGAGTGCTGCAGCCTGCCTGCCCTCTCTGTCCTTGAGGGTGTATTATTTCCCTTCACCCCAATAAAATCTTACCACTGCATTTAAATTTCAAAAACAATCTAAACAAACTATAGTGTTATTTTTATATTTCAAGGTACTTTGTGCATTTCATCTTTTAATTTACAGGATTAATTTAGTGATGCTAAAGGTACCCTCTTTACACACACACACATATACACACACAGATACTATATTCACGTCATTCCTCTGGGGTTTTATATTTATTAGGTGTTCCACCAAAGCACCTTCATAAGAAGATAAAGAACTTCTTCTGAATTGTCTATCCAGCTTGCATTCCACTCTCCCATCTCTTTTTTGACATTTTCTATATCCTTCAGATCCCCTCTAGTACTGCACCGTACCATAAAGCCAATATGTGTCAAGTGAAATTGTTCTCTTTTTCTTTTTCTTTTTAATTGACTGAATAGATGTGACCCAAGAAGCCTAACTAAGAGTGTGGAGTTAGCATGGATGCTTCTCAGAGCAGTGGGTAAATTGATGGCCCATGGAGCTTTCCTGTAGAAAGGGTTTTGGTTTACTTGGCACCTTCTGAGTTTTCTTTCATTGGTTTAATAACAGGGATCTAGATGAATACAACTTACTCAAACCTATATGTAAAATTTAAGTTGAGAATGGTTATAAAAATACACTGGTCAGATTTTATGTTCTGAGGAACATGCTTGTCCAAGATCCCAGTTTTTGTCCCTATGGAGTTATTTATTTTCTGCGTCCTGTTCCCAGACAGGGACTTAACATGATGGGGGCACTAAGGCAGTTCTGTTCTAGTATGAAGCTGAGCTCCTTAAGGCCTGCTTTGTCTTGGGAACACTCAGCGTGCAGCCACAGCGTTCTTTGAACTAAGGCTGCCAGTTGTGATACTTCCTATAGTAATCCTCATTGCACTACTCTTTTCTTACACAGGACTCATATTTACATCCATCACAGCAGCACTCTAACCTTTCAAGTATTAGTGCTTCAGTCTTTCCTATAAGCCAGCCTCCAGCCTTTGTCATGGACCTGAGGTACTAGGACACTTATATGGACACTAGCCCTGCAGGCAACATTGGCAATAAAGAATAACAATGAGTCAACACAAGTGACTATGCTAATCACTGAGCTTTGATGAATGCAGATTCAATCCAAATCTATAATAACCCAATAACAATAATCACACAGAAACAATCAGCAATGACATCACACAAGAGAATTGGGGGATAATGAACCCTAGTCCCAGGAGTCCAGATCAGGTCCAGTCCCAGAGTCAGTTTTGGAAGTCAGAGTCTACAGTAGCTTCAGAGTCAGCTAAATTAGGGTTGATAGGACCAGTGGAGCATCTCAGCTCCTCTCTTCTGTCTCAGTTGTCTGAAGGTCTTTGCTTTCATAGTCTTGTATGATGCAATGTTGTATCAGCCTTTGATTAACATATGTTTTTTTGTGCCACCTTGATAAACACATTATGTCACTCTATTGTGCATGTGCTGAGAGGGTGGTGTTTCCCTTCAGATAAACATATGTTGTCTACCACATTGTACTGCTCATGTTCCAGGGGTTGCATCATCCCTCTGAGTCATTGCTGTACTGTGCATGCTCTAGACATGATTTCTTAGTTGATAATACTGATGCCATCTTAGTTCAGTCCTGCTTTCCACAACATCATACCAAAAGATTCTCTCCGTTTTGCCCTGCTGCATTTCCACGTAACTTTCATTCCTGACTTCATTTTGTCTTCTGCTTTTTGGAGAACCCAAACTAATATAAATGGAAACTGTTGTAGTTCAAGGAAACTGGTGGTTAGATGATGGTTTGGGATCGATTCACTACCACCATGCTGGTGAAAAGTACCACATTCTGAGTGAGAATTGGGCATAGGTGGTTCCTAACACAAGATGGTCACCCTCTTACTAACAACTTCCCTGTTGAAGACCTAGGAAAATATCCTGGTGGACAAAAATATCTTTGAAGTTGTAGCTGATTTAAGCACTTGTAAGATATTATGGGAACTATGCCTAGAACATAGCAAAAGTGCTGTTACTGCCTGTCTATTTCGACATCTTGTAAAAGGATAATGAGAAACCAAGGACAATCAGCAAGCAGTTAGAGGCCTTCATTAACTTATCAAAGGGCCCTCATCTCCCATGGTAAAGTCTGAGCAGCACACGAAGATTTGCTGGAGTGGAGATTGAGACATTAGAATGTTCCCACATGGCAGATCTAAACACCTTTGTATGTGAAAGTGGGGATGGAAGTCCTGAAAGCAAGCTTGTGAGAATGGGGCTCTGCAGACTACTGAACCCTGAGAATGTATAGTTTAAAGAATTTAGCCTGTCTGGTCTTTTATCCCAAGAGCTAGTACTTCTCCTATTTTGGAAGATGCAAAAAAAAAATCTCTTCTCCACATTACTAACGTTCCACTTTTAAGGTTGTCCTCAGGAAGGTGAGCTCATAGGAACCATGGAAGAACTGTTCCCCAAAATATTATGAAGAAGTGGTTATGTGTAGCACAAGGGATGGGCTGGGTAGCTTTGAAAACATGACTCTCAGATCTCCTTCTACACGGATCATAATTAACTGATGGCTGAAGTTACTGGCACACTTTCTACTTCTCTCAACATAGGACCAAACCTGGATTGTTCAGCAAATCAGGCCATCCCTGTGAAACCCAAGATTGCTCCAGTGGGTGACTTTGGCTCTGGGATGCCCCATTGGTCTTGACAAACCTTTCCTGGAACAGCAATGTAGTCTGAGATTCTTCCTCCTCAATCTCCGTTTCTTTTCTCTATCCTTGCATGGGCATAGGTCTGCATCATGTACTGAAGTCTATCCTCACCTTCTCATGCTTCTTCCCCTAATACATTTTTTCATCTCTAATCCTGTCTTAACTGTTGGATTTTCCATGAACCTAAAACAACTCAGAATATGAATAATGAGCTGCCTGTGAGAATCCATTGTGATTTTCTCTTATGCACCTAATGGGTATTCAAGAAGAATTTCTCAAATATTTCCTGAATGAACCTTTGTTGTCATGTGCATGAGGACAAAGACTAGTAGTCTTCATTTATTGCTGCTTGCCATGTTACCATGCTTTATCTTTTGTACGGAGTGAATGCAGCCAGCTGTGAGCCTGCAAGGAAAGAAAGTACTCTTCATTTCAAAGGTGAGTGACAATAGCAGTGGACTCTGTACATGGCTGTTGAGAGTTGCTTCTTGTGAAGGGGTAAAATGTGGTTTCTTGTGAAGGGACAACCACATTTTGTCCCTTCATTGATCAAAATGAGCAATTTTTTGATCATTGTCATTTAGGTCAGAAAGAGTCCCCTGTCAAATAAAGGTGCATAGAAGTGGAGTATTGTCAACCAAGCTGGATTTTTTTTTTTTTTTTTTTACAAAGTATGGGGGATTTTCCCCCTGATTTGGTCAAGGAAGAAAAGAAAAAGTGAGAAAGAAGGGAAAAACAAAAGTCAAGTATAACATTATTACAAAGCTATTGACAATGAATGCTTAACATTACTATGGAACAAATTATTATTTGGGAACTTGAAATTACTCTGGTAATTGTTCATAGATACATTCACACACATGCCCATATGTCATACTGCAGTTTATACTGAATAAGCTGCTGATTAAAACCTTAAAAATATTCTCGGTGTTGGATACTCATTTGTGACCCTTAAAGTGTTTTTTTGTTTTTGTTTTTGTTTTTTGTTTTTTTTAAATCCCCATGCCTGGGCTACTCCTCTGGAGATTCTGATTAAATTGGTCTAGATGAGGTCTAGGGATTCATACTTTTAAAATTTCCTTGGATGTTTCTAAAATGAAACCAGGATTGAGAATGAGAAAGAGGGAGAGGAAGAAAAAGAGGGTAAGGGAGAGGGAGAGGGTGAGGGAGAAGGGGAAAAGAGAGAGAGAGAGAGACTGATTACTACTTCCATTTTCTAGGTCAGCGGGAAGTTGAATTCTGAACTGTTTTCAGAGGTGACAGTAGCAATTATATTGTACTAGAAAGGGTTGAGACATTTAAAAAAAAATTTTATTGTTATTCAATTACAGTTGTATGCCTTTTCTCCCCATCCCTCCACCCCACCCCAGGGTTGAGACATTTTCTTGTCATCTAATTTCCTGATCCACTAGCTCAAATTATACTTTATCTCAATCTAAAAACCCATGCCAAACTTTTTAATTGATTATATTTAAATCCTCACTGTTGATCTCAATGTAACTTTATCATGGTTCCAGCCTGATCCATGAGAGTTACATGTTTTACTCATTATTGTTTACATTCATATCCTTTTAAATTGTATTTTCAAATGATAGCAATTTTTGATCAATAAAATATAGATTTATTTATAATATACTTAAAAGTGAATGTATTAGGGTATATGTTTTTTTTCTTCTTTTATTGTTGTCTCCATTTTTCCAACACCACTCCCCACCCCCGCCCCACCCATCCCCATCTCCCACCCTCCATCCCACCCCTCTTTGGCTTTGTCCATGTATCCTTTATACATGTTCCTTGCCGACCCTTCTGCTTTTTCCTTCCATTATCCCCTTCCCCCTCCCCTCTGGTTACTGTCAGTTTGTTCTTAATTTTATTGTCTCTGGTTATATTTTGCTTGCTTGTTTGTTTTGTTGATTAGGTTCCATTTATAGGTGACATCATATGGTATTTGTCTTTCACTGCTTAATGTATTTCACTCAGCATAATGATCTCCAGATCCATCCATTCTGTCACAAAGGGTAGGAGCTCCTTCTTTCTTCTGTGTAATATCCCATTGTGTAAATGTACCATAGTTTTTTTGATCCACTCATTTACTGATGGGTGCTTAGGTTGCTTCCAATACTTGGCTATTGTAAATTGTGCTGCTATGAACACTGGGGTGCATAGGTTCTTCTGCATTGGTGTTTCAGGGTTCTCAGTGAAATTGCTGGGTCAAAAGGCACCTTTGTTCTTAGTTTTCTGAGGCAATTCCATACTGTTTTCCATGGTGGCTGCACCAGTCCGCATTCCCACCAACAGTGTACTAGGATTCCATTTTCTCCACAACCTTAATAGCACTTGTTGTTGCTTTGTTTATGATGGCCATTCTCACCACTGTGAAATGATATCTCATTTTGGTTTTAATTTGCATCACTCTGATGGCTAGTGATGCTGAGCATCCTTTCATATGTCTCTTGGCCCTCTGTATGTCCTCTTTGAAGAAGTGTGTGTCTAAGTCCTTTGCCCATGTTTTAATTTGATTGTTTGTCTTCCTGGAGTGGAGTCACATAGGGAACTGTTCCGAGTGGCATGGGGAATGTAGCCCAGCCCCTGATTTGGAAAACCGATGGGGAGAGAGGTTGGCACACAGGACCCACATCCATGGATAGGTTTTCCCATGGGGAATCAGGCCTGAATTGTACCTAGGCTGCTTTGAGGTTTGCTTTTTGCTAAAACTCCCTCAACCTGATTGAGGCAGCAAATGTTTACTGCATATCTTTAAAGTAACTTTATAAAATCTGTGCTAAATCTCCCAAGGACAAGTGTAACCAGTTCAACCACTTTTCCCTTTGCATTTGCAAATATCCTTCTTCTTTGATATAATTAGCAACACCTTCTCCTTTGTTTTCTTTCAAAGGTAACCACCTAAAGCAAAACTGTGCATAGTAAATGAGGACCATCCTCCATATAATGTGCCCAGAAGGGCAATAAAAGCCTGTCCAGGCAGGGGTCAGGGCCCTCTCTCACTCAGATAATGTCCATGCAATCCCTTTTTCTCCATAGGACTTCTGCATTCCATGTGAATTTGTTCATTGCAGCTACAGCACACAGACCCCATGGGCTAGGATCTGCATCAGAGTCATGTAAGTTCTTTATGTATTTTGGAGACCAAACCCTTGTCCGAGCTATCATTGGAAAATATATTTTTCCATATGGTTAGTTCCCTTTTCATTTTGCTGATGTTTTCTTTAGCTATGCAGAAGCTTTTTATTTTGATGAAGTCCCATTTGTTTACTCTTTCCATTATGTCCCAGCTGTAGGGGACATATCAGTGAAAATACTGCTCCATAGAATATCTGAGATTTTCCTGCTGATGTTTCCCGCTAGGACTTTAATGGTGTTTCAATTTATATTTAAATCTTTTATCCAACTTGAATTTATTTTTCTGTACAGTGTAAGTTGGTGATTTAGTTTCTTCTTTTTTCATGTAGCTCTCCAGATGTCCCAACACCATTTGTTGAAGAGGCTATTCTAACTCCATTATATGCCTCTGCCCCCTTTGTTGAATATTAATTGACCACAGAGACTTGGGTTTCTTTCTGGGTTCTCTATTTGGTTCCAATGATCTATTTATCTGTTCTTATGCCAGTACCAGACTGTTTTGATTACTGTGGCCTTGTAATACATTTTGATATCAGGTATTGTGACCTCTCCTACTCTGTTCTTATTTTTTTCAAAATTGCTGTGGCTATTCAGGGTCATTTATAGTTCTACATAAATTTTTGAAATATTTGTTCTATATCTGTGAAATATGTCATTGGTATTTTAATATGGATTGCATTGAGGGTAGTATGGACATTTTGATGATGTTAATTCTTCCAATCCATGACCATGGTACATGCTTCCATTTATTTGTGTCTTCCTTAATTTCTTTAAGTGTTGTGTAGTTTTCTGAGTTTAGTTCTTTTACCTCATTGGTTAGGTTTATTCCTAGGTACTTAATCTTTCTTGTAGCTATAGCAAGTGGGATTTTTTCCCCTGACTTCTGTTTCTGATATTTCATTGTTGATGTACAAAAGTGCCTTTGATTTCTGGATATTGACTTTGTATCCTGCTGTTTTGCCAAATTCACTTATTAGGTCAAGTAGTTTTTTGGTGGAGTCTATAGGATTTTCTATGTACACTATCATGTCATCTGCAAACAGTGATGGCTTTAGTTCCTCCTTTCCAATTAGGATGCCTTTTATTTCTTTTTCTTGGCTGATTGCTGTGGCTAAGACTTCCAATACTGTGTTGAATAGAAGTGGTGAAAGCAGGCATCCTTGTCTTACTCCTGATCTTAGTGGGAGAGCCTTTAGTTTTTGCCCACTGAGTATGATGTTGGTTCTAGGTTTCTCATATATGGCCTTTATTATATAGAGGTATGCTCCTTCTACTACCACTTTGCTGAGTGTTTTTATCATAAATGGGTGTTATACTTTATCAAATGCCTTTTCCACCTCTGTTGATAAGATCATGTGAATTTTGTTTTTCTTTTTGTTTATGTGATATATTACACTTATTGATTTGGGAATATTGTACCATCCTTGCATCCCTGGGATGAACCCCAATTGATCATGGTGTGTGATATTTTTAATGTATTGCTGCATGTGGTTTGCCAATATTTTGTTGAGGATTTTAGCATGTATATTCATCAGTGATATTGGTCTTAGGTTTTTTTTTATTGTTATATCTTTATCTGGTTGTAGAATTAGGATGATGCCAGCTTTGTAAGAAGAGTTTAGGAGTCTTCCCTCTTCTTGGTTTGTTTTGGAATACTCTGAGAAGGATAGGGGTTAACTCGTTTTTAAATGTTTAGTGAAATTCTCCTGTGAACCATCCAGTCCAGGGCTTTTGTGTGCAGGGAGTTATTTGATTACTGCTTTGATTTCACTAGCTGTTATAGGTCTGTTTAGGCTTTCTGGTTTTTCTTCATTCCCTTTTGGAAGATTACATTTTTCTACAAATTTGTCCATTTCAGCCAGGTTTTCAGATTTTTTGGCATATTGTTGTTCATAGTAATTTTTAAAAATCCTTTGTATTTCTGTGGTAGCAGTTGTAATCTCTTTTCTTTCATTTCTAATTTTATTTATTTGGGTCCCTATCTTTTTTCTTGATGAGTCTGCTTAAAGGCTTGTCAGTTTTGTTTGTCTTTGAATTGAACCAGCTCCTGGATTTATTGATCCTTTGAATTGTTCATTTAGTCTTTATATCATCTAATTCTGCTCTGATCTTGGTTATTCCTTCCTTCTACTTTCTCTGGGTTTTGTTTGTTGTTGTTCCTCCAATTCTTGTAGATGTAGGGATAGGTTGTTTCTTTGAAATGCTTCTATCTTTTTTAGGTAGCCCTGTAGCGCTATGAACTTCCCTCTCAGGACTGCCTTCATTGTGTCCCATAAGTTGTGGACTGTTGTGTGTTCATTTTCATTTGTTCAGAAACTTTTTGATTCTTCCTTGATCTCATTATTGATCCATTCATTGTTCAATAGCATGCTATTCAATCTCCACGAATTTGAGTGTTTTTGATTTTTTTCTTTGAAGTTGGTTTCTAGTCTCAGGCCCTTGTGGTCCTAGAAAATGCTTGTTATGATTTTCATTTGTTGAAATTGTTGAGGCTTGTTTTGTGTCCTATTATGTGGTCTATCTTTGAAAATATTCCATGTGAATTTGAGTCAAATGTGTATTTTGCTTGTTTGGGATGAAAGGTTCTATACATGTCTGTTAAGTCCATTTGATCTAAGGCATTGTTCAATGCACAATATCCCTATTGATACTTTGTTTGGAAGATATCCAATTTTGACAGTGGGGTATTAAAATTCCCTATTATAAGTGTTTTGCTCTCTATATCTTCTTGAAATTCTCCACGATTTTCCTTACATATTTGTGTACTCCTATGTTGGGTGCATATATGTTTATAATGTTTATGTCTTCTTGATGGATTCTTCCTTTGAGTATTATGAAGTGTCCTTTGGCATCTCTTTTTATGGCTTTTGTTTTGAAGTCTATGATATAAGTATCATAGACTTCATTTACTTATCATTTACTTATGATAAGTAAATTTACTTATATCATAGACTTATTGATAAAATGATATCAATACTTATATCATCATATGATATAAGTATTATTACCCCATGTTTTTTTTTCCTCTCCATTTTCTTGGAATATTTTTTTCCAACCCTCCACTTTCAGTCTCTTTAGGTCTTTTGTTCTCAGGTGAGTCTCTTATAAGCAGCATACATGTGGCTCATGTTTTCTTATCCATTCAGCTATCGTATGTCTTTTGATTGGAGCATTTCATCCATTAACATTTGAGGTTATTATTGTTAGTACTTATTAATTTTTCACCTTTTGTACCTATGTTCCTCTCTCTGTCTCACTCTTTTCCTTCCTCTTCTTATAGCAGTCCCTTTAGTATTTATTGCAATGCTGGTTTGGTGGAGGCGTATTCTTTTAGCCTTCTTTTGTCTGGGAAACCCCTTATTTCACCATCCATTTTAAATGAGAACTTTGCTGGTTAAAGTAGTCTTGGTTGCAGGCCTTTGCTTTTCATTTCTTAGAATATTTCTTGACATTCTTTCCTGGCTTGCAGTGTTTCTGTTGGGAAATCAGCTACTAGACTTATTAGAGATCCTTTGTATGTTACTTCTTATTTCTCCCTTGTTGCTTTTAAGATTCTCTCTTTGTATTTAAAACTTGGCATATTATTTATGATGTGTCTTGGAGTAGGGTTCTTTGCATTCATCTTGATATAGACCCTCTGTGCTTCTTGAACTTGCTTGGTTTTTCTCCTCTCCAAGTTTGGAAAGTTTTCTGCCATTATTTTTTCAAACAGGGTTTCTATGCCTTGCTCCTTTTCTTCTCCTTCTGGTATTCCTATGACTCATATATTGTTGCATTTCATGTTTTCTTTCTGTTCCCTTAAGCTATCTTTATATATTTTGAGTCTTTTTTTCATCCAGCTGTTACACCTGGGTATTTCTTTCTACTTTGCCTTGAAGCTCAGTAATTCAGTTTTCTGCTTCATCCAGCCTCCTAGTAATTCCTATTGTGTTTTTTATATTAGAAAGTGTATTCTTCATTTCTTCCTGGTTCTTGTTTATAGTTTCTGTTTCCTTTTTCACACTGTTGTGGTTCCCACTCAGTTACTTGTAGTTGTATGTGAGTTCCTTGAGCATCCTTATAACCATTTTTTTGAATTCTATATTTGATAGTTTGCTTGCCTCCATTTCATTTAGTTCTTGTAGTAGGGAGTCTTCCATTGATTTTGTTTGACAGTTCATGCCATTTTAAGTGGCTTTTTTTTGTTTGTTTCTGCAATTGCTGATGTTCTGCTTTGAGAGCCATCTTCATACAGTGAACTTCTGTGATAAGAGGTTCTGTGGGATTCAGTGGGGTGGTCTGTTTGATCTCATTGTCTGGATGCTCTAGGGTTGCCCTTTTTTTTCCATTTGAGTGGGCTTTCTTGTTGTATTTGGGTTTTACCCATTGGTGGGTCCTCTGTGGTGGGTTCTCTCCTTCAGCAGGTTTACTGGAGTTCACAACTCCAACCTTAAATTGTATGTGATCTGGAATAGGGAAAAGATAAGTGGATTATGACAGTCATAGAGTATTCTATGGGATTTAAAGTACCAAACAGTGGACAATAGATAGGAGATCCTTTGGAGAAGTACAGCAATAACTGTGATATTCCATCCAACTATCCATTTTTTTAAAGGTGAAAAAGAGATAAGACTCCGGTTAGAGGGGGAAATGAGTATGAGCTGACTCCAGAAAGCAGAATGCTTAGCTAGGTTGGTTGGTGAGATATAGTGAGAGTAAGGCATAGAAACTTGGCATAGTGTGCGAGGGAAAATAGTTAACCACAACAGTAATAAAGCTCAGGAAGATAGTAAAATGGACCAACACCAAGAAAGGGTGCTGTGTGGGAATAGGAACCACAATAATATAGAGAAATATATGATCTAAATAAAAATAATAAAACGTAAAAGGCCAAGAGTAGCGTGTTATAGTACTGCAAGTGAAGTGAAGGAAGAGAAATTAAAATGCAATATGAAAGAGTGAACAACAAAAAGCAGTCAAACAATGAAATGAAACAAACAAAACAAACTACATGGAAAGAAGAGAAATAAAATAATAAAATAATAACTAAAAATAATAATAACAAAATATAAAAATATAAATAAAATGTAAGAAATAAAATGCAAGTTCTGTAGGACAATGATGTGAATTTTGTCTCAGTTGTTGATGTCAGTCTTCTAATGTTTCTCCAGATCTGTCTTTGATCCTTTCACAGCTCCAGGTCTGATAGAAAAAAGAAATAAAAGAAAATAAAGAGAAAAAAAATACCCCATTCTGACTTTGAACCCACCAAGCAAGTTCTGCTGGTCTTCCTGAATGCTGCAGGCAGAGGAGGGCTGGGATCTGGTTTTTTTTCCCTTTCCTGTGGTTCTGCATTGGAGGCTGGTCCTCGGCTCCAATATTCACATGTGTCCAGCCTCCAGCCCAAGCCCTCACACTGCTGCTTGACCCCCACTGTCCATATGCTCCAGGCCAGTGCCTTTAATCCATCTCATTGTGCTGCCCTTTGTTAGTCTGTGAGGTGAATGGAGTGAGAGCAACTCACAGTCCTCTCTCTTTGCTGGCCTGGGCATTGTGCACTTGCAAAGTACCTTCAGGGCAGTTTAGTTCCCCTATTAAATTAAGTCTCTCTGGGGACTGCTACCCTTTTGAGCCCCTGCTGCCCCATTTTGATGGGTCCACGACACATCCTAATTTGGAGCATCCCTCTTCCTCCCTCTTGTGCCATGGCACAAGAGTTCCTTAACAGAGGCTGAGAGCCTTTTTTTTTTCAGTAAATTCCTCTTGTTTGCACCCACCATTGTCAACAAGCACCCAGCTTTTCACACAGCCTAACTCTTGGACCAGTCTGGAGACTATCTGAGTCAGGGTCCATCGTCACTGAACTCTTCTTCTATCTCCAGGTGTCACTTGGCTCCCCATTTTCTCTGGTACTGTCCCAGCCAGCAACCATTGCCTCTATGCATCTCCCACTGCGTCTTTATTCCACCAGGGACTTTAAGCATCCAGGTCTTTCTTGGTGGGGGACTGCCTTACCCATCTGGGAGGGGAGGGAGCTGCAAAGTTACAATCACTGATCCGGCTCTCCTCTAAAGTTCCTGCAGCAGCTGCTGTCCCTGGTGACAAGAGCTGGGCTGGGGACTGCAGCAGCCTTGGTCTCTGCATAGGTCCTAGGGACATTACCATCCATTTACAATCTCCTTACCATCTGTTTTTCAATGTCCTCTGCAATCTTTGGCTTCCAAATTTCATATAAGATGGAATTCCGTTGGCTGTTCACTTTGTTCTTCAGAAGATCAGCTAGGTGTCCCAGTTGCGTGCCCGAGCAAGTGGGTTCAGCTCCCATCTACCTTGTCACCATCTTCCAACTCCTATTTAGTTCTCTTTTTTTTTAATGAAATAAGATATTGCATTGTGTCAAAGACATTTTCAGAAATAATCCTGACTAAATAGTAAGTTGATGCTTGGGGATTAGACTGCAGAGTCCTCTGTTGCCCATTCTTTCACTGAATTATTGAGGCATGCTGCTAGTATATGGCTTTCATGATAGCCACAGATGCTTTGGATTAATCCTTAGCCTTAATGCCTTAAGATTAGTGAACTGCAACACACCAGTTCCCACATGTCCTGTTTCCTTTAGTGATGGGTTAGTTTTTACTTCATCATTTGTCAAGTGTTAGATGTCAAAGGGGTCGATAAAAACATCAACATTAGGACAGTTCATGTCCTAGTGGTCAGTTAGTGCCACATGCTGAGAAGCACGTGGTGTAACGTTCCATGAATGTTCCCAAGATATAAAGGTAAGGCTGCAGTGACACGATTCTCAGATGGAGCAAAACAATAATTTTTAATCTGCTACATTCCATTGTTGGGTTCCTCAGTCATTTCCTAGAGACTTCTGGTAACAATTAATACAGCCATAAAAAATGGAAAATAACAGGGGAAAACATGAACGCAAATTGAAAGCAGATATCTGAATGCTGTTGTCCCACAAATTTAGATCAACCACACATCTGCCTGGAAACTTGTAAATAGCATTCATAAGTGATGTTATCATATAAAGAGTGATAGAGAAATCACAATGGAGCCCATTTGTACATTCTGGAATTAATATGTATGTGCAGATAATTAAGAGAACAATAAAAATACACCAAATGAATGTACTCAGGGGAAAGTAGGAACTGAACATGATCCAAATATGTCATATTGTGGAAACCTTGGGGAAATAAAGATTTATAGGACCCTGGCAGATAACATTGCTGCTGGAACCAGAATTTTGAAGTCTTGCATATTGGAAATAACACCTTCATTTAACACGAATATGTGGGTGGAACTAAGCTCACCATTGTCAACACTGTAGTCAGAATTATGTGTCTAATTTTGGTACACACTCCTGGAAATAATTTTGCAACCTCTTTTATGAGAATGCTTTCAAACAAGCCATGGTAGCATCAACTGGTATCAAGATAAGCCCTCTTCCTGTTGCCATGCACACATCCTAACACTGTAATGGTTTTGACATGCATGCAGGTCTCAGGAAAACTCCAGCATGTCCCAAGAGAACAAATCTTAGCCAAACAACTCAATTTAAATTTTTGATCCAATGAAAATTCTTTTGAAGGCTATAGGTATTATTAAAAGGCAGCAACACCGCAATAAGCAGTTCCTTCACCTCCTACTGCTTACTGGTTTTAAGAATGTGTGTTGAAAGGATATTTTCAATAATATAGATACAAGGTCATGTGTGGTTTAAGTGACTTGATTTTTTAAAATATTTCCTAGAATAATTCAGCAGTCTTTAGGAAAAAGCAAGTTTTATAATTTAGGCATAATTAAGTGTACAAGCAGCTTTCTGTGCATAATTCAGTGAACTTTGATTTATAACAGACCAGATTTCGAAATCAATAACTTTATATTATCAGTTACGTGTGTTCATGTATGTGGGGGGGAGGGGTATGGGTCTGTGTGTGTGTGTTGGAAAAAGGAGTTCAGATTTGTTTTAAGAAGTCCTTGGTATTTCTTTACAAATAAATTCTAATAAAACAAAACATGCTTTTATAAACAATTTGAAAAGATAATAGAAAAAATTAAACACAAAGGAATTTCTGGAAACAGTTTTCAAATACTCAAAGACCTGTATTTTCTTTTGAAAGAGATAGACAAAATGGATTAAGCTCGTTGAATAGTGATAAGCAAGAATGTTTCTGTCACAAATTGCTTTAAAATCATGTGTTCATTTATCTTTGTGAAATTGTTAGTACATAAATAAGAATAGTATTACTCTTGGTAGTGAAAACATAATAAATGGAACCTTAACATATACATTTTTAGATGTCCTTCAGTAAAGTGTTTAGTCAAACGCCAAAAAGTAAAAATAATAAAACCAAATATATTACAACATAATAAATAATTATTTCATAACATAGTCTTGTACCCTCTAATAATTCATAACAAATCATTTTGTATGTCATTATGAAAAATGCAAATTTTCTCCCATGCCAACAAGTCTTGAATGACTTAAAATAGAAATGCTTTGAACTGGGACATAGTATAGGCTTCTACAGGCAAGTATTAGTAAGAGATTTATTTATCATTAAAATAAGTCTCATGATGTTAGTAATGGAATGGTCATAAAAACTATTTGCTGTTTGTTCAGGAAAAGGGCAATTAGTCACCACAGGAGAAAGGACCACACTTTAAAAGATGCTTCCGTTTGACACTGGTAGGATCTGTGTTAAAATTATTATCTCCCAGCATTAGTCTGGGAAGATTCAAGGAAAAAGACTTTGTGACTCTGATGTTGCCATACTCCTAATTCTCAAGGTGGGTAATTCTAGAAAAATGAAAATCTTCCCACTAAAAACAAAACTGTGACAAAGGTAAAGTGTTGCTTTATGCTCATAGAGGTACATGGCGTTACCCCTTGCCTCCCTTCCCCATATCTGTGGGGCATGTTCTCAGCCCTGTCCCCTAGCGAAACTTTCTCTGGAAAATACGCTCATATTCATAGTGCCAGGGACAAAAGGCTACTTCTTTCTTGGGCCTCTGTGATTTTAAAAGATGCACTTAGACTATTAGGCTTAAGCTAAATTCTCAGAGTGACTTTCAGAAATAAAAGAATGTCCTAATGTGTGTGTGTGTGTGTGTACGTGTGCTATTCTGGGGACAGTGATAAGTTTTCTTGGGGTCACATAGTCTGAAGACTGCACTCTATTCTGTCCATATAGGAGGACAGTCCTATCTTTGGGAATTTCTGAAAGATTAAAACCCCTTCACAATCACACTACTCTCAGCATCCACATCATCAAAAAAACCCAAAAAACAAAAATAAACTTGTAGCTATTTCTCTTCAGGATTTACCTTTACTAATTAGGATCTCACAGATATTTACTGAGTTATTCTCTTCCAGGTTACCTTGCATATTGTGGACACTCAGCATTTATCTACTTTATTAGATATGTTGTATGACTGCAAGTTATGCTATCCTGGGTGCTATCACCCCAAGATGGGTTCTGGAGAGCCACCCTCATGATTGTATAAGGAAGCCAAAATTAGTGATAAATCAGCTGTGATCATGATGTGCATAAAGAAAATAGATAAATATAAGCATTATTTACTTTTAACGGTTGGTCCAAATTTGGGATTTGATCATATCATAATCACAATAAAAGTTAAAAACTATGCTGTACTTGAAACCCCTCTTTCCGCAAACAAACATAATGCTCTACTAAAGTGGAAAAGACTTATTCAGAATTTGCAGCATGGATCCTTGTATTCAGGGCTCCCTTATCTAAAAATTAACCTAAAAGTCCACATCTATAAATCTAAAATGAATTATCTAAAAATGATTAAGAATGACAAATTCTCAATTTTTGTTAAAGCATATTTTCAGATATGTGCATTTAGGGGTCCTTTCCATGTAAGATCT